>NC_140025.1:0-600000 GCF_964263955.1 Coregonus lavaretus
GCTATCTATGTACCTCAGCACAAGCACCAGCTGTGTCTGTGTAGAAACGTCCGTGGTCTCGTCAGCTTGGATAGCTACGAAGTTCGCCGACTTCACCTCCTCCACAATATGTTCCCTCATGACCGCTAGCATACACTCCAGTAGCTCGTTTTTAATGGTCTTTGATGTGCCCTTGAAAACTTTAGCATTTTTAAGATGGTCATCAAACACCTCATCTAATTGTGCCACAAAGTTGACAAGTCCAAGAAAAATACCAGGGTTGGTGGAGCCCTCAGTTTCATCTTTGCCTCGCAAAGCTAACTCAAACACTCCGCAAAACTTCACACACTGGATTAGCCGGCTGAGGATGTGGCGGTTCTTGCTAACCTCATCGTTGTGGCGGCGGACAGCTAGCCTGTATCCCTCATCCAGTTGAGTGGCAATGTTCACTCTCCCCAAAGCAGACAATCTCAAACAGCTATCCATGTGGGTCTTTGACAGCTCATGTTTCTTAATCTTTTCTGAAAGATGGTGCATGTCCGTTACACCAGTCGCTGTCCAAGCGGTGCTGTCTGCCGTGCCGCCTTCAGGGTGAAAGAGTAAGCAGGGGTAGCAGAAGACTGCATTAGCTACATCGCAGCCTGCTAGCCAGGTTTTTCGTTCGTACCAATTTTTGGAAAATCCTTGGGTGTAGGACTTTCCCCCTTTAGTAGAAACCTGTTGAATTATTAAATTAGGTCTGGGAGGTCCTAATTGTTTCGTTGCCAATTTATCTTGATTTGTTCGCCGACAAAAAGGAACTTCTTTCAAAGAGACAATCGAGTTGCACTGAACGCTAGCCATCTTGACAGTAGTACGTGAATTGATTGACGCTGCTACCCGCTCTTTTCTTAGTTATGTTCATGGTTATGTTACGTATGACGAAAGCGCGTAAGTGCAAGCCCTCCCGGAACCCATAGAGATTGTATTGAAAGCTCTGATATTTGAAAAAAAAAGATTTTACATGAGAGTCTATGAGAGACTTCTGGGGCGATTTTCAACCTGACTGAAATCGCCCCAAAAGGGGCGGGGCCATTTGAAGCACGACTTTAGCCTGATTGGACATTTAGTGGCAGATCAGACGTCTAGATTAGAACACTGATAACTACTGTTGCCGTGATATAATTGATTAGAAAAAAAATCCCTTCCTTTTCCCGTTTGGCAGTGCGTCGCCCATATCGCCCTAATGAACACACCGCCCCTGTCTTCCACCAAGACAATAACTCCAAGCACACATAATTATCCACAAATAAATTGTTAATTGTCCACAATATCTATATTTTGAAATGGCCATCTCAGTCTCCGGACTTGAACTCCATTGAAAACGTAGTTTGAATTGAAGAGGGCAGTCCATAAGAGCAGACAAAGCATATCACGAATCTGGAAAGATTCTGTATGGAGGAATGGTCTAAGATCCCTCCCAATGTGTTCTCCAATCTCATAAAACATTTTAGAAAAAGGCTCAGTGCTGTTATCCTTGCAAGTTGAGGTATTGAAAACAGGGGTGCCAATAATTTGCACCTCTATCTTTTTTTAGAAAAAAAGTATTACTTGTTAAACAACGTATTTCTCTGAGCAATAAAATAAAATAATTTCCCTATTTTTTTTTGCATACAATATACAGTTGAAGTCGGAAGTTTACATACATTTAGGTTGGAGTCATTAAAACTTGTTTTTCAACCACTCCACAAATTTCTTGTTAACAAACTATAGTTTTGGCAAGTTGATTAGGACATCTACTTTGTGCATGACACAAGTAATTTTTCCAACAATTGTTTACAGACAGATTATTTCACTTATAATTCACTGTATCACAATTCCAGTGGGTCAGAAGTTTACATACACTAAGTTGACTGTGTCTTTAAACAGCTTGGAAAATTCCAGAAAATGATGTCATGGCTTTTAGGCTAATTGACATCATTTGAGTCAATTGGAGGTGTACCAGTGGATGTATTTCAAGGCCTACCTTCAAACTCAGTGCATATTTGCTTGACATCATGGGAAAATCAAAATAAATCAGCCAAGACCTCAGAAAAAACAATAGTAGACCTCCACAAGTCTGGTTCATCCTTGGGAGCAATTTCCAAACGCCTGAAGGTACCACGTTCATCTGTACAAACAATAGTATGCAAGTATAAACACCATGGGACCACGCAGCCGTCATACCGCTCAGGAAGGAGATGCGTTCTGTCTCCTAGAGATTAACGTACTTTGGTGCGAAAAGTGCAAATCAATCCCAGAACAACAGCAAAGGACCTTGTGAAGATGCTGTAGGAAACCGGTACAAAAGTATCTATATCCACAGTAAAACGAGTCCTATATCGACATAACCTGAAAGGCCGCTCAGCAAGGAAGAAGCCACTGCTCCAAAACCACCATAAAAAAGCTATGGTTTGCAACTGCACATGGGGACAAAGATTGTACTTTTTGGAGAAATGTCCTCTGGTCTGATGAAACAAAAATAGAACTGTTTGTCCATAATGACCATCGTTATGTTTGGAGGAAAAAGGGGGCTGCTTGCAAGCCAAAGAACACCATCCCAACCGTGAAGCACGGGGGTGGCAGCATCATGCTGTGGGTGTGCTTTGCTGCAGGAGGGACTGGTGCTCTTCATAAAATAGATGGCGTCATGAGGAAGGAAATTTATGTGGATATATTGAAGCAACATCTCAAGACATCAGTCAGGAAATTAAAGCTTGGTCGCAAATGGGTCTTCCAAATGGACAATGACCCCAAGCATACTTCCAAAGTTGTGGGAAAATAGCTTAAGGACAACAAAGTCAAGGTATTGGAGTGGCCATCACAAAGCCCTGACCTCAATCCTATAAAAAATGTGTGGGCAGAACTGAAAAAGCGTGTGCGAGCAAGGAGGCCTACAAACCTGTCTCAGTTACACCAGCTCTGTCAACTTATTGTGGGAAGCTTGTGGAAGTTAAACAATTTAAAGGCAATGCTACCAAATACTAATTGAGTGTATGTAAACTTCTGACCCACTGGGAATGTGATGAAATAAATAAAAGCTTAAATAATTCATTCTCTACTATTATTCTGACATTTCACATTCTTAAAATAAAGTGGTTATCCTAACTGACCAAGGAATTTTTACTAGGATTAAATGTCAAGAATTATGAAAAACTAAGTTTAAATGTAGTTGGCTAAGGTGTATGTAAACTTCCGACTTCAACTGTAGCTCAGTATTTGTATTATATATTTTATACAGTCTTTTTTGCTCATCTCTATCAAGGGTGCCATTGATTTTAAGTACTAATATATTGTACCATTTGCTACAATACTAGAAACTACTGTTAATCTAACTGATCTTTTTTTAAATTTATATTTCTATCTAAAAGTTTGGAATTTCAAGATAAGTCTCAAGAAAACAGGTACATTTATCAATGAAGAACTAATTAATTGATGAGCTATTAACTTTCATTATCCAAAGACCAGTAGATCTAGCAGGGTTGGCACTGTACAAAACATTAACTCGCCATCATGGGCAGATCGTCTCTTCTCCAGAGTACATTTATATTTTAGTCATTTAGCAGACGCTCTTATCTAGAGCGACTTACAGTTAGTGAGAGCATACATTTTCATACTGGTCGCCGGTGTGAATCGAACCCACAACCCTGGCGTTGCATGCGCCATTCTCTACCATGTGAGCCATGCAGGGCTCAGTTTATGATGTTATTATGAACATTTAAAATAATTACTCAAGGAAAGCACTAACCACATGAAGAGTATATTGAGTAGAACATCATTAGATATAGTCTCAAATATTTTGTTATCTTTTTTAAGTGAAACGGGGTTGGCCGGTAGGATTTAGTTTATCCCTGTCTCTGGCCCACACTCCAGTACCCCGTAGGTGGCGGTAATGCACCATAACGTTGGATACCAACCGCCGATAAACCCCACTGAAGAAGAAAAAAATAAGAAGCACTAATCACAAGTGTAATCAGTGTCCTGTGAAAAAAGAGAGGTCATAGACAACAGATTTTTTATTTCAAGGAACGGAAGTGAAAAAAGTGGTCTCACTTGCCCTTAGTAGTAGGGGCTTCCAAATCAGCCCCCGCAACTTCCGTTAGAAATTTCAATCGCAACTTCCGTTAGAAATTTCAAAAGCTAGCTAGCTAAACAAATTACAACAAAGACCAATTAACCATCTGTCAACTTTCATGAGATTAAACGATATCTGATGAAATTGTAGACAACACCATCTAACCAAGGATTTTACGAAGGTGAGGCGTATGAGGCGCAGTGTGGTATTAACGGTGTTAGCTAGCTAGCTTGATATCCAGGGCTGTCGCAAGTGCGCGTGCTACTGCTAGCTAGCTAGCTAGTTAGCTTTGTCAAGATAACTAGCTAGGTGGCCACCTAGCAAAATAGCTGGCGATGCTATGTAGTTAGCCCATTAGCTAGTTTGCTAGTTTTTTCAAAAGTCCATTTAGTTAGCTAGCTAGTCCTACAACAGGGTTTCCCAAACTCGGTCCTGCCCTCCCCCGGGTGCACGTTTTGGTTTTTGCGCTAGCACTACACATCTGATTCAAATAACCAACTCATCATCAAACTTCGATTATTTTAATCAGCTGTGTAGTACTTAGTCTAAAACCAAAACATGCACTCCAGGGGGGCAGGACCGAGTTTGGGAAACCCTGTCCTAAAATATTTTCGAACAGCTGTTAAAATTAGCTAACTACTACTAACCAAAACAATCACTGATTCAGGATACTAGCTAGCTAGATTTCGGAATTGCGTCAACCTTACTAATGGATGTCATGGAGAAGTTCATATCAGATTTTGTTAGTATTGTGCACCTTTCCATATACATAAATGAAAAATTAGTAAACACAAAATCAGTGTTTAGGCTGTGCATGTTACAATACATGTTAGCTACACTTTCTCGTGCCAATGTAGGCCAGTTTTATGAAGCAATGAAGGGGTGCACGAAGAACATTTGTTTGTATTGTTACTTTCTCTATGTGTGTTTTACAGTGGGAAGCTCTAAGTAGTTCACTAGTCCTCCAAGAAAGTGAGCTGGAAGGAAAGAACGAAGGAGCCAGGTTGCAAGAAAAAAGATGAAAGAAGGGGCAACAATGTCGGAAGAAGGGGCAACAATGTCGGAAGAAGGGGCAACAGTGTCGGAAGAAGGGGCAACAGTGTCGGAAGAAGGGGCAACAGTGTCGGAAGAAGGGGCAACAGTGTCGGAAGAAGGGGCAACAATGTCGGAAGAACGGGCAACAATGTCGGAAGAAGGGGCAACAATGTCGGAAGAAGGACAGATGGATTCCGCTGATACTGGTAGTGAAGAGCAGTCAGGTGAAGCCTTGTCTAATGGCAACCCCATACCACCTAAGAGAGGAAAGGGAAGGCCCAAAGGATCAGGCTCTAAGACACCGAAGATACTGAGGGTACTAGACAAGCGGCCACAGGGCAGGCCACGTAAAGTGGTTGACCCTAATGCTGTTTCAGCAGAGACAACTGCACCTCTGAAGCGTGGCCGGCCCCAAAAAGTTAAACAAACAAAAAAAAGGGGTAGGCCGAGGAAGAACGCGCTATCAACCCAGGAGGAAGAGGAGAGAAAGAAACCGAAAAGCCAACCTAAGGGATCTAGAGTGTGGAAGCCGCTCGGAAGGCCGCGCATCCATCCCCGCATGGATCCCCCAGCCACATCCACCTCTGCCGAGCCACGGGGAAGAGGCCGTCCACGCAAGGCAATAACAGGTAAAGGTGCCCACTTACGGAAGAACCCACCTCCAACCTCTAAAGTTTCCAAGACCCCCGTTAAAGACGGCTCCCCGCGAAAGAGGGGCCGCCCCTTAGGCTCCGACCAAGCAAACAAAGCCAAGAGAGCAGCAGAGAAGGATAGGTCCAATAGTGCACCCCCAGCCAAACGGGGGTGCACCGTTTCTCCAATATTAAAGCTTTACCGCTGCTACAACGGAAAAGCAAATGTGTTAGATGAAGCTGCCTTCCAAGCCCAGAGGCGAAGAGGCAGGAGAAATACTGTGAAAGTTGATTATCCAACTTATGATTCAGAGGAGGAGGAAAATGAAGCTACAGAGAAAAATGAGGATGAAGACTTGTCTCCAGTTGAAGATGAAGAGGAAATAAAACCACACAGTGGTCGTCACATGGCTAGCAAACCTGGTAAGGTGGCGGCAGCCCTAAAGAAGGTGGTGGTTGTTCCTAAGAGGCGGGGCAGGAAGCCTGGCTCAACCAAAAAGGTTGTAAAGTAAAAGGAACCTAGGTGGAGCAGACTGAACAAGACAACATACCTTGTTGCCGGGAAACACAAAATATAATTAGCATCTTGTAGGATGAATGGACATGTTTTTAACATTTTATTCATGGGATAGCTCTTACCCAACTCTTTTTTAGTTTTCTCAACAAACCTACGTGTCTATTTGCTCTTGCTATTATTTTTGATGGTTTGATGCGTTTGTGGAAACCATGTGAAAAACATGGTACTTTTTTTGTACATCCTTCCTCATCTATGATGTAAATGTAAATCTATAGCTCGAATGATGTGAAGACAATTTCATTGACAGTTGTTAATGTATTGTTCTGTGCAGACTTATCCCATTTAGATTTTTCCCTGGTACTGTCATTGATACTGTTTCTAATTCCATGCTCATCCTATAGTTCATGATATTCTCATTGAGCTTTTACCGAGATGTTTCTTTTTCTCCATCCAAAATGTTACAATGTGGGAAAGATCAGGAATGTACGAATCAATTGTCTATTTACTCATATACACTACCAGTCAAAAGTTTAGACACACCTTCTCATTCAAGGGTTTTCCTTTATTTTTTACAGTTTTTTACATTGTAGAATAATAGTGAAGACATCAAAACTATGAAATAACACAAATGGAATCATGTAGTAACCAAAAAACGGTTAAACAAATCAAAATATGTTATATTTGAGATTCTTCAAATAGCCACCTTGATGACAGCTTTGCACACTCTTGGCATTCTCTCAACCAGCTTCATGAGGTAGTCACCTGGAATGCATTTCAATTAACAGGTGTGCCTTCTTAAAAGTTAATTTGTGGATTTTCTCTCCTCCGTAATGCGTTTGAGCCAATCAGTTGTGTTTTGACAATGTAGGGGTGTATACAGAAGATAGCCCTATTTGGTAAAAGACCAAGTCCATATTATGGCAAGAACAGCGCAAATAAGCAAAGAGAAACAACAGTCCATCATTGCATACTTCACCTTGTGGAGTCAAGATGGTAACTGTAAACTTCCAATCCATCACTAAGATTTCTCCCAGAAGATGTACAGTTATTGACTACTGTGAGGCTTTTTTGTTCGCTAGTATCATCCTTGTAATTCACTCAACATCAGTCCTCATAGATATTTTTAAGACTTTGTTATCTGTTAGCTGTCAGCTCTTTTTACTTTTTTTTAATCATTTGGCTTTCATCTGAAGTGGATGGCTTGGTTTCACAGACTGGGCAAAGTCTGTAAATGTTGTTCAAGATTGCATGTATGTTAAACATGTCTTCTTCTAGTCTGCTATTATTTTCTTTAATGAATTCTGTGCTTGACCATTATCAGTTCATACTGTATTGCAACATTGTAAATTATGTAATATAACAATTGCATTGAGGTACACAGCAGAATTTATAATTTGTATGAATTCAGCTTCCTGTGACCAAAGTGTCTTACAGTTTCATGTTTTCAACTTGGTCTGCTCTTATCCTATGTTGCTTGGATTAATTCAATGTTCTTGGCTTGTAACAATGTTTCTGACAATGCAGTAGAACTATAGAGATAAATACATACATACTGCATCTATCTCTGTGATTAGAAACAGGTCTGTGAAACCACCTAACATTAATTTGAGGGTAATGTGAATTTGAGTTTTGTTCCAGAGCAAATATTTAGAAAGTTTGCTCTAATAAAGTGAAATGTCTATATATATATTTTTTATCTCAATAAAAACTCAAATATGACTTAATTGTAGGGTTGTAAATCTTAATTGTTTAAAAAGCAGAATGTGGTGAATAAATGGAAGATTTTATAGAAACATATCTTTGTGGCTGGTCAGGTACAAAAAGTTGGTGGTGGAACGTTTACACCTTCAGAAGCATCCGGTTGTTTCAATGAAAATACATGCTTGTTTAGGTTAACATCTTCTGACTTTCTGGCGGAAGGATGCACTGTTGAGCGCAACATCCCGAGGGGTTCGTGCTGATTGTACGGAGATTGTGGTCCTCTGTAGCTCAATTGGTAGAGCATGGCGCTTGTAACGGCAGGGTAGTGGGTTCGATCCCCAGGACCACCCATACGTAAAAATGTATGCACACATTACTGTAAGTCGCTTTGGATAAAAGCGTCTGCTAAATGGCATATTATTATTGTGACAGCCGGTTAAATGGCGTCCCTAGACAAGGCAAGAACTAGATTTATGTCAGGAGAAGTGCAGTATTATCATAAGGAGAGTTATACTTGGAATACGGAGGAGGGAAAAAGAGGCAGAGGAGTTCTAAGAGAGAGAGGGAGGAAGAGGGTGAGCTTGAGTCAGTTAAAAATGGCGGGGAAAAGGGAGATGGTTTGTTAAAGAAGAATGGTAGAAAGTGTAAACAGAGTGAGTTGAAGACAGGAGGAGAAATGGAAGTGTGTGAGGGCGAAGTATCGGAGGTGGTAGGTGTGGTGAAGTTCTCTGAGCCCAAGGTTTGCACTGAGGGTCAGGATAAAGATGAGTCTGTGAAAGTAGGAGTGAAGTTTTTGGAAAAAGTGGACCCTTGCCTTTTAGCTGATCCATTTGTGGTTTCAGGGTAGGTGAAAACAGAGTTGGGTGCAGTGGAATTGGTGAGGGTAACCAGAAGTGGTCTAGTGATAGTTGTTTGTGTTTCTGCTGCACATAGGGAGCAGGCGCTCTGTGTTAAACGAATGGGGGCAAGATATGTGAATTGTTTTGCTCTCAAGAAAAGGGTGCCATTGAAAGGTGTGATTACTGGGGTAGCGGTAAATGTGAAAGCTGACGAAAATGAAGGGGAAGATTCCCGGTGTTTGTGATGCTCGTCGTTTGGTGCGACGCAGACAGGGTGGCGTGAGTGGAGAAACAGAAGAGTCATTGTCTGTTCTTTTGAGTTTTAATGTTGAGTCTTTGCCCGACAAAGTGATGTTAGGATATATAAGTTATCCGGTACGAGCTTTTGTGCTGAATGCTTATGGGCATGTGGCAGCAGTGTGTAGGAGGGAGGTTCCTAGGTGTGAGAAGTGTGCAGAAGGGCATGAGACAAAGGAATGTGTAGCATTGGGGAAAGTAGTGGTATGTGTTAATTGTAGGGGTGCCCATGGTGCTGGGGATCTGAAATGTCCGGTACGAGAGAGGCAGGTTGAGGTTTCCAGGTTTAGAGTAGTGCAGAAGTTGTCATATGCTGAGGCAGTGAAGAAAGTAGAGGAAGATGGATCAAGAGGGAGGGATACTGAGAGGAGTGGTGTGAGTAGTAGAGCTGTACCAGTACAGAGGGATAAACCTACAATATATATGTTTCAGTAAGATTGGATTTTTGGCATTTATAGCAATGGTTATCAACTGTACTGCAGGGATGGAACATAAGTCGCAGAAAATATAGGTTGTGGTGGCAACTGCAGAGAGGTATTTGGGTGTGCGAGATTTGACATCAGAAGAGTTACAGGGTGTGTTAAGTGGAGGTGTCCCATCCTTTCAGGCTGTTGGCCTGAAGTAGGTATAGATAGATTTAAATAGTGGAGTATGGTAGTTATTTTTATTTTATTTTTAATTGTGAGTGTAGTGTTATATGGGAGGGTATTTATTGTATTTTTTAAAGCAAAGTATTAGGGAGTTATACTCCAGTCTAGTAGGTGGCGATAATGCAACATTTATTGGATGCCAACTGCCGTTTAACCTCATCGAAGAATAAAGAAGAAGTTTACACCTTCTCTTGGAGCCACTCGGTGCTTATCTAGACACCAATTTCCGGTCCTCAGATGGTTCACAGAGGAAAACAAAGTCGAATGAAATGACTGTCAAAATGGCCGTCTTGGACGTTGTTTCCACAATTTATCTCGATTTCGTAATTTTGGAGATCAGAGACTTCAAGAGTTCTGCTAGAGCCCTGCTCTAGTTACAGATAGTAGGCTACACTTCACACTAGTAGTTAGACTATCAAAACAAGAGGTTATGATTATGTGCCGAATGAGACACGTGCTTGTAACCATTGCTTGAAATTTAAACTACATTAATTGCATTGATAAATCATCAGAGGAGGTGGTTTGTTCTGGTGTGATGGCAGTTTAGTCTTTTTCACCCCCACCCTAGCTAGTTGAGTAAACAAACCCTGTTGGCTAGCTATTTTCTCCAGTCCACCAACTAGGAGTAGGCTATGCATCAGACTAAATGAACTAGCTACACAGTATTAATCTGAAAAGTGTGCACTCTCAAAATCAATAAATGTGCACAATAATATGGACCATGTGTTTCATGGACTGGGTAGATTTGGTTCATAGTAAATCCCACTGTTTGCTGCATTATACTTAGCCTAGCCCAAAGGCCGGCAGATGGTTGTATTGAGTCGTTCCGTCTTGCCGTCCAAAGGGAATCTATGCAGCAGGCTATACACTCGTATCCCCCATGGACCGGTTCGTACATGAAACATTCTCCATTCAGGCTGCAAAGGCGTCGATTTCCTCCGTAACTCGTTTTAATGGCGAGAAGGCAGAAAAAACAAGGAAAATATGCATACTTTCATTGTGAAACACCGTTTTCCACCACCACCATTGGCTAATGCTAGTCCCTGTCCACGGTACTGTTTTGAAACGATCAGACCAGTATTGAAAAAACAGACTGCTGCAACCTGATTATCTGAACGTGAAACGCAACATCCGGGACTAGCATTAGCCACTGTAGCGTGATAGTGGAAAATTGTTTTTCATAAAGAAAGTACACCTATTTTCCCAGATTTTTAAAATATGTTTTTCCCTCTATCTTCTCGCCATTAAATCGAGTTAAGGAGGAAATTGACGCCTTTGCAGCCTGAATGGAGAATGTTTCATGTATGAACCGGTCCATGGGGGATCGGCTGCATACATTTACATTTAGCAGACGCTCTTATCCAGAGCAACTTACAGTTAGTGAGTGCATACATTTTCATACTGGCCCCCCATGGGAAACGAACCCACAACCCTAGCGTTGCAAGCGCCATGCTCTACCAACTGAGCTACAGGGGACTGTATATTATTATATATTATTATTATTTGTCATTTAGCAGACGCTCTAAGGAGCAATTAGGAGTTAATTGAGCAATTAGGGTTAAGTGCCTTGCTCAAGGGCACATCCACAGATTTTTCACCTAGTCGGCTCAGGGATTAGAACCAGCGACCTTTCGGTTACTGGCACAACGCTCTTAACCACTAAGCTACCTGCCGTATACATTCCCTTTGGATGCTGCCGGCCTTTGGACTACATTATACTGTACTAATGTTACATCATTTGATATATTATATCAGAAATTCTACAACAAAAGTTAGTGTATTTACAAATGTTATATAATGTATTTATTCTTATATTTTAGCCATAGCCAACCAAGGAGTACTTGTCTTTTCCCAGATAACTGAAGGGGTCTGGATATGATCTGCAGTGAGTACATTTCATATCTTTCAAAATTATATATCCTAAAAGGCTATTTTAATCATGATAATGCCATTGCCAACATACATTTTTTGCATGCAATAGCACTGATATAAGTGCTAATGATATAAGTGTTGTGTGTTGTATATTGCTCTGTTTGGAACATAGTGGGCAATGTATTTTATGTTTGTTTCTCATATGAAGGTTGCAGATGAACTTCTTGTCCAAGTTCTTCTGAAAGCCTTTGACAACATGGAGGAGAGTTGGGACAGCATAGATGAAGCAGGAGACTACTCAACAGATGCAACTAGACATTAACCAAGCCATTCATGTCAGAAAATCACTGAACACAAGGTGGGACATCTGTAAACAACATTACAAAGCAAACATGTAAATGTTTTATAGACCTTATTCCAACCTCAATAATAATCACTTATTCTCATTTTTGGTCAAAAGGGAGAAGAGATCCTGACTGACAAAACATATAAGAAGAGCATGGCAGCATTTAAGGTGAAGAATTATGAAGACTCTTGTCCTTTTTCGGACATCCACAGTCATTCAAAGAACATGACTCAAGATCTTCAACGAGAGGCGACAGAGAGGAGGGCAACAGAGGTCATCCAAGATAAGTGTTCCCCTTTCTTAGAAAGATTATGCCCTGTGGGCCTAACCAATGTTCAGGAAAGTTGTATTTTGGCTTCTGGATTTGATGTAAAAAGGAAGAGAGGAGGAGATTCTACTGCAGTGGGGGTCGGTACTATAGTTTCTTTCTCCCCGTTTTCAAGCAATCTGTCAAACAATATAAAGGGAACTGTCACCCATAGCCTTTGAGTCACAGCAATCTTAGCCGAGCCCAACTCTTCTCTAAGTGACCACGGACAATATTCAAGAGTGGTAGTGGATGAGAAAGCCTATGCTGATGTAGCCCATCAAATGTTACCACTTGCGGAAACCAAAAAAGGAAAAGAGAAAATATCATTTCATTCACTTTTTTTGCCTGTGATGGAAAAGCAACAAAAGCGAAAAGCTGGTCAGCCATATAAGAAAACTCTAGTGAAAATGACTAAAAATTCAGCAATTGCCCAAGAATGGGATTCAGATGCCACAGAAATATCCAGGGTGACTCAGTTTAAGGATAATCTAACACCCTCATGCAAACAAACGGATGAGAAAAAACGGGATGAAATGCTAGAATTTCCCCCAACTACCTCAAATGACACAAGCTTTGGATGCAATTCAACATCTGATGCTTCAAACCACCTTACTATTTCACATTCAGATAACATCATTTCTACATTTCAAATAACTGGACCAAGCACTTCTATGGAATTTATCCAACCCCCAAGAAGACAGAGAACTTCAAAGACCACACAACAAGCAGAACAATTCAAAATGAAAGAAGTGCCGGCGCTGAAATTGACCACTGCCACCAAGGGGCAAGATTCTCCTATAGAACAAGCTCTGGCACAAAACACATTGGTGCCGTCTGAAAGTGTCTGCTCGTTTGATGAGAACATAGAGAATGCATTGAAACTACAAAAGAGACCTGGAAAAAATAAAGCAATGACGTCCAACGCAGGAAATAGAAGGACTCAGGCGTTCAAAAGAAACAGAATGACTCCGAGCAGCCTCTTGACCACTCAGTCACAGAGTAGCAATGATACACCCCAAGAAAAATTTAATTTGGGACTCTCTCAA
This sequence comes from Coregonus lavaretus, assembly GCF_964263955.1. Lineage (NCBI taxonomy): Eukaryota > Metazoa > Chordata > Actinopteri > Salmoniformes > Salmonidae > Coregonus > Coregonus lavaretus. The sequence goes on from NC_140025.1 coordinate 13,318, forward strand.
GATGCAACTCTACTACAATCATCTGATATAAAAATGGAGCCCAAATACTTGTCAGACACTGGTGTCTTGGATGTCAAGAACAATTTGAAGGAACACCGAAAAAAAGAACCCTCCAAAAACTTTACAGAAGGGAGTGTTAAAAGTCCTGGTATGATGTCAAGATGCTTTGACTTGTCTATCACTCAAAAAGACCAGGGGGCACCAAGTGACATGAAGAGGGAAATCAAATATAATGTAACTGCTAACACATCAGCTGTAGGAAACCAGGGGGAAATGACTCTAAGAACTCAAGAGCTCTCAGGACTGAAGAGTATTGAGGATGTGCACAAATTGAAGCGGCAAGCTGGTCGACCATTCAAGAAAAATACGTTGTTTAAAATGGCTAAACTGCTAGCGATAGCAGAGGAATGTGGATCTAATGATACAGAGAACTGTGGCATGACTGAAGAGTGTATTCCAAAATTCCAACAGGAGTTCCCTGCCTATCACCCCCTAAAGTCAAAAGTAAAGAAGAAGACAGATACAAAAACCTTGGCATCAAATTCACCTACAACCGCCTCAAGAAAATCCAGCAGAACATGTAAAACGACCCCAAAAACAGTTCAAAGAATTATGCAAGTCCTCACACACACGCTCACCCAACCATTGTTACCAGTTCCATCCAATCTTATTGAACACATTCTCAAATCAGAGGACACAACTCTTATCTCAACGGTCTCAGTAATTCCTCAATGTAGTGCAGATATTTCTCCTCAACAGGAAAGCCACGGATGTGGAAAACCCCTGAAGAAAAACACACAATTTTACAAAAACATGACCACTGCAGTCCTGCATCCTCCAATATTTGCACTAGATTCCAAGGCCCTTGCTGAGATTGTTTCCTTGTCATTCCCTGTAGAGACAAAGAAAGACATTGGATCCAAAAGTAAATGCAAACAGGTGCCTAGAACTCGTGGTGTATCAGAATTACTGTGTACAAATGGAATTCCTCAGGGAGATATACATACCCAAACTAATAGGGATGAGGTATATTCCAAGGCTTCAGCACCTACTGTGTCACACTCCCAGATATCACGAAAACGTGGGGTTCAACATAAAAAAGGTACAGAAAAAGCAGTTGTCCCATTATCTGATCAAACTGCCCTTCCTGTTTCAGATTGCCAGTTGCAGGTGCAAAATCGCAGTGCATCTCAGGAAATGCCTTTACTGCCATCAAAGATGAAGACAGAATCTGACACCGTAACCTGACACCTAGAACGGTTACAAAGAATAATCCAAAGACGTGTAAGGCAAGACAAAAACCTTTACCGAAAGTTGAGAAAGCACAGATGCCAACTCTGGATCCTTCCCTTGTAGTGGAACATATGCGTCCAGATGTGCCAGAAGTGGATCAAATGAGACAAGTGGAAGCAGTGATAGAGTCAGTAATTGAAGCCGTTCACAAACCACTGGAACATGTGGATCAAATAAAAAAGATTAAAGAAGAGGCCTGCAATGTTTCTGCATTAACTCTGGATCCTTCCCTTGGAGTGGAACATAGAACTCCTGATGTGCCACAAGTGGATCATATAAGACAAATGGAAGCAGTGATAGAGTCAGTGATCGAGGATCTACACAAAAAAGAGGTCAGCGATGTTTCTGCATCAGCACACTCAACCTTTCTTGCCTCAGATAACCTGTTTGAACAACATAACCATAGTACATTATCGCAATCACCTTTGCTGACATTAGAAATAAAGACAGAATTGGGCAGAATCAAGAATGCCATAACCAAAAAGTCAAAAATATGCATGAAAGAGAAACATACCTCAAAAGGCCTATTGAAAAATCATAAGAAAGCAGCTATGGCAACTTCAGGTCCTTCATCTGACGCAGTGCATGCGCCATCCAAAAGAGTTACGAAGAATTCCAATACTTGTCAAGAAAGAAAAAGACCTTCACAGAAAGTTGAGAAAGCACAGGTGCCAGCTCTGGATAGAAACTACTCTGGAGAGAAACATAAAAGTCCTGAAATCCCACAAATGGATGAAATTAGACAAGTGGAAGCATTTATAGACTCAGTGGTTGAGGATCTCCACAAACCACTCAATCCTAAGGGTCAACAAAAAAAGTTAAAAGAAGAGGCCAGTAATGATGCTGCATCGGAACAAACAACCTTTCCTGCCTCAGGTAACGTGTTGGAGCAGCATAACCATAGCACATTACCTCAATATTATTTTCTGTCCTCCGGAAAGACAAAATCAGGCTTGAAACATGCCATACCCAAATATGGCACAAAAAAAATTTGTCAAAAGGGAAACTCTCAAAACATGCTAAGAAAGCAGCTTTATTAACTTCAGATCCTTCTATTGGAGGTGAAGATAGATGTTTTGAAATGCCTCCCCACCTTAACCAAGCAGAGAAAGAAGGAAAAAGTGACGGAAAAACCAATAATGATGTAGTAAAGCATGAAAAATCAGTGACAGATGATCATTTGGAAACAGCAGCCCACAAACCACATGGGGCCAAGAAAGAAGCTAAAAAAAGAGGACTGCAGTGTTTCCAAACCAGAACAAGTAGAATCTACTACTTCAGACAGCCAGCTAAAACAGCATGACCACAGTGTATTAGAGCACGTTTCTTTGCTAGCATCAGAGGCAAAGACAGAATCAGGAATGGAACATATCATACCTGAAATGTCAACAACAAATAAGTCAAAAACATGCAGGAAAAGGAAACTCCCTTCCAATGCACCCCCAGGAAACGCTAAAAGAGCAGCTATGCTAACTTCCAATCCTTCTCTTGGAGCAGAAGTTGTATGTCTTGAAATGCCTCCCCACCTTACCCATGCAGAGCAAGGAGGAAAGAGTGATGGGAAAACCAATAACAATGTAGTTAAACATAAAAAAGAAACAGTGACATCAGTGATGGAAGATCATATGGAAACAGCCCACAAACGACGTATGGGGTCAAAAAAGAATCTGAAAGAAGAGGACAGCAATGTTTCCATGTCAGAACAAGCAGCAACTCTTACCTCAGATAAACATCCCAACCAAGTTCCTTCACTGGCATCAGAGATAAAGTCAGAATCTAACAGTGGACATGTCACACCCATGCAAATAAATATTTCTAAGGCATGCAAGAAAAGGAAGATACCCTCCAAAAAAAACTCAAAGATCACTGAAACTCCAACCCCACCAACTTCAAAACTTTCTCTTGGAGTAGAATATGGATATTCTGAAATGGCTACCACTTTCACACATGTGGACCAGGTTCAGAATATTATTGATACTCCAAAAAGCTCCAAAGTGAGAAAAGAAAATACTGGATCAAGCCGTCCAATATCCAATCTAAGAAATTCCAGACGGCCCTTCAAATCTAATTCACATATCACAACTGAGTCGATGCAAGATCAAGCAATTCTATCGGTTGCATCAGATCTCACCAATAACCCTACCAGTCCTGTATCAATAACAGTGTCCTCAATTGCAGTACAAGGACAGTTTACTGAATTAGTGAATGCTGACTGTATAGAGAAAAGATCACATAAAATAGGGAGGCCTCCTAAGACGATAAAACCTCAGAGACCAAAAGGTACAGGTCTTGATAAGAATATCACAGATGACAACATGTCTGTTAAATTCTTATCAGCATTTGTAAAAGAGGAACTCATTGAGGAAGAAAAAAGCCCAGAAAATATGGGGAAAGAAGAAGGCAAAGGGAAGAAAGGCAAAATTCTCAAAACAGACAATGTGAATCCACAAAGTAAACACAGCCAATCTCAGGTGAAGGATGGCAATGCATTAGCATACAACAAATTAATAGATGAAGCAGGGGGCTCTATATATATTGCAATAGACCCAATCAGTACTGTTATTCCAAAATGTAAAAAAGGTGGTCATTTTGCAAAAAATTTCATCCACCCTCAACGTCCCCAGTGACCAGCAATGCATTAATATGTCCCCAGAAAAAACATCTCTGTGTGTCAGCAATATATCAGAAATACACAGAAAACGAAAGGTTGACACCAGAAGTACTGATTTTGTTCATGCAGATATAAATGTCCTAAATCCTAAAGATGATCTTAGTGATAGCTCTGAATTAGGGGACTCATCCTTACTAGGGAATCAGAGACTGAAGAACAAGGGTAAGAAAAAATCCAAGACAATTACGGGTGAACCGACAGTGGCCATATCAGTTATAAAAGAGATGGTGGGGCAAGATTTCCAGACCACCATAGCAGCACTGAAAAATAAACAAGGTCGGCCATTCAAGAAAAGTACTTTGATGAGAATGGCAAAACGGCTGTCATGTGGACAGCAGAAGTCAAACACTAGCGGATAACTTTCTGTGAATAAGACACGGAGCTGCAAATCAAAGGGAACTTCTAATGGAGGGAAAATGCACAATTTGAACCCAACGTTAACAACCTCAATAAGGCACACTAAAGCATCCAAGGCAATGAAGATTGAAGACATTGTTCTTAAACAAGAGCAGGACGACATATGGGAGATCATTGATGTATCCAGCAACATTTTCTCCCCACAAACTGCAACTAATTCCCCCAGTTTTTCAGTGCAAGAATTTGGGACCTCCATATCTTCAGAAACAGTGTTCTCTGTTGATGCAAGGGCAACACAAGGAATCCAGCAAATTGAGTCTACCCAATTAACACCCCATCTCACAGAATTACCTCATAAAGTGACTGGCATGAAGAAGAGACGCAGGAGAAATAAAACTGGATGGGCTACAAAAGTGAAATCCAAACGACCTCTCTCCAAAGTGAACTGCAGGGATACACTTGATGTTTTGATTCAGTCTTCCATTGACAACACTGGACTCAACTCTAGCCTCTGTAATTTGTTAACGGAAAATGACACATTGGAAAGTGTTGAACAAGAGAAAGAATGCAGAGCACAAGAAGTGAAAGCAGTAACAAACGATTACAATAGAGTTCGTGTTGAGAAGGAGATCAACTGTGGAGATCAACCCCTAACAGCGCGTGCTAAATTACAGCATTCAAGTGTACTCCAACAAAATGTTAAGACAAGGAAACCTATGTCATGCCATTTCTGCCGTTGCTCATTTTGTCACATATCAGCATACACAATTCACAAGCGCATTCACACAGGTGAGAAGCCTTACAGGTGCCAGAAGTGCGGCAAGAGCTTTGCTCAGCTCTCCCAACTCAACTCGCACTCAAACATCCACAAACAACATGGACTCATGCAATGCCCATGTTGCGTCACTCAGTCTCCAAACAAAGATGACTTGATTGATCATTTAAAGATCCACATGAAGGGCACCAAGAGGTTAAGTTTGATTAATAAAACAAGAAGAGCCAGAGAAATTCAGATTCAACCTTACGCTGATTACATAGATTCCCCAGTCTCTCTTAATGGCAGGAAATCCCTTAGATGCTCCACTTGTTTGAAATATTTTTTCAATAAGGCCACATTGAAGATGCCCCTGCAAACACACAGTGGAGTGAGGCGTTTCACCTGCAAAGTCTGTGGTAAGATGTTTAGCAAGTTCTCAAGTTTCAATGCACATGAAAAAACACACTGGCCTGTTAAACCGTATGCTTGCTCTGTGTGTGGAAAAGGCTTTGTTCTGCTTAGGGAGCTTAAAACCCACTCTCATATGCACTCAGGAGAGATGCCTTTCTTCTGTAACCACTGTGGTGAGGCCTTTAGCAACTTCTCATCCTTGCGCACACATCAAGTCTCCAATGTGTGTTTTGAGGCTAGATATGAAGGAGATGGAAACAAGGTTGACATTGAGGGTTTCCTGGTGGAGCAAAGGGCTGATGGGCAGATTAATACCCCTATGTACTTTAAATGTCAGATTTGCAAACAACTTAATCGTCGCTGGTGTCAGTACATTCTTCATCTTCAAAACACACACTAATATCAAGCCAAACCTTTGTGAGGTCTGTGGACAACGGTATGATCAGGTCACTGAATTATGTGTTCATTGTAAAGTTTGCTGCAAATCAAGTGGAGAGGAGAGGGCATGCATTTCATCCTTATCACAGGTCTGGCATGAACCCCAATCTCTGCAGAATCAGACGCCTGAGCCTGAAATTGATTCTCTGTACAATGATAATCAGGAAATGTTATCTACTGATGACCAGCATCCCCAATGCACAGAGCCTGAGCCCCTGCCACCTCTGGAAACTATGGAGGAGTATTCCTCAGATGTGCTTCCACAAAACCCCAAACCTGCTTGCCAGACCCCAGGCAATGGGTTAGAGATTAATCAACCTTCTCCCTCAAACTCCATGTGTGCAAGCCCTGCCCCATCTTCCCCTTCTGTAATGAGCTGTTATTCTGTATGTGTGGTACAGCCTGTAGGTGTTCGCTCTCGTTTACAGACCCATGCCCCTTGTGACAGGTATTCATGTGGACAATGTGGAAAATCCTTTAACCAGTGGAACAAGCTCTGGTTGCATCAGGGACTACACCGAGAAAAACGTTGTAGCTTCTCATGCACTCAGTGCAATTTAGAGTTTAGCTTCTTTGGCTCCTATAGGGAGCACATGCAGGAACATGCAGCACAGAGACCATATGCTTGTTCATTATGTCCCAAATCCTATGTCATTGAAGAAGACTTAAATACCCATCTGGGCGAAAATCACCAGCCACGTGAAAGCCTGAAATGTGACACGTGTGAAAAGGGGTTCACCAGTTTCAGAAACTTCAAGAAACATCTTCTTTTACACAGAGGGGCTAGCTCGCACTACTGTCTCCCTTGCATGCTCCCATTTCCTAGTAACCGAGCCTTACAGAATCACTTGAAGGCTCACAAAGCCCGCCCTGTTATCCCTCTCCCTGAAGGGCCATTGGAACCACTTCTATTTCCATATCGCTGTAGAAAATGTAATGCCAGATTTACAACCACAGACTTGCTCCAAGCCCATCAGGTTTGCCATCTTATTGGGGGAAAGAAAGCATATAGCAGCAGTTCAGCTAATTATGTTTCTGCATCCCTTACCTCCAAGCTTTCAAACAAACCAAGACAAAGATTCACGCTGCTATCCCCTCAGACAATACCTAGTTTTCCTCTGTCAAATAAAAGGAACATGTATAGGTATCCTCACCCTGATCGTCTGTATGTCGTCCCTAAAATATCCTCACAGCCACCAGTCATTATTTCAGACACAGAACAAGAGCCCCAAGAGATTCTAAACATTAGCTTATCCTCAGTCCACGACTCGCCCCGTAACACTATGTCCCTTGAACATGAAGGGCAAATCAGCCCTAGCAATGATTGTTGTGAGGCAAGCAACTCCTCATGTGTCCTTATTGATGAACCTACTCAATGTACGCCAAAGCCCCAAACAGACACCACACACATGCCGACACATGAACCACCCTCACCCTGTCCCCTGGATAAAGGTCCTCAGAATGTACCACCCCAAATACGAGACAAGTCTAAGGGTGATCATGATGCTTTCTTTAGAGCCTCAACATTTGTGATACCAAGGGGCAAAACGTGGGGGTAAGATGCCTTTGAGTGTGCTGATTGTTGGGTAACATTTAGCGATGTCTCAGAGCTACATGAGCATTACGTACATCACGCCAGGGGGGTGAAGTGAAAGTCAATACATATTTTCACAATTCCGCTAATGTATATCATTGTTTTTGATGGTATTGGTCATTTACATCTGAAGAGTACGATATCTGTTTCTGAGTTAACCATGGTTGTATTAATACCTATAGCAATGGTTAAAGGAATAATCCACTCAAAACCCCTAATTCCTATGATTTACATTGTTAAATAATGCTTTTTGCATTTCGTCGTTATAATAAGGCAGGAAGCAATATGTGAAAATTGTTGTGGAAATCTGTTGGAGCTCAAGTCGACTACAAGACCCACAATGCAATATGCGCTCTCTCTGGACAGGTTGGCTGGCTAGCTACAAAACATACAGTGGGGAAAAAAAGTATTTAGTCAGCCACCCATTGTGCAAGTTCTCCCACTTAAAAAGATGAGAGAGGCCTGTAATTTTCATCTTAGGTACACGTCAACTACAAACTACAACAAAATCACATTGTAGGATTTTTAATGAATTTATTTGCAAATTACGGTGGAAAATAAGTATTTGGTCAATAAGAAAAGTTTCTCAATACTTGTAATATACCCTTTGTTGGCAATGACACAGGTCAAACGTTTTCTGTAAGTCTTCACAAGGTTTTCACACACTGTTGCTGGTATTTTGGCCCATTCCTCCATGCAGATCTCCTCTAGAGCAGTGATGTTTTGGGGCTGTCGCTGGGCAACACGGACTTTCAACTCCCTCCAAAGATTTTCTATGGGGTTGAGATCTGGAGACTGGTTAGGCCACGCCAGGACCTTGAAATGCTTCTTACGAAGCCACTCCTTCGTTGCCCGGGCGGTGTGTTTGGGATCATTGTCATGCTGAAAGACCCAGCCACGTTTCCTCTTCAATGCCCTTGCTGATGGAAGGAGGTTTTCACTCAAAATCTCACGATACATGGCCCCATTCATTCTTTCCTTTACACGGATCAGTCGTCCTGGTCCCTTTGCAGAAAAACAGCCCCAAAGCATGATGTTTCCACCCCCATGCTTCACAGTAGGTATGGTGTTCTTTGGATGCAACTCAGCATTCTTTGTCCTCCAAACACGATGAGTTGAGTTTTTACCAAAAAGTTATATTTTGGTTTCATCTGACCATATGACATTCTCCCAATCCTCTTCTGGATCATCCAAATGCACTCTAGCAAACTTCAGACGTGCCTAGACATGTACTGGCTTAAGCAGGGGGACACGTCTGGCACTGCAGGATTTGAGTCCCTGGCGGCGTAGTGTGTTACTGATGGAAGGCTTTGTTACTTTGGTCCCAGCTTTCTGCAGGTCATTCACTAGGTCCCCCCGTGTGGTTCTGGGATTTTTGCTCACCGTTCTTGTGATCATTTTGACCCCACGGGGTGAGATCTTGCGTGGAGCCCCAGATCGAGGGAGATTATCAGTGGTCTTGTATGTCTTCCATTTCCTAATAATTGCTCCCACAGTTGATTTCTTCAAACCAAGCTGCTTACCTATTGCAGATTCAGTCTTCCCAGCCTGGTGCAGGTCTACAATTTTGTTTCTGGTGTCCTTTGACAGCTCTTTGGTCTTGGCCATAGTGGAGTTTGGAGTGTGACTGTTTGAGGTTGTGGACAGGTGTCTTTTATACTGATATCAAGTTCAAACAGGTGCCATTAATACAGGTAACGAGTGGAGGACAGAGGAGCCTCTTAAAGAAGTTGTTACAGGTCTGTGAGAGCCAGAAATCTTGCTTGTTTGTAGGTGACCAAATACTTATTTTCCACCACAATTTGCAAATAAATTCATAAAAAATCCTACAATGTGATTTTCTGGATTTTTTTTTCTCAATTTGTCTGTCATAGTTGATGTGTACCTATGATGAAAATGACAGGCCTCTCTCATCTTTTTAAGTGGGAGAACTTGCACAATTGGTGGCTGACTAAATACTTTTTTCCCCACTGTAGCTACACACGATAATACAAGTCAATATCAGCATGTGAAGTAGCTAGTTATCTGTAAAATTCCTGAAACACACTGCACTATCAATTTAGGAGTGACAATCTCGCCATGTTCAACCTGGTAGAGATTGTGTCTTACTCAAAACAGTGAGTGAATGAGGTTGCTATGGCAACACAGTGGCCCTGCCTGCGCTGTGAAGGTCACTTTGCTTGATGGTAGTTGAAGGAAGAAAGGATATTGATCTGACGGTGCACTTTGAGTTTGAATGAAATATATACTTTGTCATGACGATATAGACAGATGGATGTGCTAGACTAGCATGTTGATTTGGCAATCTGGACTGCAGGTAATTGTTTTAAAAGCATTATGAAATGTGCTAGTTTGTTATTGCCTATCTCCAATGACGAGAACTTTATCGTGATGACGCGGCGGCACAACACGATTTCGGACCAGAAGTTAAATCATGCCATGGTGAAAATAAACATTTTACCCACTCATAGTCTGTTATATCACCAAATACAGAGGAGTTTCATTCCTTGAGTGAATTATTTCTTTAACATTGACTTTACCTTTTTTTTCTTTACAAAAAATTACTAATATTTATATTATTTGAATATATCCGGGGAATGTGTTTTTGTATTTGTATTTTTACAGTACTACAAATGTGCCTTTTGAATAGATTACAAACGTGTCATACTTTAAACAGTTACTCCAATCTGTCCTGCTGCTGTTGGCAAATTGTATTTGTTCTCTTTTTGGAATAGCTGTATGTACAGTGCATTCTGAAAGTATTCAGACCCCTTGACTTTTCCACATTTTGTTACGTACAGCCTTATTCTAAAATGGATTAAATTGTTTTTTTCCCCCTCAACAATCTACACAAAATACACCATAATGACGAAGCAAAAACAGGTTTTTAGATTATTTTGCAAATGTATAAAAAAAATAATAATAATATCACATTTACATAAGTATTCAGGCCCTTTACTCAGTGTTTTGTTGAAGCACCTTTGGCAACGATTACAGCCTCGAGTCTTCTTGGGTATGACGCTACAAGCTTGGCACACCTGTATTTGAGGAGTTCCTCCCATTTCTTCTCTGCAGATCCTCTCAAGCTCTGTCATGTTGGATGGGGAACGTCGCTGCACAGCTATTTTCATCTCTCCAGAGATGTTTGATCGGGTTCAAGTCCGGGCTCTGGCTGGGCCACTCAAGGACATTCAGAGACTTGTCCCAAAGCCGCTCCTGCATTGTCTTGGCTGTGTGCTTAGGGTCTTTGTCCTGTTGGAAGGTGAACCTTCACCCGGTCTAAGGTCCTGAGCGCTCTGGAGCAGGTTTTCATCAAGGATCTCTCTGTACTTTGCTCCGTTCATCTTTCCCTCGATCCTGACTAGTCTCCCAGTCCCTGCCGCTGAAAACATCCCCACAGCATGATGCTGCCACCACCATGCTTCACAGTAGGGATTGTGCCAGGTTTCCTCCAGACGTGATGCTTGGCATTCAGGCCAAAGAGTTCAATCTTGGTTTCATCAGAGCAGAGAATCTTGTTTCTCATGGTCTGAGATTCTTTAGGTGCCCTTTGGCAAACTCCAAGTGGGCTGTCATGTGCCTTTTTACTATGGAGTGGCTTCCTTCTGGCCACTCTACCATAAAGGCCTGATTGGTTGAGTGCTGCAGAGATGGTTGTCCTTCTGGAAGGTTCTCCCATCTCCACAGAGGAACTCTGGAGCTCTGTCAGAGTGACCATCGGGTTCTTGGTCACCTCCCTGACCAAGACCCTTCTCCCCGATTGCTCAGTTTGGCTGGGCGGCCAGCTCTAGGAAGAGTCTTGGTGGTTCCAAACTTCTTCCATTTATCAATGATGGAGGCCACTGTGTTCTTGGGGACCTTCAATGCTGCAGACATTTTTTGCTACCCTTCCCCAGATCTGTGCCTCGTCACAATCCTGTCTCGGAGCTCTGCGGACAATTCCTTAGACCTCATGGCTTGGTTTTTGATCTGACATGCACTGTCAACTGTGGGACCTTATATAGACAGGTGTGTGCAAATCATGTCCAATCAACTGAATTTACCACAGGTGGACTCCAATCAAGTTGTAGAAACATCTCAAGGATGATCAATGGAAACAGGATGCACCTGAGCTCAATTGCAAGTCTCATAGAAAATACGTTTTTTGTTTTTATAAATTTGCAAACATTTCTTAAAAACCTGTTTTTGCGTTGTCATTATCAGGTATTGTGTGTAGATTTTAGAATAAGACTGTAACAGAACAAAATGTGGAAAAAGTCAGGGTCTAAATTTACTTTCACATTTTAGTCATTTCGCAGACGCTCTTATCCAGAGCGACTTACAGTTAGTGAGTGCATACATTATTTTTTTATTTTTTTCATACTGGCCCCCCGTGGGAATCGAACCCACAACCCTGGCGTTGCAAACGCCATGCTCTACCAACTGAGCTACATCCCTGCCAGCCATTCCCTCCCCTACCCTGGGCCAATTGTGCGCCGCCCCATGGGTCTCCCGGTCGCGGCCGGCTACGACAGAGCCTAGATTCGAACCAGGATCTCTAGTGCCTTAGACCACTGCGCCACTCGGTGACCTAAATACTTTCCGAATGCACTGTACATAGTAAACAAATAATAATAATACATTGTATATATTGTAACACACTCTAAGGGTGTATTCACATAAAGTCCTCTTTTAAAATAACCGATCTCAGTCTTCTTTAAAGTGAAAAAAAAAAAGAGCAAAAAAAATGCAGTTCTCTTTGTATTCACACTGCCCTTGCCTTTTTGAATGAGGACTCAACTCTTTTGCCAGTTCACTTCACCTATTTTGTGGACCGAGTCCTCTTTGCATTCACATTGCTATGTTTTTAGAAAGGAACCAACATCTTTTTCCAACATTCACTCAATGCACTCTGGGTTTTTACAAAGTGCAGGACAAGCCATTCAATCATAATGTGTTATCGGACAGCTAGATATACCTACATTTTGGAAGCTAATAGATTGCATTTAGTTCAAATATGAAACATATTAATTGTATACTATTAACTTAAACATACTATTAACTTGTAAATACTATTGGTAACAGAACAAATAGCAATAGAATAACTGCAGATTAAATAATGCTGTAATTGAAAATTGTACACCCAATGTAGGCTACTGCCCCATTAAGAGCTAGAATAGATGTTGTACCCTAGGTTGTGATTCTCACCAAAATGTTGTCTTCTCACACTATTCAAACCCCACAATCTTAGCATATAGAGCACATATTGCAAACAAATAATCTGAACTAAAAACTCTACACATTTTGTGCATCCTTTACAATCACTAGTCAATATCCAAAACAAAGCACTTTTTTTTTCATAATCTCTTTTTTAAATCCAGCTAGGCAAGTCAGTTAAGAACAAATTCTTATTTACAATAACGGCCTACCCCGGCCAAACCCGGACGACGCTGGGCCAATTGTGCGCCGCCCTATGGGACTTTCAATCACAGCCGGATTGTGCTACAGCCTGGAATCAAACCAGGGTTTGTAGTGACGCCTCTAGCACTGAGATGCAGTGCCTTAGACCGCTGCGCCACTCGGGAGTATATGGCAGGGGAAACGGTGTTCCTGTAATCTAGTGTGTGGTGGGGGAGCTTTGTGTTCACATTGTCCTAAAAATTCAAGCGAACTGAACTCAGACCACCTCTCGAGATGGTCTCAGTTCGGTTCGCTTCGGGGGCTCTTTGAGTGGTCTGAGTTCCTTTGGAGTGTTCACACTGTGCAAAAATGTTTGCGAACCACCCTGAGTTCACAAAAATTAGCTGAAAGGGAACAAGTGTGAAAACATCCTATGTTGTGCCCTTTGGGGAAACGGTTAGATCTGCTTTCCAAACAGTCAATGGTTTGGTAAATGGTGATTACTTAACCATCTTTGATTTCTGGAAATGTGCAGGGTGGTTTGGCACAGTATTGTAATCGGTCATTTTCAAATGTCAAAGATGTCACTGGACATTCAGTAAGCATTACTCATTGAATCTTGAAGCACTGTGTGCATATACAACAAAATTATTGTCAAAAAAAAGGTGTGATGGAAAGTATTTGTTATATTGATTCTGTACTGATAAGTTTTCATTCTTTAGATGTCCATCAATGCAAAAGTTGTAGTTTTTTTACTTTTTATTTACAGTAGTCTTACAATAAAAGTTGATCAGGAGTATCTTGACTTTGACTTTTGTGTTGTTTCCTCTGAAGTTTCTCCACAGTAACCGTGTTTCCATCCACAGTTTTTATGCAAGTAAAGTCATGCGTTATAAAAAAATAATCAAGACAGGGTTGATGGAAGCATGGTGTCGGTACAGACAATTTGTTCGTTCAACATGGTGCAATCTTTTTTGTGTTGGTACAATTAATTATGCCACAATTGCAGTGGAAACTCCTTTATGGGCAAATATTGATGTAATAAACCATCATGTCAAAGTAAACTTGGAGTCATGCGATGACATGCTACGTTGTACTTACCAGTGCGATGTAGAAAAGCATTGGGTTTATAGGCAGATTAAATAACTGATGAACTTCATGGTGGTTAAGTGATAGACGGTGATGAACTTGATGCACATTTCCAATAAATAGCAAGAGTTTTATTTACCCTGAACAAAAATATAAACGCAACATGTAAAGTGTTGGTCCCATGTTTCATGAGCTGAAATAAAATATCCCCGAAATGATCCATACTCACAAAAAGCTTATTTAGCTCAAATGTTGTATCAGTTTACATCCCTGTTAGTGAGCATTTCTCCTTTGCCAAGATAATCCATCCACCTGACAGGTGTGGCATATCAAGGAGCTGATTAAACGGCATGGTCATTACACAGGTGCACCTTGTGCTAGGGACAATAAAACCGATCGAACATCTCTGGAGAGACCTGAAAATAGCTGTGCAGCGATGCTCCCCATCCAACCTGACAGAGCTTGAGAGGATCTGCAGAGAAGAATGGGAGAAACTCCCCAAATACAGGTGTGCCAAGCATGTAGCGTCATACCTAATAAGACTCAAGGCTGTAATCGCTGCCAAAGGTGCTTCAACAAAGTACAGAGTAAAGGGTTTGAATACTTTTGTAGATGTGATATTTCCGTTTTTTATTTGTAATACATTTGCAAAAATGTCTTTTTTTGTTGTCATTATGGGGTATTGTGTGTAGATTGATGAGAAAATAACACATTTAATCAATTTTAGAATAAGACTGTAATGTAACCAAATGAGGAACAAATCAAGGGGTCTAAATACTTTCCGAATTAACTGTACTTCCATTCATTTTTTCAATTGGTACCGGGGGACCTTCAGACGAGTCTTGTGAGGCCTGCGGGTGTTCTAGAGCAAAACAACCGAGTCTCACCTTTCGTCAGAGGGGTGTGTTCGGACGCTACAGACAGAAGTTGTCAGATCGGCTGTACCGACTTCAGATGAGTCCCAAGACGCTAATTCGATTTCTGCCGGGGCGAGGACATCGACTCTAGGGGGTTAGAGGACGCAACATTGTAAATGTCCCATTATGGCGTCTGTGAGAGCATGGGCAGCGCCGTTGAGGCCATCTCCATTTTGAACTACTCAATTTTCTTCTACTACTACTATGAGTTGTAAAACAAACAAAGTAGTATGTTGTTTGAACAGGTATAAAGCCAATGTTGCCGTTTACTGCCACCTGTAGTTATGGAATGTTTTCTAACGAGTATAATTAATTGGCTGATGCCTCCTGGTGGCCTGGATGGAATCATGTGATCCTTCCTTAACCAATAGGAAGTCCCACCCAGTTGACTACTTCAAGATGGTGAAAGTCCTCAATGGCGCTGTCCATGCTAAAACTGGCTTTTGGTGTCCTCCATATCTGTGATTGAAACACTTTGGTGGGAAAATGTGCATGTTTTTTTAATGCAAATTTGAGAATATTCACATAAATCCGTTGCCAATTGGATGGACAACTAGCTTATGATGATTGTCATGTCATATCTATGATCATAAAATAAGAATAACAATTCACAGATCTTTTTATTGGATTGACAGACTTGACAGATTATTACTTACTCACAAAGCCCTTTATACAATTCCCCTACCACAACTGTTCTGTCCCACTAATATACATTTTGATGTTAAGCAGTGACGGCTAGAGTGTGCCTCTCTGTGAACTTTATCAGCTAGGCCTTGATAGGGTGCCTTTTGTAGAGGTGGATGACAAGGGAGAGAGGATATTAACACAGGTAGATTTGTTCGGTTGATCTTTGGGATCTGTTACTATTCTGAAAAGATTTGTGCTCAGCCAAATATGCATTATGTCTTGTTTACGAATGGAGTGAAAAACGAAATGGTTTCTTTATGGCAACTTCTCCTCCCTTTTTTAAACTTGGGTGAAAAATGTGACATAGAACATAGTGAGTGAACTAGACCGCCACCCTAAGCCTGCATGGTGGTATGTTGATTTACATGGTCTCCATGATGGCCTTAGCCTGATCACGGATTTTGAGGCCGTAGGGGTTGAACCAGGTGCGCAGTTCCTCCATCTTGCCCTCGAGGGTGGTGCGGAGGTTCTCGGTGGTCTTCTCCAGCTGCTCGCGGACCTCCTCAGCCCGGGACTCAAGCTTGTCCTTCACCTGATATAATAAATGACATTTAGTTACAGCTAGTTGTAATATAATATATGCCATGTAGCAGACACTTTTATCCAAAGCGCCTACAATCATGCATTCATTTATTTGTATGGGTGGCACCAGCGGGAATTGAACCCACGATTATTGCCATTGCAAGTACCATGCGCTACTTACTGAGCCAGACAGTGCTCACCTTTTCAGCCTGGGTCGTCAGCAGTTTGCTGAGGGTAGTCATCTTATCCACAGCGCGCTCACGGATCTGGACATAGTAAGGCTGAAAGCGATCCCTCACGGATTCCACCCTGGAGGTGGTTCGAGACTGAAGCTCCTCAAAATAGGTGGTCACTTTGCTAAAAGAGAGTGGAGAGGAAGGAGATGTGAAAGACAGCTACTGTACAAAGGAAGGTAAAGCATTCCATTTCATTAGAACTTGTGTTTGCAGTTAAATTAGTCCCTCTAAGTGCATGACTATTCATGTGACAGATATTATGAAACATTTAGACAGAATAAGACAATGCTTTAAATCTAAAGACTTCAATACTCAATCTAAAGATTTAAATACTTTCAATCAGACTTCAATACTTTAATTGATCTAGTCCGGCAAACTGCTCCTGCCTTCTCTCTGTCACACCTGGAGATCTCCTGGGTGTCCTTGCTCAGGCGCTTGTTCAGCTTGCGGCTATATGTGTTGACCCTGTTCCTGACGTCATTGGCATTCTGCTCCAACATGGTCTGGAGTTCCTGGGTGTACACTGTGGTACGGTCCTTGGCTTCAGTCATGTGAGCCTGCAACTTGTTAAGGAGGAGCTGCATGTCCTTGCCCAGACGTTCAGCGGCGTCCTTAGCGAGAGGGCCCAGTTTGGTCTTCATATCATCACTGTACATGTTGAGCTCAGACATGGTGTCTGTGATCAGGGTACTGGGAGGGGAAACAGACAGGTTTGTTACCACAGAGATCCTATTAAATTACTATTTAATTACTATTACATTTGTAATGTAACAATGTAAACACCTGCTCTTTCCATAACATACTGACCAGGTGAATCTAACGCAACTAAATATTAGGAAGGTGTTCTTAATGTTTTGTACACTCAGTGTATATTTGTTAAATACATCAGAATATGTGAGTGTTATTCTTTGGACTGGGTGAAAATATAAAAATAAATGTTATTTATTTATTTATTTAACCTTTATTTTAACAGGGAAGACATATTGAGATGTAGGTCTCTTTTACAACGCGCCCTGTATATACAGTCGTGGTAAAACGTTTTGAGAATGACACAAATACTAATTTTCACAAAATCTGCTGCCTCAGTTTTGATGATGTCAATTTGCATATACTCCAGAATGTCATGAAGAGTGATCAGATGAATTGCAATTAATTGCAGTCCCTCTTTGCCATGAAAATTAACTTAATCCCCAAAAAACATTTCCACTGCATTTCAGCCCTGCCACAAAAGGACCAGCTGCCATCATGTCAGTGATTCTCTCGTTAACACAGGTGAGAGTGTTGACGAGGACAAGGCTGGAGATCACTCTGTCATGCTGATTGAGTTAGAATAACAGACTGGAAGCTTTAAATGGAGGGTGGTGCTTGAAATCATTGTTATTCCTCTGTTAACCATGGTTACCTGCAAGGAAACACGTGCCGTCATCATTGCTTTGCACAAAAAGGGCTTCACAGGCAAGGATATTGCTGCTAGTAAGATTGCACCTAAATCAACCATTTATCGGATCATCAAGAAGTTCAAGGACAGAGGTTCAATTGTTGTGAAGAAGGCATCAGGGCGTCCAAGAAAGTCCAGCAAGCGCCAGGACTGTCTCCTAAAGTGGATTCAGCTGTGGGATCGGGGCACCACCAGTGCAGAGCTTGCTCAGGAATGGCAGCAGGCAGGTGTGAGTGCATCTGCACGCACAGTGAGGCGAAGACTTTTGGAGGATGGCCTGGTGTCAAGAAGGGCAGCAAAGAAGCCACTTCTCTCCAGGAAAAACATCAGGGACAGACTGATATTCTGCAAAAGGTACAGGGATTGGACTGCTGAGGACTGGGGTAAAGTCATTTTCTCTGATGAATCCCCTTTCCGATTGTTTGGGGCATCCGGAAAACACCTTGTCCGGAGAAGACAAGGTGAGCGCTACCATCAGTCCTGTGTCATGCCAACAGTAAAGCATCCTGAGACCATTCATGTGTGGGGTTGCTTCTCAGCCAAGGGAGTGGGCTCACTCACAATTTTGCCTAAGAACACAGAAATGAATAAAGAATGGTACCAACACATCCTCCGAGAGCAACTTCTCCCAACCATCCAATAACAGTTTGGTGACAAACAATGCCTTTCCCAGCATGATGGAGCACCTTGCCATAAGGCAAAAGTGATAACTAAGTGGCTTGGGGAACAAAACATCGAAATTTTGGGTCCATGGCCAGGAAACTCCCCAGACCTTAATCCCATTGAGAACTTGTGGTCAATCCTCAAGAGGTGGGTGGACAAACAAAAACCCACAAATTCTGACAAACTCCAAGCATTGATTATGCAAGAATGGGCTGCCATCAGTCAGGATGTGGCCCAGAAGTTAATTGACAGCATGCCAGGGCGGATTGCAGAGGTCTTGAAAAATACCTTGCAAATATTGACTCTTTGCATAAACTTAATGTAATTGTCAATAAAAGCCTTTAACACTTATGGAATGCTTGTAATTATACTTCAGTATACCATAGTAACATCTGACAAAAATATCTCATAACACTGAAGCAGCAAACTTTGTGAAGACCAATACTTGTGTCATTCTCAAAACTTTTGACCACGACTGTACAACATAAATATACACATTATATCCAAACTATATATGTACACACATTAAAATACAAAATCACAGTAATGGGAAGCACAAATAAAACAGCAAATCACCCAGAAAAACAGATACATTCAAATATGTCCCCAATCAATACATTAAATTGCATGAACGGCACCAGAACATCAAGATGAAATGTATTTAGAATTTTGTTCCAGCAATACGGTGCATTAAAATTAAAGCAGATTTACCTAGCTCGGTGGAGACCCTAGGAACCTCAAGAGTTAAATAATCCTGTGAACGGGTTAGACAACTCAGGTGCCTATACTTCAACAGGTTATATAAGACAGAAGTTTATGAAGTAGGGCCTTGTCAACAAAAAGGGAGTAATGTAGACATCTACAGGTCTTTAGCGAAGTCCAGCCAACTTTTTGATACAGGATTTAGTGATGAGTATCAAAACTGTAACCTGTAACAAAATGAAGGCCACTATGGTAGATGGCATCCAAGGATTTAAGAGTAATAGCAGCTGAACTTTGATAAATAATATCACCATAATCAAGAACAGATAAAAAGGTTGACTGAATAATCTGCTTCCTACTGCTTAGAGAAAGGCACGATCTGTTTCTGTAGAAAAAGCCAACTTAAAATCGTAGCTTTTTAACCAGCTCATCTATATGTTTTTTAAACATCACATCCATATCAATCCAAATGCCATGCGGGAACACGTTCGATTGGAGAACCATCTAATGAGTGAACATGTACAGTGGGGAGAACAAGTATTTGATACACTGCCGATTTTGCAGGTTTTCCTACTTACAAAGCATGTAGAGGTCTGTAATTTTTATCATAGGTACACTTCTACTGTGAGAGACGGAAAAAAAAAATCCAGAAAATCACATTGTATGATTTTTAAGTAATTCATTTGCATTTTATTGCATGACATAAGTAATTGATCACCTACCAACCAGTAAGAATTCCGGCTCTCACAGACCTGTTAGTTTTTCTTTAAGAAGCCCTCCTGTTCTCCACTCATTACCTGTATTAACTGCACCTGTTTGAACTCATTACCTGTGTAAAAGACACCTGTCCACACACTCAATCAAACAGACTCCAACCTCTCCACAATGGCGAAGACCAGAGAGCTGTGTAAGGACATCAGGGATAAAATTGTAGACCTGCACAAGGCTGGGATGGGCTACAGGACAATAGGCAAGCAGCTTGGTGAGAAGGCAACAACTGTTGGCGCAATTATTAGAAAATTGAAGAAGTTCAAGATGACGGTCAATCACCCTCGTCTGGGGCTCCATGCAAGATCTCACCTCGTGGGGCATCAATGATCATGAGGAAGGTGAGGGATCAGCCCAGAACTACACGGCAGGACCTGGTCAAATTACCTGAAGAGAGCTGGGACCACAGTCTCAAAGAAAACCATTAGTAACACACTACACCGTCATGGATTAAAATCCTGCAGCGCACGCAAGGTCCCCCTGCTCAAGCCAGCGCATGTCCAGGCCCGTCTGAAGTTTGCCAGTGACCATCTGGATGATCCAGAGGAGGAATGGGAGAAGGTCATGTGGTCTGATGAGACAAAAATAGAGCTTTTTGGTCTAAACTCCACTTGCCGTGTTTGGAGGAAGAAGAAGGATGAGTACAACCCCAAGAACACCATCTCAACCATGAAGCATGGAGGTGGAAACATCATTCTTTGGGGATGCTTTTCTGCAAAGGGGACAGGACGACTGCACCGTATTGAGGGGAGGATGGATGGGGCCATGTATCACGAGATCTTGGCCAACAACCTCCTTCCCTCAGTAAGAGCATTGAAGATGGGTCGTGGCTGGGTCTTCCAGCATGACAACGACCCGAAACACACAACCAGGGCAACTAAGGAGTGGCTCCGTAAGAAGCATCTCAAGGTCCTGGAGTGGTCTAGCCAGTCTCCAGACTTGAACCCAATAGAAAATCTTTGGAGGGAGCTGAAAGTCCGTATTGCCCAACGACAGCCCCGTAACCTGAAGGATCTGGAGAAGGTCTGTATGGAGAAGTGGGCCTAAATCCCTGCTGCAGTGTGTGCAAACCTGGTCAAGACCTACAGGAAACGTATGATCTCTGTAATTGCAAACAAAGGTTTCTGTACCAAATATTAAGTTCTGCTTTTCTGATGTATCAAATACTTATGTCATGCAATAAAATGCAAATTAATTACTTAAAAATCATACAATGTGATTTTCTGGATTTTTGTTTTAGATTCCGTCTCTCACAGTTGAAGTGTACCTATGATAAAATTACAGACCTCTACATGCTTAGTAAGTAGGAAAACCTGCAAAATCGGCAGTGTATCAAATACTTGTTCTCCCCAATGTAGTTAATCTGAAACATTCTTATGAGAGTTTGAAAACAACATGTATTTAGTTTTGCCCGAAATAAGCACAACTTTTAAATCAGCAAGGGATTCCTGCATAGCTATAAAATCTGACTGTAGTTTTAACACAGCCAGATCAACAGTCGGGGCAATAGCATACATAATAGTATTATCCGCATATAGATTATGTTTACCATTTTTAACAGATTGACCAATGGTGCTTTTATAAATAGTGACGAGAACAGGTCCCAAAATCGCCCCCTGCGGTACACCTTTATGTACTTCAAGAAATTCAGACTTAACCCCATCAATCACGATGGCCTGAGTTCTGTCAATAAGATAATCATGAAACCATGAACAGGCGTCTATCGAGGACAATTTATTCAATAAAATAGCATGATCAACAGTATCAAACGCTTTTGACAGGTCCACAAACAAAGCAACACATTTCATTTTAGTGTCATTAGCAACTAAATTGGTTGCTGTAATAGTGCTATGTCCAAGCCTAAACCCTGATTGGTTTACATAAAAAATTAATGTATCAGATAAAAAAAGAGCAAAGTTCTACATTTACCAAGGATTCAAGAATCTTAACTAGACAAGGAACACTACTATCCCTGCCCTTATGGAGTGGCAGCACAAGAGCTGATTTCCATACTTTTGTAATATTTCCTGATAATGTTAAATAAAAAATGTGGATTATTTAGCCAACAATGATGGGCGCTGCACACTTAAGCAGACCGGGATCCAATTGGTTGGCCCCTGTGGATTTCTTGTTGTCTAGTGCTAGCAAAGCATCCAGTACTTCTTTTTCTGTAAATAGCCTAAAAGAAAAGCTCTGACTATCATTTCTCTGATCATTCAGCAAGTTTCCCCTATCAGCATCCAGCTCAATATCATTGTGAATAGGCTTTGAAGTTATTTCAAAGAGATAGCCTGCTGAAATAAAATAGTGATGAAATGCATCAATGATGTCTTTTTTCCCGTAATGAGGCTAGTTTCTGAATTAAATTTGTTGTGGCAGAGGAGGAAGCTGAACTCTCCAGAATTTAGCCAGGTTCCCATTACAATCCGAAAGAGCAGTTCTATAATAATTTAGCCTTTCTGATTTGTCTTACACAAAAGCTTGCCAGTCCGGGCCTAAGCCTTTGTTCCTGGCCTTGACCGAAGCGTCATCTCTTTTATGAATGACTTTTGATAATTCCGGAGTGTACCAGGCATTCGATCTACCAGGCATTCGATCTACCTTTAACCCTTAATTTTTTTAAGGGAGCATGATTATCCACAATAGTATTGCAAAAAGGCTTGAAGCTAAATGCACATCAGAGAGATATTTCACCATATTCTTTGTTTATGTTTTTTGCAAGGGTTAATTGCCACGTGTAGGAAAGTAAAGGTACATTTGCACAGAAATAAACTCACTCCAGTTCTCTGCTGAGCTGGGAGGCCCTGATGTTCTTCACCTTCTCATCAGCCTTAGAGTTCAGGTCAGTTATGTAGTCCTTAAACTGGTCAATGGTCTTCTCCCAGGGAGTTTGGGGCTCATCTTGCATGGGTAGCACCCATGCATGGCAGCCTATAGTTAAGAGAATGGAGCAATTGATTGATTTAAACCAGTTGCTATTTGTATTGCCCCCGTCAATCATCCTGTTGGGTAATGTTTCGGAAAACAAATATTTTTCTAGAGCTGATGAAACCTCAATGATTTTCTTAGGTTGCGTCCCAAATGGCACCCTATTCCCTATTTAGTGTACTACTTTTGACCAGGGCCTATAGGAAATAGGGTGGTATTTGGGACACATACTCAGTAGAAGTGAAAGGTTACCTGAGAGGACGGCTAGAGCCAGGATTACTGCGACAGCCTTCATGGTGATCTGCTGACAATACACGGAAAATATCTGTTTATACAACAGTAATATACCATTCTGATTCAGTGATTTTATAACAATATTATATACAGGATAACTGATTTATGTTATATACAGGATCACTGATTTATGACAATTATATACAGGACTTTATAAATGCCCTTATTCATGCGCTGGAACTTTCTCAGTTTACAAAAACAACCCGAGCACTACTTACACAACATGGAATCAATTAATATTAGTAGTATTCACACACTTTTCTTGTTTACTGAGTTACGAACAGTCAAATTTTGTATATCATCTTGAAAGTAAAACAACAATGATCAGGTGATTAAAACATAGTATATATATTAGTAAATAACTTACATTAGAGATCCTCTGTGGTGATGATACTGTAAGTAAACACTGACAGACGTTCACTGAGTATTTATACAACTTTGATTGCTCTGATGCGATCCCATAAATGCAAGGTGAATGTCCAACCTGTGTCCGAAGTTCCCAACACAAAGTGTGTTGTAATTATTTATTGCTGGATTATAATGTTGTTCCATGTTGCACAATCAAGCTGTTAGCACTATCAAACACTATCAAGCACTCTCAAAAGAACACACAAGATACACATGATACATACACGTGATTCACAGCTTAATACATTCCTGTAAAAGCATCTAATAAAAGCCCCTAATATGCTGAGACTTAAAGGTGAAACCAAATCCCTTGGTGGGCCTTCGTCATTGGTTTTACCTATCCTATCTTTTCAGATCAAGGGAAGGAGACAAGTAAAGAAAGACTCTTGTCACTATTCATAGTGTTAGCCAATTGGAAAGTGTCCTATCAATGTACTATTCCAAAGGTTTATGGATAATGACAAGAATGGCAGAGAGCATGCCCGATATCAGCAAGCTCAGATCACACTGATATGATGGAATATTGTTTAACGGCCTTTGGCCAGCAAGTCTTATGCTGTCATAGGTTATATTGGTCTCCAATACATTGGTCAATGTTTCTTGATTCTGTCTATAACCTGGAATACTTTTGACCTTTGAAGTCATTGTCAGTGTTTCAGACACCAGCACATGGATAGAAATGCATTGGAGGAATGAACAGTGAGTGAGAAGTTATTGCAGTGTTGTTACCACTACTGCCTCTGTTGCCACAACTGTGTTGCTTATAAAGAACATAAAAGAAGAAGAAGTTGAAGAATTAATTAACTTTGATCCTGTCCTATATTGATTTGCTTTCATATTCTGACTTGCAGTACAATGTCAGCAGCCTTCAGAAATTATTCATACCCCTTGACTTATTCCACATTTTGTTGTGTTACAGCCTGAATTCAAAATTGATTAAATATATTTTTTATCTCACCCATCTACACACAATACCCCATGATGACAAAGTGAAAACATGTTTTTAGAAATGTTAGCAAATGTATTGAAAATGAAATACAGAAATATCTACATACTGAACCAGGATTTCCTCTAGGAAATCAGCTAGTAACATTTTCAGACAGCCTCGGTCTATAAAATGTTTAGTGCAGCGAAGTGTTCTTTGATCCAATACTTGGGGGTCTATTCAATCTATATCGCTGAAGAGTTACAGATTGTGCGATAGAAATGTAAAGGTAAATTCCGAATGAAACGACATATGCAGCATTTACCATAAATGCGGTCTCTGCTAACGTGGGAACATTGCCTTAAAGGGCTGGATTCAATCTGTATCGCAGAAGATCCGTGTTAAAATGTAAAGGTAATTTCTGATTGAGCCGACATACAGCGTTTACCATGAATGCAGTCTCCGCGACCACGGGAATATTGCCTTTAATTGTCAATAACACTATAAAGCAGATCTTCTGCGATACGGATTGAATAGAGCCCTTGATTGCGTAATGAACAAATCACCTTTTGCTGTGATGTCATCATATTCTGATTATTGACTGAATTAATGCTATCTCCTGCACTGAATTGCAGGGTAGCATCTGATCGGAGGACGAGGTTCACAGCTGGAGATGAATGAATTGATCCACAGACAAATGTCAGAGTTTTAAAGAATATTTGTATTGCAACTAATACCTTTGATCTCCATATCACAGCCAGCACCAGGACAAAGACAACAAGCATTGTAGAGCCAGCCACTGCCAGGGGGCTGTAGTTCAAAGACTGGGGCACTATGGAGAAAAGGAAGCAGTCAAATTATGTTCATATGCAGACAAATTGAAATCTGGATCTCAAAGCAAGTTCCCCTCTAATCATGGGACTGATTTAGACCTGGGACAGCAGGTGGGTGCAATTCATTATCAGGTAGAAAACATAAAACCAGCAGTACTCAGATTCCAGGCTCAAATTTGAATACCCCTGTAATGTGTAGGCCTAAATGTTGAAAAAGGCCCATTGTTAGTCGCTCACCTTCACCATCAGACTGGCCCAGCCCCAGATCTGAAACAAACCTAGAGACACATTGTGCCTATCAGTCTGTTTAATTACCCGTCAACCAGGACATCCCACTGGGGCACTCTTAAGGCTGGGAGTTGACGTCACCCACCAGAATAAGGACAAGTTTGGGATCAGTTCTTCCCAGGATGTGCACTTCAGTATACACAGGCTCCCGCAGGACTTTAGTAACGGGGTAGTCTGCTGCAGTATAGTAAGACTTGCATGCCTCCACTCCTGTTGAGATCAGAAAGGGTTAATGAAAATGGTAATACTTTGTAAAAATCAGGCAATAATAGCCAACCATAAATTCCCTTACCCTCATTGCAATCTTTGCGAGACATTGGCCACTTGCCAGTCTGAGCTCTGCTCGAAGAGCTCCTGGGACAGCCACAGGGGAGGATAGAGGAACTGTTAACGTCAACAACCAGAGCCTCAACAGTACTGCCCAAATACCTACACTGGAAGAGCAACCTAGGGACAAGGGCATGTCAGTAAATTACTGGGATTCTGCATTGCAAATCAGACACCTAGGGCGGTTTCCTGGACACAGATTGAGCGTAGTCCTGGTCTAAGTCACTTTCAATGTAGAATCTCCATTGAACATGCTTTTCAGTCAGGATTAGACTTAATCCGTGTCCAGGAAACCAGCCCCTAAACTCACTGAAAGTGGCTGTCCCTTGTGATGGACGCAAGGGGTCCAATCCAAACTTCATATGAAGATGACATCTGTTTTTCATAAACCAAATAGCCTCCCTCATCCTGCAAGAGACACATTCTGAACCAAGATGGTTTCATGAAAACAAACTCAATAGATCAAGTCAACAAACTTACCAACATACTGGTGCCACATTTACTAACAGAAAACTGGAATATGGCAAAGGCAGCAGTGGTGCATCTCCTCCCAGCAGACTGATGGGCTAACTGCTGCCCAGAGGCATGGGCAGTTTGTCTGGCCTGCTGAGGTTGCTGAAAAGCTTGACCCAATGGTTTCTGTGACGATGGTCTCCATGGTTGTGCGTCACACAAACAACAGCCACAACTCTGGAAACAAGGCGCGCACGTAGACAAGATGGCGTATTGAATTGAAAGCGGTACAAACCACCTCAAGATAAAAACATAATATTCGAAATCAGTAAATTAGACTAAATATTAGCATTTCATATATTCGCAGTAAATAAAATTCTATCTGGATAATAACACAAAACAAATCATAAGGCTAGAGAAATATATCAACAAATATTACAACAACACGCAACACCCAAACATGGCGGAAGATAAACGAGGAGAACCAACTCGTCGACTGATACAGATGATTTATGCTTTTCATCACTGGGTCTGGTAAGTGTGGAAAGCGACCTGTTGAAGTCGATAAATGACAAATTGGGCATACTAGAATTGGTCAGTAAGAACGTAAGAGAGTTGAAAGCGAGTCTTGAAATGAGTGACGAAAAAGCATCGATAATGGAAACAGAAACCAAAAAATTAAAAGTGACAGTAACTAAGAAGGAAACGGACGTTAGGGAACTTAAAAAGGAGAACAACCTTCTGAGAGAAGCCTTACTAGACATCCAAACTAGATCGATGAGAGAAAGTCTAGTACTTACGGGTATTCAGGAAAAGGAGGGAGAAATAACCGAGAATATTATGAAGGATTTCCTGCATACAGCGCTTCAAATACCACTCGAGGCTGTCGATAAAATCCAACTCAAACGTGTACACCGTTTCGGACAAAGAGGACAGAAATATGATCGCCCAATCGTTGCCAAATTTGCATTTTTGAAGGATAAAGCTATGGTTAAAAGCCTAGGAAAAAGACTTGCTGGCACGAAAGTAGGCATGAATGATCCGTTCCCGAGGGAGATTGCAGAAAGGCGCAAAGTTCTGTATCCAATCTTCAAGGAAAATAGATTAAAAGGGAAACGTGTGGCACTTGTGGTCGATAAACTATATATTGACAACCAAATGTTCAGAGACACAAAGACTACTCCATGGCTATTCTAAAAGTTGTAATAGAGGAGTTGAATAATGGAACACCCAATACTAGCAATGATAGGGATTGGAATATTAAATAACATTTATAGTAAGTATAGTATTTAAAAAAGGATAAAATGATATAACAAGAAAAGATAACAAGCAGAATAATACACCTTCAAATACAACTAATTAGAACATGGCTTTTTTGGCGCGCAATTGTTGTTTTGGCGGACGGTTGTTGAGCTTGGTCCTGTGTTCTCCCTGGCGTCCTTTCCCCCTTGCGGCAGGTGTGGGAAGTGGGTGCGTTTGCACGCTCGGCCCATTTCCTCCGCAGTCAACCATGTGGTGTGCATTTTTGTGTTTGGAAAGGTGCGGTGTTAATTGAGTGAGAGGGAAAATGGTTGCATATCCTAGATCCGACGGGTGTCTATGAGCAGGGGTAGTGAGAGAGAGCTTTCAATTTTGTGTAGATGAGGGATATACATTTTTAAATATAGTATACATCTAATTTAATTTTTTATTGTCCTATCATGATGGAAAGATCCCCAACCCTATATCCTGGACACCCACCTGAGTGACCCATACACCAAAGAGAAGTTCCCATCTCTTTTATGGACCTGCTGTGAGTATGCAGCCTAAACAGAGAAATAAATGCGGTTAGAGACCTACTTGAGCAGCACCGCCACCTCAAGATTCTGAGCCTGCCTGGCAGGGTTGGTCCTACAAAGCCAGAGCCCCCTGATGGGAGAGCATTATATACAAGGAAATTCTCAAAGCTGCTAATGAGAACCTTGACGACCTTTTACCTAGCCAGTGGGGATTCCGGTGGGGTATTCCCACCCAGGTAGTGGCAGTGCTGGCAACACTGGCTGCAGTAACCCATGGGGAGGGGGTCACACTCGGACAATCAGAGAGGGGGTTTATCATTGTGGCCCAGGTGGCACAAAATAATCAAAGGTCTGACTGCACGGAGATGCTTGGGAAAAATGGTTACAACGGGGGACCAGAGTGTTTGTGTCTCAGGTGAAGAGGGTGGATCTGATCTCCATCACCTGGGACTTGACATAGATTAAGTAGATTAATCAAATCTGACATTGTTGTCAATTTCTGCTCAATCTTGCATGCTTTCTCAATCAGCTGTAACTGTAAATCAGGTCCTTTCTTGAGTTGGGCTCTGGGATATAACAACCGTTGAGTATCTGATTTTATGGTGGATTGTGGAGGAGGGGGGATGAGTGTGTTGGAGTATGTGAGTATGTGAGTGTGTGTTTGTCTGGCATCTGTTGTGGGGGGGTGGGGATGTTGGGGGGGGGGGGGGGGGGGGGGGGGGGGTATGGGATGGAGCACGGTAATTATTTGCTAGGATAATAATTGCTTGTCAATAAATTAAATGTAATACAATGGCAATCCGGGTTATATGTTAAAATCCTACGTATGAACTGCCAACATTATTACGCATATTAATTGTTAATGATGGAAAATAAGATATGCAAGATATTTGAATAGATATATATTTTTAAATAGTTATATATAGAGGTGACAGCATTGGAAATGCTTTTGGCGGTTAATCTGCTTCTGTTTTGTGCGTGGCACTGTATGCTGTTTGATGGATGGGTCCTGGCCTCTCGGGGCCCTAGGGATCCGGAGGGATGTGGGTGGGATGCCGATCACTGGGATGACGGCTCAACTTGGGATGGGAAGGGGCTTTAGCGGGGGAATTAGTGGAGAACAATTGAAGGGATACTTAGTAGCAATGCAAATATCATGGTACAGCTATATGGACACTAAATCATTACGGGTTTTTTTAATGGTAAATTTACAAACATATATAATGATAAATAGACTTGAAACTTGTATCTCATTATGGTGTATGGTGAAATAAGTATAGCCAGTGATAATTGTAATGGCTTAGCTGATAATAACAAAAGAAGAACAATATTTACATGGCTCAAAGAGAAGGAATATAATATCTATTGTTTACAGGAAACTCATTCAACAATTCTAGATGAAGTTCCGTGGAAAAAGGAATGGGGGTGTGAAATATACTTCTCCCATGGGCAAAGAAATTCAAAAGGGGTGATGATATTAATTAATAGTAATTTCGATCCGAATGTGCAAATTGTCCAAACAGATACGCAATGTAGATGGATTATTTTAAATATGTTATTGGACAATAAACAGATATGGCTCATTAACATTTACAGACCAAATAATGATGATCCACACTTCTTTGACAATATATATAATAAATTATCAACCCTGCAAGCAATTCAAGACAATATTATTATGGTGGGGGATTATAATACTGTTTTAAATAACTCAATGGACCGTAAAGGAAATCACACCACCAACAATCACCCACATGCTCTTAAGGAAATCGTGAATGTCATGGATACATTAGAACTAGTAGATATATGGAGGCTTAAATATCCTGATCTAGTGAGATATACATGGCGGAGACTCAATCAAGCTAGTCGTCTTGACTTCTTTCTTATCTCATTCTCGTTGGCACCAAAAGTTTAAAAAGTGTTGATAGGGGACAGAATGCGGTCGGACCATCATATAATTGGCATATACATTACTCTTACTGAATTTCCACGTGGGCGAGGATATTGGACATTTAATCAAAGCCTATTGGATGATAATTTATTTTTAACTAGGACAAAGGAATTTATAACTGACTTTTTCCGACATACCATAGGTACAGCAAATCCCCTTATTGTATGGGACACCTTTAAATGTGCCTTTAGAGGCCATGCAATTCAGTACTCATCTCAAAAACAAAAGCAATTTAGGTCAAAAGAGTTTATACTAACAAAGGAAATAGAAAGTCTAACAGAACAAATAGATGGCAATAAAAACTGTAACATAGAGGCTCAGAATAAATTAGAGGAAAAACAAAAAGAAATGGAGAAACTTATTCAAGAAATATCAAGTGTAATATATTATAAAAATAAAGCAAACAATGGAATATGGGGAAAAATGCACCAAATTCTTTTTTAATCTTCAACATAGGAATGCTACCAAAAATAATTTAATGAAATTGGTTACAATTGACGGAGTAACCCATGATTCACCAAATTATATTTTGAAGGAGGAAACAAGGTACTTTAAGCATATGTTTTTGTTTCAGTCGCCTCCATCTCCTCTAACTGAAGCTAATTGAAGAGATTTTTTTTCTATTGATAATGTAAAATTAACAGCCAAACAGAAAGACTCATGTGAAGGTGAAATTACACAGGAGGAACTTCTGGATGCAATTAAAGACTTTAAGTCTGGGAAAACTCCAGGGTTGGATGGCATACCAGTCGAAGTA
Organism: Coregonus lavaretus; assembly: GCF_964263955.1. Classification (NCBI taxonomy): domain Eukaryota; kingdom Metazoa; phylum Chordata; class Actinopteri; order Salmoniformes; family Salmonidae; genus Coregonus; species Coregonus lavaretus. The sequence continues at coordinate 44,182 of NC_140025.1, forward strand.
TACCAAACCTTTTTTGATATACTAAGAGGACCGCTATTAGCATGTTTTAACCACTCCTATGTAAATGGTAGATTATCTGACACTCATTATTACTGAAATAGGATACAAGTGGAAAATATAAAGATCCAGTCCATTTAAAATATTGGAGGCCCCTTACACTACAGTGTTGTGATGCAAAAATTCTAGCAAAATGTATAGCGCATAGAATTAAAAAGGTATTGTCGGATATTATTCATTCTAATCAGACAGGTTTTTTACAAGGAAGATACATTGGAGATAATATAAGGCAAGTATTGGAAACAATAGAACATTATGGAAAATCGGAGAAACCAGGCCTGCTATTCATAGCAGACTTTGAAAAGGCATTTGATAAAGTACGACTGGGGTTTATATATAAATGCCTGGAGCATTTCAATTTTGGTGAATCTCTTATAAAATGGGTCAAAATCATGTATAGTAACCCTAGGTGTAAAATAGTAAATAATGGCTATTTCTCAGAAAGTTTAAAACTGTCAAGAGGAGTTATGGAAATGTCTGCTCTACCCAAAATTACAACAGAAAAAAAAAAAAATGGAAAAGGAAAGTGGAAGGAGAAAGTAAGGAACTTGTCTGTCGGCCTTTAAGCAATGGTTTTTTTCTGGCCACTCTTCCGTAAAGCCCAGCTCTGTTGAGTATACGGCTTATAGTGGTCCTATGGACAGATACTTCAATCTCCGCTGTGGAGCTTTGCAGCTCCTTCAGGGTTATCTTTGGTCTCTTTGTTGCCTCTCTGATTAATGCCCTCTTTGCCTGGTCCGTGAGTTTTGGTGGGCGGCCCTCTATTGGCAGGTTTGTTGTGGTGCCATATTCTTTCAATTTTTTAATCATGGATTTAATGGTGCTCCGTGGGAAGTTCAAAGTTTTGGATATTTTGACCTGTTTGGAGAGCTCCTTGGTCTTCATGGTGCCGCTTGCTTGGTGGTGCCCCTTGCTTAGTGGTGTTGCAGAATCTGGGGCTTTTCAGAACAGGTGTATATATACTGAGATCATGTGACAGATCATGTGACACTTAGATTGCACACAGGTGGACTTTATTTAACTAATTATGTGACTTCTGAAGGCAATTGGTTGCACCAGATCTTATTTAGGGGCTTCATAGCAAAGGGGGTGAATACATATGCACATACCACTTTTCCATTATTTATTTTGTTGAATTTTTTTAAACAAGTTATTATTTTCATTTTGCTTCACCAATTTGGACTATTTTGTGTATGTCCATTACATGAAATCCCAATAAAAATCCATTTAAATTACAGGTTGTAATGCAACAAAATAGGAAAAATGCCAAGGGGGATGAATACTTTTGCAAGGCACTGTATTAAGCCATTTCATCCCCTCTAGATGAAGTAACACTGTAGGGCTCCCGAGTGGCGCAGCGGTCTAAGGCACTGCATCTCAGTGCTTGAGGTGTCACTACAGACCCCCTGGTTTGATTCCAGGCTGTATCACAACCGGCTGTGATTGGGAGTCCCATAGGGCGGCGCACAATTGGCCCAGCATCGCCCGGGTTTGGCCGGTGTAGGCCGTAATTGTAAATAAGAATTTGTTCTTAACTGACTTGCCTAGTTAAATAAAGGGGAACAAAATTACAGGGCCTGTTTCCCAGACACAAATTTAGCTTAATCCTGGACAAAAACCTTTTCTCGATTCTCCATTTAAAGTGCTTTTTAGTGCAGGACTAGGCTTAATCTGTGTCTGGGAAATCATCCAATAATGTCTAAAGGGGTTATGATGACCCTAAAATTGATGGTGTCAGCAGGTCATAACATGTAAACAGTATGTAATGTGGCAGTAGGTGTAACAAGAGGACATATAGCAGGGCACGCAGTTCTGGACTTTGTTCTTCAGTACAACTTCCAGCCCCTTATATACAGTACACTGAGTATACCAAACATTAGGAACACCTTCCTAATATTGAGTTGCCCCCCCCCCTTTTGCCCTCAGAACAGTCTCAATTCATCGGGGCATGGACTCTACAAGGTGTCGAAAGCGTTCCACAGGGATGCTGGCCCATGTTGACTCCAATGCTTCCCACAGTTATGTGAAAGGCACTTAAATGTTTTGTCTTGCCCATTCACCCTCTGAATGGCACACATACACAATCCATGTCTCAATTGTCTCAAGGCTGAAAAATCCTTCTTTAACCTGTCTCCTCCCCTTCATCTACACTGATTGAAGTGGACTTAACAAATTACATCAAAAAGGGATCATAGCTTTCACCTGGATTCACCTGGTCAGTCTGTGTCATGGAAAGAGCAGGTGTTCTTAATGTTTGGTATACTCAGTGTATACATACAGCCCTTATACCTACAGTGCACAGTACTACCAGACACAAGCTCTCGCAAACAGGCAACCCAGCTAACAAACAGAGAATGTTCCCTAAAGCAGGATTGCCCAACCCTGTTCCTGGAGAGCTACCCTCCTGTAGGACGGGCTTGTGGGAATGGCTGGAATGGAAAAGGTGGAATGGTATCAAATACCATGTGTTTGATGCCATTCCATTTGGGCCTTTCCAGCTATTATTATGAACCGTCATCCCTTCAGCAGATTCCAATGGTCTGTATAGTTGTCTAATGTATAGGTGGGGCATATTAACCTATTTTAATGTTACTCCTGAATCACTATGATCTATCAAATAATTTATTGAATGTACTTTTAACAGAGCTTAAATTTACTTCAAAGTGCATTCACCCTATTGCTTACACCTATCAAGTTCTTTCAGATCTAGTGCCTAGGGAGGAGGGTTTAGGGTGTCTTCTTCTAACTATATTGGCCCAATAAGCACATGCCCTAGAGAAATCCCTTATTGTGACAGTGGTTAGGGCGTTCATTGTTGGTGCTGGAGGCCTGGATCGAGACCCGCTAGGAGAATCATCCTACTCTCACATTCTTAGCAATATACAGTACCAGTCAAAAGTTTGGACACACCTACTCATTCAAGGATTTTTCTTTATTTTTTACTATTCTGTACATTGTAGAATAATAGTGAAGACATGAAAACTATGAAATAACACATATGGAATCATGTAGTAACCAAAGAAGTGTTAAACAAATCAAAATATATTTAATATTTTTCAAAGTAGCCACCCTTTGCCTTGATGACAGCTTTGCACACTCTTGGCATTCTCTCAACCAGCTTCACCTGGAATGCTTTTCCAACAGTCTTGAAGGAGTTCCCACATATGCTGAGCACTTGTTGTCAGTGGTGGAAAAAGTACTAAATTGTCATACTTGAGTAAAAGTAACATTATGGTTTATTGTGTGTGGGCCAGTTGTGAGACAAAAGCATTTTATTGTTCCAAGCACAAGGTGCACCTGTGTAATGATAACGCTGTTTAATCAGCTTCTTTATATATGCCACACCTGTCAGGTGGATGGATTATCTTGGCAAGGAGAAATGCTCACCAACAGGGATGCAAACAAATTTGTGCACAAAATTTGAGAGAAATAAGCTTTTTGTGCGAATGGAACATTTTGGGGATCTTTTATTTAAGCTCATGAAACATGGGACCAACACTTTACATCTTGCATTTATATTTTCGTTCAGTATAGATAAGTTCTGCTTGACATAAAGTTAGGAGAACATTACCTTAAACACCAAAACATGCTAAAGGTCCTCAGAAGGTTTTTGCTAACGTAGATAGAATGTTCCACTAACTAACGGAAAACTGGACACTCAAACATTAGGGAAACATTATGGGTTACATTACAAAAACATTCTCACTCCCTAGATTTGTAAGCTGGGAAGACATTAGCTTTCTCTAGGCATTTTGTAAACATAGACTACAATAATATCTGGGATGAGAAACTGAGTTTATTGTTTCATTCACCAATTGTCTTTTTTTCTCCATTAGCTGCAGGCTCTCTTGAGAAAAGGTCTACATTTTTTCAAGCAAACTTGCTTATATCTCAGTATATATATTTGTCAGTATTATCATGTGTGATTTCAATAAATGAAATTCAAGAAGCTGAATGCTGTTCATTTCATCAATTGAAACAATTAAATGAATCAATCCTAAATGAATCAATCCTTTTCTTTATTTTTACTATTTTCTACACTGTAGAATAATAGTGAAGGCATCAAAACTATGAAATAACATATGGAATCATGTAGTAACAAAAAAAGTGTTTTATATTTGACATTCTTCAAAGCAGCCACCCTTTGCCTTGATGACAGCTTTGCACACTCTTGGCATTTTTGTCACCCATTGGACCTTTTCCACATTTTGTTAAGTAACAGCCTTATTCTAAAATTGATTAAATTGTTTTTTTTCCCCCCTCATCCATCTACACACAATAACCCATAATGACAAATCAAAAAAAGGTTTGGCATTTTTAGCTAATTAAAAAAATAGAATTGAAATATTACATTTACATAAGTATTCAGACCCTTTACTCAGTACTTTGTTGAAGCACCTATGGCAGCGATTACAGCATCTTCTTGGGTATGACGCTACAAGCTTGGCAGACCTGTAGTTGGGGAGTTTCTCCCATTCTTCTCTGCAAATCCTCTCAAGCTCTGTCAGGTTGGATTTGGACTGTTGCTGCACAGCTATTTTCAGGTCTCTCCAGAGAGATTCGATCGGATTCAAGTCCGGGCTCTGGTTGGGCCACTCAAGGACATTCAGAGACTTGTCCCGAAGCCACTCCTGCGTTGTCTTGGCTGTGTGCTTAGGGTCGTTGTCCTGTTGGAAGGTAAACCTTTGCCCCAGTCTGAGCGCCCTGGAGCAGATTTCATCAAGGATCTCTCTGTACTTTGCTCCGTTAATCTTTCCCTCGATCCTGACTAGTCTGGATCGAGGTCTGAGAAACTAGTACAGGAGAACTTATATATCCTAACATCGCTTTGTAGGGCAAGGACTCAACATTAAAACTCAAAATAACAGACGACTCTTCTGTATCACCACTCACGCCACCCTGTCTGCGTCTCACCAAACAACGAGCATCAAAAACACCAGGAATCTTCCCCATCAGTTGGTAAACTTTCACATTTACCGCTACCACAGTAATCACTCCTTTCGATGGTGCCCTTTTCTTGAGAGCAAAACAATTCACATCTCTTGTACCCATTCGTTTAACGCAGAGCGCCTGCTCCCTCTGACAGCAGAAACACAAACAATTATCAAAAGACCACTTCTGGTTACCTTCACCGATTCCACAGCATCCAACTCTGTTTTCACCCACCCTGAAACCACAAATGGATCAGTCAAAAGGCAAGGGTCCACTTTTTCCAAAAATGTCACTCCTACCGTCAAAGACTCATCTTTCACCCAGCAGTACCTACCTCCCAACGAAGAAGACCTCAAACTGCCATGAGTCAAAGCTAAGACCCGCCTACTTACTGAGGTAGCACTTGGATTGGGCAAATGAGGCCACTGCTGAACAATGTATATCAGAAATAGATGTCAATCTCAGCGTAAGCAACCAACATGAACACCACTGAGGTATAATAAGGCTAATCAAAGTGATACACCTACACTTGTAGCCAATTGGTTATTAGACGTTTCCGTCACAAGATAGCTGCAATAAGATTGGACAAATGCAACATCCGCCTTTCCCAACCAATGGTCGCTGATAGGTTATAAAAGGGACACTTTCTCCGAATTGGACAAGAGAGCAAGGTTCCCAAGGGCTGAGGGGCGGGTCATCACTGTTAGAAGGCTGCTGATTGGTGGACAAGCTAAGTAATTGTGGTTGGTTGCAGTGCAGGGACGTAAAACAAAAAAGTGCTGCCTGTGAAGGTCAGTGACAGCATGAGGGTCTTGGGTCAAAGACACCAAAAATTACATTTACATTTTAGTCATTTAGCAGACGCTCTTATCCAGAGCGACTTACAGTTAGTGAGTGCATACATGTTTTCATACTGAATGTTCCGGGCATTCAGTATGAATGTATGGAATAGCTCCAACACTACTTTTTCGCCAGGGCCGGCTTACCGAACGGGTATGCAAGGCACATGCCCCGGGCCCCCAGATAGCATATGACAGAAAAAATTGTAGAATTGTACAAAATGTGCTTTAAACTGCATATTTTTTCTCAGCCTCATTGCAGAATGTGTAGAATAGCAGGAAATTTGCTTTAAAACAGCAACATTTTCTCTCAGCCTAATGGCTAAATGTGTACAAAAGCATGAGATGAGCTATAAAACAGCACACATTCTTCTCTGCCCCATGGCAGAAAGTGTAGAATTGCAATAAATTAGCTTTAAAACTGCAACATTTTCTTAGCCTCATGACAAAATGTGTAGAATAGCATTCTAAAACTGCTAATTGTTCTCTGTGCACCATGGCAAAATGTGTTCAAATGCAGGTGGTTAGCAGATTTCACTCCGCTCCCCATGAAAATAAACATTTTTGGGGGTGGGGGCCCCCAAATGCGGTAGTACGGCCCTGTTTTTCCCCTAGAATGTTAGATCTCTAGTCCAAGTATTACCTTACCCATTATTCTCCCTTTCCGCATGAACTTGAGACAATGTTAGAAATACATTACCAGGGTCCCTGCGGTCCACACATCTTGTGACGGTCCAAGGTGTTAAAATCAAGCTGCCCCTCTAGGGCTCGGCGATATGGACAAAATATCATATCACAATATTTTTGACAGTACGCCGGTATTGGACAGTATTTTATGTTTTTTAATAATAAAAGTTCTAAATATGCTTTATGAGTAGTTCATGACCCTAGGGTGGCAACAAAGTGATTTCAATGGGGCTTTCTCCGTTTATACTGTTCAATCCAACTTGATAAATTCCCTGCACTTTTATTATTTCCACACTTTGCCACGCAGCATGATATGGGCAAAAAATATAGGCCTAGTTAATTGGTGAACTGTTGGAATCATGGAAATATGATTATTCTATATTTAACACAAAATAAAAAAGCAAAATGCAACATTTTCAACAATTTTACTGAGTTACAGTTCATATAAGGAAATCAGTCAATTGAAATAAAATCCTTAGGCCCTAATCTATGGATTTCACGACTGGTATTACAGAAATGCATCTGTTGGTCACAGATACCTTAAAAAAAAAAATGGGGTGTGGATCAGAAAACCAGTCAGTATCTGGTGTGACCACCATTTGCCTCATGCAGCGCGACACATCTCCTTCACATAAAGTTGATCAGGCTGTTGATTGTGGCCTGTGGAATGTTGTCCCACTCCTCTTCAATGTGGGAAGTTGCTGGATATTGGCAGGAACTGGAACAAGCTGTTGTTCACGTCGATCCAGAGCATCCCAAACATGCTCAATGGGTGACATGTCTGGTGAGTATGCAGGCCATGGATGAACTGGGACATTTTCAACTTCCAGAAATTGTGTACAGATCCTTGCGACATGGGGCCATGCATTATCATGCTGAAACTGATGAATGGCACGACAATGGGCCTCAGGATCTCGTCACGGTATCTCTGTGCATTCAAATTGCCATCTATAAAATGCAATTGTTTTCATTGTCCATAGCTTATGTCTGCCCATACCATAACCCCACCATGGGGCACTCTGTTTGCAACCTTGACATCAGCAAACCACTCGCCCACACGCCATCTGCCCAGTACAGTTGAAACTGTGATTCATCCGTGAAGAGCACACTTCTCCAGTGTGCCAGTGTCCATTGAAGGAGAGCATTTGCCCACTGAAGTCGGTTACGACGACGACGAACTGCAGTCAGGTCAAGACCCTGGTGAGGACGACAAGCACGCAGATAAGCTTCCCTGAAACGGTTTCTGACAGTTTATGCAGAAATTATTTGGTTGTGCAAACCCACAGTTTCATCAGCTGTCCGGGTGGCTGGTCTCAGACGATCCCGCAGGTGAAGAAGCCGGATGTGGACGTCCTGGGCTGGCGTGGTTACATGTGGTCTGCGGTTGTGAGGACGGTTGGACAAACTCTATAAAACGACGTTGGAGGCGGCTTATGGTAGAGAAATTAACATTAAATTCTCTGGCAACAGCTCTGGTTGACATTCCTGCAGTCAGAATGCCAATTGCACACTCCCTCAAAACTTGAGACATTTGTGGCATTGTGTTGTGTGACAAAACTGCACATTTTAGAGTGGCCTTTTATTGTCCCCAGCACAATGTGCACCTGTGTAATGATCATGCTTTTTAATCAGCTTCTTGATATGCCACACCTGTCAGGTGGATGGATTATCTTGGCAAAGGAGAAATGCTCATTAATAGGGATGTAAACAAATTTGTGCACAACATTTGAGAGAAATAAGCTTTTTGTGTGTATGGACAATTTCGGGGAATTTTTTTTTTCAGCTCATGAAATGTGGGACCAACACTTTACATGTTGCGTTTATATTTTTGTTCAGTGTATATATCCCAAAAAAGACTGAAGAAAAGGACAAATAGGCTGCATTTAGATAGGCAGCCGAAGTCTTTTGACCAATCAGATCAGCTCTGAAAAAGAGCTGATGTGAAAAGATCTGATGTGATTGGTCAAAATACCAATTAGTGGAAAAAAATATCAGAATTCGCCTGCCTGTCTAAATGTAGCCAGAGACAAGTGAATATAAGTCAGTTCTTGTGTTCGTAGCAGTTTCTATGAATTTGAGTGGTTACATACAGTACATGTTAAATGGCTATGAGACAGAGAAAAGGAGACTCTTGCTGTAATCAAAGCGAAGGTACCACTGAAGGCCCCAGTATTCAGGCAGGCAGCTTTCAGTGGTGTAAAAGTACTTTAAAGTACAACTTAAGTAGTTTTTTGGGGTATCTGTACTTTACTATGTATATATTTGACAACTTCACTACAGTGGTCCTCTGTAGCTCAATTGGTAGAGCATGGCGCTTGTAACGCCAGGGTAGTGGGTTCGATCCCCGGGACCACCCAAACGTAAAAAAATTGTATGCACACATGACTGTAAGTCGCTTTGGATAAAAGCGTCTGCTAAATGGCATATTATTATTATTATTATTATTATTATTATTCCTAAAGTAAATGTTTATTTTATTTATTTCACCTTTATTTAACCAGGTAAGCCAGTTGAGAACAAGTTCTCATTTACAACTGCAACCTGGCCAAATTATGCTCTTTTTACTCCATACATTTATCCTGACAGCCAAAAGTACTCGTTACATTTTGAATGCTTAAGAGGACAGGAAAATGGTCTAATTCACACACTTATCAAGAGAACCTCCCTGGTCATCCCTACTGCCTCTGATCTGGCGAACTCACTAAACACATGCTTCGTTTGTAAATGATGTCTGCGTGTTGGAGTGTGCCCCTGGCTACCCGTACATAAAAAAAAAAAAAAAAAAAAAATTGTGCCGTCTGGTTTGCTTAATATAAGGAATTTGAAATTATTTATACTTTTGATACTTAAGTATATTTTAGCAATTACATTTACTGTTGATACTTAAGTATATTTAAAACGAAATACTTTTAGACTTTTACTCGAGCAGGATTTTACTGGGTGACTTTCACTTGAGTCATTTTCTATTAAGGTATCTTTACTTTTACTCAAGTATGACAATTGGGTACTTTTTCCACCACTGGCAGCTTGAAGCAGATGTTTGTCACCATCCAGGCCCTTGTCACAGCATGCAGTGGCCTGATAGGGAGATGACAATAAATACATTATGTATGTTTCACCATCAAAGCCATGTTAGCATTTATTTACTGCACGTCGCTGAACAATCCAACCATTTTGTTAGTGTCATTGATATAAATGGGCAATTCAAATAGAATATCCAATTCATAAGCATTGACTGCAATACCTCTAGGATCCTTTGGTGGTCTGGCAGCATGCTGCTTTAAATTGAGTTATCTAGCTAGCTAATGGCATTTATAATCAATTTCATCAAATCAGATGGATAACTAACTAGCAAATATATTAGTTTTCCCCTCGCATCTAAAGCTGCCTAATAAAGCTAGCCAGTTGATAGTAAAGCAATGTCAGAGGCCAGCTTACTAACGCAATAGCGGCTGTAAATGCAATGGCTGTCTGGAGTTCATCTGAAATGTAGCTACCATTATATTTCACATGACAAGCAAACAACTGTCATGCCTTTTCACAGAAACATTGATGAACACATAACAGAGCCGATTACTTTCAAGTCTATCGTTTTGGTTTCATTTACCTCCTCCTCTCTTGCTCATGTGAGGCGGTTGTGGTTTTGGAAAAGGGAACTGATTGGTCAGGAGTAAAAAGTCCTGCCCCCAGAGCGCAAATCATGTTTTTACTCCCAAATCTCTTTCTACAAATTTACAAAACTTTTTACAAGCTTACGAATCTCTTGGTAACGTGACAACAGTGACATAACTCCGTGCGTGCGCAGATTCAAAATCGGCAAGTGTATTTTTGATACACAGCAGAATATTCATACTCGTAAATGGGATTGTAATAATTCTGATAATAAATTATACTTACAAACCTTATTGAATGGATTCAAATGTGAAGTTACAAGTTTGTGAGCGTTGTTAAATCTTTCACATCATGATACAAGCCTGCAAAATTAAGTTACACATTTGCGAATCGTACTTGCAACCACGAATCTCAAGTGACGACTGTTAAGGGGAGGCGAGTGGGTCATTTTAAGAGCGACAACTGCACACACTACAATTCTGAGTTCTGTAAGATTCTCCTACATGTCCAGAGGAAAACTACAAACAATGCATGCAGGGCAGAATTAGGCCAATACCCACTAATAATAAAAACTCTAAAAAAGGCAATTAAGTTTAGGAAACATCTCAAATTCAGTGACCCCCTCTCATATCATTACCAAGCCCTGCAATGCCAAGAGCTGAGCAAAGAAAAGAGTCCCCTCATCCAGCTGGTCCAGGGGCTGAGTTCATAAATCTGTTCTACTAACACACTGAAGCCTCAGGACCAGAACATCCAATCAATCAGAATAAACCAACAGTCAAAACAAAACTACATTGCTTATTGAGAAACACAAGCACAAGCACAAAGTAAAATGCAGTGCTATCTGGCCCAAAATCGACAGTACACCGTGGCTAACTATTTGACCATGGTTACTGATCAAAACTTTAGAAAAACCTTGACAAAGTACAGGCTCAGTGTGCACAGCCTTGCCATTGAGAAAGGTAGACACAGGCAAACCTGGCTCCCTGTAGAGGAAAGGCTGTGCAACCACTGCACCACAGCAGAACCTGAGACAGAGCTGCATTTCCTGACAAAATGTAAAAAAATATAGAACAATTAGAGTAATTTCCCCAAATTTGAAATAGTTTTTCAAATGTGTAGCTACAGGTCAGACTGCTATGGAATGTTGAGTGGAAGCTTATGTTATGTGGAATGACTAGCTAGTGTAGTCCAGGGGACGGAATGGAAGGTATGAGGTCTGATGTGATCGCATGCTGCTAAAATTGCTTATTTGTTTTGGTTGGTTGGTTCAGCATTGTAATTTGTTGGTATTACTAGATAGCTAGCTAACGAGATAACTGTAGCAAGCTAGCCATATGCTAACAGCAGCTAGTTAAACCAAGTCATTAGCTAGATAGATTACATTCAATTCGGCTCCATTGTGGCTACAGTAGCTATCTAGCGCTCTCTCACTAACGTTAGTTAGATAGCCAAGCTAAACTCAAGTCTATCGTAAATCATGGAGTTGAGTTGATTTAGCTTATCTAGCTAGCTAGCTAGCTGTTTTAGATGTTGACCAGACGGGCCACATCGCTTTTCTAGCTAACCTAGGTAGCTAGCTAGCTAGCTATATAGCTAACATAAGGGTTAATGTTAACCCACAGAATGATGTTTCCTAAGCTTGTTACATTGAAGCCATCCATGTGTTTGTGTGTGTGTGTGAGAGAGAGAGCGAAAGAGGAGTAGCTAGCTAGTATGAGAGGGAGAGAAAGAATGCATCTGGTGAATGACTTAGCCGCACATGGAATCTGATTATCACATTACTGTAATTTATGCATGGCAACACATGATGTCATGACACATTCGTTTGAGGTATACAGTTGAAGTCGGAAGTTTACATACACCTTAGCCAAATACATTTAAACTCAGTTTTTCACAATTCCTGACATTTAATCCTAGTAAAAATTCCCTGTTTTAGGTCAGTTAGGATCACCACTTTATTTTAAGAATGTGAAGTGTCAGAATAATAGTAGAGAGAATTATTTATTTCAGCTTTTATTTATTTCATCCCATTCCCAGTGGGTCAGATTAGTATTTGGTAGCATTGCCTTTAAATTGTTTAACTTGGGTCAAACATTTCGGGTAGCCTTCCACAAGCTTCCCACAATAAGTTGGGTGAATTTTGGCCCATTCCTCCTGACAGAGCTGGTGTAACTGAGTCAGGTTTGTAGGCCTACTTGCTCGCACACGCTTTTTCAGTTCTGCCCACAAATGTTCTATAGGATTGAGGTCAGGGCTTTGTGATGGCCACTCCAATACCTTGACTTTGTTGTTCTTAAGCCATTTTGCCACAATTTGGGAAGCATGCTTGGGGTCATTGTCCATTTGGAAGACCCATTTGCGACCAAGCTTTAACTTCCTGACTGATGTCTCGAGATGTTGCTTCAATATATCCACATAATTGTCCTTCCTCATGATGCCATCTATTTTGTGAAGTGCACCAGTCTCTCCTGCAGCAAAGCACCCCCACAGCATGATGCTGCCACCCCCGTGTTTCATGGTTAGGATGGTGTTTTTCGGCTCGCAAGCGACCCCCTTTTTCCTCCAAACATAACAATGGTCATTATGGACAAACAGTTATATTTTTGTTTCATCAGACCAGAGAACATTTCTCCAAAAAGTACCATCTTTGTCCCCATGTGCAGTGGCAAACCGTAGTCTGGCTTTTTTATGGCGGTTTTAGAGCAGTGGCTTCTTCCTTGCTGAGCGGCCTTTCAGGTTAAGTCGATATAGGACTCGTTTACTGTGGACATATATACTTTTGTACCTGTTTCCTCCAGCATCTTCACAAGGTCTTGAAATACATCCACAGGTACACCTCCAATTGACTCAAATGATGTCAATTAGCCTATCAGAAGCTTCTAAAGCCATGACATTATGTTCTGGATTTTTCCAAGCTGTTTAAAGGCACAGTCAACTTAGTGTACTTAGTGAACTTCTGACCCACTGGAATTATGATACAGTGAATTATAAGTGAAACAATCTGTCTGTAAACAATTGTTAGACAAATTATTTGTGTCATGCACAAAGTAGATGTCCTAACCGACTTGCCAAAACGATCGTTTTTTAACAAGAAATTTGTGGATTGGTTGAAAAACGAATTTTAATGACTCCAACCTAAGTGTATGTAAACTTCCGACTTTTATCAGTTGTGTGTCTGTCTCTGAGTTTTATCTTTATAGTGGCAGATACCTGAGTTGATTCCAGACCAGCTCGACAGGACATATTCCTATAAGACTTCAACGGGAACCCATCTTTAGTTTTTGTCAGGTCACACACAAGTTTACACATAAAAAACTTACAACATGTCTCTGCATCATAAATGTGTCTTCCCCAAGTCTAGTGACCACCGTCCTCTGGACTCAGCCAGCCTAAACAGACAGATATACACATCACTGGGACATTGTTATTACATTATCATTAACAGACATTACCACCTTACAGAATGGTGGCTGTACCTGCATCGACTGATCACATCTGATGTTATTCAGTACAAACCTTGATTTCCATCGAAATCGAGACTACTTGTATTGTCTGTATCGGTGTTGTGTAGCACCAGGTTAGTATGCTGTGATCTGATGTGAGGATGACACCCTAAGAACAGGTGGGTTCAAGAAGGATGGAAACCTAGAGTTCAACATTAGGGCCATTTTCTACAGGAGATAGCCAGACACACACATCTGTATTGAGGTTAGAAAAACACACACAGAGTTTACTGGGTTGACACAGAAAGGTTACAGTACTAATTATTTGAGTCACACGTGTGTGTGTGTGTGTGTGTGTGTGTGTGTGTGTGTGTGTACACGTGTGCTTGATTAAAGAGGAGGAAGCCACTGACAGCTGATGAGCTGCAGGTCGTATTATCTTTAAGGTAACTATTAGTGATGTATTATTGTTATTTACTATTAGGCCTATATACACTACCAGTCAAAAGTTTGGACACACCTATTCATTCAAGGGTTTTTCTTTATTTGTACTATTTTTTACATTGTAGAATAGTAGTGAAGACATCAAAACTATGAAATAACACATATGGAATCATGTAGTAACCAAGAAAGTGTTAAACAAATCAAAATATATTTAAGATTTTAGATTCTTCAAATAGCCACCCTTTGCCTTGATGACAGCTTTGCACACTCTTGGCATTCTTTCAACCAGTTTCATGAGGTAGTCAACTGGAATGCATTTCAATTAACAGGTGTGCCTTCTTAAAAGTTAATTTGTGGAATTTCTTTACTTCTTAATGCGTTTGAGACAATCAGTTGTGTTGTGACAAGTGCAGAAGATAGACCTATTTGGTAAAAGATCAAGTCCATATTATGGCAAGAACAGCTCAAATAACAAAGAGAAATGAAAGTCCATTACTTTAAGACATGAAGGTCAGTCAATATGGAAAATGTCAAGAACTTTGAAAGTTTCTTCAAGTGCAGTCGCAAAAACCATCAAGCGCTATGATGAAACTCGTTCTCATGAGGACCGCCACAGGAATGGAAGACCCAGAAATACCTCTGCTGCAGAGGATAAGTTCATTAGAGTTACCATCCTCAGAAATTGCAGTCCAAATAAATGCTTCATAGAGTTCAAGTAACAGACACATCTCAACATCAACTGTTCAGAGGAGACTGTGTAAATCAGGCCTTCATGGTTGAATTGCTGCAAATAAACCACTACTAAAGGCCACCAATAAGAAGATGAGAATTGCTTGGGCCAAGAAACACGAGCAATGGACATTAGACCGGTGGAAATTTGTCCTTTGGTCTGGAGTCCAAATTTGAGATTTTTGGTTTCAACCACCATGTCTTTGTGAGACGCGGTGTGGGTGAACGGATGATATCCGAATGTGTATTTCCCACCATAAAGCATGGAGAAGGATGTGTTATGGTGTGGGGGTGCTTTGCTGGTGACACTGTGATTTGTTTAGAATTCAAGGCACACAACCAGCATGTCTACCACATCATTCTGCAGCGATACGCCATTCCATCTGGTTTGGGCTTAGCGGGAATATCATTTGTTTTTCAACAGGACAATGATCCAACACACCTCCAGGCTGTGTAAGCAGCCAACAAGTGCTCAGCATATGTGGGAACTCCTTCAAGACTGTTGGAAAAGCATTCCAGGTGAAGCTGGTTGAAAGAATGCCAAGAATGTGCAAAGCTGTCAAGGCAAAGGGTGGCTACTTTGAAGAATCGGAAATATAAAATATATTTTGATTTGTTTAACACGTTTTTGGTTACTGCATGATTCCATATGTGTTATTTCATCGTTTTGATGTCTTCACTATTATTCTACAATGTAGAAAATTGTAAAAATAAAGAAAAACCCTGGAATGAGTAGGTGTGTCCAAACTTTTGACCTGTACTATATATATATATATATATATATATATATATATATATATATATATATATATATATATATATTTTTTTTTTTTTTTTTTTTTTTTTTTTTTGCTCAGAAAACTTGGGGGGGGCCAAATAAAATCATTTAGGGTGTATTCACTTGGAATCACCGCATCCAGTAGGTGGCAGCAACACACCTTTTGGGGTTGTAGTCCGCCATAAAACCCCACCGAAGAACAAAAACCAAGCGAAAGGAAAAATAACTTACCGGTACGTGATTCTAGAAACTCTCGTTGTCGTTGTAAAATTAAACAAACAATACAACACCACAACCCCTTACCCTATGTGGGAAGATTTTTTACATGACAGACTGCTTTGAGCGATGACGTCGCAGCTGGACCCTATTGGGGGAGCCTATTCCTCTCTGATAAGATACCGTTGCACAAACATGCTTATCTAGGCATACACCAGCACTGGTACCAGGTAGTATTAGCTAGCTAGCTACGTTCTCTCTGACTCTTAGTACATTTAGCAAGCTAGCTAGCCAGCTAACTAGCGATTAGCATTAGCGGCTAAACAAAATTACTTTAGCAACAACTTGCTAACAAAAGACAAACTAGCAGATTGTAGTTTGCAGACAGTAGATACACAAACTAAGTGTATATAACGCTCGTGGAAAGCAGCATGTCACCAACTTTGTTGCATCAATCTGACCATGCAGAGTGAACAGCAAGAAAGTGTTCTTTACTCCGTGTTTGAGCAACTGCTCTCTCCTTGAGTGACAGGGTGCTTGGTGTGGTTAGCACCAGCAGCAGGAGGGAGAGAGACGACTGCAGTAGCAAACGGAGTAAACTATATATAAAAAAAAAAAAGTATCACATTTAACAAACCAAACAGGTAGAAGGTAAAGTAAATACTCAAAACGGTCCATGCACCAATACCGGTATATAGTAAAATACCGCCAAGCCCTACCATGTAAAGTTCTCTGCTGAGTGGACTTTTAACTTGCAACAATTCTCAACCACTAACAAACGCAACAGTGTTGTGGAATATGTGCTGTGTTGACACAATCCTGTCCATCTATGGAAGCTTTACCTTTCAGGTACACGGACCTGAGCAGTCACTAACCTTATGTTGCTTTGGATTAGAGCATCTGCTTAATGTAAAAATGTAGTCCTGCACAGCTGACAGTGCAGACTAAAGTATTTTTTTCCTACTATTTCTTTTTTCTCTCTCTGCATTGTTGGGAAGAGCCTGTAAACCTTTCACTGTTAGTCTGCACCATTGTTTATGAAGCATGTGACCAAATGTGATTGGATTTGACAGGCAGGTGTAGAACCACCACAAACACACACAGCCTGGTACGTACACAAGCCATCAAGACAGTAACACTGAAAAACACCACACTTTGAATTCAAGTTTATTTTAATTATGTTTCATAACCCCCTGCATTAATTCAAATGTCATTAAAGTACAGTTTAGGACAGAGTGATAGAAGTAGAAAATTGAAACACACTTCTTTGCTTGAGTTTCTAGGGAGACCAAGGGGGGTAATAAGCCAAATTGACATAGTTGCATTTTAAATGTGAATATTGTAAGCAAATCAATGATGCCACTTTACCCATCGACTCTCTATTATCAGGAGATCAAGCGTACACGTGTGCACCAATATAGTGGCTGACTATTGCTGTCTGATTTGTTAAGACTTTTTAAACTACCTGGTCAAAGTGTCAGTGTTCAAACAGATTTTGTAATTCTCACTCTTCATGGGGCTGAACAGGTCTGAAAATAACAAATGAGAAAGAAAAAGTTATAGCCACCAAGGTGTGTACATTCTCACATACAATAACTACAGAAAACACAGGACAACTGAATTCTGAAATGGCTTCTACCCCTTAATGTCTACAGAAAATGTTTTACTCATCGTACAAGGTATGTTGTATGTGAAAATGTTTAACTGTGGCTGTTTAAAATTTCCAAACAAGTACTTTTTCAGGTAAAATGGGTCATTTATGGGTGTGAAATTTAGCAAGCAAATTAGAATTTCAGGACCAGTCATTCCTATCCAGGTTCCAGCAACAGAATACAAATAATTTTCATTCCAGCTTTCGCAGAATTCAGAGTCTCACAGTTTATTTAATGCAGAGTCTCGGCATGTAACATGAGTCTGCATTAGAGAAGCACAACACAGTCATACATCCAATTCAGAATGGGTGCAACTGGAGATACATGAGGCGTCACTATCGATTAGCTCTATTGCAATTTGGGGATCAGGGATATTCTAGTTTCAGAATTCTCTACTAGTTAATGTTTATTTTCTCCAAACCCAATGCTGCAATACCATAATTTTTGTTTGCATAATTGCATTACACCCTAAACCCCTCTTACCATTCCCCGCCATAGGCCATATTGGCTAGTTCTTACTCGTGTTCTTAAAGAGTATGAACATGATTACACTTTCCAAACATCTTGAAGTTACCAACAAGTGAACCCTCCCTCCCCCATTTGTACTCATTCACACAGTCATAACTTGACTCAATGGTCAAGAGCACACACAGGATTAGACAGTGACATACATAGACATTTACCCACTGACATAGACCAAATACTCTGTCTCAACACTTAACATTGCCCGTTTTCTAGTCCCCTTTGTGACCAATGATCGGAAAGAACATAAGGTGAAGGGAATCTGAAGCAAACTCTGCCTTGGGCTAGTTTGGGGTTTACACTATATACAGTGGGGAGAACAAGTATTTGATACACTGCCGATTTTGCAGGTTTTCCTACTTACAATGCATGTAATGGTCTGTCATTTTTATCATAGGTACACTTCAACTGTGAGAGACGGAATCTAAAACAAAAATCCAGAAAATCACATTGTTTGATTAAGTAATTAATTTGTATTTTATTGCATGACATAAGTATTTGATCACCTACCAACCAGTAAGAATTCCGGCTCTCACAGACCTGTTAGTTTTTCTTTAAGAAGCCCTCCTGTTCTCCACTCATTACCTGTATAAAAGACACCTGTCCACACACTCAATCAAACAAACAGACTCCAACCTCTCCACAATGGCCAAGACCAGAGAGCTGTGTAAGGACATCAGGGATAAAATTGTAGACCTGCACAAGGCTGGGATGGGCTACAGGACAATAGGCAAGCAGCTTGGTGAGAAGGCAACAACTGTTGGCGCAATTATTAGAAAATGGAAGAAGTTCAAAATGACGGTCAATCACCCTCGGTCTGGGGCTCCATGCAAGATCTCACCTCGTGGGACATCAATGATCATGAGGAAGGTGAGGGATCAGCCCAGAACTACACGGCAGGACCTGGTCAATGACCTGAAGAGAGCTGGGACCACAGTCTCAAAGAAAACCATTAGTAACACACTACGCCGTCATGGATTAAAATCCTGCAGCGCACGCAAGGTCCCCCTGCTCAAGCCAGCGCATGTCCAGGCCCGTCTGAAGTTTGCCAATGACCATCTGAATGATCCAGAGGAGGAATGGGAGAAGGTCATGTGGTCTGATGAGACAAAAATAGAGCATGGAGGTGGAAACATCATTCTTTGGGGATGCTTTTCTGCAAAGGGGACAGGACGACTACACCGTATTGAGGGGAGGATGGATGGGGCCATGTATCGCGAGATCTTGGCCAACAACCTCCTTCCCTCAGTAAGAGCATTGAAGATGGGTCATGGCTGGGTCTTCCAGCATGACAACGACCCGAAACACACAGCCAGGGCAACTAAGGAGTGGCTCCGTAAGAAGCATCTCAAGGTCCTGGAGTGGCCTAGCCAGTCTCCAGTCCTGAACCTAATAGAAAATCTTTGGAGGAAGCCGAAAGTCCGTATTGCCCAGCGACAGCCCCGAAACCTGAAGGATCTGGAGAAGGTCTGTATGGAGGAGTGGGCCAAAATCCCTGCTACAGTGTGTGCAAACCTGGTCAAGACCTACAGGAAACGTATGATCTCTGTAATTGCAAACAAAGGTTTCTGTACTAAATATTAAGTTCTGCTTTTCTGATGTATCAAATACTTATGTCATGCAATAAAATGCAAATTAATTACTTAAAAATCATCATGTGATTTTCTGGATTTTTGTTTTAGATTCCGTCTCTCACAGTTGAAGTGTACCTATGATAAAAATTACAGACCTCTACATGCTTTGTAAGTAGAAAAACCTGCAAAATCGGCAGTGTATCAAATACTTGTTCTCCCCACTGTATGCTAGTGTTGACCTATTCTGTCTTTACACAGTATGGGTCACAAAGTAGATCAGAAAACAGGCCAGGGAAAATAGCAATAAGGATATTCAGACCTTGTATGTCACTCTCACTCTCACAGAAACACAGTTTCATACAGACATTCACATTAAGCCAATTATACACCCACCCAAACAATCTAACAGAACAGTAATTCATATTCAGACACACAGGCAATCACATCCATACCAACAAACAAATGTGACTGGGCACTAACTTACTCTCAAACACACCAACCTCGTCTCTCACACAACAACCTTCTCTCTATGACACACACGCACGTATAAAACACTTACTGACAGTCACTCACGCAAAGCACACAAAATGCCATAACATGACATTACACTTTTTTGGTTTAGGTTCAATATAAATCCTGAAAGTCAGTATAAAAAAAAAAGAAAATATATAATATTCAAAACTACCTCTACCATGAAGCAAATTCATATTTTATTGTAAACGACTTGTGTGAATTGTGAATCATTTACAAACCAATTTCTTCAAAATGATACCAACCACCTCGTAAAAAGATTGACCTAGCTAACCAGTATGACTGTGCTAGGGTAGCCCTCTCCAGTAAAATAAATAAATTTAAAAAATCAAAATATGATATACTTTTTTTGTAATTTTGGAGAAAATTACAAATGTGTTGAGTTTCAGATCTATTGCAAACCATGTTGGTTGGTCGACTGTTGTGCTGGAGTTCTTAAAGTGGAACTGACAGCGTTTTAACTACTTTGCGGACATGAAATAGAATCATATAAATCAGTCATAAATATTAAATTCCCAGTTTATACTTCAAAACCAACTTTATAAGAGGTTCTATTTGCCTCAATTCCATGACTTACAGTAAGGCATTGTTGGCAGAATAGATGGATGCAGTTCGCTGCATGATTAATATAATTCACCAGTACATTTCTTAGTAGTCCAAATTTTTTTTGCTATCAGGTTGTAAATCACAGCTGGCCTGGTACATTGTTTGCTGCCACAACCCATTCAGGATGCACCGTTTCAGTTTCAATGACTCAATATTTTGAACAAAAACGGACAACTGTAACTAAGGCTGGGAATGTCAACACAATCAAACATGCAAGGGCAATGATCACAAGTCACTAATAACGTAGGCTAGTGCACGTGCCAAAAAATGACCGCGGGCCGAATAGGACACGAGAGTATAAATTAGTCAACAGTTGAGTCATAGACTTTATGAAATTACAGCCTCATGCACTCGCGTCGGTGAATTCAACTTACATTTCGCTGCTTTTGTGTGTCCCGTTTACAGCGCGCAGCCGAGGGAAAGTGTACAGACATGCCACAGTCCTAGCTAGGCTAACAAAATGTTGCTGTCTGGCTTCGGTTTTTAAAGCTTGACAATTAACAAAACATTTTAACCTGCAACGACTTATCCACAGTTAGCATATCTTAGTTGTCAATCAAATGTATTTGGCATCGATCAAATGGGCGGGCAGGCAGGCAAGTTGACCATTCAGTTGTCAAAAAGTGGGTTCGGACAAGCATGCATTGGCAGGCAAGCTACAGAAGGACGAGCAGGCTACCCGTCGTTTATCTGTGCATTTTTGACGGCTAACTACTGTTAGCTGGAAAAGTTTGAGGGTCTGTCTAATGTTCCCTAGTTAGATTTTAGGTCATCTCGCTCTGGCTAGCATTAGTTGTTGATCTTGTTGATGTGCATAGGCAACTGAGGGAGAAAGCCTACCTTTTTATGGTTGTTTAATCAATAGGATTGTGTTCCCAAATGTAAGACTCCCTTGGTATTTACATATTTGCAGAAATCCAGTCAGGTGTATTTAGTGGCTTTTGGCGAATGCGTTCTAATCTAAAATCGCGGTGTTGCTACTGCCTGTAAACACACAGTCCAGTTCAAAGTGAATGATGGCAGGCCAATGAGGCAATGGCTTATTTACATATAGGCCTACTGTAGATCTGATTGGCTATGGCGCACGGGTCTACGTAGACTCCGTAGTCCGGCGACTACGTTTTTTTTCGGTTTTATTTACTGCAGTGTCAATTGCCCAAACGCATAGACGCTTAACCACTCTATAGTGCTATAGAATTTTCACAAATGCCTTACTATACGTCATTCCCAAACATTCTATGAATTTATGAAAACGACCATATCTAAGCGCTCGCTCATCAGAATACAATTTTTAAAAAGTAATATTCTTCCTGGGGCTGTATATGAACAGATTAATAAGACTTCATGTTGCTAAAAATCTCAGTTCCACTTTAAGTACCAGAGAAAATAAAATATTCAAGATGCCTCAGCGCCCCATATTGAAGACTATGGGGCTCGCAAACCCACACAAACCTAGTGCCCCAAAGCCCTGCCCCCCTCCCTGCTTAGCAAGCATTGTCAAAAATAATTTCAAAGAAGCAAAAGAAATACAAATAATGTATCTGCTTTTATCAGCATCGAAAACATTTTTGCGGGACAAGAAAATATCACAGCTGCCAGTTTGAAGATGCTACAATTCGCTTTCAAATATAATTCTAATGTGAGCAAATGTGAGCAAACCCACCTTACATGAGAATAGTCCCTCAGCCCTTCACAATAACAAAACTGCACGAAAATAAATGTCTATTTAATAAAAAACTCTGCCAAGTTCTCAGCTCATATGTACCATAGCAAAATACCCTCCCTTCTCTCTTGGAGCCAGAGTGAGGAACATCACTCAAGAGCTCTGAAGATTTAAAAAATAAAAAGCATAGTTTCTTGTTGCCTCGTTTTTAGTCTAAATAAAATGTTGGCCTTGGCATGCACAGTAAATACTGACAATTAATACATTCAAAACTTTAAATTGCCATTATGGAGATGAAAAAGAAAAACACTTTGGAGATAGATTCTAATTAGACCCTAACCCTAAAGACATGCCCATTGTTACCAACATGAAATGTCTACCTCTAAAAAAAACATTACTTTTAAGGGACCCTCACATTGAGGAAGAAAAAGCAGATCTTAAAAATATGTTATGTTAAACCATGTTGTTTTGCACAAAGAAAACCGTAAGATTGCCTCTAGGACAATTCAGGCAGATGTTAGGAGGGCCTTTTTGCTGAAGACTGAGTTTGTTTCATTTGACTGTGTTTAGCTTTTCATGTATTGTGTAATTTGTATGTACACTGAAAATATAAAATGCAACATGTAAAGTGTTGGTCCCATGTTTCATGAGCTGAAATAAAACATCTCAGAAAGTTTTCATACGCACAAAAAGCTTATTTCTCTCAATTTTCTTTCACAAATTTGTTTACATCCCTGTTAGTGAGCATTTCTGCCAAAATAATCCATCCACCTGACAGGTGTGGCATATCACGCTGATTAAACAGCATGATCATTACACAGGTGCACCTTGTGCTGGGGATAATAAAAGGCCACTAAAATGTGCAGTTGTCAAAACACAATGCCACATTTGTCTCAAGTTGAGGGAGCGCGCAATTGGCATGCTGACTGCAGGAATGTCCGCCAGAGCTGTTCCCAGATAATTCAATGTTAATTTCTCTACCATAAGCCCCCTCAAATGTCATTTTAGAGAATTTGGTAGTACGTCCAACCGGCCTCACAACCGCAGACCACGTGTATGGCGACATGTGAGCGAGCGTTTTGCTGATGTCAACGTTGTGAACAGAGTGCCCCATAGTGGTGGTGGGGTTATGGTATGGGCAGGCATAAGCTATGGACAACGAACACGATTGCATTTTATCTATAGCAATTTGAATACAGAGATACCATGACAAGATCCTGAGGCCCATTGTCGTGTCATTCATCCGCCGCCACCTCATGTTTCAGCATGATCATGCACAGCCCTATGTCGCGAGAATCTTTACACAATTCTTTGAAGCTGAAATTGTCCCAGTTCTTCCATGGCCTGCATACTCCAGACATCCATTGAGCATGTTTGGGATGCTGTGGATCGACGTGTACGACAGTTTCAGTTCCCGCCAATATCCAGCAACTTCGCACAGCAATTGAAGAGGAGTGGGACAACATTCCACAGGCCACAATCAACAGCCTGATCAACTCTATGAGAAGATGTGACCACCATTTGCCTCATGCAGCGCGACACCAGATACTAACTGGTTTTCTGATCCATGTCTCTACATTTTTTTAAAGGTATCTGTGACCAACAGATGCATTTCTGTATTACGAGTCATGTGAAATCCATTGATTAATTTATTTCAATTGACTGATTTCCTTATATGAACTAACTCAGTAAAATCTTTGAAATTGTTGCATTTATATTTTTGTTCAGTATATATAGATATGTACAGTGTTTACTGATGTGTGCATGCAGGGCTCATCTGCGATAGAGAACATGGTTTCAGCATGACTCCCTGCTTAAATAAAGATTTTTAAAAAATGCCCATGCTGATCGTAATTTCCAACAACACCTGTGCGTCTTTCCGAAATTGGAAAGACGCACCAGTTCTTTCCATAGTTGCAGACATATGGCCCTATTCTGTATATAGTGCACTACTTTATGGGCCCTGGTCAAAAGTAGTGCACTTTATAGGGAATAGGCTGCCATTTTGACCTATAGTCACAATAACATCATAATGGGGGCCAGATCATGCACCACCGCAAAATAAGTATGAAAGCTCAGAAAATTGTTTTACTAGTAAGATGCAGCACAATGTCAGTAATTGGATGCTACTGTGAATTGTGTTTTCATGAACTGCTCCTGTACTGGTATGAGATTGTTTATACATAGGGGAATTATTGTCCTGTGCTATAGTAGCTTGATTGTAGGCTATCATTCACAGTTTTTACAATGGGCCCAATCTCTTCTTTATGTGGTCTTATATCGTATTTATATCTTATTTTCTCCACACGATTATTCGTAGTGACAGGAAACAAATCATGTTGCGTCTAAGTAAAAGCTGCCCTTTTTTATTGCGATGTTTACATTAAAAGTACTCTCACATTATAGATGATGGCAGTCAGAGTTTGAGCCTTGGTTATTGAACAACATCTCAAACAGGAACAAGATTCCCTAGGAGAGTGCACAACGAACGCTCTACTTGCATAATGGATATCGGAATAAACCAATGTTTCAATTCAGCTTAATTGTGCTTGTATTCTGTCTGTGGTGTGAGAGAAAGACAGATGAAATGAGCACATGAGGGAGAGTAATTAAGGCACTTGAGTGACAAAAGGTGTGTGAATGTAA
Organism: Coregonus lavaretus; assembly: GCF_964263955.1. Lineage (NCBI taxonomy): Eukaryota > Metazoa > Chordata > Actinopteri > Salmoniformes > Salmonidae > Coregonus > Coregonus lavaretus. The sequence goes on from NC_140025.1 coordinate 69,116, forward strand.
GCGGGCAGGATGGCTGGTGTGAGTGAGCCATTACAAGAGTCTACAGCGCTTTCGGAAAGTATTCAGAACCCTTTCCTTTTTCCACATTTTGTTATGTTGCAGCCTCATTCTAAAATGTATTTAATTGTCCCCTAATTGTTTTCTTTCATGGGAAACGAACCCACGTCATTATGGGGTAGTGTGTTAAAAATATTTAATCCATTTTAGAGTAAGGCTGTAACGTAACAAAATGCATACATTTTTTGTGCTGTGTTAAATAGCAACAAATGTAATATTGTCATATAATAATGGCTTTCTATCTATAACAGCGTTGATGTCTGACGTATGTGAGCGCCACCATGTCGAATAATAAAAAATAAAATAAAATGCAATTCAAAGACTTGAGCCTGCTAGTTGTCATCGATAACAGATCAGGTTTGAATAACCTAAACATGTTTTACGGTTGGGACGGACTGGGCCGCCGAAAGTGTATGTGACTCAAGCTGCTGAACTAGCTAGCTGTTGATCATTTTGAAAGTGACAACTTTAAAGCAACGTAAAGCCACCAAGCTATGTTCTAATACAGGCATTTGTTTGATTACGCAGCTAAGGCTTGTTTATTTTTCTGTAATGCTAGCAAGAAGTCCAGTTTCCAATCTGCCTGGCTGCCCACAGCACGCAACCAGCTAGCAATGGGCAGCTAGCTAGCTAGATATTTCTGGTATAGATGAGACATTATTCAAGTCGAAGTTGGATATTAGTAGTGCTGTAGCAAAGGATCTATTGTCCAACCATTTGTGAATACGTTTAAACCCCCAAATATAGCATCTTAATTTCAAGCAAAAACGCACGGAAGTGAATGGGCTTTCCAACATTCTGAAGCTTTCTTTACCCTTTCGTGGTTGTTGTTAAGGTTAACCCTTGGAATACAATCTGTCCCCCAAGGAAATCTAATTAACATAATACAAAAATCCCCATCAAAATCCGTCTGTTTAAGCTAGTTTTGTTGCATGGGCTGGGTCTCAATCCACCTGGATTTAAGGCGGAGTTGCTCATTGGTTGTTAGAAATAACAACATTTTCAATGACAACATGTGTATTAGAATTAGAACAAAGTAAAAAAAAAAAAAACACTTAGCTGTTAGCTAGGCAAGTTGTACTTCGAGGCTTAAAATCAATGCAAAGAAGATTTGTGGTTGGATTTGCAGTGTGAATTTACTTTGAAAATTTTGACATGAGCTAGCAACTTTTGACAGCGATTTCGTCTGAAAAAAAAGTAGTGCCCCAATATTTGGACAATCGTTGTGATTGGAGGATAGCGGTGAGGGTTATCGAATTAGGATCAAGTCCCATGTTCTCCTCGAGCTCATTAATGATAGAATGTTCATATTTGAAGATGGCAGAAAAGCCAGTCTCTTTGGCAATGACAAGGAGTGGAATGTTAGCTAAAGAGACTGGTACCCAGGTTGGTCTGCTGTAACCAAGAAGCTTGATCTTGACATCTAGCCACTTAAGTACCTAGCAAGTTAGCAAACCAAATGCAAAGCTGGAGCCCTGAGCTGGATATAATTTATATATCTTAGAGTTATAGGCAGTGGCGTAGCACACACCCCCGCAGCCCCCGGGTGCCCCCAAAAAATACATTTTTAAACAGTTCTGAAAATCAGTCAGTATTTTGAAATACCCCAATGTACGTTATATCGCCCAAGCCTACTGCCGATAAAAGTGGATGACGTATTCAGCTGGAAACAATACAAATTGGATCAATATTTTGCAAGGTTCTTCGCTTTTTTTGTGTGGCAATGTTCCTCACCTATCTCAAGTTTTTCAGCTGATTATTACCTTGCAATACCAGGATACAATCCTAAAATGTCTTAAGCCAAAAAAGGACTGATATCATTAAGTATGCATTGGGCAAGTTACCTTTAGTGCAAAATAACATGGTTAAGACTATTTCAGTCAAAAAATGCAGGCAGCTCCTAATGAAATAAAAAGGGGGAATAAGAACATAACATACAAATCAGCCAAAACAAAAATCACCAGGTTGCCAGGTTCTGAAGGTTGAGAAAAGATAAGTTGAAGAGGTGTCTGAGCTGCAAGAGCTGAATGTTGTGCAAAAGCCGGGTATATCCTGTTGTCCTGGATGGAAGATAGGGTGGCAAGGATTAAAAAGATGGGTCACACACACACACACACACACACGTCGCAACACCAGTGCCCAAATCAAAATATTCCTTATCCCCTTGTGTAGAGCCACAATTATTTGATAGACATAAGCAAGATGGTAATGGAGCCATATTGCTTACCCTGACCCTTTCAGATCTAAGTTAGGGTTGACCTAAAATAGACATTTTCACTGGCATGTCAGACTGATGCAGTGCATTCGGAAAGTATTCAGACCCCTTGACTTTTTCCACAGTTACGTTACAGCTTTATTCTAAAATTGATTAAATACATTTTTTTCCTCATCAATCTACACACAATACGAAATTGAGCTCAGGTGCATCCTGCTTCCACTGATCATCCTTGAGATGTTTCTACAGCTTAATTGGAGTCCACCTGTGGTAAATTCAATTGATTGGACATGATTTGGAAAGGCACACACCTGTCTATATAAAGGTCCCACAGCTGACAGTGCATGTCAGAGCAAAAACCAAGCCATGAGGTCGAAGGAATTGTCCGTAGAGCTCCGAGACAGGATTGTGTCGAGGCACAGATCTGGGGAAGGGTAGCAAAAAATGTTGGCAGCATTGAATGTCCAAGAACACAGTGGCCTCCATCATTCCTAAATGGAAGAAGTTTGGAACCACCAAGACACTTCCTAAAGCTGGCCGCCCAGCCAAACTGAGCAATCGGGGAAGAAGGGCCTTGGTCAGGGAGGTGACCAAGAACCCTATGGTCACTCTGACAGAGCTCCAGAGTTCCTCTGTGGAGATGGGAGAACCTTCCAGAAGGTCAACCATCTCTGCAGCACTCCACCAATCAGGCCTTTATGGTTGAGTGGCCAGATGGAAGCCACTCCTCATTAAAAATGCACGACAGCCCGTTTGGAGTTTGCCAAAAGGCACCTAAAGGACTCTCAGACCATGAGAAACAAGATTCTGTGGTCTGATGAAACCAAGATTGAACTCTTTGGCCTGAATGCCAAGCATGTTGGTGGCAGCATCATCTTGTGAGGTTGTTTTTTAGCGGCAGGGAGACTAGTCAGGATTGAGGGAAAGTTGAACGTAGCAAAGTACAGAGAGATCCTTGATGAAAATCTGCTCCAGAGCGCTAAAGACCTCAGACTGGGGCTAAGGTTCACCTTCCAACAGGACAATGACCCTAAGCACACATCCAAGACAACGCAGGAGTGGCTTCGGGACAAGTCTGAATACTTGTGTAAAAGGTTCTGAATACTTGTGTAAATGTGATATATATAATATTTATTTGCCAAAAAATTATTCAACCGGTTTTTGCTTTGTCATTATGGGGTATTCTGTGTATATTATTATAATAATTTTTTTATCCATTTTAGAATAAGGCTGTAACATAACAAAATGGAAGAAAGTCAAGGGGTCTGAATACTTTCCGAATGCAGTGTGTATATATATACACACACAGCTGCGGTAAAAATTAAGAGACCACTGCAAAATTATCAGTTTCTCTGGTTTTACTATTTATAGGTATGTGTTTGGGTAAAAATTACATTTTTGTTTTATTCTATAATCTACTGACAACATTTCTCCCAAATTCCAAATAAATATTGTCATTTAGAGCATTTATTTGCAGAAAATGACAACTGGTCAAAATAACAAAAAAGATGCAGTGTTGTCAGACCTCGAATAATGCAGAAAATAAGTTCATGTTCATTTTTAAACACAGTACTAATATTTTAACATAGGAAGAGTTCAGAAATCAATATTTGGTGGAATAACCCTGATTTTCAATCACAGCTTTCATGCGTCTTGGCATGCTCTCCACCAGTCTTTCACATTGATGTTGGGTGACTTTATGCCACTCCTGGCACAAAAATTCAAGCAGCTCGGCTTTGTTTGATGGCTTGTGACCATCCATCTTCCTCTTGATCACATTCCAGAAGTTTTCAATGGGGTTCAGGTCTGGAGATTGGGCTGGCCATGACAGGGTCTTGATCTGGTGGTCCTCCATCCACACCTTGATTGACCTGGCTGTGTGGCATGGCGCATTGTCCTGCTGGAAAAACCAATCCTCAGAGTTGGGGAACAATGTCAGAGCAAAAGGAAGCAAGTTTTCTTCCAGGACAACCTTGTACGTGGCTTGATTCATGCGTCCTTCACAAAGACAAATCTGCCCGATTCCAGCCTTGCTGAAGCACCCCCAGATCATCACCGATCCTCCACCAAATTTCACAGTGGGTGCGAGACACTGTGGCTTGTAGGCCTCTCCATGTCTCCGTCTAACCATCAGATTACCAGGTGTTGGGCAAAGCTGAAAATTGGACTCATCAGAGAAGATGACCTTACTCCACTCCTCTACGGTCCAATCCTTATGATCTTTTGCAAACCTCAGCCTGGCTCTTCTTTGCTTCTCATTGATGAAGGGCTTTTTTCTAGCTTTGCACGACTTCAGCCCTGCCCCTAGGAGCCTGTTTCGAACCGTCCCCGCTGTGCACGTCACCCCAGCTGCCGTTTGCCATTCTTTTTGTAGGTCACTTGATGTCATCCTATGGTTGTTGAGTGACATTCGAATGAGTTGGCGGTCATCCCGGTCAGAAGAGAGTCGTTTTCACCCTCTGCCTGTCTGTAGCTTTGTTGTCCCCAATGTCTGCTGCTTGACCTTGTTCTTATGAACCAGGATGGAAGCAACCTGACGCTCACTGTATCCCTCTGCCAGTAAAGCCAGAATTGAACCTTTCTTTTCCTCACTCAAAACTTTCCTTTTCAACTCTTTTGGCATGGTCAATAGTTATTTTTTGATTAATATTACTTTTGAGGTACTATTAGCACTGTTTTTGCCATCCAGCTGGTCCTATTGCAAGAGGATAGTGATAACCACAGCAGTGGTTTTTATACTTTTCCTCATTAAATAAGATTTGGTTCAGGTGATCACCTAATCAGTACCTAATTCAGTAGAATGAGGTGTGCCTGTGTTGGAATTCAAAAAGACTGGAATGGAATGGCTGTCATACATGTAGAGATGCTGATTTAAGAAACATTTGCAGTGGTCTCTTAATTTTTTCCACAGCTGTGTGTGTGTGTGTGTGTGTGTGTGTGTGTGTGTGTGTGTGTGTGTGTTTATATATATATATATATATATATATATATATATATATATATATATATAAATAAAAGACTGCCTATATTGTATGTCAGAGTGAATGACTCACCAGTTGAGGGGTTCTAGGGCTCCCCCTGTAGGCGGCCTGTCTCCTTCAGCTCCTCCTCGCAATCGGGGTTGGCGGCGTGGAACTCTGCTACATACAGGCTCTTGTCAATGCTGCCAGGGATAGGCTTGATGTCGGTGACCAGCTGGTCCTCGATAGACTTCAGATTGAAGCGGTCCTCAGAGGTGATCAGGTTGATGGCCAAGCCCAGGTGTCCAAACCTCCCTGAGACAATACCACAGAGGGATGGAATGAACATGTGGCCAGGTTCTCAAAACAAAGCATTCAGATATTACAAGAATATAAAAAGCATTGACATTATACCACACAAAACAGTTTTCATACCTGATCTTCCGATGCGATGCAGGTATGTCTCGGCGTTCTTGGGGAAGTCGAAGTTGATGACGACATTGACAGCCTGGATGTCAATACCTCTGGTGAACAGATCTGTTTCAAACAGTAAACCATAAAACAGTTTAATCAACTGTACTACATACCCAAGTAAAATCTGATATAACCAAACAAAAAATACAGGAAAAAAATTCATATGGACACACAGGGCTCTAAATTAAAGGTGCAATATGCAGAAATGGCTCCGCCATTTCTTTGTTACAAAAATGCTAAATAGTTTGCCTATATAAAGGTGGTACCGGGTCAATGTGCAGGGGTACAGGTTAGTCAAGGTAATTTGTACATGTAGGTAGCCCGGGTGGCCATTTGATTAATTGTTCAGTCTTATGGCTTGGGGTTAAGAAGCTGTTAAGGAGACTTTTGGACCTAGACTTGGCGCCCCGGTACCGCTTGCCATGCGGTAGCAGAGAGAAGAGTCTATGACTTGGGTGACTGGAGTCTGCGAATTTTTTGAGCCTTCGTCTGACACCGCCTTGTGTGTGTGTGTATATATATATATATCTCCTGGATGGCAGGAAGCTTGGCCCCAGTGATGTACTGGGCCGTATGCACTACCCTCTGTAGCACCTTACTGTTGAAATCATGGAAATATAATGATTATTCTAATTCTATAGGGCGGCAGGTAGCATAGCGGTTAAGAGCGTTGGGCCAGTAACCGAAAGGTTACTGGTTCGAATCCCCGACCCGACTAGGTGAAAAATCTGTCCATGTGCCCTTGAACAAGGCACTTAACCCTAATTGCTCCTGTAAATTGCTCTGGATAAGAGCTTCTGCTAAAATGACTAAAATGTAAAATAGTTAGAATATAATAGTGGGAACTTTGAACACTATTGTGTGACATTACAACAAATGAAAATGCCAGGTGGAGTTATTGCTTTGCGTATTCCTCTTTGATTTAGCAGGTACTGTTGCACAAACATACTGATTTAGGTCTACACCATCACTGGTATTATCAGGCTGTATTGCTAGTTACGTTTGCTCTGCCAGCTAACTAGCGATTAGCATAAGCGGCTAACATGATTTAGGCCCAACTTGCTAAGAAAAGACAAACTAGCCATTTGCCCATGTAAGAAACAAACTAAGTGTAATTATGGAACGGTAGTGGATTTATATTAAGAAGCAAAGTGAAAACAGCATCGTTGTCATCAACATTGTTGCATGTGCTGCATTGACCATGCAGACTGAACGCAAGTGTCTCATGGTCGAGAAACAACAAATGCGCTTGAGTGACGGGCGGGGCTAGGTCTGTGTGGAAAGCGGCATGGAGAGAGAGAGGACTCAAATAGCGGAGTAAACTATAAAATTGGACGTTACACACAGCGTATCATTTAACAAACCAAACATTCAAATACCGTTATAGAAGGTAACGTAAAAACCCAAACCGGTCCGTTCATCAATACCGGTATATCGTAAAATACTGTATACCGCCCAGCCCTAAGTTCACCTAATTTCAGTTTGTGACAAAACAAGCAATGCAGTGTAGAGAATCATTGTACCATCTAAACAGCTGTGAAATATATTTTCAATAACCCAAAATATTGTATTTTCAGTTGGTGTACAAAACCGAAAGTAAAAACAAAACTTAACGGGAAGCATATAAATAGCGCACATAGACCAGATCGACCGCTTCTTAGATTTGCTTTCAATGACATTTCAATAAAAGTCACATTTCTGAATTTGGTCGGGTCGCCCATTGGTAGCACACCCCCCCCAATGCTCACTCTGCTCCCCAAATTGAATAAACTGCTACTATTGTTACACACAAATATGGTATAAGAATAACAATTTAAATGTAGCCTTTTACTCCTCCCTGGTTCCCCCTCCATATTGAAATACAAATTCAAATAAAGGAGAAATAAACCAGCTTACCGCTGTGCAATTTCACATGCATCCCTATCAATGAAGACTAGGGTGGGCCAATATCTATTTTAGATTCTCAATTTGAAATTAAAAATGAAGTTGGTTCTGGAAGTATTCTAAGGGTGATTATTAGGTTGCCTAAACATGATTAGTGCTTCCTCTTCAAATCAGTTTTCTAACCTAAATAAAGAGGATAGGTTGCTGCTACTGGTCAGAGTCTGAGGCAGGCTGCCTCTGACTGGGGAGAGAAACAGGGTTGCTTAAGCCTACATTTACATTTTACATTTTTAGTCATTTAGCAGACGCTCTTATTCAGAGCGACTTACAGGAGCAATTAGGGTTAAGTGCCTTGCTCAAGGGCACATCAACAGCCTACTGCCTGAGGTTCAGCGCAACAGCCCATGTCTAATTCTGTAATAATTCTGTATACTAGAAACCAGATATGTTAAGGTTTATATGACCGTTACCAATTATCACTCATTTGAGAAAGAGCACTCGGATGCGAGATGCACATCTTGTCACATCGCAATAGAAACTTTCTCCATTTGAAAAATGTACATTTTCAATATAATTCTTGCTTATGAATTGACCATGTTAAATTTGACTGCACCATTTTATTTGTTCCAAGTTAGCCCACATATTTTAGTGTTTGTTAAGAAGAGAGGAGAGAGAGTGAAAGAGGAGATGGTGTGCATTTCTCTGTTCACCTTACCAGCCTTGCTCAACTTATTTCCCCTTCACAAACCTGAGGACCGGACAAAACCAAAAGCATAATTTGCGGCGAGGGGGATTCAATCATAAAATAAGGTAGCACTATGTGGTGTAGGTCTAAAGCTTTATGTTTATAAAGTAATTTCCAATCACTCAAATTCATCATGGTATATTATTGACCCGTCTCTAATATTAACGCGCCTGGGTACAACCATGATGCTAACGAATATGCGTCACTTTTTTCTCTAGGGCACTGACAACGGTGGAGCGAAGCCTAATCATTGCAACAATTATTATCTGGGTGATTTTTTTTCTGCCCGCACTGGTGCTCCCAAATTAATATACCAGGTCGCACAGCTAAATATTTAGGAGCATATGCGACCAAAATGGTTGCACTTTAGAGCCCTGTGGACACGTACCGGTGCAGACAAGATTTCTGCAGAGTCCATTTCTGAAGTCGTGGAACACACGGTTTCTGTACTCCTGTGAGGATTAAAAGAACACTGCATGAGAGCACTGAACACAACCTCAGAATTGCATCTTTTCTCATGGCTCCCACACATTGACTAGCACAATCTCATATATTCCCCATATATTTCTGTCCAAAAGGTTGTCTCCTCTTTGGTCAGGTTTTTTTGTTGTAGGACAATAAATATGAATCTGTTCATCATTAAATCTGGAATGGTTTGTAGACCATAATAATAAAATCAGGAGAAGGAACCGGTTCAGGGAACAAAACATAAAATTATTAGAGTAACAGAATCAGAACCGTTAACGAAAGAGATCTAAACAGTTCCCGGAACAGAACTGTTATTTTAAAAGCATGGGAACCGGTTAATAACGTTTTTTACATTCCGGGCATTTTTTCCCCAGTCCCACAAAAAACTAAGCCCTCACTCTGTCACTCAAACGTATTCCAGTGTCTGCCTACCAGAAAATCTTTGCCAGTGTGTGTGTGTAGGCAACCTGCCTCTCCACCTCAGAAGCATAGTCTAGTAGCCTACTGACGTTACAAGCGTGATTCAGAAGTTAGGAAGAGAGATTTTTAATTAGAGAAGAATGGATTAACCTTTTCAATGCTAGTTAAGGATACTGTAGTGATCACGTTTCACATTGGATTTTTAACTACAATAAGGTAAGACGTTTTTATTTGAATTATATTGCCGCTCTGCACACACAAGCTTGTTACTTCAAAGGCATTCAAAGTTCCTTCATAGAAGCCGCTCCCCTGTAGGTATAATTCTGTGGGCCTAAGTCAGATGCATGTCATAACAAGATGCCCACCGAGCAAAGCCTCCTCCACACTCTCTCTCCCCACCTGGCAAATTTCAGTCGCATCCTTCACTCATCTGTCCAATGCATGTAAATAGCTTGCCCGCTCCATAGCAAGCTGCTCCATCTCCACTGATTGGTGAAGTAATTGAATGAATAAAAATAAAAAAAGATTTCAGAGGTTTAAAAAGGAACGATATAAGCTGTTACTTTTTTGGGGTTTAAACAGTTTCAGAACTTTATTTTGCTGGTCGGAACAGTGAAACGAAAAAAAAAAAAAAATGGTTCTGTTCAGAACGAAACGATTGGAAAATAATTTTGGTTCCAACCCCTGATAATGTTTCCCCTCCTTTCAAGTGGCTGCAGATTTTCCTCTTGTAGGACAATAAGAGTGACTCTAAATCGCTGACCTGCATCATCTTGGCGTGGATGTAGAAGCAGGAGTAGCCCAGCTGGGTGATCTTCTTGGCCAGCAGCTCAACTCTCTGGGTGGAGTTACAGAAGATGATGGACTGATTGATCTGCAACTGAGAAAGGAAATGTTAAATCTAACAAACAATAATAATAATAAGATGTACTTTATATAGCGCTTTTCATAATAATGAGCATCTCAAAGCTTTAAAAACAAATACAGGGTTCTGGCAGGTCTTAGGCAATGGTTTAACATGAATGTAAACATTTCTGATAGGGTTTAAAAGATCCGACTTTTCCCGGACATTGCCAAAGAGACTGGCCTTTCGGTAATCTCAACGTTCCAATATGCGCTGGATTTATGGTTGTTGGAATTAAGAGTAATATTTTCCCTGACAAAATGTTGAGCCTCAAAAATAGAATGTCAAAAACAAACATTTAGCTGTTAGCTAAGCAAGTTTTTGTATTTTGAGGCTTAAAATCAAAACTAAGACGTTTTGTGGTTGGAATTGCAGTTTGTATTTAGTCATGAGCTAGTAACTTGACTGGTTTCGTCTGGGCAATCCAAAAACTGTTGCTTAGCAACCAGATACCAACATGTTCTGTGCAGAAAAAAAAGTGATAGTTCCAATATTTACATAATCGTTGTGATTGGAGGATGGATGTGAGAGTGATCCAATCAGGATGAAACCCTCTGTTCTCCCCAAGCTCATTAATGATAGAATATTCATATTTGAAGATGGCAGGAAGGCCAGTCTCTTTGGCACATGACATGGAGTACTGAGAGTGGATTAGCTAAAGAGACTGGTTCCCAGGCTAGTAGAGAACAGGCTACTCTGGCAAATGGTGCTTGTTTATTAAAGTTAGATCAAATGTCTGCAAGATCACAAAATAGTATTCCACATAACAGCAACAAATATAATAGCATAGTATAACGTTACGGTAAGACAAAAACACCACCGCATCTCTCTCAGCGCATGACTAAGCAAAATACATAGGTAGGCTACAGTTTGTTTACACCGTCTGCTATACAATTCACTCACTGTACATAATTCAAAACACTGTAGACTACTTTGAAACAACACTGTATAACTCAATATCTAAATCAGGGTTCTCCAACCTTTTCTAGCATGAGAGCTACTTTTAAAAAAATAAAACATGTCGCGAGCTACTCTTTATTTCTAGCCATTAAATATGCACATTCTTCTCTTCTCCCCTGCAATGCTTCCCCACAAGTCTTCCCCAGGTCCTTAGCGTACAAGAGAAAGTAGTGCACTGTTTTCTGCCAATATACCTGGTCAAATAATGGTAAGTAAACAACTAAAAGGGAGGGCCCTATAAAATCTTATGTTTTATATTCTCCCAAATTATATTCTGTTCTATTTTTCCTGGTATTAAATTGTTATTTTGAGAGTCAAAAATAGAGAAACAACTAAATTGGATGTTCTGAGTCCATGCCAATGCTGAAATCACATTAGAAGACAAATGTTTTTAGGTCTGGAAGAAAACTAAACATTTGGATTTAAGTGAAATTCCCCTTTAATTGCACATCTGGACCTTAATTTGCACATCTAGTGAGTGAGGAATGTGGCATCTAATGTACCGGTCTAGCGATGGTTCTGTACTGCTGCTGCTCATTTCATGGCAAAGTTGGCAAATAACAAATAGATACAAATCATATACTTACTCATGATATACTTCTGCCAGGTAAGCCTACTCTGCAGTTAACATTTAATTGAGAAGGTTTTGGGGGAAGTATTTCTGTCAACCCACAAGACAATTATCACATCAACTGGCTACACACGGCGTGATAGACAAATGCGCGCACCACAGACAGACCGGGGCAATACTGCTGGAAATTAATTGGCCGATATAGTGTTAGCTTAAAAAGCCAAACCTAACCAGAGGTGGGATGTCAATGTTGATTTAATTATATAGTAGCTGGGAGCTTGCGGTGAAAGATACTTGTGAGATTTGGTCATGCATGTACTTTCAGAATTGTTTGGCGAGCTACTCATAGATGGGCTGCGAGTTACTGGTAGCTGGTGATCGACCTGTTGGAGACCCCTGATCTAAATGTATACCCACATGAAACGGTTTGAGATCAAATGGTTCATACTGCAAATGTTGGCACTGGCAATATATTTAAGTAGGGATTTACCATCACCAAATTGACAGGCTGAAATCAACACCAACAAGAAATTCTGACTTCCTATGATCAAACATGACAAATAGACCTAGGCTGATTCGGAACTTAACATACTGATATATACCATTTGGACATTATATAGGCCATCTGGACATGGTTCACTCACTTTTGGGTTTGGAACTTCCTATGATCATGTGAGACAAGTGGACATTTTGCCCATTTGGAGTATTATATGCCTGAAATAGACATAACATTGGCCTTATGGACAAAAATCACATAAAAATAGTAATCTGCCGAACGCATTACCGGGGGCAAACTACCCGCCCTCCAGGACACCTACAGCACCCGATGTCACAGGAAGGCCAAAAAGATCAACGACATCAACCACCCGAGCCACTGCCTGTTCACCTTGCTATCATCCAGAAGGCGATGTCAGTACAGGTGCATCAAAGCTGTGACCGAGAGAATGAAAAACAGCTTCTATCTCAAGGCCATCAGACTGTTAAATAGCCATCACTAGCACATTAGAGGCTGCTGCTGCCTATTGAAATCACTGGCCACGAAGAAATGGAACACTAGTCACTTTAATAATGTTTACATACCTTGCATTACTCATCTCATATGTATATACTGTATTCTATAATATTCTACTGCATCTTAGTCCATGCCGCTCTGTCATTGCTTGTCCATATATGTATATATTCTTAAATTCCATTCCTTACTAGATTTGTGTGTATAGGGTATATGTTGTGAAATTGTTAAATATTACTGCGCTGTCGGAGCTAGAAGCACAAGCATTTCGCTACACCCGCAATAACATCTGCTAAACACGTGTATGTGACAAATAAAACATCAACAGTTCAGAGGAGATTGTGTGAATCAGGCCTTCATGGTCAAATTGCTGCAAAGAAACCACTACTAAAGGACACCAATAAGAAGAAGAGACTTGCTTGGTCCAAGAAACATGAGCAATGGAAATTAGACCGGTGGAAATCTGTCCTTTGGTCTGGAGTCCAAATTGGAGATTTTTGGTTCCAACCGCAGTGTCTTTGAGGGACGCAGAGTAGGTGAACGGATGATATCCGCATGTGTGGTTCCCACCGTGAAGCATGGAGGAGGTGGTGTGATGATGTGGAAGTGCTTTGCTGGTGACACTGACAGTGATTTATTTAGAATTCAAGGCACACTTAACCAGCATGGCTACCACAGCATTCTGCAGCGATACGCCAGTCCCACTAAGCGCAAACCAGATGGGATATAATTTTCTTTTTCAACAGGACAATTTTCTGACCCAACACACCTCCAGGCAAGAAGGAGAGTGATGGAGTGGCTGCATCAGATGACCTGGCCTCCACAATCACCCAACCTCAACCCAATTGAGATGATTTGGACCGCAAAGTAAAGGAAAAGCAGCCAACAAGTGCTCAGCACGTGGGAACTCCTTCAAGACTGTTGATAAAGCATTCCAGGTGAAGCTGGTTGAGAGAATGCCAAGAGTGTGCAAAGCTGTCATCAAGGCAAAGGGTGGCTATTTGAAGAATCTAAAATATATTTTGATTTGTTTAACACTTTTTTGCTTACTACATGATTCCATGTGTTATTTCATAGTTTATGTCTTCACTATTATTCTACAATGTACAAAATAGTAAAGGTGTCCAAACTTTTGACTGGTACGGTATATTCCCAAATGCTCTGTGTGACCACCCGCCAACATAGCTGGTGAAATAGACATTCTTACCCGCCAATTAGAGAAAATATACCCGCATTTGGCAGGTGTTAATTTCCAACCCTGTTCAGGACCTTTAGTCCGGGGAAAAAAAGGTCAGGGAAAAGTCAGATCTGCAGCCACAGCCTTAAAAGACTGTAGTAATGAGTTAGACAAATGGTAATAAAGGCTGCCTGTAAAGGCTCTATGGTACACTAATCTGTGCCCACATACCAGACTACATGTACATTCACACGTAGTGTGTGTTTGATAGTGCCAAGGCTTACCCTGGAGAACAGTGTGTTGAGACAGTGGACTTTTTGTCTCTCAGTGACGTAGGCGTAGTACTGGGTGATGCCCTTCAGAGTCAGCTCCTCCATCAGGTTGATTTCATAGGGCTTCTGCAGGTGCTTGGCCTTGTGAAGGAGAGAGGGAGGACAGGGAGTGGGGGAGGAAAGAAAGGGGGACAGAGAAAAAAGGGAGAGGAGAGGGTTATGGAAGTGCCCGAGTAAATCAATGCTAGGATAACACGTGTCTGCGTGGGCGCCTGCATACACACGGCTAGACCCTTGTAGCAACTTAAGACAACAGACTTTTCTGCTGGCAACCAAGAAGTGAAAACCCTGCAGAGGACAGTAAAACAACAAATAGCCCAAGCTAAGGACAACTACAAAAAGAAACCATGTTCCACACAGGGAATCTCAGGCAGGCAGGGCCTTGCAAACCCCAACCGGGCAAGCCAAGAAGAAAACCCAAGGGAAAAACAAAGGACAAGGAACAGTTTGTCAATGAACAACACTTTGATAATGACGACTTCTCCACTGTAACAGAAAGCCTGAGGGAACAACTGGAGCTCCAGGCCTTGGATGGAGCAAACCATTGAGGAGGTGAGACGGGTCTTCAAGAGAGTCAAATCCAACAAAGCGCAAGGACCAGACAAAATCAAGGGACAGCTAATGAAGGAATGCTCAGATGAGCTGGCAGACATCTTCTGCGCTCTCTTTAAACCCCATAAGAGTCTAAGCTGGGAGAGGGGGTGGGGTTCTACTAAGCTATATATAATTATTTTAAGAAGGTTTGCATACAGGAAGAACATCAGTGGAGGATGCAGCCCTGGCGGTGTTGCATAGTGCATGACACCTGGAGAGGCCTCACTTATGTGTGCATCTTTTTCACGGATGCAGCCTCACCTATGTTACAACCTACAGATGGACACCAGCATTACCTTGTGGCTGCTGGACTTCCTGCTGAACAGGTGGCAGTATGTCAAGTTCAACAACAACATCCCTTCATCTGTGTACACATATACATCAATGATCTAAGAGGCTCCGACAGCGACTGCTTGGCAGTGTAATATGCAGATGACACAGCGTTTGTCGACCTCTCAGATGACACGCTGCATTTCCAAACAGAAGTAAACAGGGTTCATGACTGGTGCAATAACTACCTCACACTCAAAACAAAATAACTTCTCATTGATTTCCGTAAGGCAGACCCAATGAGCCACCTCGTCCTGGGTGGTGACGAGGTAGAGTGGGGAGTTAAGTACCTGGGAACCATCATGGACAGCACACTCTTAATGCAAACACTCAGAACATCAATAAAAAATGCCAACAACGACAATACCTCCTGCGCAGACTCAGACAACTGAATGTCAACACCAGGATACTCTCCAACTACACCTGCCATTTATAGAGTGTGCCGACTTTGCTTCCTGGGCTGGTAGTGGCTAATACGGGTATGATCAGTCAGACTGAACATGGGGTCCAAGCTCTGCGGGCTGCAGTGCAAGGGGCTTCAGGGCCTCTATGATCAACGGGCAAGGCAAAGCACATCAGACGACGCCACACACAATCTTGCCCAATGTTTTGAGCTGCTGCCCTCTGAAAGGAGATCAAGGGTACCACTTTTCAGAAAGAATAAGAGCAAGGCAAGTTTCACTCCATCAGCTATCCGGATGCTGAACATGGACAGATGCAGGCCCAATACACGGTCGGACAGTAGGCCATACAGACCTTGAATATGTTAAAATGTAAATGTGTGACTTGTGTACTAACTTTCCAGTTTTCCGTACTGCATGTAATATATTGTGTCTGTATGCTGACGTCGCAAATTAATTTCCATGTAAATGGACAATGAAATGCAGTGCATTCGGAAGGTATTCAGACCCCACAACCTTGATTTTGATATGGTACAGCCTTATTCTGAAATGGAATAAATTATTTATCTTCTCTCAATCTACACACAACACCCCATAACGACAAAGGAAAAACTGTTTTTTTTTTTTTACTTTTGGAAATGTATAAAAAAATTAAACTGAAATATCACATTTACATAAGTATTCAGACCCTTTACTCAGTACTTTGTTGAAGCGCCTTTGGCAGCAATTACAGCCTCGAGTCTTCTTGGGTTTAACGCTACAAGCTTGGCACACCTGTATTTGGGGAGTTTCTCCCATTCTTCTCTGCAGATCCTCTCAAGTTCTGTCAAGTTGTATGGGGAGCATCGCTGCACAGCTATTTTCAGGTCTCTCCAGAGATGTTCGATCGGGTTCAAGTCCGGGCTCTGGCTGGGCCACTCAATCACATTCAGAGACTTGTCCCGAAGCCACTCCTGCATTGTCTTGGCTGTGTGCTTAGGGTCTTTGTCCTGTTGGAAGGTGAACCTTCGCCCCAGTCTGAGGTCCTGACCGCTCTGGAGCAGGTTTTCATCAAAGATCTCTGTACTTTGCTCTGTTCAGCTTTCACTCGATCCTGACTAGTCTCCCAGTCCCTGCCGCTGAAAAACACCCCCACAGCATGATGCTGCCACCACCATGCTTCACTGTAGGGATGATGCCAGGTTTCCTCCAGATGTGACACTTGGCATTCAGGCCAAAGAGTTCAATCTTGGTTTCATCAGACCAGAGAATCTTGTTTCTCATGGTCTGAGAGTCCTTTAGGTGCCTTTTGGAAAACTCCAAGCGGGCTGTCATGTACCTTTTACTGAGGAGTAGCTTCCATCTGGCCACTCTACCATAAAATGCCTGATTGGTGGAGTGCTGCAGAGATGGTTGTCCTTCTGGAAGGTTATCCCATCTCCACAGAGGAACTCTGGAGCTCTGTCAGAGTGACCATCGGGTTCTTAGTCAACTCCCTGACCAAGGTCCTTCTCCCCCCGATTGCTCAGTTCAGCCGGGCAGCCAGCTCTAGGAAGAGTTGGTGGTTACAAACTTCTTCCATTTAAAAATGATGTAGGCCACTGTGTTCTTGGGGACCTTCAATGCTGCAGACATTTTTTAGGACCCTTCCCCAGCTCTGTGCCTCGACAATCCTGTCTCAGCGCTCTATGGACAATTCCTTCGACCTCATGGCTTGGTTTTTGCTCTGACATGCACTGTCAACTGTGTAGACAGGTGTGTGCCTTTCCAAATCATGTCCATTCAATTGAATTTACCATAGGTGGACTCCAATCAAGTTGTAGAAACATCTCAAGGATGATCAATGGAAACAGGATGCACCTGAGGTCAATTTCAAGTCCCATAGCAAAGGGTCTAAATACTTATGTAAATAAGGTATCGTTTTTTTTTATTTGTAATACATTTGCAAAAAATTCTAAAAACCTGTTTTTGCTTTGTCATTATGGAGTATTGTGTGTAAATTGATGATATATATATATATATATATATATATATATATTAATCCATTTTAGAATAAGGCTGTACCATAACAAAATGTGGAATAAGTCAAGGGTTCTGAATACTTTCCGAATGCACTGTATATCGTCTCTTTATGGAAGAGCAAAACAGATTGGCCTGTTGGTGAGACTCAGGGCCATGTAGCACTACTCACCATGAACTTCTGCACGCTGATGGGGAAGGTGGCAGAGTACAGCAGGATCTGACGGCCCTTGGCCAGGTAGCTGATGATATCCTCGATGAGCACCACAAAGTCCTGAGACAGCAGCTTGTCTGCCTGAGAGGAACAGATTACATTATTATTAAGAGGAGCATTAGCAGCGTTCTAAAAAGTATGTTTTACTCTCGTGGATTTCTATGCATTTTCTACTACTGGTATGTAATTGACATTTGGCGCTGGTTGCAGGGGAACACATTACATATATCCCCTTTAACCTCTTTGGTAGGTTGATAAACCAGAACAGATTTGATAGGCCCTGATGAGTGGCTTGTAACAAAATAGCTCAAGGACTGATTCTCTGGAGTCATCTACAGTAGCTTAGTATATTGAGTGGTTGATTGACTCAGGTACCACGTATTCACACACTCACCTCATCCATCACCATCATCTGGACTCTATCCACTTTGGCCACGCCCTTCTTTATCAAGTCCAGGATCCTGCCGGGTGTGGCTATGACCACATGCACTGAGAGAGAGAATCAGAAACACCACCATTACAGATGTGCCTTTGTGTACAGCTTTGAGGTTTTGTGACTTGTTTGTAGTGTACAGTGGGGTCCAAAATTATTGACATCCTTGATAAAGATTAGCAAAAATGATTGTATAAAATTATTCAAATACAGTGCTATTTTGTATGCTCAAAACGAATTGGGAAATTATACAATTGCTCAGAGAAAGAGATTGTTTAACAAGTAATAGTAATTAACAAGTAATTTTAGTCTCTCAAAAAGGTAGGTGTCAAAATTATTGACCCCCTGTTTTCAATACCTAACCTTGCAAGGATAACGGCACTGAGCCTTTTTGTAAAATGTTTTACAAGTTCAAGAACACATTGGGAGCAATCTTAGACCATTCCTCCATACAGAATCCTTCCAGATCCTTGATATCCTTTGTCTGTGCTTATGGACTGCCCTCTTAAATTCAAACCACAGATTGGTTTCAAGTCCAGAGACTGAGATGGCCATTGCAAAATGTTGATTTTGTGGCCAAATGACAATTTCTTTGTGAATTTTTATGTGTGCTTGGGGTTAGTGTCTTGCTGGAAGAGCCACTTACATTCAAGTGTCAGCCTCCTGGCAGAGGCAACCAGGTTTTTGCTAGTGAAAGAAAAATAGCCCCATAACAAAGATCCACCACCATATTTTACAGTATGTATGGGATTCTTCTCTGCGCATGCACTCATTTCAACACATGCAGAGATCATCCGTTCACCTACTCTGCGTCTCACAAAGACACGGCGGTTGGAACTAAAAATCTCCAATTTGGACTCATCAGACCAAAGGACAGATTTCCACCGGTCTAATGTCCATTGCTCGTGTTTCTTGGCCCAAGCAAGTCTCTTCTTATTATTGGTGTCCTTTAGTAGTGGTTTCTTTGCAGCAATTCGACCATGAAGGCCTGACTCACGCAGTCTCCTCTGAACAGTTGATGTTGAGATGTGTCTGTCACTTGAACTCTGAAGCATTTATTTGGGCTGCAATCTGAGGTGCAGTTAACTCTAATGAACGTATCCTCTGCAGCAGAGGTAACGCTGGGTCTTCCTTTCCTGTGGTGGTCCTCATGAGAGCCAGTTTCATCATAGCGCTTGATGGTTATTGCGACTGCACTTGAAGAAACTTTCAAAGTTCTTGAAATGTTCCGTGTTGACGGACCTTCACGTCTTAAAGTAATGATGGACTGTCGTTTCGCTTTGCTTATTTGAGCTGTTCTTGCCATAATATGGACTTGGTCTTTTACCAAATAGGGCTATCTTCTGTATTCCACCCCTACCTTGTCACAACACAACTGATTGGCTCAAACGCATTAAGAAGGAAAGAAGTTCCACAAATTAACAAGGCACACCTGTTAATTGGAATGCATTCCAGGTGACTAGTCCCGTGTAGCTCAGTTGGTAGAGCATGGCGTTTGCAACGCCAGGGTTGTGGGTTCGATTCCCACGGGGGGCCAGTATGCAAAAAAAAATTATGCACTCACTTACTAAGTCGCTCTGGATAAGAGCGTCTGCTAAATTACTAAAATGTAAAAATGTGACTTCCTCATGAAGCTGGTTGAGAGAATGCCAAGAGTGTGCAAAGCTGTCATCATGGCAGAGTGGCTGTTTTGAAGAATCTCAAATACATTTTGATTTGTTTAACACTTTTTTGGTTACTACATGATTCCATGTGTAAATTCATAGTTTTGATGTCTTCACTATTATTCTACAATGTAGAAAATAGTTTTAAAAAATAAGACCCTGGAATGAGTAGGCGTCTCCAAACTTTTGACTGGTACTGTATGTACAATATTGTGGTGGATCTTTGATGTTATGGGGCTATATTGCTTCCACTGGTCCTGGGGCCCTTGTTAAGGTCAACAGCATCATAAACTTTACCCAGTACCAGAACATTTTAGCCAAAAACCTGGTTGCCTCCGCTAGGAGGCTGACACTTGATCGCAAGTCAATCTTCCAGCAAGACAATAACCCCAAGCACACATCAAAATCCACAAAGAAATTGTATTTTGGCCACAAAGTTAACATTTTGCAATGGCCATCTCAAGTCTCCGGATTTGAAACTCAAAAACCTGTGGTTTGAATTGAAGAGGCAGTCCATAAGCACAGATGAATGATAAAGGATCTTGAAGGATTCTGTATGGAGGATTGGTCTAAGATCCCTCCCAATGTGTTCTCCAACTCGTAAAACATTTTAGAAAAAAATCAAATAAAGATTGGAGCACACAATATAGGCTCAATACAGTCATTTTTGCTCAACTTTATCAAGGGTGTCAATTTCGGACCCCACTGTATATTGTGCATTTATACGTCGCAAGATACCACTCTTGGTATGAAGTGACAATGTGATGCTGTTGGGTCATTACCAGTCTCGTCCAGGCGCATGATGTCATCTCGCAGGTTGGTGCCGCCCGTGGTGGCCATTACTTTCACTCCACCCAGGTGCTTGCTGATCTGGATACTGATCTGGCTCACCTGCAGGGCCAGCTCACGAGTGGGCACCATCACAATGGCTTGGGAGAGAGGAAGAGGTGGATATGGGTAAGTGTAAGAGGTATAGATATGAAAAGTGCAAGTCGATGAGGTTTGACAGATAGGGAGAGAATGTACGAAGAGGGGTACAGTAGGGCTGGGCGGTATACCGTATTTTACGATATACCAGTATTGATGCACGGACCGGTTTGGGTTTTTACTTTACCTTCTATAACGGTATTTGCATGTTTGGTTTGTTAAATGACACGCCGTGTGTAACATCCATTTTTATAGTTTACTTCGCTACTTGAGTCATCCCTCTCCGCGCTCGCTCTCCATGCCGCTTTCCACACAGACTTAGCCCCGCCCCATCACTCAAAGAGCACATTTGTTGTTCCTCGACCACGAGACACTTGCTTTCAGTCTGCAACAATGTTGATGACAACAATGCCGTTTTCACTTTGCTTCTTAATGTAAATCCTTTAGCGTTCTATAATTACACTATTAGTGTGTGTTTATTACATCTGCAAACAGTTAGTATTTTCTTAGCAAGTTGGGCCTAAATCTTATTAGCCGCTAATGTGAAATCGCTAGCTAGCTAATAAATGTACTGAGTCAGAGCAATTGTATTTAGCTATACAGCCTGATAATACCAGTGATGGTGTAGACCTAAATCAGCATGTTGTTTGTGCAACAGTATCTTTTAAATCAAAGAGGAATACATGACGCAAGAATATGTCAGCTACATGAAGTAGCTAAGAGAAAACATTCAATGTACCCAAAGATTATAACATCGCCTAGGAAACACAGACACTTTGGTTCCTACCCTGTCACAATAACTCCCCCCTGGCATTTTCAATCATTGTCACGTCAAACACTGTATTCAAAGTGCCCACTATTATATTCTAACTATGGAATTAGAATAATCCTGCTATTTCCATGATTCCAACAGTTCACACAAGTGTTTTGCTCTTATCACAAGTGAAATCGCAATTGCATCATTCTTTTAAAAATAAGGCCTAGATTGTTTGCCCACATAGTGCAGCCCTACGTGATAGTGTGGAAATTATCTCAAATTAGTGCAGAGATTTTGCGGGGGAAAAATTTTGCAACGCCAGGGTTGTGGGTTCGATTCCCACGGGGGGTATGAAAATAAAAAGACATATATATTTTTTTCAATAAAATAATGTATGCACTAACTGTAAGTCGATCTGGATAAGAGCGTCTGCTAAATGACTAAAATGTAAATGTAATTCAAAACACCGATACGCATAGGCCTATATATTAGCCCAAGCCCGAAAAAAACCTAATTTAAAATAATGATTGCCGTTATACAATACATAGCCTACCGCATATTATGCATTAAAAAATATATACAGATTTA
The DNA here is from genome assembly GCF_964263955.1 of Coregonus lavaretus. NCBI lineage: Eukaryota > Metazoa > Chordata > Actinopteri > Salmoniformes > Salmonidae > Coregonus > Coregonus lavaretus. Next base: position 91,198 of record NC_140025.1, read on the forward strand.
AGATGTCTTTGGTACATAATTGGTCTAGCCTATAATCCAAAATTAAACAAATTCTAGTAATCTCCTTTTGAGTGAGGACTGTATTATTATGCATACTGGATGGACTGGTTAGATATGCTACGCTCTAAACTTTCTATCCATGAGTCTAGGAGAGAATGTATAGGGCTAGGCGATGCTGTTGGTTCATTGATTGTGCAGGGCGGCTTACAGAGTTAGCGTACACTTATAGTGAATTTGTATTTGATTTTGATTAGCCTAGTAATAAGGCATTTTAGGCTGACATTACCTTAACCTACAGAATCTCACCACTGTGCATTTCCATCTCCTCGCTCTCCTTAATTCCTTTCTCGAACGTGCAGAGAGAGGGGCTGTCAACAGTTTAATGAAATATGTTGTTTCGATGTGAAAGCTTGTTACCACCGATGTTCCCAAACAGATATCACTTACTTTCCCAAATTAAGCACTGGGTAGCTGCAGGAACAGGGTTGGAGAGCACACGGCATACAGACTTTGGGTGGAATACTCACCTGTCACGCAGCGAGAGGCTGCATGCTCCTCAAACAGTGGTTGATGCGTGGAATGAAATAACCGGAGTAGCCTACCCGGGAGGATTGAAAAACAAACTGGCGGGAAAGCGGCCTCCATTCGCTATTCGAGTGCATACGGATGACATGTATTTTTTCCCCCCTGACCATTTGATAATGGGCCATCCTAAATCGAAACCAATTTTACATATTAGGAAAGACAAGATTAAATTGAAAATAGTCAGATGGGTGAAAATATAATCACTTCATGGAGAACAGTGTTTGCAGCCTGAGGCAAGGAAGAGCTTTTTTTGGCGACTTTCTCAAATCATCAATAGCATATACAGGGCTAGACATTCATTTTTTTAGCCACTTGTCCTTTGGACAAGTAGGCCTGATTTTTTACTTGTCCGAAAGCTCAAGTCACTGCATTGATAGGCTACTGTATAAAACACATGTGGTCCGTCAACCCTTCATCTGGAGAGCTACTGGGTGTGCAGTCTTTTGATCCAACCCTGCTCAAACACACCTGTCAGCTTATCAAGGTCCTGTTGAGCAACTCATTTTTTACATTGTGGTGTGTTTGAGCAGGGCTGGAGCAAAGGCCTGCACACCCAGTAGCTCTCCTGGAGGATGATTGGTCACCCTGCAACTTTACAACCAAATACTTTATGTCTTTATAAAATAATTCCCTTATTAAATGAACCAGGGATCAAATTGCTAAGGTGGACGAGATGGCTAACTAAGAGGTTTATCTATTTGTAAAGGCTAAAATATTCAGTGTTCACTTGTCAATTAGGCTATATATTTTATAAACTATCACACAAAAATCACTATCAAAGTTGCCAAATAACTCCTGAATGGGAAAAATCCTTTCCATTTTATTCAGCTAAGTTCAATTATATTCTTCTTACTATAAAATCATTTAATATAAAAATGGCACAGGACTTATAAGCATACTGTATCTTGTCTGGTTAATGAACAAGCCTATTGCAGGAATGGGCAACTTTGATTGGGGTGAGGGTCACAAAATAAATGGAACTCATGAGGGGCCGCAGTTGCTCGGGGGTCTGTGTACCCACATCCGTACATAAAGTTAATTTCCTGCAATTTTGCACATTTTTCCATGGGGTGTAGAGAAAATGTTGCCGTTTTAAAGCAAGTTTGTTGCAATTCTACACATTTTTGCCATGGGGCAGAGAGAATACTTTTCATGCAATTCTGTGAAATTGGTCCACAGGCCTACAAAAGGGGGGCCGCAGTTGCCCATCCCTGGCCTATGGCATGGCGCATAGCCAGATAACATACAGTAGGCCAACTCATTCTGTTCTTCTGAAATACATTTTAAATGTAAATGTTCTAAAGGCACGCATCAGCAGCTTGTATGCATGGAGGCCAGGAGATGCTAAACGTGTTTATATTAATTAACAGTCAATTACCGTGAGACCGGTAGTCTTTTACATTACAATAACCGTCTGACAAAATAGTGACCGCCACAGCCCTAGGCACCAGTGCCATCAGAGGAAAATGTTAGTCTGGAGCCCTGAGTAGTAGTAGTAGTAGTAGTAGTAGAGATAAGTATGTATCATGTGAAGCGCCTCGTCTCACCCTGTATATAGTCCTTCTTCAGGTCTATTCTCTCCAGCATAGGGATGAGGTAGGCCCCACTCTTCCCTGTTCCATTCTTGGCTCGGGCCAGGATGTCTCGTCCTGACAGGGCTATGGGAATGCTCTCCTCCTGAAAGTGACAAACTCTGGTTTAACGTAGTTTATCATCACAAACAAAACATGGCTATTATCAAAATGTGTAACATTATCACTATGACAAACTACAAAAGTCCAAAGACTTCAGGTATGCAGAACTAAAAAATGCAGTACAGGATCTTAAGTTCAACAAATTCGTAACATATTGTACGAATTGGATTCAAAACATTTAATACACATTTTTGCAAGACGCAACATATCATATGAAATGGATGACGTAGTACACAATTGGATGACATAGTACACAAAAAACAGGGATCTGTTTTGGCTCTATTGGCTGAAATTATACAAAAGTTCTGGCGCATCACATTAAAGTAGCTATATAGGTTATAGGCATCAGAATCAGGAGCCAATTTACAGCAAGGGAATCCCCCAGTTTCAATGGTGATCTGTGGGCAGAGAAGCTCCCAGTGAGTGTCGTACCTGGACAGGGGAGGGCTTCTCCCAGCCCATCTCAAAGATGCCCATCAGGAGCTCCCGTTTCAGACAGTAGTCCTCAAACTCATTTCCCTTAGTGGACGTTACATCCTGGGACATAGCAAGGAAGGGGTTAGACATCAGAAGTAACAGATTTGATTAAAATTACACTGGGAAAATCCTGAGCTAGTGAAACACAAAGCATGCTGCATTGTACCATAACTTACAGAGGTTCTGACCCTGGTGTCTTTGGGAGGGAGCTGTAGGCTCTTTTTCCAGTCATCTCCAAACCTGATGAAGGGCACCAATGAGAGAAGAGAGCAATTAACCAGTTATATGTAACTAAATGTAATCCCCAAAAGTAATTATTTATCATGAAAGGGCTATAAACAATAACTAGTAATGCAGCATACTCAAAGGTTACAATCTCAACTTTCAGGTAAACCATTTTTATAAATTGCTGAGGTGTAGTCATTTGAGGATTTAAGCTCAAGTACACGGTACAAATATGAAATATTTTATATGATGTATTTCTTATTCAACAAAACTGTATGAATAAGGCTTGAAATGACATGCTTTCTAAATATAGCATAATCAAATTATAAAACTACTAACTATAAGATTTCACCTTCCCTATAACTGTAAAATACATATTTGTATGTTTAGTGGAGAAAATGTGTATATTTTCTAAAGGTCTCTCTTGATCAAAATGTCTGCCCCCATCGCTGTGAACATCTCACAAAGCTCTGATATCGGAATTATCTTAAATGAATGTCTATAGAATCGATCTCTGAATGTGCTACCGTGATGAAACCACTCCCTCCTGCTGCGCTACGATGTAACGATTGCAGGTATATACATCACACATGCTCAGAAAAAAAACAGTGTCCGTAGGAACCAAGGCTATCGCTCAATGCAAGCCATTTTGATCAATGGTATCCACAGATCAATTTATAAGCGAAAATGTTGGTTGGAACCGGTACCAGAACCATGCAGGTCCCCTAAAATGGAGACCTTACATCTAAGAGGGTATTAAGAGAACACCTGCACACACTCACTGCTGATTTCTAAAACAAAATCTACAGGGTTATCACTTCTAAAACATGGTATGAAAGTAAAATATACTATACGAGCAGCACACAATTGTTTTAGTCACTGGGTGAAACAGGGGTGTAAGAGAAATGTGTACCTAATGCCAGTTCCCTCCAGGGCAGCACCTGCTTTCTGGGGTGCACCTATGGCCTTGCCTGAAAGAGAGCCCAGGACGAGGGGTCCTGATTGGGGAGAGGCCGGTTTAGGCGCCCCCCTAAGCTGCCCGTTCTGCTTGTTCAGTCCCATGACAACAGGGCCAAGGTTCTCCATTCTTGCGGATGCCATTTCTTTCCTTTGTTTTTATTCTCAAAGATGTACGTATCCCCCCCCCCCCCCCCCCCCCCTCTTAGTTTTTTTCTTTTCTTAAAAAGCCTCTTCGAAAGTAGATGAGTCTAATAAAGCATTAAACACTATTCTCCTTTTTTTTCAAGCTTTTACAACAGAAGTCTATTTGTAGTTTTTACATATACACACACGTACGTGCAGTTCAGTCCCCTTCAGAGTTTACTGACGTATGAAAAAAAATTGTATTTATACAAGAGCTCTTCCAAATGAAGAGCTATGTGCATTCAAATGCATAAATATTTTTATACCTGCCCACAATATAAAAAAGATGTAAACAAGTATCAAGGAGTTTAAGTCCTGCAATAGAACTGCTAAGACGATTTGAACAGAGGGAATAGTATCTGTAATATAATCTTTGTTCAAAAGTTACATCGCTTTATTTAATTAAACAACATTTCCTTGTTTTGCGTCGAGTCCCTTTGAATTGCGCAACATCGATGTCCTTGCAAATGGTTTTTCAAACATTTGTACAAATATTTCTCCAAAATAATATGGTCCTTATTGTTCAATATTTGTTTTCCACTCTGTGTGTAAATGTCCATCCACGTGTAAAAGTAGTTTCCTGATGTTTAAAAATAAAACAAAGGGTAACTGTAGTCCAAAAAGTAAACCAGCTTTAAGTTCCCCTTGGGCTCCTCTGTCTGTCCCCTTTGTTTCAGCTGGGTCTCCCTCCTCTCTCTTTGACACCACAGGTATTCTGTCAAAGTGTGTAGCTTTGTGTGTGAGTGGGGTGGTATTCAGCTCCTTTCCGTTGCAACAACTCAAGCCTGTGTCACCTGACAGGAAGAAGGAACATTTTATTTTATAAGTAGTCAGAATGAATACTATATAGGCCTCGCCCTAGACTTCGCTTTAAAACTTAACAATACAACGTAGAATAGACGCCCACATATTCTGTTCAAGTCCCCAACTACATAATTTGAAAAATGTATTTGGCAGGCACAAGGCTAAAAAAAAATGTATAATGTTGGCTTGGTGGATCAGTCTGTAGTGTATTCCAGTCAACTCGTGTAGGGCATGACCACAGATGACAGAAGAGTTGCCAACACTACAAGCGCATACAGTATGGAACCAGATCATAGACGAGCGCAACGTTAGGCTATAAATGGCAACAATGTGGGACTCATAGCAACTTTATAGCCGTAATCACGTGCAAAGTTTGAAATAACTTTGAGGAAATTAGATAGAAGCATCTGCATTTAAATTAAAGTGAATTACAAATGTATGGACAACTTAATAAACAAGTCATTGGCATAACGTTAGATACGTTAAATTAATAGTTAGATGCGACCTACCTAGCTGGCCAACTAACGTTAGTGGTTATGCTAGCGTACCACTGACATTCAATGCAAGCTAGCTAATTTTCTAGCTAGACAACTGATCGAACAACGGGGGTACCCTTCTAGGCCAAATAAAGGTAGGAAGCCAGTTAATGTTCCCAGTCAGTAGTTAACTACCTTAACATTGTGCTAACTCAAGCGCGATTTGATTTAGTGCTACAAAAAGGAAGAGATTTAGTTAGCCAGTTAACGTTAACTTAGCTATCTAGTTAGCTGAATAACAGTACTGTAAATACTAATTTAGTTAGCTAGCGTTACACCACAGATGAAAGTGGTTATTTTATTTATTTATATATATATGCTAGGGTAACGTTATATTTAATTGCCGTTAGCCAGCTAGCTAGCCAGTTTCGTCAACTTTGATGGCTAGCGGGCTGTCGTTTTCAATGTCTGACAGGCTACTTAGTACATTAGCTAGCTGCCTAGCGAACGTCACTTTAAATCTTTATAGCTAATGCAAATGGTATATAACAGACCGAAACACTCACCTTTCTCTCCCTCTGATGTTATTTATCACAAATGTTTGCGGCAGATCAATTACCTATTTTACCTTAGATTAAATTCACTCAAAATAAAACGTCTCTATTGTGTTTGTTCTTGCTAATTCAACATGGTCGCCTTCTTTTCTTCGTCCTCTCCGATTTAAATCACATGAAGTTCTAGACGGATGCGGCCCTCTACTATTGCAATAGGATACCTGAACAACGTCAGCTTCTTCTTCTTCAGTGGGGTTTATCGGCGGTTGGCATCCAACGTTATGGTGCGTTACCGCCACCTACTGTACTGGAGTGTGGGCCAGGAACAGGGAGAAACTAAATCCAACCTGCCAGCCCCGTTGCTCTTAAAGAAGATAACAAAATATTTGAGACTATTTCTAATGACGTTCTACTCAATATACTCTTTAAACTAATTTCCTGTATCCCCTTCTCCCTCATACTAGATCTCATCCTCTCTCTTTCCCTCTGATACTGCCCACACTGTAGCAATACATGCTCCACTGTCTCTGTTTCCTGACAATAATCACAATTTCCTGTTGGATGCTTTCCTATCACATTTAATGTCTTATTCAACTGGCTGTGTCCCACCCTTAATCTTGTAAAAATAGCCTCCTCTCTTCTGTCCCTTCCTGCCGTCCTCCCCTCCCCGACTTTCCTCTGTACTTGAAATAAATGCCTTCCCTTATTATCTCTATTCCACTGCTCCTGCCATCTCTGCACCATCACTCTATATATCAGTCTTTTTGCCTCTGCCTTGCTCATTAAAACTTCAACATCAACATCCCCACTACTAAGTGCTTGTTTAGCCTGTTCATCTACTGCCTCATTCCCCTCCACCCCCACATGGGCTGGGACCCAAGTAAATCTTATCTGAATACCCATCTGTTTAATCCTGCCATGGGTTTGTAGCACCTCATAAAGCAGGTCTTGTCTGCTACGTGAGACTCATTAACACTACATATGAATCAGAGCAAATAACTACTCTGTCTTGTTTTACTTCCTCCCACCCACTGCAAGGCCAACAGTATGGCCATCAGCTCCGCTGTATATACAGCCAGATGATCTGTAATACGTTTCCTGACTTCCACCCCACATTCCTGCACTACAAATGCTGACCAGTATGTCCTGTCCTTGGATCTTTTTAACCATCTGTTGCACAACGTCATAAAATGATTTTCGGGTAATAAAGGACCACCCATATGTAAAAATGTATGCACACATGACTGTAAGTCGCTTTGGATAAAAGCATCTGCCAAATGGCATATTATTATTATTATTATAAAGGTTCACGTCATTCTGCTTTCAGCGAACTACTTCCTGTTTTTAGCCGTTGGTCATATATTAGTATTGCTAGAAGTATTGTGTATATACACTGAAAAAATATATAAACGCAACATGTAACATGAGCTGAAATAAAATATCCCAGAAATATTCCAGAAGCACAAAAAGCTTATTTCTCTCAGATTTTGTGCACAAATTTGTTTACATCCCTGTTAGTGAGCATTTCTCCTTTGCCAAGATAATCAATCCACCTGACAGGTGTGGAATATCAACAAGTTGATTAAACAGCATGATTATTACACAGGTGCACCTTGTGCTACGGACAATAAAAGGCCACTCTAAAATGTCCAGTTTTGTCACACAACACAATGCCACAGATGTCTCAAGTTTTGAGAGAGCGTGCAATTGGCATGCTGACTGCAGGAATGTCCACCAGAGCTGTGGCCACATCATTGAATGTTAATTTCTCTAACATAAGCTGCCTGCACTGGAACAAACATGCACACGGGGAAAATACCCCGGCAATACAAAATACTGAGATGGGATCCGCTTCTTTTTAATAGAGGCCCTCAAAACTCTGTTTTCTCACGCAATTGCTTAGCCTATTGAAATGTTGCACAACATGAGCTCATGGGCTCTCATTAAGTGTTTCATTTGATTTTCGATGACATTTGCATTGATGTCAGAGTGATTAGAGGGACAATAGAGTGCTGAGTACCAGGCAGTTAGCAAGTTTGGTAGGCTACTATTGACCATCAGCAGCATCAGAGCTTGGAGAAGCCTAGTTACCATGACTGAACGGTCACGTGGAATTTGACTGCGGTCATGACTCGTGAGTGTGGCGGTAATATGGTCACCGTAACATCCCTATGCATAACAAAATAAATTCTGCACAAACTGTCTGAAACAGTCTCAAGGAATCTCATCTGTGTGCTCGTCGTCCCTCCAGGGTCTTGACCTGACTGCAGATCGGCATCGTAACACACTTCAGTGGGCAAATGCTCACCTTCGATGGCCACTGGCATGCTGGAGAAGTGTGCTCATCACGGATGAATCCCAGTTTCAACTGTACCGGACAGATGGCAGGCAGCGTGTATGGCGTTGTGTGGGTGAGTGGTTTGCTGATGTCAGCGTTGTGAACAGAGTGCCCCATGGTGGCGGTGTGGTTTTGGTATGGGCAGGCATAAGCTACGGACAACGAACACAATTGCATTTTATCAATGGCAATTTGAATGCACAGGGATACCTTGACAAGATCCTGAGGCCCATTGTCGTGCCATTCATCCGACGCCATCACCTCATGTTTCAGCATGATAAATCACAGCCCCATGCCGCAAGTCTCTGTACACAATTCCTGGAAGATGAAAATGTCCCAGTTCATCCATGGCCTGCATACTCACCAGACATGTCACCCATTGAGCCTGTTTGAGATGCTCTGGATCGATATGTATGACAGCGTGTTCCAGTTCATGCCAATATCCAGCAACTTCGCACAGCCATTGAAGAAGAGTGGGACAACATTCCACAGGTCACAATCAATAGCCTGATTAACTCTATGCGAAGGTGTCACGGATTCAGCCAAGGCTGCTCCTCCTCCTTGCTCGGGCAGGCTTCGGCGTTCGTCGTCCCCGGAGTACTAGTTGCTGCCATTCTATGTTTCGGTGTTTGTCTTGTTTGGTATTTATTGTTTACACCTGTTTCCAATGATGTTGTATTGTGTTCCCTTTATAACCCTCTGTCTCTCATTGTGTATTGTGCGTAATTGTTTCTCGTATTTTCTGCAGTTGCCTATGTGTGCGGGTTATTTTGTTCCTCTCAGTAAGGAGGTTGGCGTCTGTACTTTGTATTGCATTGTGTTCAGTAAAGTACGTGCCAGTAGCTAGGTGTCCTGCTCTTGACTTCGCCTACCGCATACACGTCGCTCTGACAGAATTACGCACCTTCAGACATGGAGTCAGCAGGAGCGGCGGTGCCAGCTGGATCAATTGAGGAGCGCGTAGAACAACAAGCGGCCATGATCCAGGCTCTCGGCACCGCCATGGAACGGGTGGTGAGCAGCATGGAGCGATGGGAAAGAGGAGGTTTGCCGACACCTCCTCCGACGATACCACCACCATCAGCTATTCCCATCGCTTCACCACCGGGGTCCAGTGGGATTCGGCTCTCGCTCCCGAGGGCTTATGATGGCACAGCTGCCGGGTGTCAGGGTTTCCTGCTCCAGGTGGAACTCTACCTGGCAACCATCCACCCGGTGCCCTCGGGATACGAGAGCGTGTCCGCCCTCATCTCCTGTCTGTCCGGCAAGGCGCTGGAGTGGGCCAACGCCGAGTGGGGGGGAATAGACGCCGCTACTGTCAACTATGCAGAGTTCACCCGCCGCTTCAGGGCAGTATTCGATCATCCACCAGAGGGTAAAGCGGCGGGTGAGCGTCTATTCCACCTCAGACAGGGGAAGAGGAGCGTGCAGGAGTTCGCACTGGACTTCCGGACGCTGGCGGCCAACGCAGGATGGAATGAGAGGGCCCTCATCGACCACTACAGATGTAGCCTGAGGGAGGATTCGGGGCCATCCATTCCATCCCCCAGCACTTCCAAGCCGACCCCTATGGAGCTCGGAGGTGCTGGTACTAGGAGAGAGACCAGGAGAGAGGCCGTCCCCTGCACCAACTGTGGCTGCAGAGGACACACTGCTGGTCGGTGCTGGGGAGGGTCTCCTCGGAATCGAGGCAGTAGGCAGCGCACTGATGAGTCATTCCAGGTGAGTAGGCACCCAACTCACCCAGAGCTCCCTGTTGCGCATATGTGTATTACAGTTGTGTTCCCCGAGGTTTCTCCTCATTCCCAGCATAAGGCGCTAGTAGATTCAGGCGCAGCTGGGAATTTTATTGATCGCCAGTTCACTTATAAGTTAGGGATTCCTATTGTTCCAGTGGATGTGCCCTTCCCTATCCATGCCCTAGATAGCCGCCCTTTGGGGTCTGGGTTGATTAGGGAGGTCACAGCACCTCTCAGGATGAAAACGCAGGAGGGCCATGAGGAGATAATTCGGTTGTATTTGATTGATTCTCCTGCGTTTCCCATGGTGTTGGGGCTTCCCTGGTTAACGTCTCATGACCCCAACATTTCATGGCAACAGAGGGCTCTCAAGGGATGGTCTGATCAGTGTGTCGGGAGGTGTGTGGGTGTTTCCGTAGGGGCCACGACGGTGGAGAGTCCGAACCAAGTTCCCACCATGCACATTCCACCTGAATATGCCGATTTGGCTCTCGCCTTCTGTAAAAAGAAGGCGACTCAATTACCACCCCATCAACAGGGGGATTGTGCGATCAACCTCCAAGTAGGCGCTGTGCTTCCCCGTAGTCATGTGTATCCTCTGTCTCAGGAGGAGACGGCAGCTATGGAGACATATGTCACCGAATCGCTGAGACAGGGATACATACGGCCGTCCACTTCCCCTGCGTCCTCAAGTTTCTTTTTTGTGAAGAAGAAGGATGGGTGTTTACGCCCGTGTATTGACTACCGTGGTCTCAATCAGATCACCATCAAATACAGCTATCCTCTCCCTCTGATTGCTAGTATGACGGAGTCATTACACGGGGCGCGATTCTTCACAAAATTGGATCTCAGGAGCGCGTACAACCTGGTGCGCATTAGGGAGGGAGATGAGTGGAAGACAGCATTCAGTACCACCTCGGGTCACTATGAGTACCTCGTCATGCCATACGGTTTAATGAATGCTCCTTCAGTCTTCCAATCGTTTGTGGATGAGATTTTCCGGGACTTCCATGGACAGGGTGTAGTGGTGTATATTGATGACATTCTAATATACTCCGCTACACGCGCCAAGCATGTGTCCCTGGTTCGTCGGGTGCTTGGTAGGCTGTTGGAGCATGACCTGTATGTGAAGGCGGAGAAATGTCTGTTCTTCCAGGAGTCCATCTCCTTCCTGGGACACCGGTTGTCCGCGTCAGGGGTGGAGATGGAGATTGACCGCGTTTCAGCCGTGCGCAATTGGCAGACTCCCAAGGGATATATCCCCTGGGCAGAGATAGCCCAAAACTCACTCCGCCACTCCTCAACTATCCTTACGCCTTTTCAGTGTGTGCTTGGTTATCAGCCGGTCCTGGCACCTTGGCATCAGAGCCAGATCGAAGCCCCTGTGGTGGACGAGTGGTTTCGGCGCTCGGAAGAAACCTGGAACGCTGCGCATGTCCATCTGCAGCGGGCTATCAGGCGGCAAAAGGCGAGCGCCGATCGGTGTATGCACCGGGAGATCGGGTCTGGCTCTCGACCCGAAACCTGCCCCTTCGCCTGCCCTGCCGGAAGCTGGGTCGGCAGTTTGTGGGGCCATTTAAAGTCCTGAGGAGATTGAACGAGGTATGTTATAGGTTACAACTGCCCATTAATTACCACATTAACCCCTCGTTCCATGTGTCTCTCCTCAGGCCGGTAGTAGCTGGTCCACTCCAGGAGAGTGAGGTACGAGAGGCTCCTCTGCCCCCATTGGACATCGAGGGGGCTCTGGCGTACTCAGTCCGTTCCATCTTGGATTCGAGGCGTTGGATGGGGGGCCTGCAGTATCTCGTGGAGTGGGAGGGGTACGGTCCGGAGGAACGGTGCTGGGTCCCTAGGAGGGACATCCTAGATCCCTCCATGTTGAGTGATTTCCACCGGAGTCATCCGACTCGCCCTGCTCCGCGTCCTCCTGGCCGTCCCCGAGGCCAGGGTCGGCGCATGGTTGGAGCCGCGCGTCAAGGGGGGGGTACTGTCACGGATTCAGCCGAGGCTGCTCCTCCTCCTTGCTCGGGCAGGCTTCGGCGTTCGTCGTCCCCAGAGTACTAGCTGCTGCCTATCTATGTTTCGGTGTTTGTCTTGTTTGGTCTTTATTGTTTACACCTGTTTCCAATGATGTTGTATTGTGTTCCCTTTATAACCCTCTGTCTCTCATTGTGTATTGTGCGTAATTGTTTCTCGTCTTTTCGGCAGTTGCCTATGTGTGCGGGTTATTTTGTTCCTCTCAGTAAGGAGGTTGGCGTCTGTACTTTGTATTGCATTGTGTTCAGTAAAGTACGTGCCAGTAGCTAGGTGTCCTGCTCTTGACTTCGCCTACCGCATACACGTCGCTCTGACAGAAGGAGATGTGTTGTGCTGCATGAGGTACAGTGAGGGAAAAAAGTATTTGATCCCCTGCTGATTTTGTACGTTTGCCCACTGACAAAAATTTAATGGTAGGTTTATTTGAACAGTGAGAGACAGAATAACAACAAAAAAATCCAGAAAAACGCATGTCAAAAATGTTATAAATTGATTTGCATTTTAATTAGGGAAATAAGTATTTGACCCCTCTGCAAAACATGACTTAGTACTTGGTGGCAAAACCCTTGTTGGCAATCACAGAGGTCAGACGTTTCTTGTAGTTGGCCACCAGGTTTGCGCACATCTCAGGAGGGATTTTGTCCGACTCCTCTTTGCAGATCTTCTCCAAGTCATTAAGGTTTCGAGCCTGACATTTGGCAACTCGAAACTTCAGCTCCCTCCACAGATTTTCTATGGGATTAAGGTCTGGAGACTGGCTAGGCCACTCCAGGACCTTAATGTGCTTCTTCTTGAGCCACTCCTTTGTTGCCTTGGCCATGTGTTTTGGGTCATTGTCATGCTGAAATGCAAATCAATTTATAACATTTTTGACATGCGTTTTTCTTGATTTTTTTGTTGTTATTCTGTCTCTCACTGTTCAAATAAACCTACCATTAAAATTATAGACTGATCATTTCTTTGTCAGTGGGCAAACATACAAAATCAGCAGGCGATCAACTACTTTTTTCCATCACTGTAAATGGTGGTCACACCAGATACTGACTGGTTTTCTGATCCAAGCCACTACTTTTTTTTACCAACAGATGCATATCTGTATTCCCAGTCGTGAAATCCATAGATTAGGGCCTAATGAATTTATTTCAATTGATTGATTTCCTTATACGAACTGTAACTCAAAGTCTTTGAAATTGTTGCATGTTGCGTTTCTATTTTTGTTCAGGGTATAAACTATATAATGAAGTTATTTTTGTTGTTGTATATAATAGTAGTATAAGTAATATAGGATAAGTAGTGTTGTGTGTTTCGTTAGTTATCTAGCTAGTTACTTAGTTTCTTAAAATGTAGTATTTTCAAATTCAACTGTTAACGTTAGTCAACGACAGCAATGGGCACTAACGGTAACATTAGCTAATGTTGTTAGCTGTTGGAAAATAACATCATCATGAAGAGGATCAAGACGTGTACCATGAACAAAGATAGGGTAACGTTTCAGAGAAGAGAGGTCAGCTCCTCAGAACATTGCTGCTTGCCGCTGTGCAGCTCCTCTGCCAAATTCTCTGGTCTGTCATTTCACTCTTTCCCTGCCGATGAGCTACAAAAGAAGTCGGTGATCAACATCCGACGAGACAACTTCACCATCAGCAAAAGCTCCATGGTCTGTGGCAGGCATTTTCTTCCTGAAGATGTAGTGGAGCCTACTCCGGGAGGGCTACGTCGTTTGAGGAAGGGAGCTGTGCCACTTCTGTTCCAATGGAACAATTATGTTATTCAGTCACGGGTGAGTGTTTGGGAGAGGAGAGAAAGACTTAGCGCCGACCATTCAGAGGATGGTGCCATTTGTGGACTCTGCCCAGGACCACGACTAATGTGCAGTACCTGAGCCAGCAGAAGTTGACTTGGCTGTTGACTTGGCCCGGTCTGAAAAGGAGGAGATGCAATCTGCGATAGCCAGGCTTAGGAGAGAGCTGGAAGAGATGACTGTCAGAAGTCGTTTTGGTCTGCAGCGGTTTGCGTGATCAGAGGAGGACATACGATTCTACAATAGGTATATTGATTACTTTAAACCAACACATAACGATAGTTAATGATGAAATTGATGCCTTTGCTGAGTTCTTATCAGTCCACGTTTGGATCACCAATACCTGTGAATAGATCTACAATCTGAGCACATCAACCTGCCTTGCCTCTGCTGATTTAATATCATTATGACTGCTACAATCAACCTATGACAGTGACAGTCTTTTTTATCCTTGATATCCCAGTTGTGAATTAATATGCTGGTTTAGGTTTTTTATTGAATAATTGATAACCACATTTTTGTTATTTTTCTTAAACATTTCAATTAATATGATATCACCTAATTGTTGTTTGAATTGGTTCTTCAGTTATCACCTAGTTGTTTATTTCTTAAATCGTTCTTCATTTAGTATTTCACCTCATTGTAGTTCACTATTATTCATTATTAATCGGTTCCTTATCATCTTTATTACATGCTATTCAGTTGAATGTTAATCAATGATCTGTTCCTTGTCATTTTGTTACATGTTGTTCTGCATGTTCCTTGTTTGTTCACTACTTCATTGGTGGGCACAACGGTCTTATTTTTTTGTGTGTTGACAACACTTGACCTCATCTCTACATCATACATGCCTACAAGCGGCTGTCACGACAAGTTCCCTCATTATGCGATGAAGATGAAAAATACAATGTTTGAGAGAAAATAATGAGAAAAAATAACTGTTACTGTTTGAAAACATCTTGCATTTGTTCAATATTTTCTGTCATTCATTTCAACCTAATGCTGCTCATTCATGATTGCTTTACTCTTGTGTAATGAGCCAAGTTACACATATAGTTTAGGATGAGTATTTCAGTAATTGTACATTTTCTGTTCTCTACACATTGAAATTCAAGTGTCTCCTGAGTGGCGCAGTGGTCTAAGGCACTGCATCGCAGTGCTAACTGTGCCACTAGATCCTGGTTCGAATCCAGGCTCTGTCGCAGCCGGCCGTGACCGGGAGACTCATGGGCGGCGCACAATTGGCCCAGCGTCGTCCAGGGTAGGGGAGGGAATGGCCGGCAGGGATGTAGCTCAGTTGATAGAGCATGGCGTTTGCAACGCCAGGGTTGTGGGTTCGATTCCCACGGGGGGACAGTATAAAAAAAAATATATGTATTCGCTAACTGTAAGTCGCTCTGGATAAGAGCGTCTGCTAAATGACTAAAATGTAAATGTAATGTAAGTGACATTACTATTCCAAACACACACACCCCTGTAGATACTGTTACAATAAATATATACAGTGCATTCGGAAAGTATTCAGACCCCTTGACTTTTTCCACATTTTCTTTTGTTGCAGCCTTATTCTAAAATTGATTAAATAAATATTTTCCCTCATCAATCTACACACAGTACCCCATAATGACAAAGCGAAAACAGGTTTTTAGAAATGTTTGCAAATGTAATAAAAATAAAAAACAGAAATACCTTATTTACATAAGTATTCAGACCCTTTGCTTTGAGCTCAGGTGCATCCTGTTTCCATTGATCATCCTTGAGATGTTTCTACAACTTGATTGGAGTCCACCTGTGGTAAATTCAATTGATTGGACATGATTTGGAAAGGCACACACCTCTCTATATAAGGTCCCACAGTTGTCAGTGCATGTCAGAGCAAAAACCAAGCCAATAGGTTGAAGGTATTGTCCGTAGATGAAACCAAGATTGAACTCTTTGGCCTGAATGCCAAGCGTCACGTCTGGAGGAAACCTGGCACCATCCCTACGGTGAAGCATGGTGGTGGCAGCGTCATGCTGTGGGGATGTTTTTCAGCGGCAGGGTCTGAGAGACTAGTCAGGATCGAGGGAAAGATGAACGGAGCAAAGTACAGAGAGATCCTTAATGAAAACCTGCTCCAGAGCGCTCAGGAGCTCAGACTGGGCGAAGGTTCACCTTCCAACAGGACAACAACCCTAAGCACACAGCCAAGACAACGCATGAGTGGCTTCAGGACAAGTCTCTGAATGTCCTTGAGTGGCCCAGCCAGAGCCCGGACTTGAACCCGAACAAACATCTCTGGAGAGACCTGAAAATAGCTGTACAGCGATGCTCCCCATCCAACCTGACAGAGCTTGAGAGGATCTGCAGAGAAGAATGGGAGAAACTCCCCAAATACAGGTGTGCCAAGCTTGTAGCGTCATACCCAAGAAGACTCGAGGCTGTAATCGCTGCCAAAGGTGCTTCAACAAAGTACTGAGTAAAGGGTCTGAATAGTTATGTAAATAAATTTGTCATTATGGGGTATTGTGTGTAGATTGATGAGGGAAAATAACAATTTAATCAATTTTAGAATAAGGCTGTAACGTAACAAAATGTGGAAAAAGTCAAGGGGTCTGAATACTTTCCGAATGCACTGTAGGTCTGTTGTCACTAAGACTATCAGACCATCTCCTTGACTCATGACGCAACTTTGCATCCTAAGGCAAACCCTTGGCCGCCAATTGGCGTATGCCAGAGGGAAATATGGGCAGTCCCATGATAACATAATTCAATACTGCCACCCTTCACTAACACATTCAAAGCCCCGAAGGTCTATTGCATATCTATGAGGGTGCTTTTTAAGAGAACTAACCAAATAACATGGAAAACAGTCTGTACATAAACAAATAGTAGCCATATAAATTAAATATACAACCAAAGAGCTATGGCATAAGCATACAGAATACAACATTACTTGTAAACCATAATAAGGCCCTAAAATGACCACTAGGCACAACTCCACAAAGAAGCTGGATGTACCAATTAAGAACAGCAAGGTGTATGTCACGATCGTCCAGAACAGATGAGGACCAAGGCGCAGCGTTGCAGGCAAACATACTATTTATTAAGAGACACGATCAAAACAACAAACGATACGTGACAGTTCACGGTCTAACATAAACAGACTTGAAACAAGATCCCACAAACACAAATGGGAAACAGACAGTTTAAATATGGCTCCCAATCAGAGACAACCAACGACAGCTGACACTCGTTGCCTCTGATTGGGAGCCACTCAGGCCAACATAGAAATACACATACTCGATAAACAAATGAAATGCACACCCTGGCTCAACATACAAGTGTCCCCAGAGCCAGGGCGTGACAGTACCCCCCCCTAAAGGCGCGGACTCCGACCGCGCCCACCAAACACCACAGGGGAGGGACCGGGTGGGCACTCCGCTTAGGCGGCGGATCCGGCTCCGGGCCTGATCCCCGCTCCCTCTCCAGCCCCCCAAAGTACCCCTGGTCCGGTCTGGCCCCGCTGGCCGGAGCTGGACTGCACACTGGTGGAGCGGATTGCTCTAGCTCCGGCGTGAAGCATCTGACCGGTGCCGGACCAGCCACCGGTGGAACAGGCACGGGCCGTGCCGGACTGACGACGCACACCACTGGCTTGGTGCGGGGAGCAGGAGCGGGCCGGACCGGGCTGACGAAGCGCACCACTGACTTGGTGCGGGGAGCAGGAACGGGCCGTGCCGGGCTGACGAAGCACACCACTGACTTGGTGCGGGGAGCAGGAACGGGCCGAGCTGGGCTGACGAAACGCACCACTGACTTGGTGCGGGGAGCAGGAACGGGCCGCGCCGGGCTGACAAAACGCACCACTGACTTGGTGCGGGGAGCAGGAGCGGGCCGGACCGGGCTGACGAAGCGCACCACTGACTTGGTGCGGGGAGCAGGAACGGGCCGTGCCGGGCTGACGAAGCGCACCACTGACTTGGTGCGGGGAGCAGGAACGGGCCGAGCCGGGCTGACGAAGCGCACCACTGACTTGGTGCGAGTGGCAGGAACAGGCCGGATCGTACTGGGAACACACACCACTGGCCCTACGTGGGGATCAGGAACAGGCCGGACCGGACTGGCAACACACGCCAGTACCTCTCGCCGTGCCTCTATATCCTCCTCCCCCCTGGTGACCAGTGACTCCCGTAACCTGGCGGCCTCCTGCTGCCCCATCGTCCACGGCGTTAGCCCCCCCCTAAAAAAATTATGGGCTTGTCTCTCCCCCGTGCTCATGGCCTCCATCCCTCTTGCCAGACTCTCACTCATCTCCTCCCAGGTCCATCCTCCCTCCTCGTCACGCTGCTTGATCCAGTCGAGGTGGGATCTTCTGTCACGATCGTCCAGAACAGATGAGGACCAAGGCACAGCGTTGCAGGCAAACATACTCTTTATTAAGAGACACGATCAAAACAACAAACGATACGTGACAGTTCACGGTCTAACATAAACAGACTTGAAACAAGATCCCACAAACACAAATGGGAAACAGACAGTTTAAATATGGCTCCCAATCAGAGACAACCAACGACAGCTGACACTCGTTGCCTCTGATTGGGAGCCACTCAGGCCAACATAGAAATACACATACTCGATAAACAAATGAAATGCACACCCTGGCTCAACATACAAGTGTCCCCAGAGCCAGGGCGTGACAGTGTGAGACGGGAGCCGTCATCTTAGCTATTAACAGGCGACATGTAAAGTTCCAATAAAGAGACAAATAAGTTGCATAAAGCACTGTAATTCTACAAAAAAAGGCCCAAATAACAAGGCTGTAATAACCCAATACCCTGACGAGGTTACATACAGAAATAGGATACAGAACAACTGTACATAAATTACCAAAGTGCTCACATATTAAACATAAACGGCGGAAGGCAGAAGTGCAGATAAAGGTCATAACTTAATATTACCTTCATTTAACCAAAGGCAGAATGTGCATATATTCACAGTGGCAAGTACAATTTACCTCAGGTATCAAACTGGCTAATAAATTCGCTAGCTTAGTGTAACAGGACCTTGCAATTAGCAGGCTAATTAGCAAGGAACTTCTAAACAGGTGTCACGATCGTCGGGAACAGAGGACCAAGGCACAGCGTGGAAGGTGAACATATTTTTATTATATGAGTAATCACACGAACAAAACAACAAACGATAACGTGACGTCCTCGGTTCAAACACAAACCTAATTGGAACAAGATCCCACAAACACTGTGGGAACACAGCCTGTCTAAATATGGTTCCCAATCAGAGACAACCAGCAACAGCTGACACTCGTTGCCTCTGATTGAGAACCACTCTGGCCAACATAGACATACATGAACTAGAAAAACAAAGAACACTCACACCCTGGCTCAACATACAAGCCTCCCCAGAGCCAGGGCGTGACAGTACCCCCCCCCCCAAAGGCGCGGACTCCGACCGCGCCAACCAAATACCACAGGGGAGGGACCGGGTGGGCACTCCGCCTTGGCGGCGGATCCGGCTCCGGGCATGATCCCCACTCCCTCTCTAACCCCCCAAAGTACCCCTGGTCCGGTCTGGCCCTGCTGACCGGAGCTGGACTGCACACTGGTGGAGCGGATTGCTCTAGCTCCGGCGTGAAGCAGCTGACCCGTGCCGAACCAGGCACCGGTGGAACAGGCACGGGCTGTGCCGGACTGACGACGCACACCACTGGCTTGGTGTGGGGAGCAGGAACGGGCCGAGCTGGGCTGACGAATCGCACCCCTGACTTGGTGCGGGGAGCAGGAGCGGGCCGGACCGGGCTGACGAAGCGCACCACTGACTTGGTGCGGGGAGCAGGAACGGGCCGAGCCGGGCTGACGAAGCGCACCACTGACTTGGTGCGGGGAGCAGGAGCGGGCCGAGCTGGGCTGACGAAACGCACCACTGACTTGGTGCGGGGAGCAGGAGCGGGCCGGACCGGGCTGACGAAGCGCACCACTGACTTGGTGTGGGGAGCAGGAACGGGCCGAGCCGGGCTGACGAAGCGCACCACTGACTTGGTGCGGGGAGCAGGAGCGGGCCGAGCTGGGCTGATGAAACGCACCACTGACTTGGTGCGGGGAGCAGGAGCGGGCCGGACCGGGCTGATGAAACGCACCACTGACTTGGTGCGGGGAGCAGGAGCGGGCCGAGCTGGGCTGACGAAACGCACCACTGACTTGGTGCGGGGAGCAGGAGCGGGCCGGACCGGGCTGACGAAACGCACCACTGACTTGGTGCGGGGAGCAGGAGCGGGCCGGACCGTACTGGGAACACACCACTGGCCCTACGCGGGGATCAGGAACAGGCCGGACCGGACTGGCAACACACCCCAGTACCTCTCGCCGTGCCCCTACATCCTCTTTCCCCCTGGTGACCAGTGACTCCCGTAACCTGGCGGCCTCCTGCTGCCCCGTCGTCCACGGCGTGAGCCCCCCCCTAAAAAATTTCTGGGCGTCTCTCCTACCCGTGGACCAGGTCTCCATGTCTCTCGCCAGACTTTCGCCCTTCTGCTTCCAGGTCCAGCCTCTCTCTTCCTCACACGGCTTGACCCAGTCGAGGAGGCGAAGGAGATCCGCTAGAGATCTCCCTGGCGATGGCTCCTGGACACGCTGCTTGGTCCAGTCTTGGTGGGATCTTCTGTCACGATCGTCGGGAACAGAGGACCAAGGCGCAGCGTGGAAGGTGAACATATTTTTATTATATGAGTAATCACACGAACAAAACAACAAACGATAACGTGATGTCCTCGGTTCAAACACAAACCTAATTGGAACAAGATCCCACAAACACTGTGGGAACACAGCCTGTCTAAATATGGTTCCCAATCAGAGACAACCAGCAACAGCTGACACTCGTTGCCTCTGATTGAGAACCACTCTGGCCAACATAGACATACATGAACTAGAAAAACAAAGAACACTCACACCCTGGCTCAACATACAAGCCTCCCAGAGCCAGGGCGTGACAACAGGTAAAACCAAAATCAGTTCAATTTAATCTAAGGCCTTCACACATTTTGGGGCTGCAGTTGGGTTGAATCAGATTTAGTGCTGTGGCTTCAGAGACAAGTAATTCTGCATGTAGATGTTGACGTAGTAGTAGTAGTAGTCTGCCTTCTCTCTGATCACCCCTGTGACCTCCGGGTCAAGGTGCAGTCGCTGCACAAGCACATCTTCTTGGGCACAGACAACAAAGTCACACCACTGTAGCCCAGTAATGAGCAGTTGGCCCTGCACCTGCCAATAGTACGCATGTCTCCTCTGTAAAGTAGCAGTGCCATGTTGCATTTGCAGATATTTACAATCAACATCGTTTTTGACATTGGGGCACTTTATCTCAACCAATCCGAAAGGTGGGCACTCCATGGGATCGTAGATCAATCCATCTGGTGAGGCACCAAGCCAGGGGACATCAGGGTGTATGACGAGACCGCAGCGGGAATAGTTGACATTCTTCATCCTGCTGCTTCAAACTCCATCTCAGACCCTCTCTTCATCTCTGCTGTCTGCTTTGTGTCCCTGATGATCCTCTCCGCCAGAGACTCTGCAGAACTCTGCCCCCTTAATGGCAGACTTCTCGAATATGTGAGGATGTAATTCTTGCATTTCTGAGGTGATGCCAGTCCTGGACAGCGCTCTGATCCCTCATTGCTTTTTAAATTTTGTGGGCCATGTCCATGGTCACGTTCAGGCTCTTTAGGTGGTAGTGCTCCTCTTCAGTGCACACAAACACGCACTGCATTGGTTAAAGCTAGTAGTCGACTAGAGGTAGGGATGGATTTGGTGGAGCATCTTTGTGGACTTTGATGTGCTTAGTAGCAAGCTTCGGCTGCTGGTAGGAAAGGACACTCCCCTTCTGCACCAACCCGAAAGCAGATTCCACTAGAGGCCTGTCAACAGTCATGACCATGGTGGTCACCAGTGGTTTGTCCAACATGTGGAAATCCCTGTAGGTCTCTTCCACCTTCAGCACAGACAGATCCGGCAACAGTCCAACCATTCCTTTATAGAGTGTGCTTCTATAGTATACAAGATAGAAACACTGAATCAGTGAATTTGTAGACAGAAATTATGCAATCTTAAACAATAAAATAAAGTAACTTACCTCACTCCTCCTTCTGCCATGCTTTTTGGGGTAGGCTTGGATATAACAATCTTGTTGATTGGCCCAGGTTTCACACCCTGTGAGACCAATACAGAGCTATGTTTGCAACCTCTGAGAAGAAGAACCGATCAGTGTTTTTGTAAACACTGATAGGTTATTTAGCCACAGTGGATAAATCTAGACATTCTAAATGCCAATATAATTTACTGAAAACACTTACAGTTGTTCCAGGTTTGTGCCATCGTTGTTCTGCCTCTGTAAAGCTGTGAACAGGAAGCACAATTGGCACACTGAGCCGTCTAGAAGAGCAATACAACTGACTGCAGAGAGCAGTGCCTGCTACACATGTGCAATGGTGATGGGTGAGGACGACAGGGTCAGAATCCCGAAGCACAATCTAAACAGATCCCAGAGCAAAAAAATATGTGATTACAGATATTATCAAAAACAGTGATAATTTAGGCCTGTGTGTTAGTATAGAATTAAGAGCACAGCTACAGCATAACAAACATTTTAGGCAGTGGATATACAGCAGGCAGATTTTGTAACCATACGACTAACCCTTACCCTCCCTGATCATCCCTAACTTTTGAATCTGCCATGTAATTGCCCATCATTTACAACATTTAAACTTAAACTGGTTGCTTAAACTGGTTGCAAAACTATAACAATCATATCATAGCTTTCTCCCTACTCTCAGACTGTGTTGCTTCTCGTTATTTTTCATTGACCTTTAGCACCAGGCCCTCACGCTGACTTCTCCACTCAGCTTGTCTCTGTTTGACACTGATGAACAATAACAAGTCAGAAATGTTACGCTTACCCTGAAGTAGCTAGCTTGGTAGATAGTCAGCAGTATATTGCAACTGAACATTAGCTACCTTCGTACATCCAACACGTTATAACTTACACAATAATGAATGTCAGTATAGCTTAGCTAGCTATTGTTTAGTGTAGCTACCCAACTAACGAAATACACAACACTATTTATACTATACTACTATTATATACAAAAAAGCACGCTTGTGAAACAGACCAAGCAGTCCAGGCCGGGGTTTGGGGTTTTGAGAAGTCAATGAGAGAAGTGAAAAATTCTTCCTTAGTTTTCTCGAAATCTAAAGGCACAACCTACGTTCGAGCCAATGTCTTAAATCAAATCAAATTGTATTTGTCACAAATGCGCCAAATTCAACAGGTGTTACCTTGAAATGCTTACCAACAATGCAGTTTTAAGAAAATAGAGTAAAGAAAATATTTACTAAGTAAACTAAAGTTAAAAACATTAAATAAAAAAAAGTCACACAATAAAATAACAATAATGAGGCTATATACAGGGGGTACCGGTACCGAGTCAAAGTGCGGGGGTACAGGTTAGTCGAGGTACATGTAGGTAGGGGTAAAGTGACTATGAATAGATAATAAACAGCGAGTAGCAGCAGTGTGTCAATGCAAATATTCCGGGTGGCCATTTGATTAATTGTTCAGCAGTCTCATGGCTTGGGGGTAGAAGCTGTTAAGGAGCCTTTTGGACCTAGACTTAGCGCTCCGGTACCGCTTGCCGTGCGGTAGCAGAGAGAACAGTCTATGACTTGGGTGACTGGAGTCTTTGACAATTTTTGGGGCCTTCCTCTGACACCACCTAGTATATAGGTCCTGGATGGCAGGAAGCTTGGCCCCAGTGATGTACCGGGCCGTACGCATCACCCTCTGTAGCGCCTTATGGTCGGATGCCGAGCAGTTGCCATACCAGGCGGTGATGCAACCGGTCAGGATGCTGCAGCTGTAGAACTTTTTGAGGATCTGGGGACCCATGCCAAATCTTTTCAGTCTCCTGAGGGGGAAAAGGCATTGTTGTGCCCACTTCACGACATTCTTGGTGTGTTTGGACCATGATAGTTTGTTGGTGATGTGGACACCAAGGAACATGAAACTCTCAACCCGCTCCACTACAGCCACGTCGATGTGAATGGGGGCGTGTTCGGCCCTCCTTTTCCAGTAGTCTTCGATCATCTCCTTTGTCTTTCTCACGTTGAGGGAGAGGTTATTGTCCTGGCACCACACTGCCAGGTCTCTGACCTCCTCCCTATAGGCTGTCTCATCGTTGTCGGTGATCAGGCCTACCACCGTTGTGTCATCAGCAAACTTAATGATGGTGTTGGAGTCGTGCTTGGCCACGCAGTCGGGGGTGAACAGGGAGTACAGGAGGGGACTAAGCACGCACCCCTGAAGGGCCCCCGTGTTGAGGATCAGCGTGGCAGATGTGTTGTCCCCACTCCTCTTCTATCCTATCATTTTCCCTTCTGCTAAATCCTTCTCCCACCTGTCTCCTGATTCTGCCTCTTCGACCCTACTCTCCTCCCTTTCCGCATCCTATGACTCGCACTGTCCCCGTTCCTCCCGGCCGGCTCGGCCCACCCCTCAGCTCCATGGCTGAGTGACTCATTGCCAGCTTACAGAACAGGGCTGCGGGCAGCTGAGCTAAAATGGAGGAAAACTAAACTTTCACTCCCTCCTCTCTACCTTCTCTTCCTCTGTATCCGCTGCTAAAGCAACTTTCTACCACTCTAAATTTCAAGCTTCTACCTTCTCCCCTCTCCTTAATCCTCCACCCCCTCCCCTCACTCCTCCATCTCTGTGAACGACTTAGTCAACCACTTTGAAAAGAAGGTTGACGACATCCACTACTCATTCACTCAGCCTATTCAGTCCACTGGTCTCACTCACACAAAACTACCCTACGCCTTGACCTCTTTCTCCCCTCTCTCTCCAGATGACATTCTGCGACTAGTGAGGTCTGGCCGCCCGACAACCTGCCCGCTTGACCCCATCCCCTCCTTCCTTCTTCAGACAATCTCCCATTCCTCACTTCCCTCATCAACTCATCCATGACTTCAAAATGGCCAGAATCGCTCCCCTCCGCAAGAAACCAACACTCGACTCATCTGACGCCAAAACTATAGACCTGTATCCCTTCTTTCTTTTCTTTCCAAAACAATTGAGCGTGCTGTCTCTGATCAACTTTCTCGCTATCTCTCTCAGAACGATATTGACCCTAACCAGTCAGGCTTCAAGATGGGTCACCGAGACTGCTCTTCTCTGTGTCACGTAGGCTCTCTTCACTGACAAAGCTGACTCTCTCTCCTCTGTTCTCATCCTCCTAGATCTATCCGCTGCCTTCGACATCGTGAACCATCAGATCCTCCTCACCACCCTCTCAGGGCTGGGTGTCTCAGGCTCTGCATGTTTTTTTAAATAATGGTAAAAAAATTGTTTTTACATACAATCTACTTCCAGTGAAGCCGCTCAACATCTACATAACATTCAGTCATCTAACAGACTCCCATGCAGAGCAACCCACAGCAGTTTATACCCCTTTTTCTCCCGAATTTTGTGATATCCAATTGGTAGTCACAGTCTTGTCCCATCCCTACAACTCCCGTACGGACTCGGGAGAGGCAAAGGTTGAGAGCCATTCGTCCTCCGAAACACGACCTGGCCAAGCAGCACTGCTTCTTGACACACTGCTCGCTTAACCCAGAAGCCAGCCGCACCAATGTGTCAGAGGAAACATTGTACAGCTGGCGACAGAAGTCAGCATGCATGTACCCGGCCGCCACAAGGAGTCTCTAGAGCGCGATGGGACAAGGACATCCCAGCCGGCCAAACCCTCCCCTAACCCGGACGACGCTGGGTCAATTGTGCACCGCCTCATGGGTCTCCCGTTCGCGGCCGGCTGCAAGACACAGAACGGGATCGAACCCGGATCTGTTGTGACGCCTCTCAGGAGGCCCCGAAGATAAATAATTTAGTATTAGTTTATTAGTAATTGACTGACCAGGTATCTCCAGATCTCCCAACAATACTATTTCTAAGGTACATTTTAGATTAATGTTATGGTTTTTCAGCCATTCCTGAACCTGAGACCAGAAGCAGGCTACCTGAGGTCAATACCAAAACAAATGGTCTTTTGATTCTGTATCCTCACAACAAAATCTGCAGAGCTGTGATGATTGTATGCCCCAAATATTCAGCATTCCAATCTTGCGTCGTTTTATACATCAATTCATACACCCTGTACCATGGAATCAGTACATCAAAAATCTCTTCCCAACTATTTTGCAATCTGTATGGCACAGCTGCCAACATCCTGGTCCTCAAATGAAACTGGTATACTTTCCTATTTATGCTATTTTTATTCCTCTGGCAGTTTTGATCCTTTATATTGGGCAGACAGACCAGTTCCCTACCTTCTCCCGCTGTGTCACGGTCGTCTAAGAGCGAAGGAGACCAAGGCGCAGCGTGTGCAAGAAACATGACTTTATTAATTAAAGTTTCGAACTACAAACAAAAGACGACTCATGAAGTCCACGGTACACCGACCGAAACGGAACAAAAACCCACAACACCCAAAGGAAAACATACAGATAAATATGGCTCCCAATCAGAGATAACGAGCCGACAGCTGACACTCGTTACCTCCGATTGGGAGTCACATGACTACACAAGAACTAACCAAAACCACACACACCCAAATGAACACACCCTATTCCCAACCTAACCAAAACAAACCCCCACAAAACGAATACACCCTGGCTCAAATACAAGTCCCGGAGCCAGAGTGTGACACGCTGCCACCTGTCTCCTCCATTTTTGGGGCAATGCTGTAATCAATTGGTTGTAATCTTGGATTGAGCAGATCTTCCCATACAATCGAAATTTACAATATCATTTAAAAACAAAACACCCTTTTCAAACATATTTTCCAAAAATACAGGTTTTTTAATCAACCAGCACATTTGAGGTCAGCCATAATATTTGTTGAAATATTTGTTCTATCTTTTCAGGGGGGTGAAATTGTAATTGGAACCAGCTCTGCAATGCTTGTTTGAAAAAGAGAGATACTTTGAAAAAGGTTTCATTTTCAATTAATCAGAAATAAGACATGGCAATCTGCACAAAGGCAAAAAGGCTATTTTTAAACAATGGATTAGCTTTTCTTAGTAATCTACTTGAAAACCATTTAGGGTTCAAGTAAAACCTTTGTATAAATTAAGCTTTTAGAGAGAGGTTTAGTGCTTTTATACACTGCTCAAAAAAATAAAGGGAACACTTAAACAACACAATGTAACTCCAAGTCAATCACACTTCTGTGAAATCAAACTGTCCACTTAGGAAGCAACACTGATTGACAATAAATGTCACATGCTGTTGTGCAAATGGAATAGACAACAGGTGGAAATTATAGGCAATTAGCAAGACACCCCCAATAAAGGACTGGTTTTGCAGGTGGTGACCACAGACCACTTCTCAGTTCCTATGCTTCCTGGCTGATGTTTTGGTCACTTTTGAATGCTGGCGGTGCTTTCACTCTAGTGGTAGCATGAGACGGAGTCTACAACCCACACAAGTGGCTCAGGTAGTGCAGCTCATCCAGGATGGCACATCAATGCGAGCTGTGGCAAGAAGGTTTGCTGTGTCTGTCAGCGTAGTGTCCAGAGCATGGAGGCGCTACCAGGAGACAGGCCAGTACATCAGGAGACGTGGAGGAGGCCGTAGGAGGGCAACAACCCAGCAGCAGGACTGCTACCTCCGCCTTTGTGCAAGGAGGAGCAGGAGGAGCACTGCCAGAGCCCTGCAAAATGACCTCCAGCAGGCCACAAATGTGCATGTGTCTGCTCAAACGGTCAGAAACAGACTCCATGAGGGTGGTATGAGGGCCCAACGTCCACAGGTGGGGGTTGTGCTTACAGCCCAACACCGTGCAGGACGTTTGACATTTGCCAGAGAACCCCAAGATTGGCAAATTCGCCATTGGCGCCCTGTGCTCTTCACAGATGAAAGCAGGTTCACACTGAGCACATGTGACAGACGTGACAGAGTCTGGAGACGC
Organism: Coregonus lavaretus; assembly: GCF_964263955.1. NCBI lineage: Eukaryota > Metazoa > Chordata > Actinopteri > Salmoniformes > Salmonidae > Coregonus > Coregonus lavaretus. The sequence continues at coordinate 119,085 of NC_140025.1, forward strand.
CATGGAGAACGTTCTGCTGCCTGCAACATCCTCCAGCATGACCGGTTTGGCGGTGGGTCAGTCATGGTGTGGGGTGGCATTTCTTTGGGGGGCCGCACAGCCCTCCATGTGCTCGCCAGAGGTAGCCTGACTGCCATTAGGTACCGAGATGAGATCCTCAGACCCCTTGTGAGACCATATGTTGGTGCGGTTGGCCCTGGGTTCCTCCTAATGCAAGACAATGCTAGACCTCATGTGGCTGGAGTGTGTCAGCAGTTCCTGCAAGAGGAAGGCATTGATGCTATGGACTGGCCCGCCCATTCCCCAGACCTGAATCCAATTGAGCACATCTGGGACATCATGTCTCGCTCCATCCACCAATGCCACGTTGCACCACAGACTGTCCAGGAGTTGGTGGATGCTTTAGTCCAGGTCTGGGAGGAGATCCCTCAGGAGACCATCCGCCACCTCATCAGGAGCATGCCCAGGCGTTGTAGGGAGGTCATACAGGCACGTGGAGGCCACACACACTACTGAGCCTCATTTTGACTTGTTTTAAGGACATTACATCAAAGTTGGATCAGCCTGTAGTGTAGTTTTCCACTTTAATTTTGAGGGTGACTCCAAATCCAGACCTCCATGGGTTGATAAATTTGATTTCCATTGATAATTTTTGTGTGATTTTGTTGTCAGCACAATCAACTATGTAAAGAAGAAAGTATTTAATACTTTTATAATTTAATAATTTATTTTAGTGTTCCCTTAATTTTTTTGAGCAGTGTATTTAATAATCTCAACTCACCCAGTTCATATTCATTATAGATAGATAGGCATGCTTTATCTTGTCTGGTTTAGCATCCCAGATAAAGCGAAATATTTTTGCTCATATGATTTGAAAAACGAATCATCAGGAGTACGCATCGCCATAAGTAAGTTAGTAAAATGAGATATGACTAAGGAGTTAATCGGGGCAATTTATCCATATATAGACAAGTATTTACCTCTCCATGGTTGCAGGATCTTGTATATTCTTTACAAGTTTTCTATTGAAATTCATTGTGGAGAGCTCATTTATATATTTTGTGATATGAAAACCAAGTATGTCTACTTCATCGTCAGACCATTGTAGAGGTAAACTGCAGGGTAATGTAAAAGTTGAATTTTTTAAAGATCCAATATGTAAAATTGTACTTATCATAATTAGGTTTTAGTCCAGAAAGTCCAGAAAAGTTATCTACATCTTCAAAGAGACATTACAGGGATCTAGCTTGCGGACTTAATATAAAACTTGAGTCATTGGCATACATGGACACCTTTGTTTTTAAGCCTTGGATTTCTAATCCTCTAATGTTGTTATTTGATCAGATTCTAATAGCTAGCATTTCGATGGCCATAACGAATAGATATGGTGACAGCGGACACCCTTGTTTAACTCCTCTTGACAATTCAAAACTCTCTGAGAAGTAGCAGCTATTTACTATTTTACACCTGGGGATGCTATTGTAATAACTCTCTCCTTGGTCAGGATCAAAGGTGCCAGATCAGCTTGGCAAATAGCTGACAGATAGCCAGACCCTCCCTCTCTCCCACAGGAGAGGAGAAGGGGGAGTTGGGCCGGTTTTATGACTTAACAGCCGGTCATAAATAATTTGCAGAAAATGACTCCTTTTGGTCTCTAGTATGGGAAGAAAGAAATCTCTTTATTACAGGGAGACTCTTGCCTCTTAAAAACTATAACATCAAAATATTGGACATTGGAACATTATTCCTGACCTCCAAATGTTTGGAATGGTCAGTGGGGATCTAAAGAATAATCATGTCATATTGTTTATTATTTTGTGATGTCATTAAGGATGGTAAAGTGTACATATTCTATCTATCAAGTTTACGTCTAAATGTTGTATAAAATATATGATTAAGTATGAGAGTATTTTGGTAAAGATAGGAATGTGATTTTAGTCTTCTAATGAGATATTAGTTTTTCATATAAACTATGCACAGTGACTAGCCACGCCCCAAGTGCCATCAGAGATTGTGTCAGCAAGTAGGAATGCCCCTTTTACCAAGAGGGCATAAAGGCTTGAAAAACAAATCAACCTTTAGACCAGAAAACGTGAGAGTGGCGACTGCACGTTTAGAATGGTTAGAACTTTAACATTAGACCAGGAAGCGTGGAGCTGTGGCTACACGGCTTAAAATGGTTAGATCAGAAAACGTGAGAGTGGCGACTGCATGTTTAGAATGGTTAGAACTTTGAATGAGAAAGACCAGCCGACGTGAAGCGCGAGCTCACGTTACAAATGGTTGAACCTCTACAGACCTGCCGACGTGCATCGGGAGCTGAATGTTACAAATGGTTGACACTCTACAGACCAGAAAACGTGAGACATTAGTCCATACGTTTGAAATGGAGAAACTCTTAAACTCTCAATCTCTACACGAGAAGAAGACCACACACTATACCTTATCATATCAGTCTGCAGCTGTACATGTAAAGTTGTCTAGAACTTTCACTAAAGACACGAGTTGGGAAGGACAATCCCTCTCAGACAATCGTTGGTACATCTGAAGTATCTATAATAACGCACACTCTATTCGAAGCCGAGTCTCACCGAAGTGGGATAGGACTCTCAAACCCTTTTTGAGAAAGTGGTTCAACAGAGAGACAATGATCAAGGACAGCTACGCGTAAATATGCATTGCATTTCTTATCCGAATGAGTGGTGGTTTCCAAATGTAACAACGATAAGTTGAATCTCTGTCTCTCCCATTCACTCTCTTTCTATTGACCCCTCCTTCCCCTAACCAAGAAGTCATGCTATTGTTAGTCCAGTCCACTAGGGACCTGTTTTCATTGTATTACGTTAATAATCAGTAACCTATACCGTGTGTGTGTTTGTATTCTGTGTTATTATTTAGTTAGTTAGTAAATAAATAATTAAGCCAATTTGTGTATTGCTGATTCATCAATAAGGTTAGGGTTCTTGCAGGTTCAAGGATTATGCAACGTTCAGAATGAGACTGATGAGGTAATGATTTGACTGTTATCGATATATACAGTTCCTTGCAAAAGTATTCATCCCCCTTGGCGTTTTTCCTATTTTGTTGCATTACAACCTGTAATTTAAATTGATTTTTATTTGGATTTCATGTAATGGACATACACAAAATAGTCCAAATTGGTGAAGTGAAATTCAAAAAATAACTTGTTGAAAAAAATTCAAAAAAATTAATAATGGAAAAGTGGTGCATGCATATATATTCACCCCCTTGCTATGAAGCCCCTAAATAAGATCTGGTGCAACCAATTACCTTCAGAAGTCACATAATTAGTTAAATAAAGTCCACCTGTGTGCAATCTAAGTGTCACATGATCTCAGTATATATACACCTGTTCTGAAAGGCCCCAGAGTCTGCAACACCACTAAGCAAGGGGCACCACCAAGCAAGTGGCACCATGAAGACCAAGGAGCTCTCCAAACAGGTCAGGGACAAAGTTGTGGAGAAGTACAGATCAGGGTTGGGTTATAAAGAAATATCAGAAACTTTGAACATCACATGGAAACCATTAAATCCATTATAAAAAAATTGAAAGAATATGGCACCACAACAAACCTGCCAAGAGAGGGCCGCCCACCAAAACTCACGGACCAGGCAAGGAGGGCATTAATCAGAGAGGCAACAAAGAGACCAAAGATAACCCTGAAGGAGCTGCAAAGCTCCACAGTGGAGATTGGCGCATCTGTCCATAGGACCACTTTACGCCGTACACTCCACAGAGCTGGGCTTTACAGAAGAGTGGCCAGAAAAAAGCCATTGCTTAAAGAAAAAAATAAGCAAACACATTTGGTGTTCGCCAAAAGGCATGAGGCAAACATATGGAAGAAGGTACTCTGGTCAGATGAGACTAAAATTGAGCTTTTTGGCCATCAAGGAAAACGCTATGTTGGCGCAAACCCAACACCTCTCATCACCCCGAGAACACCATCCCCACAGTGAAGCATGGTGGTGGCAGCATCATGCTGTGGGGATGTTTTTCATCGGCAAGGACTGGGAAACTGGTCAGAATTGAAGGAATGATGAATGGCGCTAAATACAGGAACATTCTTGAGGGAAACCTGTTTCAGTCTTCCAGAGATTTGAGACTGGGACGGAGGTTCACCTTCCAGCAGGACAATGACCCTAAGCATACTGCTAAAGCAACACTCGAGTGGTTTAAGGGGAAACATTTAAATGTCTTGGAATGGCCTAGTCAAAGCCCAGACCTCAATCCAATTGAGAATCTGTGGTATGACTTAAAGATTGCTGTACACCAGCGGAACCCATCCAACTTGAAGGAGCTGGAGCAGTTTTGCCTTGAAGAATGGGCAAAAATCCCGGTGGCTAGATGTGGAAAGCTTATAGAGACATACCCCAAGAGACTTGCAGCTGTAATTGCTGCAAAAGGTGGCTCTAAAAAGTATTGACTTTGGGGGTGTGAATAGTTATGCACACTCAAGTCTTATGTTTTTTTTGTCTTATTTCTTGTTTGTTTCACAAAAAAAAGTATTTTGCATCTTCAAAGTGGTAGGCATGTTGTGTAAATCAAATGATACAAACCCCCCAAAAATCCATTTTAATTCCAGGTTGTAAGGCAACAAAATAGGAAAAATTCCAAGCCACTGTAACATCTTCTAAGAGTTTAATTCGGGAGATGGTAACTCGTTAAACAACTTCTTCCGTGGTGCCCCAAATTCCTAATGAGTTAATTGTTACATGATTCATTTAAATAACAGTCATCACATTAATGCAAGTCTTGTCACGACACTATACATTACTTTTACCCATTTTATAAGAGAATCACCGAAATTGAAAAAAACAGGCATTTATAAATAAAATCCAGTCTTACTTTTTCAAAGGCCTTTTCAAAATCCGTTATAAATACCAGGCCTGGCTTCTTAGATGTTTCATGTTGTTCTATTATTTCTAGTAGTTGTCTATTTCTAGTATATTATCTCCAATGTATCGTCCATGTAAAAACCCTGTCTGATCAGGATGAACAATACCTGGTAAAACCTTTTTAATTCTGAGTGCTATGCATTTCACTAGTATTTTTGCATCACAACATTGAAGTGTAAGAGGCCTCCAGTTCTTTAGATAGACTGGATCTTTATATTTGCCATCTTGGTCTTGTTTTAATAATAGTGAAATCAGATCTTCCTGCTGAGTACCTGACAGACTACCATTTCTATAAGAGTTGGTAAAACAAGCTAATAATGGAGCTTTGAGTATATCAAAAAAAGGCCATCAAGCCCTGGGGTTTCTTCAGACTGAAAGGATTTAATATCCTCAAAAAGGTATTCCTCTGTAATTTGGCCTTCACACTGATCTTTTTGTACATTTGTTAATTTTCCATTTTTTGTATTATTTGGAAAGAATTCCTTACAGTAATCGTCATACAGAGGGTGAGGAGATTCAAGAAGAATTTGGTGCATTTTTCTCCATATTCCATCCAGTTTGCTTTATTTTTGTAATAGAATACATTAGATCGTTCTTGAATAAGTTCGTCCAGTTCTTTTTGTTTTTCCTCTAACTTATTTAGTATCTCTGTAGTATCGTTTTTATTGCTATCTATACTATTAGTTCATGTATTTCCCTTGTTAGTCTTGTCTCTTTAGACAGAAACTGCTTTTTTATTATTGATGAATGTTGAATTGAATGACCTCTGAAGGTACATTTAAAGGTATCCCAAACAATAAGGGGATTTGCTGAACCTATATTGTACTGGAACATTTGTTATAAATTATTTTGTCTTAGTTAAAAATAAATTGTCCTCCAGTATACTTTATTATTATTATTTTATTTTTATTAACCCATCCACTTCGGAGGACACATCTTTTTATTTATTTTTTTTACAGCTTTTCTGCTACATACAGTGAGGGGAAAAAAGTATTTGATCCCCTGCTGATTTTGTACGTTTGTCCACTGACAAAGAAATTATCAGTCTATAATTTTAATGGTATGTTTATTTGAACAGTGAGAGACAGAATAACAACAAAAAAATCCAGAAAGATGCCTGTCAAAAATTTTATAATTGATTTGCATTTTAATGAGGGAAATAAGTATTTGACCCCCTCTCAATCAGAAAGATTTCTGGCTCCCAGATGTCTTTTATACAGGTAACGAGCTGAGATTAGGAGCACATTCTTAAAGGGAGTGCTCCTAATCTCAGCTTGTTACCTGTATATAAGACACCTGTCCACAGAAGCAATCAATCAGATTTCAAACTCTCCACCATGGCCAAGACCAAAGAGCTCTCCAAGGATGTCAGGGACAAGATAGTAGACCTACACAAGGCTGGAATGGGCTACAAGACCATCACCAAGCAGCTTGGTGAGAAGGTGACAACAGTTGGTGCGATTATTCGCAAATGGAAGAAACACAAAAGAACTGTCAATCTCCCTCGGCCTGGGGCTCCATGCAAGATCTCACCTTGTGGAGTTGCAATGTGTCACGAACCGGCTCAAGTTCGTAAAAAAAGGGAGACACCGTGGAGACAAGGAATACCAAAATATATATTTATTAACTAAAGTAAACTAAATAAACTTAACAATGGTGTGTGTAATCAGTAATCAGCAGTGTAAGTGAGTGTTATGCATGCATAAATGTAATAATGCAAGGTGTTGAAAGGTGCCAAAGCAAACAACCAAAAACCACAAAACTACCACAACAAAAATCAATCAAGGTGTCTGCATGGAGAGAGTCTCCCCAATGAATGTAGAAGAGGTCCATTTATCCTGGGACACACCCGGGCCCAGGTGTTTCCCATGTAGCTGACAACCCTCCCAACTCCGCCCACCGGCATCCTAATAAGGAAACAAGAGTAAAGAGAGAGAATACGGTAGACAGAGTGGGAGGGTCGTCACAAATGATCATGAGAACAGTGAGGAATCAGCCCAGAACTGCATGGGAGGATCTAGTCAATGATCTCAAGGCAGCTGGGACCATAGTCACCAAGAAAACAATTGGTAACACACTACGCCGTGAAGGACTGAAATCCTGCAGCGCCCGCAAGGTCCCCCTGCTCAAGAAAGCACATATACATGCCCGTCTGAAGTTTGCCAATGAACATCTGAATGATTCAGAGGAGAACTGGGTGAAAGTGTGGTCAGATGAGACCAAAATTGAGCTCTTTGGCATCAACTCAACTCGCCGTGTTTGGAGGAGGAGGAATGCTGCCTATGACCCCAAGAACACCATCCCCACCGTCAAACATGGAGGTGGAAACATTATGCTTTGGGGGTGTTTTTCTGCTAAGGGGACAGGACAACTTCACCGCATCAAAGGGACGATGGACAGGGCCATGTACCGTCAATTCTTGGGTGAGAACCTCCTTCCCTCAGCCAGGGCATTGAAAATGGGTCGTGGATGGGTATTCCAGCATGACAATGACCCAAAACACACGGCCAAGGCAACAAAGGAGTGGCTCAAGAAGAAGCACATTAAGGTCCTGGAGTGGCCTAGCCAGTCTCCAGACCTTAATCCCATAGAAAATCTGTGGAGGGAGCTGAAGGTTCGAGTTGCCAAACGTCAGCCTCGAAACCTTAATGACTTGGAGAAGATCTGCAAAGAGGAGTGGGACAAAATCCCTCCGGAGATGTGTGCAAACCTGGTGGCCAACTACAAGAAACGTCTGACCTCTGTGATTGCCAACAAGGGTTTTGCCACCAAGTACTAAGTAACGTTTTGCAGAGGGGTCAAATACTTATTTCCCTCATTAAAATGCAAATCAATTTATAACATTTTTGACATGCGTTTTTCTGGATTTTTTTATTTATTCTGTCTCCCACTGTTCAAATAAACATACCATTAAAATTATAGACTGATCATGTCTTTGTCAGTGGGCAAACGTACAAAATCAGCAGGGGATCAAATACTTTTTTCCCTCACTGTATTTGAGCTATTCTTGCCCTAATATGGACTTGGTCTTTTACCAAATAGGGCTATCTTCTGTATACCCCCCCTACCTTGTCACAACACAACTGATTAGCTCAAACGCATTAAAAAGGAAAAAAATTCCACAAATTAACTTTAAAGAAGGCACACCTGTTAATTGAAATGCATTCCAGGTGACTACCTCATGAAGCTGGTTGAGAGAATGCCAAGAGTGTGCAAAGCTGTCATTAAAGCAAAGGGCGGCTATTTGAAGAATTTCAAATATAAAATATATTTTGATTTGTTTAACACTTTTTTGGTTACTACATGATTTCATATGTGTTATATCATAGTTTTGATGTCTTCACTATTATTCTACAATGTAGAAAATAGTAAAAAATAAAGAAAAACCATTGAATGATTTGGTGTTCTAAAACTTTTGACCGGTAGTGTATATTTGAGTTTAACCATAACATTTGTTGTAATATTTGTTCTATATTTTCTGGAGGATAAAATTGAAATTGTAACCAGCTTTGTATGGCTTGTTTACGAAAGGGCGATACTTTAAACAACATTTCATTTTCAATTAGTCGGAAATTAGATGTTGTAATCTGTATAAAGGCAAAAAGGCAATTTCTGAACAAAGGATGAGTCTTTCTTAATAATCTACTGGAGAACCATTTTGGGTTCAAGTATAACTTATGTATGAAGCTTTTAGTGAGAGGTTTAAAGCTTTAATATTTAATAATTTTAGCCACCCAAACTCATATTCATGATATAAATAGGCACATTTAATTTTGTCTGGCTTAGCATTCCAAATAAAATGAAATATTTTTTGCGCATATGATTTAAAAAACGAGTCGTCTGGAGTAGGCAGCGCCATTAGTAAGTAAACTGTGACAGGACCAAAGAGTTAATCAATGTGATTTAACTCTCCATGGTTGCAGAATCTTATCTATTTTTGCAAACTTTCAATTGAAATTGATTGTTGTAAGTTCATTTATATTTTTTGAGATGTGAATACCAAGTATGTCTACTTCACCATCCGTCCATTTTATCGGTAAACTACAAGGTAGTGTAAACACTGTCTTTTAACGATCAATACGTAATATGGTACACTTGTTATAATTAGGTTTTAGTCCAGAGAGGCTAGAAAAGTGATCAAGATCGTCAATGAGACTGTGCAGGGATCCAGATTGCGGACTTAAGAAAAAACATGAGACATCGGCATACATTTACACTTTTGTTTTTATCCCCTGGATTTCTAACCCCTTGATGTTCTTGTTGGATCTAATTTTAATCACTAGAATTTCAATGGCCATAATAAATAGATATGGAGACAATGGACAGCCTTGTTTTACTCCTCTTAAAAGCTCAATACTTTCTGAGAAGTAACCATTACTCACTATTTTACATCTGGGGTTGCTGTACATAACTTTGACCCGTTGTATAAGAGATTCACCGAAATTAAAGTAATCCAGGCATTTATATATAAATTCTAGTTGTACTTTATCAAACACCTTTTCAAAATCTGCTATGAAGACCAGGCATGGTATTTACATTTTACAATTTAGTCATTTAGCAGATGCTCTTATCCAGAGCAACTTACAGTTAGTGAGTGCATACATCATTTTTTAATTTTTCATACTGGCATAATGGTATCTTTGATGTTTCATAATGTTCAATTGGTGCCGGAGGAGATGGCTGCCGTTTTATGGGCTCCTAACAAATTGTGCTATTATGTGTGTTTTTTCACGTTATTTGAAACTTATTTTGTACATAATGTTTCTGCCACCGTCTCTTACGACCAAAAAGAGCTTCTGGATATCAGGACAGTGATTACTCACCTTGTACTGGACGAAGATTTTTTCTTCAACGAGTCGGACGCGAAGGATTTACTTCAGACACCCGACAAGGCCCACATTCCCGTCATTCGCAGGAGAAAGAGACGGAGATATCGGGGACGTACAGTAGGTCGGGGTGCCTTGCAAGGATCCGACAACGAGTGGGTAATCTGCCTCTTCCATCAGTCCTATTAGCCAACGTACAATAATTGGATAATAAAATAGACTAACTAAGATCACGGATATCCTACCAACGGGACATTAAAAACGGTATTATCTTATGTTTCACCGAGTCGTGGCTGAACGACGACATGGAAAACATACAGCTGGCGGAGTTTACGCTGCATCAGCAAGATAGAACAATGCCTGATGTAGAGTATCTCATGATAAGCTGTAGACCACACTTTTTACCAAGAGAGTTTTCATCTATATTTTTCGTAGCTGTCTATTTACCACCACAAACTGATGCTGGCACTAAGAACACACTCAATGAGCTGTATAAGGCCATAAGCAAACAGGAAAACACTCATCCAGAGGCGGCGCTCCTAGTGGCCGGGGACTTTAATGCAGGGAAATGTAAATCAGTTTTACCTAATTTCTACCAGCATGTTAAATGTGCAACCAGAGGAAAAAAACCTCTAGACCACCTTTACTCCACACACAGAGACGCATACAAAGCTCTCCTACGCCCTCCATTTGACAAATCTGACTATAATTATATCCTCCTGATTCCTGCTTACAAGCAAAAACTAAAGCAGGAAGCACCAGTGACTCTGTCAATAAAGAAGTGGTCAGATGCTAAGCTACAGGACTGTTTTGCTAGCACAGACTGGAATATGTTCCGGGATTCTTCCGATGGCATTGAGGAGTACACCACATCAGTCACTGGCTTCATCAATAAGTGCATCAATGACGTCGTCCCCACAATGATCGTACGTACAGTTGAAGTCGGAAGTTTACATACACCTTAGCCAAATACTACACATTTTTACTCTGTTTTTCACAATTCCTGACATTTAATCCTAGTAAACATTCCCTGTTTTAGGTCAGTTAGGATCACCACTTTATTTTAAGAATGTGAAATGTCAGAATAATAGTACAGAGAATGATTTATTTCAGCTTTCATTTCTTTCATCACATTCCCATTGGGTCAGAAGTTTACATACACTCAATTAGTATTTGGTAGCATTGCCTTTAAATTGTTTAACATGGGTCAAACGTTTCGGGTAGCCTTCCACAAGCTTCCCACAATAGGTTGGGTGAATTTGGCCCATTCTTCCTGACAGAGCTGGTGTAACTGAGTCAGGATTGTAGGCCTCCTTGCTCGTGTAGTGTGGTTCGTTCTGCATTGTGTACTTTTACTTAGGACACTGCTACAACTGGAATTCTGATGGTTGGATAATTTTTATTCAACCTGCACACGAAGAGACAACACACAATATGTTAGCCCTTGGTGCAGTCACAGCTCTCGGGCACCTGCGTGAGCACATAGAAACTCACTCAAACACTGTCCCAAATACTCCCGAGTTACAATAGGTACCCTAATTAGCGAGCTCGGTGAAAGTTGTTAACATAAATCTTTATATTGTCCACATTGAAACAAAACCTATAGTTGCGTAACAGCACTTTGTGTAACTTTACCACAGTTTTATATTGACAAATTACAGCGCCAAGGACAACATACCTTGCTAGTTGAAGGTCAGGCAAAATAAAACAATAAGAGGGTACGTAAGTACAGATAACACGCGATGGACCAAACCAAAATATACAAAACTTTTACAATTAGGTGTATTTACAATATAGATATATAAAAATGTTTTGTACACCAAAAAATTACGTTAGCTATGCAGCTATAATAAAATAAAGAAAACACATTGAATTATTATTATTATTATTAACTTATTAACATCCCCTCTTGACCTGGCCTACTTCAACTGTCCTTGTGTGCAACTTGGTGCATAATCTAGGGGAACAACATCACACTACTCACTCGCACATGCTTTTTCAGTTCTGCCCACAACTTTTCTATAGGATTGAGGTCAGGGCTTTGTGATGGCCACTCCAATACCTTGACTTTGTTGTCCTTAAGCTATTTTGCCACAACTTTGGAAGTATGCTTGGGGTCATTGTCCATTTGGAAGACCCATTTGCGACCAAGCTTTAACTTCCTGACTGATGTCTTGAGATGTTGCTTCAATATATCCAAATAATTTTCCTTCCTCATGATGCCATCTATTTTGTGAAGTGCACCAGTACCTCCTGCAGCAAAGCACCCCCACAGCATGATGCTGCCACCCCCGTGCTTCACGGTTGGGATGGTGTTCTTCGGCTTGCAAGCGACCCCCTTTTTCCTCCAAACATAACGATGGTCATTATGGCCAAACAGTTATATTTTTGTTTCATCAGACCAGAGGACATTTCTCCAAAAAGTATGATCTTTGTCCCCATGTGCAGTTGCAAACTGTAGTCTGGCTTTTTTATGGCGGTTTTGGAGCAGTGGCTTCTTCCTTGCTGAGCGGCCTTTCAGGTTATGTCGATATAGGACTCGTTTTACTGTGGATATAGATACTTTTGTACCTGTTTCCTCCATCATCTTCACAAGGTCATTTACTGTTGTTCTGGGATTGATTTGCACTTTTCGCAACAAATTACGTTCATCTCTAGGAGACAGAACGCGTCTCCTTCCTGAACGGTATGACAGCTGCGTTGTCCCATGGTGTTTATACTTGCGTACTATTGTTTGTACAGATGAACGTGGTACCTTCAGGCATTTGGAAATTGCTCCCAAGGATGAACCAGACTTGTGGAGGTCTATAATTTTTTTTCTGAGGTCTTGGCTGATTTCTTTTGATTTTCCCATGATGTCAAGCAAAGAGCCACTGAGTTTGAAGGTAGGCCTTGAAATAGATCCACAAGTACACCTCCAATTGACTTAAAATATGTAAATTAGCCTATCAGAAGCTTCTAAAGCCATGACATCATTTTCTGGAATTTTCCAAGCTGTTTAAAGGCACAGTCAACTTAGTGTATGTAAACTTCTGACCCACTGGAATTGTGATACAGTGAATTATAAGTGAAATAATCTTTCTGTAAACAATTGTTAGACAAATTATTTGTGTCATGCACAAAGTAGATGTCCTAACCAAACTATAGTTTGTTAACAAGAAATGTGTGGTGTGGTTGAAAAACTAGTTTTAATGACTCCACCCAAAGTGTATGTAAACTTCCGACTTCAACTGAACATACCCCAACCAGAACCATGGATTACAGGCAACATCCCTACTGAGCTAAAGGGTAGAGCTGCTGCTTTTAAGGAGCGGGACTCTAACCCGGACGCTTATAAGAAATCCCGCATTGCCCTCCGACGAACCATCAAACTGGCAAAGCGTCAATACAGGACTAAGATTGAATCGTACTACACTGGCTCCGACACTCGTCGGATGTGGCAGGGCTTGCAAACTATTACAGACTACAAAGGGAAGCACAGCCGCGAGCTGCCCAGTGACACAAGCCTGCCAGACGAGCTAAATCACTTCTATGCTCACTTCGAGGCAAGCAACACTGAAGCATGCATGAGAGCATCAGCTGTTCTGGACGACTGTGTGATCACGCTCTCCATAGCCGATGTGAGTAAGACCTTTAAACAGGTCAACATTCACAAGGCCGCAGGGCCAGACGGATTACCAGGACTTCACTGACATTTTCAACCTGTCCCTGACTGAGTCTGTAATACCAACATGTTTCAAGCAGACCACCATAGTCCCTGTGCCCAAGAACACTAAAGTAACCTGCCTAAATTACTACAGACCTGTAGCACTCATGTCTGTAGCCATGAAGTGCTTTGAAAGGCTGGTCATGGCTCACATCAACACCATCATCCCAGAAACCCTAGACCCACTCCAATTTGCATACCGCCCCAACAGATCCACAGATGATGCAATCTCTATTGCACTCCACACTGCCCTTTCCCACCTGGACAAAAGGAACACTTACGTGAGAATGCTATTCATTGACTACAGCTCAGCGTTCAACACCATAGTGCCGCTCAAAGCTCACCACTAAGCTAAGGACCCTTTGACTAAACATCCTGGACATCCTAATGGCCGCTCCCAGGTGGTAAGGGTAGGTAACAACACATATGCCACGCTGTTCCTCAACACTGGGGCCCCTCAGGGGTGCGTGCTCAGTCCCCTCCTGTACTCCCTGTTCACCCATGACTGCATGGCCAGGCACGACTCCAACACCATCATTAAGTTTGCTGACGGTAGGCCTGATCACCGACAATGATGAGACAGCCTATAGGGAGGAGGTCAGAGATCTGGCCGTGTGGTGCCAGGTTAACAACCTCTCGCTCAACGTGATCAAGGCAAAGGAGATGATTGTGGACTACAGGAAAAGAAGGACCGAGCACGCCCCCATTCTCATCGACGGGGCTGTAGTGGAGCAGATTGAGAGCTTCAAGTTCCTTGGTGTCCACATCACCAACAAACTATCATGGTCCAAACACACCAAGACAGTTGTGAAGAGGGCACGACAAAGCCTATTCCCCCTCAGGAGACTGAAAAGATTTGGCATGGGTCCTCAGATCCTCAAAAAACGTATACAGCTGCACCATCGAGAGCATCCTGACTGGTTGCATCACTGCCTGGTATGGCAACTGTTCGGCCTCCGACCGCAAGGCACTACAGAGGGTAGTGCGTACTGCCCAGTACATCACTGGGGCCAAGCTTCCTGCCATCCAGGACCTCTATACCAGGCGGTGTCAGAGGAAGGCCCTAAATTTAACTATACCTACATGTACATATTACCTCAATTACGTCGACTAACTGGTGCCCCCGCACATTGACTCTGTATATAGCCTCGCTACTGTGACACTCTGGCTCCACGGACCTTTATTCTTGAGCCAGGGTTGTTCATGTTCATTTGTTTTGGGTGTATTTCTATGTGGGGGTGTCTAGGTTGTTGTTTTCTATGTTGGGTGATTGTGCGTGTTTGTATTCATTGACTCCCAATCGGAGGTAACGAGTGTCAGCTGTTCGGCTCGTTATCTCTGATTGGGAGCCATATTTAAGATGTAGGTTTTCTGGTGTTAGTTGTGGGTTATTGTTCCTAATGTTCTATGTTCAGTCTGTGTACTGAGGACGTCACGGTTCGTGTTTTGTTTTGTCGTGTGTTTCTTTATCAAATTAAAGTCATGTTCACTCGCTACGCTGCGCATTGGTTTCATCCTTACAACCGCCGTGACAGAATAACCCACCACAAGAGGACCAAGCGGCGTAACAAGCAGGGTGTCCAGGAGCCGACGCCCTTTCCAACTTTAGCGGATATCCACTTCAACTGGGTCAAGCCGCGTGAGGAGGAGAGAGGTTGGACTTGGGAGCAGAGGATGGAGAGTCTGGAGAGTCTGGCGAGGAAGATAGATGCCTGGTCCACGGGGAGGAGAGACCCCCAGAAAATTTTTGGGGGGGGGCTCACGACGTCGGGGCAGAAGGTGTACGGCCCGGAGGAGTGCAAGAGGTTGGCAGATATGGCCGCCAGTACAAGGGGGCTACTGGGTAAAGCAGGGAAGGAAAGTGTTGAGGCACGGCATGTGGTACTGGGGTGTGTAACCAGTTCGGTCCGGCCCGTTCCTAGTCCCGAGGTGCAGCCAGTAGTGTGTGTTCCCCGTACGGTACGGCCTGTTCCGGTCCCTCGCACTACGTGTACGGTGCGCGTCGCCAGCCCAGCTCGGCCTGTTCCTACTCCACGCACCAGGGATACGGTGCGCTTCGCCAGCCCAGCCCGGCCTGTTCCTACTCCACGCACCAGGGATACGGTGCGCTTCGCCAGCCCAGCCCGGCCTGTTCCTACTCCACGCACCAGGGATACGGTGCGCTTCGCCAGCCCGGCCCGGCCTGTTCCGGCCACCCGCACCAGGGAGACGGTGCGCGTCGCCAGCCCAGCCCGGCCTGTTGCTTCTCCCCGCACTAGCCCTGAGATGCGTGTCCTCAGCCCGGTACCTCCAGTTCCGGCACCACGCATCGGGTCTACGGTGCGTCCCCAGGGCCAAGCATGCCCTGGTGCTTCTCCCCGCACTAGCCCTGAGATGCGTGTCCTCAGCCCGGTACCTCCAGTTCCGGCACCACGCATCAGGCCTACGGTGCGTCCCCAGGGCCAAGCATGCCCTGTGGCTTCTCCCCGCACTAGCCCTGAGATGCGTGTCCTCAGCCCGGTACCTCCAGTTCCGGCACCACGCACCAGTTCTACGATGCGCTTCAGACAGCCAGAGTCTGCCGTCTGCCCAACGGGGCCTGAACTGTCCGTCTGCCCAACGCCGTCTGAACTGCCCGTCTGCCCAACGGCGCCTGAACTGCCCGTCTGCCAAGCGCCGCAGGGGCTGCCCGTCTGCCATGAGCCTGCAAAGCCGCCCGTCTGCCATGAGCCTACAGAGCCGTCCGCCAGACCGGAGCCGCTAGAGCTCTCCGCCAGACAGGAGCAGCCAGAGCCTTCCGCCAGACAGGATCAGCCAGAGCCTTCCGCCAGACAGGATCAGCCAGAGCCTTCCGCCAGACAGGATCAGCCAGAGCCTTCCGCCAGACAGGATCAGCCGGGGCCTTCCGCCAGACAGGATCGGCCAGAGCCTTCCGCCAGACAGGATCAGCCAGATCCTTCTGCCAGACAGGATCCGCCAGAGCCAGCCAGCCAGGATCCGCCATTCAGTCTGGTGCTGCCCCTCAGTCAGGTACTGTCCCTTAGTCCGGTGCTGCCCCTTAGTCCGGTGCCGCCCCTTAATCCAGGGGGGTTTAGTTGGGGGGTGGTCATGAGGAAGGGTGGACTAAAGCGGAGAGTGACTAAGGTGGAGTGGGGACCACGACCTGGGCCAGAGCCGCCACCAGGGACAGACGCCCACCCAGACCCTCCCCTAGACTGTTGCTGGTGCGCCCGGAGGTCGCACCTTTAGGGGGGGGTAATGTGACACTCTGGCTCCACGGACCTTTATTCTTGAGCCAGGGTTGTTCATGTTCATTTGTTTTGGGTGTATTTCTATGTGGGGGTGTCTAGGTTGTTGTTTTCTATGTTGGGTGATTGTGCGTGTTTGTATTCATTGACTCCCAATCGGAGGTAACGAGTGTCAGCTGTTCGGCTCGTTATCTCTGATTGGGAGCCATATTTAAGATGTAGGTTTTCTGGTGTTAGTTGTGGGTTATTGTTCCTAATGTTCTATGTTCAGTCTGTGTACTGAGGACGTCACGGTTCGTGTTTTGTTTTGTCGTGTGTTTCTTTATCAAATTAAAGTCATGTTCACTCGCTACGCTGCGCATTGGTTTCATCCTTACAACCGCCGTGACAGCTACTATAATTTTTACTGTTATTTTACTGCTTTTATTTTTTACTTATCTATTGTTTACTTAACACTTATTTTTCCTAAAACTGCATTGTTGGTTAAGGACTTGTAAGTAAGCATTTCACTGTTGTTGTAAGCATTGATCTTATTTTTTTATGATCTGCTAAGCCATTACAATTGTAACTGGCTATACTTATTTCCCAATTTACCATAATGATACCCAAGTTTCAATTATACTTACCACAACCAATGTTTGTAAACTTACCATTAAAAAGCACCATGATGATTAAGTGTCCATAAAGCTGTACCATAATATTTGCACTGTTAAGCATACTGTAGCTGCAACTTTGTAAATCTCCAATTGTCCTAATATATAATAGTCCTAACATTTTTGCAAAACAGAAATACCTTACTTTGCAAAAATGTCTAAAAACCTGTTTTTAGCTATGTCATTATGGGGTATTGTGTGTAGATTGATGAGGATTTTTTTGTTTTTAATACATTTTAGAATAAGGCTGTAACATAACAAAATGTGGAAAAAGTCAAGGGGTCTGAAAACTTTCCGAATGCACTGTAGATATGAGGGGAGGTTTTAGTGGGTGGAATATTAGGACAATTGGAGGTTTACAAAGTTGCAGCTACAGTATGCTTAACAGTGCAAATATTATGGTACAGCTTTATGGACACTTAATCATCATGGTGCTTTTTAAGTATTCAGACCCTTTGCTATGAGACTCGAAATTGAGCTCAGGTGCATCCTGTTTCCATTGATCATCCTTGAGATGTTCTACAACTTGATTGGTGTCTACCTGTGGTAAATTAAATTGATTGGACATGATTTGGAAAGGCACACACCTGTCTATATAAGGTCCCACAGTTGACAGTGCATGTCAGAGCAAAACCAAGCCATGAGGTCAAGGAATTGTCTGTAGAGCTTGTGTGGAGGCACAGATCTGGGGAAGGGTACCAAAAAATGTCTGCAGCATTGAAGGTCCCAAAGAACACAGTGGCCTCCATCATTCTTAAATGGAAGAAGTTTGGAACCACCAAGACTCTTCCTAGAGCTGGCTGCCCAGCCAAACTGAGCAATCAAGGGAGAAGGGCCTTGATCAGAGAGGTGACCAAGAACCCGATGGTCACATTGACAGTGCTCCAGATTTCCTCTGTAGAGATGGGAGAACCTTCCAGAAAGACAACCATCTCTGCAGCACTCCACCAATCAGGCCTTTACAGTAGAGTGGCCAGACAGAAGCCACTCCTCAGTAAAAGGCACATGACAGCCCGCTTGGAGTTTGCCAAAAGGCACCTAAAGGACTCAGACCATGAGAAACAAGAATATGTCCTATTTCATGTAGTCCTCATTATAGCCTGTTTTATTCCGACAAAAAAAGAAGGAAAAAGGAACATAGATTCTAACGGCATGCAGTACTGACAATCCAGAGCGATTAAACCTGTAAAACCAACCCTCTCTCCACCCACACACATTTAGTTTTTATTCCAGGGTCATTGCTCTATCACCTCAGCTGTCTTACACATAGGCCTAAAATGTCAAATGTAAAATGCCTATATTATTAGGATCAACAATATAAAAGTTAGCGTAAATAGCTCATATAGAAATATATAATATACCTTTTGCTTAGAGAAGTACTTCCATAAGCCAGTTATTGTGTTGGTTCTACCGTTAACTTTAATCAGTTCATCCCAGTGTTAACCAGCCCGCCACACACTAATAGAGACAACAACCCTGTTGACAATACGTAATACATTTGCCAGTGTGTATCGGAACAATAGATATCCTTTAAATTTTTTATATTGAGATTAATTTTTTTAATGTAAAAGGATAATGACACCAAATATTTTAGGATCGTATAGTTCTACTCCAATAGATAACCTAGGCAGGTTGTTAATTATATAATCCTAGCCCTACATTAGATCTATTCATATTTATTCCGTTTTATCTTAAAAGCTAATCGTTCCGAACTATATACAGTGGGGAAAAAAAGTATTTAGTCAGCCACCAATTGTGCAAGTTCTCCCACTTAAAAATATGAGAGAGGTCTGTAATTTTCATCATAGGTACACGTCAACTATGACAGACAAAATGAGAATTTTTTTCCCCAGAAAATCACATTGTAGGATTTTAAATGAATTTATTTGCAAATTATGGTGGAAAATAAGTATTTGGTCAATAACAAAAGTTTCTCAATACTTTGTTATATACCCTTTGTTGGCAATGACACAGGTCAAACGTTTTCTGTAAGTCTTCACAAGGTTTTCACACACTGTTGCTGGTATTTTGGCCCATTCCTCCATGCAGATCTCCTCTAGAGCAGGGATGTTTTGGGGCTGTCGCTGGGCAACACGGACTTTCAACTCCCTCCAAAGATTTTCTATGGGGTTGAGATCTGGAGACTGGCTAGGCCACTCCAGGACCTTGAAATGCTTCTTACGAAGCCACTCCTTCGTTGCCCGGGCGGTGTGTTTGGGATCATTGTCATGCTGAAAGACCCAGCCACGTTTCATCTTCAATGCCCTTGCTGATGGAAGGAGGTTTTCACTCAAAATCTCACGATACATGGCCCCATTCATTCTTTCCTTTACATGGATCAGTCGTCCTGGTCCCTTTGCAGAAAAACAGCCCCAAAGCATGATGTTTCCACCCCCATGCTTCACAGTAGGTATGGTGTTCTTTGGATGCAACTCAGCATTCTTTGTCCTCCAAACACGACGAGTTGAGTTTTTACCAAAAAGTTATATTTTGGTTTCATCTGACCATATGACAATCTCCCAATCCTCTTCTGGATCATCCAAATGCACTCTAGCAAACTTCAGACGGGCCTGGACATGTACTGGCTTAAGCAGGGGGACACGTCTGGCACTGCAGGATTTGAGTCCCTGGCGGCGTAGTGTGTTACTGATGGTAGGCTTTGTTACTTTGGTCCCAGCTCTCTGCAGGTCATTCACTAGGTCCCCCCGTGTGGTTCTGGGATTTTTGCTCACCGTTCTTGTGATCATTTTGACCCCACGGGGTGAGATCTTGCGTGGAGCCCCAGATCGAGGGAGATTATCAGTGGTCTTGTATGTCTTCCATTTCCAAATAATTGCTCCCACAGTTGATTTCTTCAAACCAAGCTGCAGATTCAGTCTTCCCAGCCTGGTGCAGGTCTACAATTTTGTTTCTGGTGTCCTTTGACAGCTCTTTGGTCTTGGCCATAGTGGAGTTTGGAGTGTGACTGTTTGAGGTTGTGGACAGGTGTCTTTTATACTGATAACAAGTTCAAACAGGTGCCATTAATACAGGTAACGAGTGGAGGACAGAGGAGCCTCTTAAAGAAGAAGTTACAGGTCTGTGAGAGCCAGAAATCTTGCTTGTTTGTAGGTGACCAAATACTTATTTTTCCACCATAATTTGCAAATAAATTCATAAAAAATCCTACAATGTGATTTTCTGGATTTTTTTCCCTCAATTTGTCTGTCATAGTTGACGTGTACCTATGATGAAAATTACAGGCCTCTCTCCTCTTTTTAAGTGGGAGAACTTGCACAATTGGTGGCTGACTAAATACTGTTTTTCCCCACTGTAACAGCTTTTAAGTCATAATATACCCGACCTCTACAATTAGGCCATATCATATCAAATTCAAAAAACAACCTTGGTCTTTCTCATGTACTACCAGTGCAATCTTCAAATTAAATAAAAAAAAAAAAGGTCAGCCTTACCCATCTTCGCCTTCCCCTAAATCAAAACCTGATTTACAGTCCAGATAGTCCAAAATTCCATATTGCCTAAATAAAAAAAGGGTAAGTTCATCATACCCATTTTGCATTCCCATAAATCCAACCTTATTTTAAGTTCACGGTTCCATACTGCATAAAAAAAAAGGAAATAAAAGGTCTACATCATGCAAATATATATATTTAAAAAAAAATAAGGAATCCATAATTGTACTATGTATTGCGATGTAAATGTGTATCAGGGACTACTTCAGCAGAGGTAGCTATCACTCACAGCCACGTTGTAATTGTCATGCCCTGGCTCTGGGGACTCTTTAATGTTGAGCCAGGGTGTTAGTTTCTAGGTTTAGTTTTCTAGGTTTATGTTCTAGATCGTGTGGATCTATGTTGGCCAGGGTGGTTCCCAATCAGAGGCAGCTGATTCTCGTTGTCTCTGATTGGGAACCATACTTAGGCAGCCTGTTTGGCACAGTTAATTGTGGGATCTTGATCTGTATAGGTTTGTGTTGGTGAACCTTTAGACTTCACGTATCGTTTTGTTGTTGGTGTTAAAGTACTCATTAAAAGATGTACGCCTATCACGCTGCGCCTTGGTCCGGTTCTTACGACGATCGTGACAGTAATCTTCGAGTCCTTGAACATTTTGTTGTTTACATACAATTTATCGACCACTAGACGAACATTCTGCTTCTCTGCTCAGAGCCTGTACAGGGCATGTCGTCTCTCCACAATTTCATGGGGAAATTGTTCATTAATAGAGAACAGGGTGTTCTTCAGTTCCCTACCCGTTGTAACAAGGCAATTTTCATTTTGTAGTGAGTTAGCATAGCTACGATCGGACGGGGCCTTCCCTCCCCTCTGCCACCGAAACGGTGAGCCCTTTGAAAATCAATTGTATCCACCTGTTCGTCCGTCATCTTGAGATGACGTTTCATGAACACCTTGACTTTTTCCTCCGTTGACTGATAGTTTTCATCCTCCTTTATTCCCATTATAACAATATTATCCTTCATACTTCTGAACTTTAGATCAAGTAATTCGGCTTTCATTGTTTTATTATCATACCATAGCCTCTCTGTAGTGTCTTTTAGGGAGTCCACGGTAGTTTTCAATATCTTATATTCAACTTGTATTTCTTCCATAATTTTATTACTGTAATCCATTCCTGTTTTTAAGGCCTCAACCTCCCCCAGTAGCCCAGGCAATAGATCCAGCTTTTTTAACTGCTCGTTCATGCTTGTAAGCAATGCTCTATCTTCTGGAGACATAGTTATAAAAACGTCCCCTTCGAATGTTAAATTTGAAATTTTAGATGGCAGCTTCCCTTCAGTTTCGCTCGCAGACCTCGAGGAGCGTTCTTCTCTTGTTCGCTTCGATGTATCTGATTATTTTCGAGCATATCAAAATGCTGATCAATAAATTGTCAGAGTGCTGTGTGTGGATGAGTGTAGGGAATCAAGCGCAGGAACCAGGATGACTTCAACAGACTTTAGTAAATCCAAATCAGGTAAAGAGTCGCCAACCCAACCGGGCGGCGCGAACAATTACGCACAAACACAGTGCGGAAAACAAGAAAAAGCGCACGCAGTGCGAACTCTCGAAAATGACAACAAACGAGAGAGAACAAACTCCTCTGTGGCAAGCTGACAAAATACAATCACGCATAACACCTGACCCAAACAAACGAAACTAAATAGGGAACATAATCAAACACAAACAAGGGACAGGTGTTACAAAGAGACAAAACCAAACGAACATGAAACATAGAACGGTGACAGCTAGTACTCCGGAGACGACGACCGCCGAAGCCTGCCCGAACAAGGAAGAGGAGCAGCCTCGGCCGAAACCGTGACAGTACCCCCCCCTTGACGCGCGGCTCCAGCCGTGCGCCGCCCCGGGGCTCGGGGACGACCCGGACGACGCGGAGCAGGGCGCGCAGGATGACCCCGATGGAACTCGGTCAGCAGGGACTGGTCCAATATGTCCCTCCTTGGCACCCAGCACCGCTCCTCCGGGCCGTACCCCTCCCACTCCACGAGATATTGAAGACCCCCCATCCGGCGTCTCGAATCAAGGATGGACCTCACGGTGTACGCCGGAGCCCCCTCGATGTCCAACGGGGGCGGAGGAGTCTCCTCTATCTCATACTCCTGGAGTGGACCAGCTACCACCGGCCTGAGGAGAGACACATGGAACGAGGGGTTAATATTCCTATAGTCAATAGGCAGTTCTAACCTGTAACACACCTCGTTCAACCTCCTCAGGACTTTGAATGGCCCCACAAACCGCCGACCCAGCTTCCGGCAGGGCAGGCGGAGGGGCAGGTTTCTGGTCGAGAGCCAGACTCAATCTCCAGGTGCGTACACAGGCCCCTCACTGCGGTGGAGATCGGCGCTCGTTTTCTGCCGACGGATGGCCCGCTGCAGATGTACGTGGGCAGCGTTCCATGTTTCCTCCGAGCGCCGTACCCATTCATCCACCGCAGGGGCCTCGATCTGCTCTCGTGCCAAGGTGCCAGAACCGGCTGGTACCCTAACACACACTGGAAAGGGGTTAGTTGGGTGGAGGAGTGGCGGAGAGAGTTCTGTGCCATTTCGGCCCACGGAACGTATCTCGCCCACTCCTCCGGCCGGCCCTGGCAATAAGACCTCAGAAACCTACCCACCTCCTGGTTAACCCGTTCAACCTGCCCATTACTCTCCGGGTGGTAACCCGAGGTAAGGCTTACCGAAACCCCCAACCGTTCCATAAACGCTCTCCACACTCTGGAGGTGAACTGGGGGCCTCGGTCAGACACTATATCCTCGGGTACCCCGTAATGCCGGAAGACATGGGTAAACAGAGCCTCAGCGGTCTGTAGGGCAGTGGGTAGACCCGGCATGGGAAGGAGACGACAGGCCTTCGAGAACCGATCCACAACGACCAGGATGGTAGTATTCCCCTGTGAGGGGGGAAGGTCGGTAACAAAATCCACCGAGAGGTGGGACCAGGGTCGTTGTGGAATAGGCAGGGGTTGTAGCTTACCCCTGGGCAAATGTCTGGGCGCCTTACACTGGGCACACACCGAACAGGAGGAGACATAAATCCTCACATCCCTAGCTAACGTTGGCCACCAGTACTTCGTGCTAAGGCAGTGCACTGTCCGGCCGATACCCGGATGGCCAGAGGAGGGGGACGTATGAGCCCAACAAATGAGGCGATCGCGTACCTCGAGCGGAACGTACGTCCGACCCACTGGACACTGTGGAGGACTTGGGTCGGTGCGTAACGCCCGCTCGATCTCGCCATCAACCTCCCACACCACCGGTGCAACCAGACAAGACTCTGGTAGTATGGGCGTGGGCTCAACGGACCTCTCCTCCGTGTCATACCGCCGAGACAGAGCATCTGCCTTCCCGTTCTGGGACCCAGGGATGTATGTGATTTTAAACACAAACCGGGCTAGAAACATAGTCCAGCGGGCCTGGCGAGGATTCAGTCTCCTAGCTGCCCGGATGTACTCCAGGTTACGATGGTCAGTTAGAATGAGGAAAGGGTGTTGAGCCCCCTCGAGCCAATGCCGCCACACCTTTAGGGCCTGTACCACGGCTAACAGCTCCCTGTCTCCTACGTCATAATTCCGCTCCGCCGGACTGAGCTTTTTAGAATAAAACGCACAGGGACGGAGTTTAGGTGGAGTGCCAGAACGTTGGGAAAGAACGGCCCCTATACCGGCCTCTGACGCGTCCACCTCTACCTGGAACGGTAAAGAGGGATCCGGATGCGCCAACACCGGCGCCGAGGTAAACAGGTCCTTCAGTCTCCCAAAAGCCCTGTCCGCCTCAGCTGACCACCGCAAGCGCACCGGACCCCCCTTTAACAGAGACGTTATGGGAGCTGCCACCTGTCCAAAACCCCGGATAAACCTCCGGTAATAATTCGCAAAACCCAAGAACTGTTGCACCTCCTTCACAGTGGTTGGGGTCTGCCAATTACGCACAGCTGACACCCGGTCTACCTCCATCTTCACCCCTGACGCAGACAACTGGTAACCCAGAAAGGAGACCGACTTCTGAAAAAACAGACATTTCTCTGCCTTGACATATAGGTCATGCTCCAACAGCCTCCTCAATACTCGGCGCACCAGGGCTACATGCTCTGCTCGGGTAGGACTGTACACCAGAATGTCGTCGATGTACACGACTACTCCCTGTCCCTGCATGTCCCGGAAAATCTCATCGACGAAGGATTGGAAGACTGAGGGAGCATTCATTAACCCATATGGCATGACTAGATACTCGTAGTGTCCGGAAGTCGTGCTAAACGCTGTCTTCCATTCATCGCCCTCTCTAATGCGCACCAAGTTATATGCGCTCCTGAGATCCAATTTTGTAAAGAACTGCGCACCGTGCAGTGACTCCGTCATAGTCGCAATCAGAGGAAGTGGATAGCTGTACTTCACCGTAATCTGATTGAGACCGCGGTAATCAATACACGGGCGCAGACCTCCATCCTTTTTCTTCACAAAAAAGAAACTCGAGGAAGCGGGTGAAGTGGAGGCCCGTATGTATCCCTGTCTCAGAGACTCAGCGATGTACGTCTCCATTGCCTTCCTCTCCTCTTGAGACAAGGGATACACATGGCTCCGCGGGAGAGCTGCTCCTGACTGGAGATCTATCGCACAATCCCCCCGTCTATGAGGCGGCAGCTGCGCCGCCCTAGTCTTACTAAACACCAGTTTCAAATCCTCATACTCGGGGGGAATATGCAGTGCTGTCATTAGATTCGGACTTTCCACCGAGGTCGCCCCTATGGAAACACCCAGACACCGCCCCTCACACTGGGCAGACCACCCTTTAAGAGCTTTCTCTCGCCACATAATAGTAGGGTCATGGGTCATCAACCAGGGAAGGCCCAGCACTACCGGATACGCAGGAGAGTCAATCAGATAGAGCTGAATCGTCTCCTCATGACCCTCCTGCGCCATCATTTGAAGGGGCGCTGTGACCTCCCTAATCAACCCAGACCCTAACGGACGGCTATCTAGGGCATGAACAGGGAAAGGCTTATCAACTGGAAGGAGGGGAATCCCTAACTCTATACAAAACTGGCGATCTACAAAATTCCCAGCTGCGCCTGATTCTACCAGCGCCTTATGCTGGGAACGAGGTGCAACCTGTGGAAAACAAACAGGCAAGGTTAGGTGCACGACAGAAAGCTCTGGGTAAGTAGGGCGCCTACTCACCTGGGGGGACCCCCCAATGCGTGACCTGCCTTCTCCTCCACCGGGGGACCCTCCCCAACACCTAGCCGCGGTGTGCCCTCCACGGCCACAGTTAGTGCAGGGAACGGCCCCCCTCGGGTTCCTACTCCTCCGTTCTCTAGCGCCAGCACCCCCGAGCTCCATAGGGCTCGGCTCGGAGGTGCTGGAGAGTGGAATGGGCGAACCCCACCCGGGACGTCCACGGGTGGCGAGCAGGGTATCCAGCCGAATGGCCATGTCGACAAGTTGGTCAAAGGTCAACGAGGTGTCCCTGCACGCCAACTCTCGCTGGACGTCCTCCCGGAGGCTGCAACGGAAGTGGTCTATATGGGCCCGCTCATTCCACCCTGCATCGGCCGCTAGAGTCCGGAATTCCAAGGCAAAGTCCTGGGCGCTCCTCATCCCCTGTCGGAGGTAGAACAGACGCTCCCCCGCCACCTTCCCCTCTGGTGGATGGTCAAACACAGCACGGAAGCGGCGGGAGAACTCCGCATAGGTAGTGGTAGCGGCGTCCATTCTCCTCCATTCGGCGTTGGCCCACTCCAACGCCTTGCCGGTGAGACAGGAGATGAGGGCTGAGACGCTCTCGTGTCCCGAGGGCGCCGGGTGTACGGTGGCGAGGTAGAGCTCCACTTGCAGCAGGAACCCTTGACACCCGGCAGTGGAGCCGTCGTACGCCCTCGGGAGCGAGAGCCGAATCCCACTGGGTTCCGGAGATGGGACAGGAGGACTGACCGATGGGGATGGTTCGGTAGGTGGGGTCGTGGGTACCCCGCTGGTTTCCCATCGGTGGAGAGTGTTCATCACCCCCTCCAGGGCATGACAGACCTGGTTAATCCGATCCTCCTGCCCACGAAGACGTTCCTCCATACCTGCTGTTGGCGCGGTCGCTCCTGCTGATTCCATGGAATGATGCGTGATTCTGTCAGAGTGCTGTGTGTGGATGAGTGTAGGGAATCAAGCGCAGGAACCAGGATGACTTCAACAGACTTTAGTAAATCCAAATCAGGTAAAGAGTCGCCAACCCAACCGGGCGGCGCGAACAATTACGCACAAACACAGTGCGGAAAACAAGAAAAAGCGCACGCAGTGCGAACTCTCGAAAATGACAACAAACGAGAGAGAACAAACTCCTCTGTGGCAAGCTGACAAAATACAATCACGCATAACACCTGACCCAAACAAACGAAACTAAATAGGGAACATAATCAAACACAAACAAGGGACAGGTGTTACAAAGAGACAAAACCAAACGAACATGAAACATAGAACGGTGACAGCTAGTACTCCGGAGACGACGACCGCCGAAGCCTGCCCGAACAAGGAAGAGGAGCAGCCTCGGCCGAAACCGTGACATAAATAGTTAAAGGTTCTCTATATTATCCAGAATGTTTGTTTCGCAGTTATTAGCTAATCCTCACATGATTATGAAAGAGATCTTGCATTATTATAGAGACGGCTTCACTACAATACAAATGTATCCCATACAATATGTTATTATTCCCCAAAGTCCCTGTTCCGATATCTTCCCATTGCTTGTTGTAAACAATTGTTGAATTAGTTTCAAAATATATTATATTCCTTCTCTTCAATAATATAATATAATATAATATGCCATTTAGCAGACGCTTTTATCCAAAGCGACTTACAGTCATGCGTGCATACATTTTTTTTTTGTGTGTATGGACGGGGTCAGGTAAATAAGTCAGGTAAATAGTGATAATCTTTTCTTATTATCTGCTAAGCCATTACAATTATAACTGCCTATACTTATTTCATTTACCATAATGAGATAAAAGTTTTAATTATATTTATCATAATATATGTTTGTAAACTTACCATTAAAAAGTACCATCATGATTGAGTGTCCATATAGCTGTACCATGATATTTGCACTGCTACTGAGCAAACCTCCAATTGTTCTCCACTATTCCACCCGCTAAAACCTCCCCCTATCCCAAGTTGGGTTGTCTTCCCAGTGACTGGCAGACCACCCCTGTCCACCTGGATCGTAGGGCCTTTAAGATATCAAATCAAATCACATTTTATTTGTCACATACACGTGTTTAGCAGATGTTATAGCGGGTGTAGCGAAATGCTTGTGCTTCTAGCTCCGACAGTGCAGTAATATCTAACAAGTAATATCTTACAATTTCACACCATATACCTAACACAAAACTAGTAAGGAATGGAATTTAAGACAATATACATATTTGGACAAGCAATGACAGAGCGGCATGGACTAAGATACAGTAGAATATTATGGAATAGAATGCAGTATATACATATGAGATGAGTAGTGCAAGATATGTAAACATTATTAAAGTGACTGTAAACATTATTAAAGTGACTAGTGTTCCATTTCTTAAAGTGGCCAGTGATTTCAATAGGCAGCAGCAGCCTCTAATGTGCTAGTGATGGCTATTTAACAGTCTGATGGCCTTGAGATAGAAGCTGTTTTTCATTCTCTCGGTCACAGCTTTGATGCACCTGTACTGACCTCGCCTTCTGGATGATAGCGGGGTGAACAGGCAGTGGCTCGGGTGGTTGATGTCCTTGATGATCTTTTTGGCCTTCCTGTGACATCGGGTGCTGTATGTATCTTGGAGGGCGGGTAGTTTGGCCCCGATAATGCGTTCGGCAGACCGCACCACCCTCTGGAGAGCCCTGCGGTTGTGGGTGTTGCAGTTGCCGTACCAGGTCGTGATACAGCCCGACAGGATGCTCTCAATCGTGGATCTGTAAAAGTTTGTGAGGGTTTTAGGTGCCAAGCCGGATTTCTTCAGCCTTCTTCACCACACTGTCTGCGTGGGTGGACCATTTCTGTTTGTCGGTGATGTGTACGCCAAGGAACTTGAAGCTTTCCACCTTCTCCACTGCGGTCCCGTCGATGTTGATAGGGGGGTGCCCCCTCTGCTGTTTCCTAAAGTCCACGATCATCTCCTTTGTTTTGTTGACATTGAGTGAGAGGTTATTTTCCTAGCACCACACTCCCAGAGCCCTCACCTCCTCCCTATAGGCGGTCTCGTCATTGTTGGTAATCAAGCCTACTACTGTTGTGTCGTCTGCAAACTTGATGATTGAGTTGGAGGCGTGCTTGACCACGCAGTCATGGGTGAACAGGGAGTACAGGAGGGGGCTGAGCACGCACCCTTGTGGGGCCCCAGTGTTGAGGATCAGCGAAGTGGAGATGTTGTTTCCTACCTTCACCACCTGGGGGCGGCCCGTCAGGAAGTCCAGGACCCAGTTGCACATGGCAGGGTTCAGACCCAGGGCTTCGAGCTTGATGACGAGCTTGGAGGGTACTATGGTGTTGAATGCTGAGCTATAGTCAATGAACAGTATTCTTACATACAGTGAGGGAAAAAAGTATTTGATCCCCTGCTGATTTTGTACGTTTGCCCACTGACAAAGACATGATCAGTCTATAATTTTAATGGTAGGTTTATTTGAACAGTGAGATACAGAATAGCAACAAAAAAATCCAGAACAATGCATGTCAAAAATGTTATACATTGATTTGCATTTTAATGAGGGAAATAAGTATTTGACCCCTCTGCAAAACATGACTTAGTACTTGGTGGCAAAACCCTTGTTGGCAATCACAGAGGTCAGACGTTTCTTGTAGTTGGCCACCAGGTTTGCACACATCTCAGGAGGGATTTTGTCCCACTCCTCTTTGCAGATCTTCTCCAAGTCATTAAGGTTTCGAGGCTGACGTTTGGCAACTCGAACCTTCAGCTCCCTCCACAGATTTTCTATGGGATTAAGGTCTGGAGACTGGCTAGGCCACTCCAGGACCTTAATGTGCTTCTTCTTGAGCCACTCCTTTGTTGCCTTGGCCGTGTGTTTTGGGTCATTGTCATGCTGGAATACCCATCCACTACCCATTTTCAATGCCCTGGCTGAGGGAAGGAGGTTCTCACCCAAGATTTGACGGTACATGGCCCTGTCCATCGTCCCTTTGATGCGGTGAAGTTGTCCTGTCCCCTTAGCAGAAAAAAACCCCAAAGCATAATGTTTCCACCTCCATGTTTGACGGTGGGGATGGTGTTCCTGGGGTCATAGGCAGCATTCCTCCTCCTCCAAACACGGCGAGTTGATTTGATGCCAAAGAGCTCGATTTTGGTCTCATCTGACCACAACACTTTCACCCAGTTCTCCTCTGAATCATTCAGATGTTCATTGGCAAACTTCAGACGGGCCTGTTTATGTGCTTTCTTGAGCAGGGGGACCTTGCGGGCGCTGCAGGATTTCAGTCCTTCATGGCGTAGTGTGTTACCAATTGTTTTCTTGGTGACTATGGTCCCAGCTGCCTTGAGATCATTGACAAGATCCTCCCGTGTAGTTCTGGGCTGATTCCTCACCGTTCTCATGATCATTGCAACTCCACAAGGTGAGATCTTGCATGGAGCCCCAGGCCGAGGGAGATTGACAGTTATTTTATGTTTCTTCCATTTGCGAATAATCGCACCAACTGTTGTCACCTTCTCACCAAGCTGCTTGGCGATGATCTTGTAGCCCATTCCAGCCTTGTGTAGGTCTACAATCTTGTCCCTGTCACGCCCTGGCCTTGAGAGGCCGGTTGTCTTTAGTTGGTTTGGTCAGGGCGTGAGGATCTATGTTAGTATTTCTAGGTTTGGCCGGGTGTGATTCCCAATCAGAGGCAGCTGTCGCTCATTGTCTCTGATTGGGGACCATACTTAAGTAGCCTGTTTGCCTACCTTAGTTGTGGGATCTTGTTCCGTGTTTAGGCTTGTATGTGTATAGCCTGAGGACTTCACGTTACGTTGTTTATTGTTTTGTTTATGTTTACGCATACCACGCTGCACCTTGGTCTGACCCGTCTCTCAACGATTGTGACAGTCCCTGACATACTTGGAGAGCTCTTTGGTCTTGGCCATGGTGGAGAGTTTGGAATCTGATTGATTGATTGCTTCTGTGGACAGGTGTCTTTTATACAGGTAACACACTGAGATTAGGAGCACTCCCTTTAAGAGTGTTCTCCTAATCTCAGCTCATTACCTGTATAAAAGACACCTGGGAGCCAGAAATCTTTCTGATTGAGAGGGGGTCAAACACTTATTTCCCTCATTAAAATGCAAATCAATTATAACATTTTGGACATACATTTTTTCTGGATTTTGTTGTTGTTATTCTGTCTCTCACTGTTCAAATTAACCTACCATAAAAATTATAGACTGATCATGTCTTTGTCAGTGGGCAAACGTACAAAATCAGCAGGGGATCAAATACTTTTTTCCCTCATTGTAGGTATTCCTCTTGTCCAGATGGGATAGGGCAGTGTGATGGCGATTGCATCGTCTGTGGATCTATTGGGGCGGTAAGCAAATTGAAGTGGGTCTAGGGTGACAGGTAAGGTAGAGGTGATATGATCCTTGACTAGTCTCTCAAAGCACTTCATGATGACAGAGGTGAGTGCTACAGGGTGATAGTCATTTAGTTCAGTTACCTTTGCTTTCTTGGGTACAGGAACAATGGTGGCCATCTTGAAGCATGTGGGAACAGCAGACTGGGAAAGGGAGAGATTGAATATGTCCATAAACACACCAGCCAGCTGGTCTGCGCATGGTCTGAGGACACGGCTAGGGATTGGGACCCATCCTTTAAAAAGAGCACACAGTGCCACCTACAGAACAGAAGAAGATTAACAGCCAAAAGCATTTCCAACACCCTCACCTCAATGGTATTGTATCCAGTTATTTAAAAAATGTATATAAAAAAATCTTGCATATCTTAATTTATTTCCACAATTAACAAATAATAATGCACTTCATATGAAGGATTGTTACTGATAACCAAGACTGGCATTACAAAAGTTAAATTTTTTGGCAAGCAATTATTATTTTGGGAAACAATTATTGTGATTCATCCTATACTGTCCCTAACATCATTACCCCTTAGCAATAGATGTGGGATACATACACACACTCCCCCCACCCTTCCCCCACAAACAACCACAAGCTCAGTTGTTCCATCCCTGAGCTCAACTCAAGAGAAGACTTGATTTGCGAACGCATTTACAGTTGTAGCTGTTTGAGAAGGCATGCAAAATTGAGCAAGAATGGGGAGATTTGCTTAACTAATATCAAGTCCTAGCTGATGGAGCTCAGATACACCCCTTTCCCCTGAAACACACACACGCTGCCTGCATCTAGCTGATCTAGGGAGTAATCATTAGTCCAACAGTTGCAAACGAGAGTTTCTATTGGACAAATTAAGGTATGTTTATCCCCGTTCCATTTGCTTCCGTTTAAGCAACGGTTTTCAACAGAATCGTCCAAATGAATACACCCCTGATCACACGCAAACACAGTTCACTTTCATAGCAGCCACATACAAAAAGCATGGTCACTTTGCTCATTGTATTCCTTCATGCATCTACACGCTCTCCTCCTCTCAACTTTTCCCTTCGCCTGTGTACTTCAGTGCACAACACATCAGCTGTCTGTGACCAGTTGAAAAAACCTTTCCAAGCCAAACCTTCATATCATAACCGTTAACTGCTATACATAGCCTACATCGTTGTCACCATATTAGCTAACGTCAATCAACATAGCTAATAGAACTAATGCGTTAGTAAACCAGCTACAATGATGCAGTACAGTGTACAGTCAGCCAGCAAGCAGTTCAGTAGTTACACCGGTGGGCCCTGGTGGCAATATATTTGTAAAACCAAAAGCTTACCTAGACTTGGAAGAGTTCCAGTGTTAGCCATAGCCATAGCCAGCTAGTTAACATAGCATCCTTCTGTTTGAGCTGGTTGTTTGAGTAGGCTAAACTAGCTAGCTGCATTCGCTAGCTAAGTAAGTGAAAGTAAAAAAAGAATTACTCTCTCTCTCTCTCTCTTGCTTCTCCTTCATTTTTTAAAGAAATTAATTTGTTCAAAATTGTTTAACTATTGTTTTTCTCTCTCTTTGAGTCAACTACTCACCACATGTTATGCACTGCAGTGCTAGCTAGCTGTAGCTTATGCTTTCAGTACTAGACTCATTCTCTGATCCTTTGATTGGGTGGACAACATGTCAGTTCATATTTGATCTAAAAAGGATTACTTTTTTAATGTTTCACTATTTTTAATTTTATGAAATTCACTGAGGAGGATGGTCCTCCACTTCCTCCTCTGAGGAGCCTCCACTGGTGCATATAAACACAGCTTGGCTACATTTTAACCGCCAAGCAGCCACAGTGCGCTAGCATATGGGGCTCAGCCAGGACTATTACTTTTGTAACTGAATGAAAACATTTTAACAATATGATTTAATCGATTTGATGTTGGCAAAATGCAGAATGGTGTTAAATGCCTGTAAACAACTTGGGGAGAAATGTTTTTTCACTGATTTAATCATGTAGTCTAATATTAGGCAATTCTCCCAGAGGCTGCGCTACAGCAAAGCCGAAACAAACATGCCTGTGTTCATCATGGTTCTTACAGGCAAAGTGAAATGACCAAATTTGCTCATGGTGAACGCCTCTCAAATGATATGTAACAAAAACCTGAGTGCATCGAGCATGAAACAACGATACAAATGTATCAACACAACAACATTTATTTTGCAGGTGCCTTTTCATTTTAATAACATCTAAAAGTCCAAGCCGTTGTCATTCTTGCACCATGCGATCAATTATCCGTTTTAAACATGTATTTTTATTCTCTATGCTGCCTGCAGCATGATCTACTGTAGTTTTCCTTCTCGCATATATGACAGACAGTTGTTGGTGGGTCTGTGCTATCTTGGGAACCTTGGGAAGTCCCTACCCCATTGAAGTTGAAATTTAAAATGGTTTAGGGTTATGGTTAGGTAAGGGTTTTGGTTATGGTTATTGTTAAGTGTAGGGGCAGGGCCGGTACTGGCCGTTCTTCCACCCTAGGCTTGACAGAAATATTGCCCCCGTCTATGATTGGTTCAGATTTGGTCTGAAGCTCACCAAAAATCTATGTTGGGAATAGACAAGTGAAATATTTTGCGCTCCTGCCTTTGACAAAGTGGGCACTGCTTATCACAGGGCGGCATCAGCGGTCACCTAAAAAGCCCATATGCCACTGGTTGAGAGAAATGGTCATTGTTTTTGGGCAGAATTATGTGAGTTTGTATGTGTTGTTGGAAGTGAAATGCCGCTCTCTTCAATCTGCCGCCATAGGCGGCCACCAATCCTGCCTAATGAGCGGGCCAGTGTGATGAGATAACTGGATCCGGTGGAATAGTACGATACAAGCGCATATTTCAGAAAGCGCTCCGTAAACCACCGCCCAGTGGGCAGAGCTAGGCATGTTGGACTGGAACACGTTTTAATATGATAAAAAGTATATCATTTTACAGTAGGTCCGCCATGGTTCTGTGTAGCCTGGTTATGATAATATATTTGAGACCAGTGTATTGCAGTTAATTTCGTATTTGACTTAATAACTAAAATATATTTGAGTAGTAAACAGGTCCCAGACAGTTCGCAATAGAACATGCTAGAGGGGGCATATTTTACAAGGCTACCTAAATTATTGGGATCATCTGTTTACCACAAATCTTTGGAATACATTGAGCTCATTGACAAAACAGACCATGGGATGCCTTTTCACACGAAGGTATAAATTATGCGATTATATTGGAGACAGGTTTATAGCAGTGAATGTCATCTATTAATTTACTCTTATAGTAAAGAGTATTCTAAGTACTTAGTATTCTAAGTAGAAGCCATATCAGCCAGGGAAACTAATTGTTCTCACTTTATGATAGAACATTCAGATTTGTCTGCCTGACTGTTGGGATCGTTACCTGAATTATTAGGATTTTCTTGTGATCACAACAAAACTACTTATCTTGCTCAAAAAGAGAAAAGATAAAATTGTGTTTTCTTTGAAAAGGTGGGCCTGGCTGAGAATAGAACATTCAGTTTTATAGTCACAGCCTCTCCCTTCGTTTGCTTAACTGGGGGAATGGGATGGAGAAATGGTTTACAATAGGCAGGGTGGGGCTCATGGCTACATAGAGCCATGACTACATGGAACTCTATTCCACATCAAGTAACTCATGCAAGCAGTAAAATCTGATAGAAAAAATATGTGAAGAGACACACACACAAGCACAGACACGCATACACACACACATGAAAACATACACATGGATTTTGTGTTGTAGATATGTGGTAGTCGAGTAGTTGCCTGAGGGCACACACTTAAAGGACAATTCCACCCCAAAACTATATTTTGGTATTTGTTTCATTAGTCCATTGTTGACATAGTCCCAAAATGTTTTGCTTGTCAGCAATCAAGATATGTAACTTTCAAAATACAGAAATGTGAAATGTAATGTTTTTAATTGTTGGCAGCCACTAATGGGGATTCATAATAAATACAAATACAACAGGCAGAATGCGTCCCAAAGGCACCCTATTGCCTATAACTTTTCCCTGTATAATGCACTACTTTTGACCAGAGCAGGCAGCAGGTAGAGTTGGGCCAGGTAGGATTGGGCCATGCACATCCAGGTGTCAGGCCAGGGTGTACTCAGTCGCGGTCCAAGAGCCTCAGGCCACACCTGTTTGACCTCGCTGTGATACTGTAGGCCTACTTATGTTGCTTTTCTGAGTCAATTCAGGTAGCATTTAATGTCCATTTTTTTAAAGAAACACAATTTATTTCAATCTGTAGTTGAGTAAAATAAATAGTTTTGTTCTGCTCACAAAATAATCCAGAAAAATGCAGTAAACAGCGCCACAGTCAGGCAGAAAACGGAATGTTCTATTCTCAGACAGGCCCATCTTTCAAAGAAAACACAATTAAAATGTTTCTCTATTTGAGCAAAATAAGTAGTTTTGTTCTGATCATAAGGAAATCCTAATAATTCAGGTAAAGATCCCAACAGTCAGGCAGACAAATCCGAATGTTCTATCATAAAGTGAGAACAATTAGTTTCCCTGGCTGATATGGCTTCTACTTAGAAATACTATAAGAGTAAATTAATAGATGACATTCACTGCTATAAAACTGTCTCCAATATAATCGCATAATTTATACAGACCTACTGCGGACCTTCGTGTGAAAATGCGTTCCATGGTCTGTTTTGTGAACGAGCTCAATGTATTCCAAAGACTTGTGGTAACCAGGTGATCCCACTGTAAAAGATGCCCCATCTAGTATGTTCTATTGCGAACTGCCTGGGACTCGTTGATGTTTCGCTGTTTACTACTCAAAGCTATTTTAGTTATTAAGTCAAAGACGAAATTAACTGCAATACACTGGTCTCAAATATATTATCATAACCTGGCTACACAGAACCATTGCGGACCTACTGTAAAATGATAGGCTTTTTTTCCTATTATAACGTGTCCCAGTCCAACATGCCTAGCTCTGCCCACTGGGCGTGCCTTACGGAGCGCTCTCTGAAATATGCGCTCGTATCGTCGTATTCCACCGGATCCAGTTATCTCATCACAACGGCCTTGCTTGGGTAGGCGTTAAGATTAAATACAATAAAATCCAATCAAATTGTATTTGTCACATACAATTCACCTTACCGTGAAATGCTTACTTACAAGCCCATAACCAACAATGCAGTTCAAGAAACAGAGAAGAAAATATGTACTAAATAAATTAAAGTAAAAAAAAAATAATAATAAAGTAACACAAGAAAAGTATATAACAATAACGAGGCTATATACAGGGGGGAGCGGTACCGAGTCAATGTGCGGGGGTACAGGTTAGTCGAGGTAATTTGTAAAGTGACTATGCATAGATAATAAACAGCGAGTAGCATCAGTGTAAAGGGGGGGTCAATGTAAATAGTCCGGGTGGCCATTTGATTAATTGTTAAGCTGTTTTATGGCTTGGGGGTAGAAGCTGTTAAGGAGCCTTTTGGACCTAGGCTTGGCGCTCCGGTACCGCTTGCCGTGCGGTAGCAGAGAGAACAGTCTATGACTTGGGTGACTGGAGCCTTTGACAATTTTTTGGGCCTTCCTCTGACACCGCCTAGTATATAGGTCCTGGATGGCAGGAAGCTTGGCCCCAGTGATGTACTGGGCTGTACACACTACCCTCTGTAGCGCCTTATGGTCAGATGCTGAGCAGGTGCCATACCAGGCGGTGATGCAACCGGTCAGGATGCGCTCAATGGTGCAGCTGTATAACTTTTTGAAGATCTGGGGACCCATGCCAAATATTTTCAGTCTCCTGAGGGGGAAAAGGTGTTGTCGTGCCCTCTTCACAACTGTCTTGGTGTGTTTGAACCATGATAGTTAGTTGGTGATGTGGACACCAAGGAAACTCTTGACTTGCTCCACTACAGCCCAGTCGATGTTAATGTGGGCCTGTTCGGCCCTCCTTTTCCTATAGTCCACGATCAGGGATAGGGTTTAGGGTTTAGGGTAGGGACGACGCAAGGATCCCGGCACCGACCGCTGTGTTGTGTTTTTT
Organism: Coregonus lavaretus; assembly: GCF_964263955.1. Taxonomy (NCBI): domain Eukaryota; kingdom Metazoa; phylum Chordata; class Actinopteri; order Salmoniformes; family Salmonidae; genus Coregonus; species Coregonus lavaretus. The sequence continues at coordinate 156,551 of NC_140025.1, forward strand.
AGTCTGAGTGGAGTCACTGGAGGAGCACGTAGTAATCTTGCTGTTGAATTCATTGCCGCCAGCAGCAGGTAAACGAACGAGTAGAATGTCACTCAGAAAAACGAATCATTGCTCTAGAGGCAATAAAAAGAGTCGTTCAAAAACAATTTAATCGTTCGCGAACTGCACATCATCACTACACATATTTCATTACCGTTCTCCTAGCAGCAGGAAATTATTGTGGCAGCATTGATCGCGGATTTTTTCCCACCCCACTTTAGCTGAGACAGGTAGAAAATGTATCTCTCTACAGCGCACTATTCTCAACATACCAGTGTCAACATTGTATTTTTTCATTATTGGTCATACATTACTTATTGCCTTTTCTTGTTGGCACAATAAAAGGGGGTACATTCATTATGTTTTGAATGAGTTATCCACATTGCAATGTTTTTAAATACCGGCTTTTCTTTTGAAGGTCGACATTACCATACGAACGTGACATCATCATTTGTGCTGCTGGCAGAATACTAGTAATAATTACTAGTCACTAGCTGTCAGGGTTCTGTGGGCGAAACAGAAACTGTCAGCAGAAGAGAGGATGCGTCTTGGTAAGTTTGTACTAGTCTGTAAAATACACTAAGCTTGATGATGATAACTGTACATTCACACGTATCTCGTAAACATAAGTCGCAGGTTTATTTCGGGTGTCCGTTTGAAGTCGATTGCTTGTTGTCGTTCGTCAGTCACAATTTCTGCCATAGATAACTTTAGCTTCAGCAGTAGCTATCTTTTTGGCGGCCAAGTTCTATGTCGTGTTTGAAAGTACGAATTTTAACAATGGATTTACTGCCGTTGTCAACATTGATACAGTAAAAAAAAAAGTATGTCTGTCGATGGACTGTAATGTAGAGGCCAGTGGTTACCTCCGGGAAAGTTGATATCGTGGATACGAGTCTCGTGTTCCAGTGACACCTGATATTTTGGGAGTGACATTAGCTTTGTTGCTATTCCGTCAATGTCTGGTGACGTCATCAATCACCTGGTTAGGTTCAAAGGGCTGTTGCTGTTTTGAGAGATGGGGAGGTCTTGAGTAACTAGATGACAGTGATTTAAAAAACCCAGAAAGGAATTTAAAAAGGCCCTCCTGGAAATTGAACAGAGCCTGGTTTCCCAAAAGCATTTTAAGGCTACATTCATCACTAAAACCTTCGTAGGAGCATCATTAGATCTCCAAGCTGTTTCCCAAAACCATCATTATTAAAGTTGCTCCTGAAAAGGGAAGTTTCACCCTGTGGGAATCTGGGCTTGTTTTCTTCATGTCCGAGGCATTTCTAGTGAGATGTTTCACACATAATTTCCCAGGAGGAAGTCAGGTCTGGGCCAAAGATTGTTATAACTAACCCAATGGGAGCAAATTAATCATAGTGGGCAAAACAAGCAAGGAGGTTGGCAGGGAGGGAGGGAGGGAGGGAGGGGGGACGAGATCAGAAAATAAATGTAGTCCTGCTTTGTGGCATTTCGAGAAGGCTCTATGTGATACTGATCGCACTATACGTTTTTGTGCGTGTAGATATGGTTGTCCTTGTTCGATAGAGCCGTTGGACATCTTTCAGTGGATTCATTGCTAAATATACAAGCTGATTTGTTCCAGACTCTGAAAGACTACAACTGGTGTGGGGCGGTGCTTCGTGCTCTGGCCCCGTCCCTCCCCCAAGGCTTTTTTGAAAGGGAGGCGGACACTAACACTGAAAGAACTGAAAAGACCACAATGGCTTCAAGTGTTTCTTCTCATCAACACAAATTCTACGATGGAGCATTTTTTTTTACTACATGGTGACATTCAACCATACATGTTTCAACCGGAATATAGCGAAGAGGATTCGAAACAAAGAGTTGGATTAAGCAAGAAGCCCAGCTAATTAATTAATTAATTAATTAATTAATATGCCATTTAGCAGACGCTTTTATCCAAAGCGACTTACAGTCATGCGTGCATACATTTTTGTGTATGGGTGGTCCCGGGGATCGAACCCACTACCCTGGCGTTACAAGCGCCGTGCTCTACCAGCTGAGCTACAGAGGACCACAGCTACAGCCGATGCCAGCACCAAGAGGGCAGATGACAAATACGGCGGCTAGCTAAGTAAGTTATTTTTCCTGCAAGCCACCTAGCTAGCTAGCTAACTTTAGTTTATCTACTGAAACCCATATTGTGTATTCCTGGCTAACATACTACTGTGTTACAGTGTGGGGAACTCAAATTATTTTTCTGTTTGTTAACTTAGCTAGCTAGCTAGACTAGCTACCTCGCTAAATTAGCTAAACAAGTACAGGTAGCCATATCTATGACAAAAAAAAAGAGGTTTTACAATCAGATCTATTGTATCTCGATTGTAAAACCTCTTCTCTTTTTAGTCATAGATATAGCTACTAAACAGCAAGCTATAATGTTATAACCAGCCACCTAAAGGTAAGTTTACCAGCAATTGTTAGCACATGACTGGAGTTGGCTGGCTAGTTAGCCTGGCACCTGCTAACTTGTTACTATGCACCAGGCCACCCGTTTGTAACTTTTTAGCAAACGTGTAACATCAGCAACTGTAAATAGTTTTACTAGCTAGCTATGTAACATAATTGACGAGGGTTGACATTGGTTATGATTATGACCGTGGATGCATTTCAAAATCACAGAAATATAGGCATGATGCAAGATAGGATTCCAAACAGATGTAAATAAAAACTGTTGGCTATCCAGCAAGCTAGCTAAGTTTACTAGCTAACAGTGAAAATGTAATCTCTGTGCCTATGCACATGTATGCATGTTCAACTAATCAACCCTAATGGTGTTATTCTGGCACAGTTCAACTGTCGTTGAAACTGTGCAATGGAGTATAATTCCAAATCTTTTTTTGTCTTTTAGACAATACCGTGTGGTGCCTTGGCTTCTTCCTGGAGTGGATTCTTGGAGAGAAACAGAATTCCTTTGCCTGCGTGTGTCATTGTAATAGAACTGTATCCCGTGAACTGTATCCCTCTCAATGGATTGGACATTATGATGGATTTCAAGCAGAAGATGACTCAAGAGGAGCTGAAAGGCAGTTTGATAATGACAACACTCCTCCCACAGCAGTACAAGTATTCCCTGAATTTACTTTAACTTACCTCTCCCATAATCTGCTTATCACCAGTTCTCTTAGATACAGATTGTTACACCAGATAATGTGATTTAACCAAAGATTTTTGGTATCCATTACTGGGAGTTAAAGGATAGGTACAGTTTGGTGTAGCACAGAATTTTCGACCAACCTTAACTTGGCGATGCTGTCTCCGTCCTTGATTCGTGGAAACAGGAGTCTCAATTGTCAGTGTACAGTTGCATTCTGAAAATGCTGCCTATCCCAGTAATGGATACCAAAAATCTTTGGTTAAATCACGTTATCTGTTGTAACAATCTGTAGCTACAGTATTCTGCACTTTACTACACCTGAGACACTCTCAGACACACTGAACTGTACTACACTGTTCATACTGTATTTTTTGTATGTTAGTTTTATGATATAACATTCTTGTTGAATACCCAGTTTTCTTTTTGAGTTACCATTAAATATTGTACAGTCCCCTGTATTTGTTTATTTGTCAATCTAATTATTTGGATATATCTGAATGTCTAACATCTGTTTGATGCTACAGAGCCCTGTACAGCTTATATAAAGATGTTATGTGAATCCATAAAGGCAGACACATTTCAAGGAATGAGCAAAAAGATCCATATTCATTTTATGGTTCTTTATCCGGCTTCGGTACACTGGCAATGGTGGGCTGTGGAAGCAGAGTGCTTGTGGTGAATGTCTTGTCACGTCTGTGGTTTACGGCCAGCTTGATAAGACTGCCGGAAGTGGTGTAGGGCTCATAGACCTTAATCACCAACTGTTTGGCCCTCTTGCAGAAGATTTGCCGGTACTGCCCGTCTCCTGGAAAGCCATGGTTGTGATGTTACCATTTTACACTTTTTGTGGAAGGGACGTAGAGCAACATGCCTTTGTTGGTAAAGGTGTCAACCGATTGGGACCTAAGTGTTTAGAGAGAGACTAGTGTATTGTTTAGGAACAATGAGGGGACATTGGGAGCTGCTTTCGGGAGGGAAGATCAGTCAACAGTGAATGGGCTGGGGGGCAGCAGAAGGTGTGAAAAGTCCCCATCCGTTCAGCCTGAAAATCCCTCTGATAATCTTTGGTCACCGTAAGCATCATTTTTGATAGCCGCAAACCACTGGCAGCATCGGGGTAAATCTCTGGTAGGTAGAACGGTGAAAGATAACTCATTTTCGCGCTAGAGAAGTTCTGAGATGACTGTGTGTTGGGCGTTCGAAGTAAACAATGCCATCATGTTTGTGGACTGCTGAGTGCTGAAGCGCGTAGTGCTTTAAATCGTCTGTCCTTGGTTGCAACTCTCACTACCGAGTTCCAAACTGCCTCTGGAAGCAACGTCAGCACAATAACTGTTCGTCGGGAGCTTCATGAAATGGGTTTCCATGGCTGAGAAGCCGCACACAAGCCTAAGATCACCATGCGCAATGCTAAGCGTCAGCTGGAGTGGTGTAAAGCTCGCCGCCATTGGACTCTGGAGCAGTGGAAACGTGTTCTCTGGAGTGATGAATCACGCTTCACCATCTGGCAGTCCGACGGACGAATCTTGGTTTGGCGGATGCCAGGAGAACGCTACCTGCCCGACTGCATAGTGCCAACTGTAAAGTTTGGTAGAGGAAGAATAATGGTCTGGGGCTGTTTTTATGGTTCAGGCTAGGCCCCTTAGTTACAGTGAAGGGAAATCTTAACGCTACAGCATACAATGACATTGTAGATGATTCTGTGCTTACAACTTTGTGGCAACAGTTTGGGGAAGGCCCTTTCCTGTTTCAGCATGACAATGACCCTGTGCACAAAGCGAGGTCCATACAGAAATGGTCTGTCGAGATCAGTGTGGAAGAACTTGACTGGCCTGCACAGAGCCCTGACCTCAACCCCATTGAACACCTTTGGGATGAATTGGAACGCCGACAGTGAGCCAGGCCTAATCGCCCAACATCAGTACCCGACCTCACCAATGCCTTCGTGGCTGAATGGAAGCAAGTCCCCGCAGCAATGTTCCAACATCTAGTGGAAAGCCTTCCCAGAAGAGTGGAGGCTGCTATAGCAGCAAAGGGGGTACCATCTCCATATTAATGCCCATGATTTTGGAATGAGACGTTCGACGAGCAGGTGTCCACATACTTTTGGTCATGTAGTGTATTTGAATGATATTGAAATCAATGTGACCGCCGATAACTTCATAACGAATATGACTACAAATACAAAGTTGCCCATTTCTTTGCAATTGTTACCAACAAAGATAAGAAGATGATTCAAGGAAAACCGAGATGACTGTATTAGAAATATAAATACAGTAGGCTATAGGCTATATTTTTCAATGATATTAAAATAAATGTAATGTTCATTCAATTTAGTTTTATTTAGCTATTTTTGCACGACTGTCTGTAATTTTTGCCTCAATACATTTCATGTGTAACGTGTGCAATGATGTGCCACATTTTTATTTATTGCATTATTATAGGGTAAGCATTACAATAAGTTGCCTCAGTATTTGTAGCCATGGGTGATACTTTATCTCTTTAGGAGCTGATCCGTCGTCAGTATTGTGGAATAATTCTAATGTTAAGGTAAGATTGGAAAGGGAGAACGCTGATCCGAGAGCAGTGCTTTGTTTCTTTCAATCTTATCAGTATTGACACATGCCTCAACGACGCACTTACCGAACGTTCTCGCTGCGTGGTATTTTGGGAAACGCATGTTACATCTTCGGCCGTTGTAGGAAAGATTAATCGTTAAAACACTCCTAAGCCTAATAAGTTCCATCACTTTAGGGAAACTTGGCCTAGAGCAGTAGGTCTAGAACTGGAGAACTTATGGAATGATTTTTGTGCCTTTTAATATCAAGCAAAACTTTTGAATTCAAGAACAAAATTATTAGTATTGCAAAGAAATTAAGATATTGAAAGCAAAACATTAACATTAACCCAAAAGTATTGAGAGAAAAATAAATAATATTGCAAGAAAATAATTTAGAAAGGCAAAAACAAATGAATTGTAAAAAAAATGTTTTCAGGGCCTCCCGAGTGGCACAGCGGTCTAAGGCACTGCATCGCAGTGCTAGAGGCGCCACTACAGACCCGGGTTCGATCCCAGGCTGTGTTACAGCCGGCCGCGACCAGGAGACCCATGAGTTGGCCCAGCGTCGTCCGGGTTAGGGGAGGGTTTGGCCGGCCGGGATGCCCTTGTCCCATCACGCTCTAGTGACTCCTTGTGGCGGGCCGGGCGCATGCACGCTGACTTCGGTCGACAGCTGTACGGTGTTTCCTCCGACACATTGGTGCAACTGGCTTCCGGGTTAAGCGAGCAGTGTGGCTTGGCGGGGTCGTGTTTCGGAGGACTCATGGCTCTTGACCTTCGCCTCTCCCGAGTCCATACGGGAGTTGCAGCGATGGGACAAGACTGGAACTACCAATTGGATATCACGAAATTTAGGAGAAAAAGGGGTAAAAAGTACCTTAAAAAAAAAAACATGTTTTCAGTGAAATCTTTTCAATGATAGCGTGAATGCGATGAAACTCTTCCCTCTTTCCCTATAATGGCTAAGATGGCTCTTCCCCCTCGCAGGGCTGCCGGCCCAGACGGCATCCCTAGCCGCGTCCTCAAAGCATGCGCAAACCAGCTGGCTGGAGTGTTTATGGACATATTCAATCTCTCTCTATCCCAGTCTACTGTCCCCACCTGCTTCAATATGTCCACCATTGATATAACCTTGCCTTAACGTTCTTTTGAGTTAGTCCTTGGTGAGACAGTTGACAAAGCTGTTGCTTGACTCAATACTATTAAAGCTGCAAGACATGGGCATTATTGCATATGGTTTTTCCTTACTAATGTCGACTGGAAAATCAGAGGCATAAAGCAGATGTGTTTAATTAGTTCATTGATTTGTCATGTCCATGCTGTAGCAATTTGTCGGCATAATTAACCATCACAAATTATTTTATTAAGTATATACCCCTTACTGTGGTATGTGGTTCCCAACCAGGGGTACTAGGACCCCTGGGGGTACTTGGCATATACGCAGTAGTTGAGAAGACTAATGAGTCCATAGGGTTACTGGTAAAATGCACATGAGGGGGTACTTCAGGGGTACTCCGGGCAGAGCAAAATTCAGATGGTGGTACAGTAACCGAAAAAGGTTGGGAATCACTGCCTTACTGTACACTTGGAGACCTGTGATAGAGAAACTCGTTTTCCTTGATAATGGTTTCCAACATAAGTTACGCAGAACTTCTGTATTGTAATTCTATTTGCAGAATACCTTATTGAACATTGACTTGTGGCTGGTAACAAATTGGCACTGTAAACTTGACTGAACAAGTTCAGCGACAATGGATAAGTCTGCCCTCCTCTTTCTGATCGGTACGAAGTGATATTCCTCCTCGGCTTCAATCGACTATGGAGAGGTCATCAACCAGAACTGCCTGTGAAAAAGGAGCACAAATTGTGCAAATCAATGTACAATTATCAATAAGTGCACTAGTCACAATTCAATTACAGTTTTTTATTGTTTATTGTAACTGCAAGCGTTATGTCAGAATGCATTCGTTGAGCAACTATCTTAATTTACTCGCGTTACGGCCGGTATGTACAGTACCAGTCAAAAGTTTGGACACACCTACTCATTCAAGTGTTTTTCTTTATTTTTACTATTTTCTACATTGTAGAATAATAGTGTAGGCATCACAATTATGAAATAACACATGGAATCATGTAGTAACCAAAAAAGTATTAAACAAATCAAAATATTTTTTAGATTCTTCAAAGTAGCCCCCTTTGCCTTGACAGCTTTGCACAATCTTGGCATTCTCTCAACCAGCTTCACCTGGAATACTTTTCCAACAGTCTTGAAGGAGTTCCCACATATGCTGAGCACTTGTTGGCTGCTTTTCCTTCACTCTGCGGTCCAACTCATCCCAAACCATCTCAATTGGGTTGAGGTCCGGTGATTGTGGAGGCCAGGTCATCTGATGCAGCACTCCGTCACTCTCCTTCTTGGTCAAATAGCCCTTACACAGTCTGGAGGTGTGTTGGGTCATTGTCCTGTTGAAAAACAAATGATAGTCCCACTAAGCGCAAACCAGATGGGATGGCGTATCGCTGCAGAATGCTTTGGTAGCCATGCTGGTTAAGTGTGCCTTGAATTCTAAATAAATCACAGACAGTGTCACCAGCAAAGCACCCCCACACTATCACACCTCCTCTTCCATGCTTCACGGTGGGAACCACACATGCGGAGATCATCCATTCACCTACTCTGCGTCTCACAAAGACACAGCGGTTGGAACCAAAAATCTCAAATGTAAAATATATTTTCATTTGTATAACACTTTTTTGGTTACTACATGATCCCATATGTGTTATTTCATAGTTTTCATGTCTTCACTATTATTATACAATGTAGAAAATAGTAAAAATAAAGAAAAACCCTTGAATGAGTAGGCGTGTGCAAACTTTTGACTAGTACTGTACTTCCAAAAAAGGTCTACATAAAAACGTACAAGCATATTCGGCACCTCCAATGCAAATCATTCGGTCGGAAGTCTACATCAGATCAATACATTGGAGGTGCCGAAGATTTAAAAAAATCAGTTGCTTGTACATTTTTTTTTTTACACCTTTTTTGGAAGTACATACCGGGCGTAAAGGGAGTAAATTAAGATAGTGGCTCAGCGAAACTCCATATTTGGTGATCAACAAATGTATTTTGACATTATAACACTTGCAGAGCTGGTGAATGGGAGTTTGAATCTGAGCTTCCTGGGCGTTAGAGAGGTCTCGAACGCACAGATACTGGTTCATATATACAGTGCATTCAGAAAGTATTCAGACCCCTTGACTTTTTCCACATTTTGTGACGTTACAGCCTTATTCTCAAATGGATTAAATCGTTTGGTTCTCATCAATCTACACACAATACCCCATAATGACAAAGCGAAACAGTTTTTTAGAAATGTTTGTAAATGTATTACAAATGTAAAACAGAAATACCTTATTTACATAAGTATTCAGACCCTTTGCTATGATACTCGAAATTGAGATCAAGTGAATCCTGTTTTCATTGATCATCCTTGAGATGTTTCTACAATTTGATTGGAGTCCACCTGTGGTAAATTCAATTGATTGGACATGATTTGGAAAGGCACACAACTGTCTAAATAAGGTCCCACAGTTGACAGTGCATGTCAGAGCAAAAACCAAGCCATGAGGTCGAAGGAATTGTCCGTAGAGCTCAGAGACAGGATTGTGTCGAGGCACATACAGTGGGGGAAAAAAGTATTTAGTCAGCCACCAATTGTGCAAGTTCTCCCACTTAAAAAGATGAGAGGCCTGTAATTTTCATAATAGGTACACGTCAACTATGACAGACAAATTGAGCATTTTTTTTCCAGAAAATCACATTGTAGGATTTTTTATGAATTGATTTGCAAATTATGGTGGAAAATAAGTATTTGGTCACCTACAAACAAGCAAGATTTCTGGCTCTCACAGACCTGTAACTTCTTCTTTAAGAGGCTCCTCTGTCCTCCACTCGTTACCTGTATTAATGGCACCTGTTTGAACTTGTTATCAGTATAAAAGACACCTGTCCACAACCTCAAACAGTCACACTCCAAACTCCACTATGGCCAAGACCAAAGAGCTGTCAAAGGACACCAGAAACAAAATTGTAGACCTGCACCAGGCTGGGAAGACTGAATCTGCAATAGGTAAGCAGCTTGGTTTGAAGAAATCAACTGTGAGAGCAATTATTAGGAAATGGAAGACATACAAGACCACTGATAATCTCCCTCGATCTGGGGCTCCACGCAAGATCTCACCCCGTGGGGTCAAAATGATCACAAGAACGGTGAGCAAAAATCCCAGAACCACACGGGGGGACCTAGTGAATGACCTGCAGAGAGCTGGGACCAAAGGACAATTGAATCCATTTTAGAATAAGGCTGTAACGTAACAAAATGTGGAAAAAGTCAAGGGGTCTAAATTCTTTCCGAATGCACTTTATTATCATGCTAGTTATCTAGCTAGCTAATTGTTTCAATGCATCTTCTAAATGAGAAATTACAAGACACTTACCAAAGGGTTTTTCCTGATGTCCTCCTTGTTAAAACGTTAGCTAGCTAGGCTAGTCAGTCCCAGTTGGCTAGCTGGCTAACGTTAGCTAGTAGCTACTGAGTCCTTTTTATCAGAAATTGAAAAGTTAAATGAATACAAAACGTCACGCTTTTTTACACACTGGCTGGCTAGTTAGCAGAAAACACTGTTGCCTCTCGGCATTGCTAGCTAGCTAGCTATCAAACAAAGCTGTACTGGCCATCATGTAAGCTGCTAACTGGGATATAAAACATTAGGATGAATGGTCACTCCAAAACCGGTTGACCAATAGAGAAGCAACATTTACGCCTCCCTCTAAACCCCACCTACACGGAATTAATGTTCCCAAACTTTGCAAACGCATAAAAAGGCAGCGAAAGCAAAGGGCAGGGTAACGTGGTGGAAAAAGTACACAATTGTCATACTTGAGTAAAAGTAAAGATACCTTTTTAATAGAAAATGACTCAAGTAAAAGTAAAAGTCACCCATTTAAAATACTACTTGAGTAAAAGTCAAAGTATTTGTTTTTAAATATACTTAAGTATGAAAAGTGAAAGTATAAATCATTTCAATTTCTTTATATTAAGCAAACCAGACGGCATCATTTTCTTTTTTTCAGTTACGGATAGCCAGGGGCATGCTCCAACATTCCGACATAATTTACAAACGAAGCATGTGTTTAGTGAGTCCATCAGATCAGAGGCTGTAGGAATGACCAGGGATGTTCTTTTGATAAGTGTGAATTAGACCATTTTCTTGTCCTGCTAAGCATTCAAAATGTAACGAGTACTTTTGGGTGTCAGGGAAAATGTATGGAGTAAAAATTACATTCATTTCTTTAGGAATGTAGTAAAGGAAAAGTTGTCCAAAATATAAATAGTAAAGTACAGATTACCCACAAAAACTATTTAAGTAGGACTTTCAAGTATTTTTACTTAAGTACTTTACACCACTGCCAAAGAGGGAAGCGTTTCATCGCAATCTCATTATGATTGAAAATGTTTCACTGAAAACAATTTCTTTGCATTTATTTATAATTCATTTGTTCTTGCCTTTCAGAATGATTTCCTTGCAATATAATTTATTCTGCTTTCAAAACTTTTGGGTTCATGTTTTGCTTTCAATATCATTATTTTTATTTGCAATAATAAAAATGTTGTTCTCGAATTTAAAAGGTTTGCTTGATATTAAAGGCACAAAACTAATTCCATAAGAACTGTGCTGAAATAAAGTAGGATATCAAAGAATTTGCACTGCTGTCAATCAAGCTAAGGACAAAATAGAGAACTTATCAGTCTTATCTATGGGACCAAGGTTGGTTAATTTCTGTTGATTCATGATTCTTGGTACTCTTGTATTGACTAGGCCTATACCTTTAGGATATATGACAAGATTGTTTTCATTTTGATAAATGTTGTCAACAGGTTAAAAGTACAGTTTGTTTGTAGGAAGAGTCTTGGGATAGTTGTATGTTTTAATCTTTGACCTTTGGCACACACAACCAAACCCGTCATTAAAGGAGAAGTTTGCTTTTTAAAAATGTAAATGTAATGTTATAGGGTCCAGACACTTGTTTTGCGATTTCACTTGTTTTTGAGAAACTTACCCCAATCATCCTCATTGTGCAGTATGGGGGCTCTGAAAAAAACATGAACAAATGCTCCAAAACACGTCCTTTTAGAAACTGACACACTCAGTATAGTGATACAGGTCTTTATATGTTGTACACATTAAATTGTGTCATTCAGAACTTTATTTGCAACGTTATATTCCATTTTGTGCGACTCAAGATGTTTTCCATATCCAGCTGTTCCATTCTCAGTGTAGCCTACTGCTACAGGTAACTGCCGAAATAAAGGAAACACTAACATAAAGTGTCGTAATAGGGCATTGGGCCACTATGAGCCACAAGAACAGCTTCAGTGCGCCTTGGCATAGATTCATAGTGTCTGCAACTTTGTATCCCTCATTTACTCAAGTGTTTCCTTTATTTTGGCAGTTACCTGTAGAATGGACAGAGGGGTATCGATTGAGTCGCAACAAAATGGAATATAACATTGCTGATAAAGTTCGGTATGACACAATTTCATGTGTACAACATCTAAAGACTTGCATCACTATACTGAGAGCTTTTCCTTTTCTAAAAGGACATATTTGGGTGTTTTTGGAGACTTAGTTCCTGTTTTTTCAGATCCCCTGTACAATGAGGATGAGAATGGTTGGGGCAAGTTCAATAAAATAAAAAGTGTATAAAGCGCGCCATACATATATTTTTGGGGGGCTTGTAAAAAAGCACAATTCTCCTTCTAAAGAGGTTAGTCAGATAACTTTTTTTTTTTTCAATCTCCTGCATTTAATCTGTCAAAGCTAATATAATATAGTCATACAGAAATAAAATATTTAGTTTATGTATGTTCTCTCTCTAGTGTTTCAGGTATGGACTGGAGAGCTGTGTTCACAGCCTTGGAGGCAGTGTGTGAGGAAAACATCACAGCTCTGTCTGGGCCTACCGACTTGCTGTACAGTAACGCTTCCGGGCGCTTGGTGACCTGCATGAGAAAGATTCAGGAACATGGCCATGCCCTCGAACCCGTGGTTGCTGGTTTTACTGCAGTCTACCACCACTATGACTTTGACACAGAGACCCCTGGGAATGGGTATCGCACACTGGTAAAGGTAAGCTATAATAACATACCTTTTCTACTAACTTCACTGCCCAGAATTATGATGTCAGTAGTCTAGAAGAAGTATCACGTCGTGTGATTGTCAAGAGACTGAGACAATCACACAGTCAAAAGACTGAGCAAGCTAGCAACAGAGGGATAATACAAGGAAGGTGAGATGGAGCATCTTGGATTACTAATATAATGCAAAACTAGAAATATATTCATTTTATTCACAATACCAGCTGACAAAAAAGCATCCCATCTCATCTCTCAGGTGCTGCAGTCTTGCCTTTTGCACATCATCCACAAGGGCCGCTACATTGCCTCTAACTGCCACAGGGCCTTCTTCAGGGCCAACCACAATGCCTCAGAGATGGAAGCCTACTGCAGTGCCCTGTGTCAGCTGCGGGCCCTCCTCTACCTCGCTCAGCGTCTGCTCCACGACAATGGTCACGGGCAGCTGTACTCCCTGCAGGATGGAGAGCTGAGCAGGAGGTTTGTGAGGGAGTACACCTCCATGCACAAGGCCTGCTTCTATGGCCGCTGCCTGGGCTTTCAGGTCAGTCATCACCACTTGTTGACTTTGTGGGAGGAGTGGCGCATTGAATTCAATATAATGTTGATAAGATATAATTTAGCAATTGGTCATTGTGAACGCTGGACTAAGCTTTTCATGACTTGGGAATATACTGATGGTGGATGATACTGTAGCCTCGTCGAGAACCAGGCTTCCCTGACAATAACGTTTTTGGAGGTATGGCTACGCGAGACTAATGATACTGAAATCCTAATTTTCCCTCCGTCTCCCCAGTTCTCGCCTACCCTTCGTCCGTTCCTGCAGACAGTTGTCATAAGCATGGTCTCATTCGGAGAGAGCTACGGAAAACAACAGTCTGGGTTAGGTCAGTCTCTGTAAATGTCTGTGAATTCTTTGGGCTGTAAGAACTTGTAAAAACGATATATATTTTAGTTTAGTGGAGTACAGGCTTACCTGAATAAACAACACAGACTGAATGCAATATTACATTTTATTAAGTCGTTTGAGGAATGGCCTCGTCTCTGAGGGAAGATCCTTGAGCCAGATGATGTGATTTCCCCGCTGGGGAAAGGAGTTCTAATGACGGGCCGTTATTATAGCTGGTGTTAGTGGGGAGATGGAGGGTTGTCGGTAACTTTTTCTATAATACAGCAAGTAAGAGAACACGGCTAAGTTTGACATATAAATGCATCCCAAGATGTATGCCTATTGGTTGAGAGAGAGAGGAAGGTGATAATTGCAGAAGTAGGTTAAACAGCAAGCGTGAGGAATGTGCATTATTGTGCTTATACACGGTAAATGGGTGAATGACATTCCACACATGGCTAATAAGAAAGAGGAGAAGAAACGAGATGCTATGCTGATGATGATATGTTTGTATTAATTCCCACCATGCCCGTAGAATAGGAAACAAAAGTGAATTATTTTATGCATACTGGATGAAGTTAAACAAACATTCAGAACAGCCTTCCTGATTGAACTTTCGTAATAGAACTTATCTCAATCAACCTGACTGACTATCTACTTAGTAGGGCCTTTTGTAAGATTTGTGGTTATCCTTTTGACATTTTTAAAAGGTAGTGCATAGTATGCACTGCCAAACAGACTTTGCATTCACTCTCCATTTCCCTCAGGTATGGCAGCTTTCTCCTTCCTTACCTCTGGGAAGTATGTCATTGATCCAGAGCTGAGGGGAGCAGAGTTTGAGCGGATCACCCAGAATCTGGACATGAAGTTCTGGAAGTCTTTCTGGAACCTCACAGAATCAGATCTTCTATCGGTGAGGGGAGAAGGGTGTCGACTAGCAATATGATATTGTATGCAAATAAGGATGTCTTGCATCTTGCAGTCTCTCCGGGTCTCTGTGTCTGTTTCCCCTACTTACTCAGTCTCTTTTCTTGCTCTTCCCATCTTTCTGTTGGTTTGATTGCTTTTAAGACCGTTTACAACATCCTCTTCATCATTTTATCCCTCCCTCCCACAGGGCTTGGCCAGTATAGCCTCTAACCTAGTGCAGCTGAACATCACCCTGACCATACCTCCTAAACCACTGCGCCTCCCCCTGGCCTCAGACCCCCGTCTCTTTGCCCCTGTGTCCCCTCCGGTGGCCCACTGGGGCCCTGGACCTGTCAACATGCGGCTCATCTCCTATGAGCTTCGAGAAGGACAGGTGAGCTCTCAGCTGTAACCTCAGTGGTTACTATGTGATGTTTTTATCACAGTTCTGCACTGTTTAATCATGTTAGTGTAAAAAG
Source organism: Coregonus lavaretus (assembly GCF_964263955.1). Lineage (NCBI taxonomy): Eukaryota > Metazoa > Chordata > Actinopteri > Salmoniformes > Salmonidae > Coregonus > Coregonus lavaretus. The sequence continues at coordinate 171,732 of NC_140025.1, forward strand.
GTTCAGTTATGATGCAAACATCTCTCTCTCTTTCTTCCTTCAGGACAGTGAAGAGCTGCTGTCTTTCTCTCGTACAGAAGCTACCCCCATCTCCCTGTCTTTGGTGCCATTTGGTGCCCAGAAGCACCCTCCCTCCCCCTGGCTGCTGATCCACTTCCATGGAGGAGGCTTCGTGGCCCAGACCTCGAAATCCCATGAGGTATGGTAGGCCAGGGATAGTGGTGTGATGCCTGCAATTACTTAAGCTAGTCACTCACCTTAGTCTCTCAGTAATCAAGTTAAGTGGGGCTTAGCACTTACCATGAAGTCTACTTTCCTCTCTTTTAACACTTCTGTTTAATTTTCCTGTCACATCTCCATTTTCTCTCTCCATTTGTCCTCCATTCTCACTCTATCTTCCAGAACTATCTGAAGAGCTGGTCCAAGGATCTAAATGTCCCCATCCTGTCTGTGGATTACTCCCTGGCCCCTGAGGCCCCCTTCCCCAGAGCCCTGGAGGAGTGCTTCTACGCCTACTGTTGGGCCCTCAAGAACTGCCATCTTCTGGGTCGGTGTCGTTACTAATGTGTTAGAGTTTAGAACCAAATAAAAGGGTTCTTACCTAGACAGAGGACCTGCCGGTCAATATTATTAGTAATCTGTTATTGCAGTATTATAACAACCGCCTGTATCAGACCAGCTGGTACTGATTGCTCTGTCCCTCTGCCCCAGGCTCCACGGCTGAGCGTGTGTGTCTGGCTGGGGACAGTGCTGGGGGGAACCTCTGCATCACCGTGTCTATGAGGGCCATGGCCTGCGGTGTGCGTGTCCCAGATGGTATTATGGCTGCCTACCCAGCTACCCTGCTCACCACTGACGCCTCGCCCTCCCGTCTGCTCACCCTCATTGACCCACTGCTGCCATTAGGAGTGCTCTCCAAGTGCCTCAACGCCTACGCTGGTAAGGAAGGAAGGAAGGATGTGAAAGGGATGAGGGTATTAGGCAAAGCTTATGGAAATTAGAGTTAAGGGGCAAAGAATGTCTCAGCATTAAGAGTGATGTTTTTGTGTGTAGGTCTTAAATAACTGCATTTTCCGTCCTCCTTTTTTTCCCCAATTACCTCTTCTTCCTCTTTTCCACTTTCTCTCCAGGTGTAGACTCTCAGGTGGTACAGCCCACAGAGGGGACCAGCACGTTAAGTGCTCTAGGTAGAGATACAGCCTTGCTGATCAGTGACCTCACACAGGGGGCGTCCAATTGGATCCAGTCATTCCTTCCTGCAGAGGTCCTAGGGTCACTGTCATCGTCACACCATAGATCCCTCGATAACGAGGCCCACTACAGATCAACGTCACCCTGTTCCTCCTCATCCAACTACTCCTCAGGTCCTAGGGACTACCCAGAAGGTTTTGAGCCCCTGCGCTCTGAGCGCCTGTCTGTGATCCAGACGCCTAGCTGTCCCATTGTCAAGAACCCGTTTGTGTCACCGCTTCTATCCCCTGTCGACCTACTGAGAGGACTACCGCCTGTACACTTAGTGGTGAGAGGGGGGATGAGGGATGGAGGGAATGGATGGGTAAAGGGAGAGTGTGTGTGTGTGTAAAGGAGTGGTTGTGGTGGAGTCGATGCATTTGGAAAAACTGGTGTGGAGGTTGAGAGCGATGGAAAAGCCAAGAAAGCAAAAGAATATCAGACCTGCCAAACTGCACTCATTTTGCGGACCATGCACGCAATTTGAGGTCAAAGTTCGCAGGTACAAAAAACGACCCTAAAATATGCAGAAATAGGCTTCTAGTTGGAACATTGTGGTTTTTGACTCAACCGTCTGAAGTTGGAGCTGAGCCAATCAGAGGACTTGGGCGATGAGAAAAAATCACCCCCCCCCCCCCCCAGAGAGAGCTGTTCCACTAATACCCCCCTTCACAGAAAGACTTTTATAGATTAGTAGGCCTATGTTAATTAATCAGTTCTTGATCTGTCCTCTCATCTTGATATACAGTTGAAGTCGGAAGTTTACATACACCTTAGCCAAATACATTTAAACTCAGTTTTTCACAATTCCTGACATTTAATCCTAGTAAAAATGCCCTGTCTTAGGTCAGTTAGGATCACCACTTTATTTTAAGAATGTGAAATGTCAGAATAATAGTAGAGAGAATGATTTATTTCAGCTTTTATTTCTTTCATCACATTCCCAGTGGGTCAGAAGTTTACATACACTCAATTAGTATTTGGTAGCATTGCTTTTAAATTGTTTAACTTGGGTAAAACGTTTCGGGTAGCCTTCCACAAGCTTGCCACAATAAGTTGGGTGAATTTTGGCCCATTCCTCCTGACAGATCTGGTGTAACTGAGTCAGGTTTGTAGGCCTCCTTGCTCGCACACGCATTTTCAGTTCTGCCCACAAATGTTCTATAGGATTGAGGTCAGGGCTTTGTGATGGCCACTCCAATACCTTGACTTTGTTGTCCTTAAGCAATTTTGCCACAACTTTGGAAGTATGCTTGGGGTCATTGTCCATTTGGAAGACCCATTTGCGACCAAGCTTTAACTTCCTGACTGATGTCTTGAGATGTTGCTTCAATATATCCACATCATTTTCCTTCCTCATGATGCCATCTATTTTGTGAAGTGCACCAGTCCCTCCTGCAGCAAAGCACCCCCACAGCATGATGCTGCCACCCCCGTGCTTCACGGTTGGAATGGTGTATTTCAGCTTGCAAGCCGACCCCCTTTTTCCTCCAAACATAACGATGGTCATTATGGGCAAACAGTTCTATTTTTGTTTCATCAGACCAGAGGACATTTCTCCAAAAAGTACGATCTTTGTCCCCATGTGGAGTTGCAAACCGTAGTCTGGCTTTTTTATGGCGGTTTTGGAGCAGTGGCTTCTTCCTTGCTGAGCGGCCTTTCAGGTTATGTCGATATAGGACTCGTTTTACTGTGGATATAGATACTTTTGTACCTGTTTCCTCCAGCATCTTCACAAGGTCCTTTGCTGTTGTTCTGGGATTGATTTGCACTTTTCGCACCAAAGTACGTTCATCTCTAGGAGACAGAACGCGTCTCCTTCCTGAGCGGTATGACGGCTGCGTGGTCCCATGGTGTTTATACTTGCGTACTATTGTTTTCTGGAATTTTCCAAGCTGTTTAAAGGCACAGTCAACTTAGTGTATGTAAACTTCTGACCCACTGGAATTGTGATACAGACAATTATAAGTGAAATAATCTGTCTGTAAACAATTGTTGGAAAAATTACTTTTGTCATGCACAAAGTAGATGTCCTAACCGACTTGCCAAAACGATACTTTGTTAACAAGAAATGTGTGGAGTGGTTGAAAAACGAGTTTTAATGACTCCAATCTAACTGTATGTAAACTTCCGACTTCAATTGTAGCTAAATGTCAACAAACAGTTGGCTGCTAATGATAGTAATAGTCAGTTCACCAATGACAACAAGGCATGTTGAATGAATGCTAGCCTAGTAGTCAGACCTAACTTGATGGATTAGGTCAGAGATGGAGATCTGAAACAAGCTCATATAGGCCTAGTTCAGTTGTTTCATATTCCAAATAGCTTACAGTAATCTAGACTACTACATTGCATCCAGTAATTGAATAATTCCGAATCTTCTCCCCAAACAAAATTAAAAAGCTAGTTTACATTTTCACTAGACTATTCACATAAAGACGCCTATTAATTAGAATAATCATTTCCCCAAAATGAAAGTGTCATTGAGACAATCAACATTTTATTTAGGATCAAACTTGCCTACATTGATTGATATCATTTAAGACTCTAGGTTTCAATAAATGGCAGTTACAGGTAAAAAAAAAAAGCTAAATGCCACCTACAATCAACACCACCTTGTCAGAAAATCTTAGGGAGAGCCCTGGGCAATGTTCCCTCTAAGCTGCGCATGAGAACATTTTCCCAGGGAGGTTACACTATCAATGTTTCCCTCTACTGTGGGAATTATGATCAAATCAGCATAATATTAGTCCCTTTTAATGCAACATACCGAAACAAATCTAACTATGCAAGATTTACCAGTAGTCTGATTTTGTTTTAGGCAGAGCGCATCGGAAGGAGGACTCCATGCAATGACAGGCACGAGCGGTGGAGAGTAGATGCGCGTGTGCATATTTGTTCATATTCTTTGCTAGTTAGTGAGTTATTAGCCCAATTATAGCATATTTCTGGTCAGCAATGGGGGAGTGATTGCTTCCTACAAGAGCACAAAACGTTTAGGCCTACATTTCTAGCCATTTTGAATAAGCGAAGAAGCCAATAGGCAGAGGGTAGCATACATTTTTGACTGATTCTCTGTCATAATAATGGTATGGGAATAATAACAATAATAATAATAATAATAATGTTGTATTGCATCAAACAACACAATACAACAGCATTTTCAGCCTCTGTCTGAAGGACAAGTGGCTAAAGGGGTTATATCAAGCCCTGCATAATGTTTTTAGAAGTCTACATTGAACACCACACATTGGCTTCTACTGTAGGCAGTATCATAGGTATAACAGCTATTTTATTAGCTATTTCCATGTTAAAATGTTATGGGATGTATTTTCAATTTTTTTAAATGGTAGGCCACTGTTAAAACTATAACTTAAAAGGTGTTCACAGTAAACAGTGTGCACAGTAAACGTGTGCTGGAAGTTGCACAGATTTTTCACAACGTTCAAGTTTTCACTCAGCAGACCTGAAATTTGCTCAGTGATGAAAACATTGAGGGAACATTGGCCCTGGGGTGTATTCATTTTGCCGATCTGTTGCAAAACGTTTCTTAAACATTAAACGGAAGCAAACAGAAAGAAACAGGGAGGGACTTTCCTGAATTTGTCCAATAGAAACTCTAGTTTTAACTGTTTGGACTAATGATTACGTCCCTGATTGTACATTTAAACATATTTCTAGTTAGCTACTGAAGAGCAGCCAATTGCCAAGTACCCACAACAGTCTATAGCCTACCATTCCTACTGAGGCAGTCTTTTGCCAACAGCATTATTAGGTAAAAAAAGGTGCATTTGTCTATGATTTGAGCAGTGTGGGTGTCGCACGCGTGCTGTCGTGGGGGCCGGGGGTTCCGCCACCGCACTGAAGTAGTACTCATAAAAATCTGCAGTGGGTCTATTTTGTCATTGTTCACTGGTCTCTCTAACACTCCACGATTGATGGTCTTTCCACTTTAAGGGCCAATCGGGAGTTCAAATAATAAGCGATCACCCCGCCACTTGTTTTGGTAAACAGCTGAGGGATGGGGCTTGAGAAATATAGGTATAACCACCGAGCTATAGATGCAAGGACTGACCATCCATGAGATCAAAATGATACTTTTAACCATGTTTTGAAGCTATACAGTTTGTTTACATTAACATTGGCGTAAAACAAGCTTATATTTTGGGTTTGGAGGGGTATACTACAAAGCAAGATCAATAACTTTTTACTTTTTAGAAAGATAAGCTTGAAATGGGCATAGTCTAATTGCCTCAACAATCCAAAACACAAATCTAAGTTTTTTCTTAATTAAGCAAAAAATCAATAGTTATTTCTGGTTGTTTATCCAAACAGGGAAGCATACCCCCTTCCCTGTTTGACTGCTAGGTTTTATGGGTATTATGACACCTGCACTGTGGGGCTCTATAGACCCCTTTCTGTGTTTGCAAACATTACTGCATTAAAAAAAACATTTTTAGTAATTTAGTAGATGCTCTTATCCAGAGCGACTTACAGTTAGTGAGTGCATACATTATTTTTAATTTTTTTCATACTGGCCCCCCGTGGGAATCGAACCCACAACCCTGGCGTTGCAAACGCCATGCTCTACCAACTGAGCTACATCCCTGCCGGCCATTCCCTCCCCTACCCTACCCTGGACGACGCTGGGCCAATTGTGCGCTGCCCTATGGGTCTCCCGGTCGCGGCTGGCTACGACAGAGCCTGGATTCAAACCAGGATCTCTAGTGGCCACTCGGAGGAGTGGCGAAGCATGCCATATTGGTTGCAGAACATGGGAGTTCTCATAAACCGCCAACAAAACAAGCCTCTATTTACATGTTGCTTATGAGTGCATTTGACACTACTTTTGGATTATAATTTGGATTTTAAGGCTTGTATGAATATCCTGCTTAATATAATATTTGTCATCGTCGCAAATCAACTGCATTATACTTAAAAAACACTTCCAACTTCAGCATTTTGGCTAGAGCTCTTATGTCAATGAGCGTTGGCATTCTAGCTATCAACTGCTGCATCCAAAATAAGTATTTTGCAAAGATCACAACCAAATATATTCTTAGCGACTGTTCAAGCAATAATCAAAACAACATTGTAAGCGTATGAAAAAAGTTTTTTTGTTTAGAAGTAATAACTGCAGAAATCTAGGCTATGTTGAATGGACGCAGATGGCGATGGGGGTCATTCTGCCTCCAAAAATCGTGTGCATTCCATGCCTGACGTCAGTGTGTCGTGTACTGAAAAGGGGCCTACATATCATTAATTTAACAGTCCAGAAATGGAGGAAGCATATCCAGATTGGCCCCTTTTTAGATCTCTGAGTTTTCTGTCATTCTTACTCCCCTGTCTGTCCCCATAGGCCTCTGCACTGGATGCCTTGTTGGATGACTCTGTGATGTTCGCCAAGAAACTGCGGGATATGGGCCAACCAGTGACCCTGAGGGTGGTGGAGGACCTACCACATGGCTTCCTCAGCCTATCGGGGCTTGCTAAGGAGACACAGGTGGCCTCAGACATCTGTGTAGAGCGAATCAGAGAGGTCTTCCAGCAGCAAATCCCACCTTCCTGTACTCACAAGCGACCAAAGTTGGAAAGGACCAATCATGGGGCTGGCCCATCAAATTGAGTGGCTGACCAGCTGCATAATAGAATGGAGGGGAAAGTATAGTTGTTAGGTTAGAGCTTGTAGTTAACTGGGGACTCATGCATTTAAAATGTATCAAAGGGTGAAGTGGGAAAAAAATAAGAAACTAAGGATGGAAGAAAAAGGGAGGACAGGCAACGTGAGGGGCTTTCCAGATTATTTTACTCAATGGCACTCCCTGTCTGGGGAAAAGGCAGTCCTCTAGTCTACTGACTGACTGCACAATACGATAATTCAAAGCACACTGGGGAAAAAGTATGACATGTAGTGTCCTTTTTAACAATGCAGAAACATAACACAGGGTATGTTAATAAAACAAATTTGACCAGCACTGAAAGAAATGCCTTGCCTGGTTGCTATTCTGTTTTTATGCTTTAACAAACCCCTTTGTCATTGAGTTGGCTAAAGCAGAAACAAAATGGCAACCGGCTACTAGGTAAAATGCTTCTTGTATTTAGAAATAGAAGTAATAATCTCTGAATAGACAGACTTGTTTAATTAGAAATATTGTGCCTTTAACTCCAAAGCTGTACTGTACAAACTAATCCCTTTATATTACCTTGCCTGTATCATCGGGTTGAACAACTAATAGGACCTAATGCATACATAGGTACTACAAATGTGTGTTTGGTTAATTATATAAGCTTGTTTGTTATGTATTTACAAGATAGAACTACAGTGTTGTATTGACAAGGTGATGTTGACCAGCAGTGTATGAGTGTGGAAGTGACTTGGTTGAACGTGGACCTAAGTTTTTGTTTGAGTTGAATTGCTTTATATTTGCTGGGTTACTGTTTTGGAATGATATCATGTTGCATTTAAGGGTAGATGTCAAATGTACTTACTACTTACAGAACACAAAAATTGTATTTAATCATTGTGGGGATTTGTTTTCTCATAGCTGGATGTGATGACTACCTTGGAAGGAATTTATTGATGATTAAGCATGAAGGGTTTGTACTGTACTGATATAAATTGTTTCACCTAACAAGCTGTGATTTAATGTGAGGAGATGTTTTAGGGAGTAGGGGGAGATAAGAACTTGTGTCTCAAAATACTAGACTACACTGCCTCTTTGTGATCTGTGAACCGTCCTTGAACGTAGGTACATAGAGTACAGTGGAACGGTGTCTATGGGTGCTGACTCTACAGGTTGTTATGATAACAACTTATGCCTGGCAACAGTGTGCAACAGTGGAGCGCCAAGGGTCTGGGACCAGCCTGAGCGCCAGCGATAGGTTGGGCAAGTCTAAACCACGCCCAACCTCTACCCTGATAGGCCCAGCAGAGAGCGGGAACTAAAACTGTCAGGGTATTTACGGAAGGATGTGTAATGAGGAAGTCAGTTCTCTGTCTGCCCTGCGTGGTATTTCAGTGAGCCCGTATACGAACCATCATTCTTATCATACATACATTTTGCATATAATAAATTTAGCTTGGATTGAATATCTCTTGATTTATGTTTTCTCTTATTCCAATATCAGATTTGAATTAGGCAATTTCTAACAATTGGTGACCTCCGACTGTGATCTGGTAGCGGAACTTCGCTGGAATTCATCCAGCCCATTGGACTTCGCTGTCGTTGAACGGTGTGTTTCACAAAGTGCCCGGGCTTCTAAAAACAGGTAAGCAGACACCTATTGTTATGTAACTAAAGTTCTGCACATTGGCTTTATCCAAATTAATTTTGTGAAGCACCTGTTTGATGTAAGTGAACTCTATTACGCTATAAATAACGATTATAGAATACTAATTCAATTTTATAAGATACCATGCAAATGTTTGATAATTCTGACGGTTAAACCCATGGGATAATAGGAGGCTGTGTGCCCCATAGTAGAAGGAGGCTGTGTGCCCCATAGTAGGAGGCTGTGTGCCCCATAGTAGAAGGAGGCTGTGTGCCCCATAGTAGAAGGAGGCTGTGTGCCCCATAGTAGAAGGAGGCTGTGTGCCCCATAGTAGAAGGAGGCTGTGTGCCCCATAGTAGAAGGAGGCTGTGTGCCCCATAGTAGAAGCAGGCTGTGTGCCCCATAGTAGAAGGAGGCTGTGTGCCCCATAGTAGAAGGAGGCTGTGTGCCCCATAGTAGAAGGAGGCTGTGTGCCCCATAGTAGAAGGAGGCTGTGTGCCCCATAGTAGAAGGAGGCTGTGTGCCCCATAGTAGAAGGAGGCTGTGTGCCCCATAGTAGAATGAGGCTGTGTGCCCCATAGTAGAAGGAGGCTGTGTGCCCCATAGTAGAAGGAGGCTGTGTGCCCCATAGTAGGAGGCTGTGTGCCCCATAGTAGAAGGAGGCTGTGTGCCCCATAGTAGAGGAGGCTGTGTGCCCCATAGTAGAGGAGGCTGTGTGCCCAATAGAAGCGGCTGTGTGCCCATAGAGGGGGCTGTGTGCCCAATAGAAGCGGCTGTGTGCCCATAGAGGAGGCTGTGTGCCCAATAGAAGCGGCTGTGTGCCCATAGAAGAGGCTGTGTGCCCAAATAGATTGTGTGTCGAGTGTAAGTGTGTCATTTATGACTGTGTGACATATTTGACTGTGTGATAGGATTATGACTGTGTATTGTGAGTGAGTGCGATAACTGTGTACTATTTTTGCTGTGTGATAACTGTATACTACGTTTAACTGTGTAATAACTGTACCATTTTTGGCTGTGAATACAAACAATATTTTAAAACAGTAAATAATGAGAATTACAATTAGGAAATAAAGTTTAAATTGTGCAAACATTAACAAAAGACACCCATAGGAGGTACTTTAAATAGATAGGCAGTGCGACGCTATGGCACATATCAGTTCAGACTAGATATGACTAGGTACATAGGAGGCACTTAAAATTCTTTAAGAAAGGGGTGACGCTATTGACACGTATCAGCAAAGGCTAGGTACGGCTAAGATCAGAGTGTTGTCGTATGCATGAGAGAGTGAATGATAAACCTGTATACCTTGATAGAAAACTAATTGGGAATTAAAGACGTCTGTGGCTGTCCAAACTGTATAATTTGTGAATAACTTGTGGTTGCTTAAACCGTATAACCCGTTAATAACAATTGGGAACATAAAGGTATAGTGATGAATGGCTAGTGTGACTGAACTGAAACGTTTGAGCTGATATGATTGAACTGTGGCGTTTGATGTTTGACATAGCGTAATACTGGTTTTGAATAGTTGTGTCGAAGCAATTCGGTTTATTATTTGATTTAATGTTTGATGTTTGACATAGCATAATACTGGTTTTAGGTGCTTGGGTTGAGGCTATTTGGTTTATTATTTGATTTAACGTTTGATGTTTGACCCTGCAAAATACTGGTTAAATAATTAGACCGAAATAATTCGGTTTATCGTTGAAATATAAATATGCACCGACTTTAACTAATTAGGTGGGAATAATTTGATTTAAATAAATAGACTAAAGTACAGTGGGGAAAAAAAGTATTTAGTCAGCCACCAATTGTGCAAGTTCTCCCACTTAAAAAGATGAGAGAGGCCTGTAATTCTCATCATAGGTACACGTCAATTATGACAGACAAAATTAGAAAAAAAATCCAGAAAATCACATTGTAGGATTTTTAATGAATTTATATGCAAATTATGGTGGAAAATAAGTATTTGGTCACCTACAAACAAGCAAGATTTCTGGCTCTCACAGACCTGTAACTTCTTCTTTAAGAGGCTCCTCTGTCCTCCACTCGTTACCTGTATTAATGGCACCTGTTTGAACTTGTTATCAGTATAAAAGACACCTGTCCACAACCTCAAACAGTCACACTCCAAACTCCACTATGACCAAGACCAAAGAGCTGTCAAAGGACACCAGAAACAAAATTGTAGACCTGCACCAGGCTGGGAAGACTGAATCTGCAATAGGTAAGCAGCTTGGTTTGAAGAAATCAACTGTGGGAGCAATTATTAGGAAATGGAAGACATACAAGACCACTGATAATCTCCCTCGATCTGGGGCTCCACGCAAGATCTCACCCCGTGGGGTCAAAATGATCACAAGAACGGTGAGCAAAAATCCCAGAACCACACGGGGGAACCTAGTGAATGACCTGCAGAGAGCTGGGACCAAAGTAACAAAGCCTACCATCAGTAAAACACTACGCCGCCAGGGACTCAAATCCTGCAGTGCTAGACGTGTCCCCCTGCTTAAGCCAGTACATGTCCAGGCCCGTCTGAAGTTTGCTAGAGTGCATTTGGATGATCCAGAAGAGGATTGGGAGAATGTCATATGGTCAGATGAAACCAAAATAGAACTTTTTGGTAAAAACTCAACTCGTCGTGTTTGGAGGACAAAGAATGCTGAGTTGCATCCAAAGAACACCATACCTACTGTGAAGCATGGGGGTGGAAACATCATGCTTTGGGGCTGTTTTTCTGCAATGGGACCAGGACGACTGATCCGTGTAAAGGAAATAATGAATGGGGCCATGTATTGTGAGATTTTGAGTGAAAACCTCCTTCCATCAGCAAGGGCATTGAAGATGAAACGTGGCTGGGTCTTTCAGCATGACAATGATCCCAAACACACCGCCCGGGCAACGAAGGAGTGGCTTCGTAAGAAGCATTTCAAGGTCCTGGAGTGGCCTAGCCAGTCTCCAGATCTCAACCCCATAGAAAATCTTTGGAGGGAGTTGAAAGTCTGTGTTGCCCAGCGACAGCCCCAAAACATCACTGCTCTAGAGGAGATCTGCATGGAGGAATGGGCCAAAATACCAGCAACAGTGTGTGAAAACCTTGTGAAGACTTACAGAAAACGTTTGACATGTGTCATTGCCAACGAAGGGTATATAACAAAGTATTGAGAAACTTTTGTTATTGACCAAATACTTATTTTCCACCATAATTTGCAAATAAATTCATTAAAAATCCTACAATGTGATTTTCTGGATTTTTTTCCCTCATTTTGTCTGTCATAGTTGACATGTACCTATGATGAAAATTACAGGCCTCTCTCATCTTTTTAAGTGGGAGAACTTGCACAATTGGTAGCTGACTAAATACTTTTTTTCCCCACTGTACTTTAACTAACGGCAGAATATTGGAAACGCTAAAACGAAAAACAGACAAAGCCTGTTCCCACTGGACACAGAAGGGAGAGTTGCGAGGGGAGGGGCTGGAGACAGCGAGAGTGTGGCTTTTGAAGAGTCAGGAGAGAAAAGGGGGGTGATTTGTGTCGATTGGTAGTTGGCTGGGAACACCACGGGGCGATTGTTTGAGAGGTGCCTGTGGGTTTCTGACGATATATACACGTATGAACTTGCTCACCCGAACGTAGACGTACATCATGGGTGAGAAAGTAGAGAATATTCACATTTGCATTTTTGGTCATTTAGCAGACGCTCTTATCCAGAGCGACTTACAGGAGCAATTAGGGTTAAGTGCCTTGCTCAAGGGCACATCGACAGATTTTTCACCTAGTCGGCTCGGGGATTAGAACCAGCGACCTTTCGGTTACTGGCACAACGCTCTTACCCACTAAGCTACCTGCCGCCCTACATGAAAGGGGAGGTTAACTTGGCCCCAGACAATCGATCTGAGATCGACTTAAGTTTCAGTCATGGGATTTTATTTTTATTTTTGCTTTAACCCCTTAATTCCTTTTACATTCATTTTGGGTCTAAATCCGTCAAAGGGTTTTCCCATCGCCATCATGGGCCAAGTTCTCTGTCGTGTTTGAAAGTAAATTTTTTATTTTAATCATATGGATTTACTGTCACTAACCACGTTTCCATCCACATGCTAATAAAGTCATACCATATTTAAAAAATCACGACAGCTGTGATGCAAACAGGAAACTTCGGTACATTTTTCAAAATGCTGACAGATAATTGGTTCGTGTGTCGGTAAAATTCATTATGCGAGAAATGGCAGTGGAAACACCTTTATGCGCAATCATTTATATAATAACCATCATATTGAAGTAAACTGAGTCACACGATGATATGGTGTGTGGTCCTCCCACTACGGCTCGGGAATCCATGCAGTTTATTAGGCTACAGATTAAATAAATTATGAACTTCACAGAGTGGTGAAAGTGCACAGTGATCTTGATGCTCCTTTCCAATAAATATCGAGGGTCTTATTCTGGTGACGTGATGATCAGTGCTTGACTGTCATTTGACAAATACAAATATTCTTGCTCTTATCCATTATAATAATCTCATCATGTAGACTAGTCTACTTGCACAGTATCTGCGAGCTGTTGGCTAGAGCGCACATGCCAAGACCAGTGTAGGCACATTTGCTATTTAACGCAACAGTGTTTGTGACAAGTGACAACTATCGGTAGAGTTAAATGCGATGGAAATACATTGAACTTTTAGATTTTTATTCAGTACATGAAAACTTAAGCAAAAAAGTACATTTTGTGTGTATACAGTGAGGGAAAAAAGTATTTGATCCCCTGCTGATTTTGTACGTTTGCCTAATGACAAAGAAATTATCAGTCTATAATTTTAATGGTAGGTTTATTTGAACAGTGAGAGACAGAATAACAACAACAAAATCCAGAAAAACAAATTTCAAAAATGTTATAAATTGATTTGCATTTTAATGAGGGAAATAAGTATTTGACCCCCTCTCAATCAGAAAGATTTCTGGCTCCCAGGTGTCTTTTATACAGGTAACGAGCTGAGATTAGGAGCACACTCTTAAAGGGAGTGCTCCTAATCTCAGTTTGTTACCTGTATAAAAGACACCTGTCCACAGAATCAATCAATCAATCAGATTCCAAACTCTCCACCATGGCCAAGACCAAAGAGCTCTCCAAGGATGTCAGGGACAAGATTGTAGACCTACACAAGGCTGGAATGGGCTACAAAACCATCGCCAAGCAGCTTGGTGAGAAGGTGACAACAGTTGGTTCAATTATTCGCAAATGGAAGAAACACAAAATAACTGTCAATCTCCCTCGGCCTGGGGCTCCATGCAAGATCTAACCTCGTGGAGTTGCAATGATCATGAGAACGGTGAGGAATCAGCCCAGAACTACACGAGAGGATCTTGTCAATGATCTCAAGGCAGCTGGGACCATAGTCACCAAGAAAACAATTGGCAACACACTACGCCGTGAAGGTCTGCAAAGAGGAGTGGAACAAAATCCCTCCTGAGATGTGTGCAAACCTGATGGCCAACTACAAGAAACGTCTGACCTCTGTGATTGCCAACAAGGGTTTTGCCACCAAGTACTAAGTCTTGTTTTGCAGAGGGGTCAAATACTTACATTTACATTTACATTTTAGTCATTTAGCAGACGCTCTTATCCAGAGCGACTTACAGGAGCAATTAGGGTTAAGTGCCTTGCTCAAGGGCACATTAACGTCATTTAGCAGACGCTCTTAGCCAGAGCGACTCACAAATTGGTGCGCTCACCCTATAGCCAGTGGGATAACCACTTTACAATTTGGGGGGGGGGGGGGGGGGGGGGTTAGAAGGATTACTTTATCCTATCCCAGGTATTCCTTACAGAGGTGGGGTTTCAAATGTCTCCGGAAGGTGGTGAGTGACTCCGCTGTCCTGGCGTCGTGAGGGAGCTTGTTCCACCATTGGGGTGCCAGAGCAGCGAACAGTTTTGACTGGGCTGAGCGGGAGCTATGCTTCCGCAGAGGAAGGGGAGCCAGCAGGCCAGAGGTGGATGAACGCAATGCCCTCGTTTGGGTGTAGGGACTGATCAGAGCCTGAAGGTACAGAGGTGCCGTTCCCCTCACTGCTCCATAGGCAAGCACCATGGTCTTGTAGCGGATGCGAGCTTCAACTGGAAGCCAGTGGAGTGTGCGGAGGAGGGGGGTGACGTGAGAGAACTTGGGAAGGTTGAACACCAGACGGGCTGCGGCATTCTGGATGAGTTGTAGGGGTTTAATGGCACAGGCAGGGAGGCCAGCCAACAGCGAGTTGCAGTAGTCCAGACGGGAGATGACAAGTGCCTGGATTAGGACCTGTGCCGCTTCCTGTGTAAGGCAGGGTCGTACTCTCCGAATGTTGTAGAGCATGAACCTGCAGGAGCGGGTCACCGCCTTGATGTTGGCGGAGAACGACAGGGTGTTGTCCAGGGTCACGCCTAGGCTCTTCGCACTCTGGGAGGAGGACACAGCGGAGTTGTCAACCGTGATGGCGAGATCATGGAACGGGCAGTCCTTCCCCGGGAGGAAGAGCAGCTCCGTCTTGCCAGGGTTCAGCTTGAGGTGGTGATCCGTCATCCATACTGATATGTCTGCCAGACATGCAGAGATGCGATTCGCCACCTGGTTATCAGAAGGGGGAAAGGAGAAGATTAGTTGTGTATCGTCAGCGTAGCAATGATAGGAAAGGCCATGTGAGGATATGACAGAGCCAAGTGACTTGGTGTATAGGGAGAAAAGGAGAGGGCCTAGAACTGAGCCCTGGGGGACACCAGTGGTGAGAGCACGTGGTGCGGAGACAGCTTCTCGCCACGCCACTTGGTAGGAGCGACCGGTCAGGTAGGACGCAATCCAGGAGTGAGCCGCGCCGGAGATGCCCAGCTCGGAGAGGGTGGAGAGGAGGATCTGATGGTTCACAGTATCAAAGGCAGCAGACAGGTCTAGAAGGACAAGAGCAGAGGAGAGAGAGTTAGCTTTAGCAGTGCGGAGAGTCTCCGTGACACAGAGAAGAGCAGTCTCAGTTGAATGACCAGTCCTGAAACCTGATTGGTTTGGATCAAGAAGGTCATTCTGAGAGAGATAGCAAGAGAGTTGGCAAAAGACGGCACGCTCAATAGTTTTGGAAAGAAAAGAAAGAAGGGATACTGGTCTGTAGTTGTTGACATCAGTGGGGTCGAGTGTTGGTTTTTTGAGAAGGGGAGCAACTCTCGCTCTCTTGAAGACGGAAGGGACATGGCCAGCGGTCAAGGATGAGTTGATCAGCGAGGTGAGGTAGGGGAGAAGGTCACCGGAGATGGTCTGGAGAAGGGAGGAGGGGATGGGGTCAAGCGGGCAGGTTGTTGGGCGGCCTGCAGTCACAAGTCGCAGGATTTTATCTGGAGAGAGAGGGGAGAAAGAAGTCAAAGCATAGGGTAGGGCAGTGTGAGCAGGACCAGCAGTGTCATTAGACTTAACAAACGAGGATCGGATGTCGTCAACCTTCTTTTCAAAGTGGTTGACGAAGTCATCCACAGAGAGAGAGGAGGGGGGGGGGGGGGAGGATTCAGGAGGGAGGAAAATGTGGCAAAGAGCTTCCTAGGGTTAGAGGCAGATGCTTGGAATTTAGAGTGGTAGAAGGTGGCCTTAGCAGCAGAAACAGATGAAGAAAATGTAGAGAGGAGGGAGTGAAAAGATGCCAGGTCGGCAGGGAGTTTAGTTTTCTTCCATTTCCGCTCCGCTGCCCGGAGCTCTGTTCTGTGAGCTCGCAATGAGTCATCAAGCCACGGAGCTGGAGGGGAGGACCGAGCCGGCCGGGAGGATAGGGGACACAGAGAGTCAAAGGATGCAGAAAGGGAGGAGAGGAGGGTTGAGGAGGCAGAATCAGGAGATTGGAGGGAGAAGGATTAAAATGCAAATCAATTCATAACATTTTTGACATGCGTTTTTCTGGATTTTTTGGTTGTTATTCTGTCTCTCACTGTTCAAATAAACCTACCATTAAAATTATAGACTGATCATGTCTTTGTCAGTGGTCAAACGTACAAAATCAGCAGGGGATCAAATACTTTTTTCCCTCACTGTATGTCATCACGCACTGATTTTAATCCGCAACAAGTCTGTTTTTTGGGAAGAAACCACTGGTGGGAAAATGTGCATATTTTCTTTATGTGGCTGGAAGGAAACCTAGCTACTGTCAACATTGACACAGCTAACCATTTAATGAATATTATGTATTTTGATCTGGACTGTAATAATAGGAAAAAAATCATTTAAAGACATGCTCCGGTACTTTGGCGACTAAGAAAGTATTTTTTAAACTACAGTGTTGTGCTGGATGTGTCAATGTGTAGTTCATACATGCATAATCTATGAGCAGAATTACTGTCTAACCTCAATTAGCGACAAAATCCCTATTTCTTGAAGCTGTGCCACGCCATTTTCCCTACATTTCCCCCAATGTGGGCGAGCCCCATAGCAATTTGAGTTCTAACCAATGAGCTTCATCCCCTCGCATTTGAGTGACTGCCCAGCAGAGGCGGCTGGTGGCACCTTCATTGGGGAGGACGGGCTCATAGTAATGGCTTGAACGGAATCAATGGAATGCTATTGAACACAAACACTTTTTCATGTGTATGATATCATTCCATTCACTCCATTCCAGCCATTATTATGAGCCGTCCTTCCCTCAGCAGCCTCCTGTGCTGCCCAGCGTTATCCAATGAGGTTGCAGGGCGGGCCCAACGGCTCAGTGGACACAGCAAAGAGAGAGAGGGCGCGTTTGAGTGGTAAGGCTAAAGCAACCGAACAGACAAAAGTCGAGGAGTGAAGTCAGGGGAGGTGCAACTGTGACAGATGAAAGTCGGACACTAATGTCCACCAGGAATGTCCACCAGAGCTGTTGCCAGAGAATGTTATTGTAATTTCTCTACCATAAGCCGCCTCCAACGTCATTTTAGAGAATTTGGCAGTTCGTCCAACCGGCCTCACAACCGCAGACCACATGTATGGCATCGTGTGGGCAAGCAGTTTGCTGATGTCAACGTTGTGAACAGAGTGCCCAATGGTGGCGGTGGGGTTATGGTATGGGCATGCGTAAGCTACGGACAACGAACACAATTGCATTTTATCGATGCCAATTTGAATGCAGAGATACCATGCCATTCATCCGCCGCCATCACCTCATGTTTCAGCATGATAATGTACAGCCCCATGTCGCAAGGATCTGTACACATTCCTGGAAGTTGATAATCTCCCAGTTCTTCTATGGCCTGCATACTCACCAGACATGTCACCCATTGAGAATGTTTGGAATGCTCTGGATCGACATGTACGACAGCGTGTTCCAGTTCCCGCTAATATCTAGCAACTTCCCACAGCCATTGAAGAGGAGTGGGACAACATTCCACAATCAACAGCCTGATCAATTCTATGCGAAGGACGTGTCGTGTTGCATGAGACAAATGGTGGTCACACCAGATACTGACTGGTTTTCTGATCCACGCCCCTTCCCTTTTTTTAAAGGTATCTGTGAGCAACAGATGCATATCTGTATTCCCAGTCATGTGATTAGGGCCTAATTTATTTATTTCAATTAACTGATTTCCTTATATGAACTGTAACTCAGTAAAATCTTTGAAATTGTTGCATGTTGTGTTTATATTTTTGTTCAGTATATTTTTATATATATTTCCCTTATTATTTTCTCCTAACCCTACCATCCCTCCCCTAATTGTAGTAAACTAATGGACAACAATACTTAGGCTTCTACTTCCAGCATATATATACTACATACAATTTACCGACACCCCATCCAGTTTCTATTTGCCATATTTTTCAACTGTGGTGTGATGTTTCACAAAAGTTCTGAACCTTCCTATTGTCATAGTTTCTACAGATTGTAAATGTAAGATTTTTTTTGCTAAGAGTATTATTATATTATTGATCAATTGATTATGACTTTTCAAATCACCCAGCAGTGCTATTTGCAGAGTTAGCCCCAGGTAAATGTTGCAATTCTTCAGCCATTGCTGAACCTGCGACCAAAAACAAGCTACATATGGGCAGTACCAAAACAACTGATCTAATGATTCTGTCTCTAAGCAGCAAAATCTGCAGAGCTGGGATGGTTGTATCCCCCATATATACAGTATAACATTCTATTGGTTGCAAGAATTTTGTATAATAATTAGCAATTGAAAAACTCAAAGTTTTGAATCCGGCGTCGTTTTGTGTATCAGTTCATAAACCATGTGCCATGGAATACATCGAAAGTCTCTTTAACTTAAAAAATAATAATAATATCGAAATAAACATATCTCCAACCCCCATATCACACACTCACAAACTGAAATCCAACCTTGCAAAATGTTGTAAAAAAGACGTTGAAAAGACGACTATGCCCAACATCCAATCTATGTTCGGTTTTGGTTGAAAGTGAAAGTTGAAAATAATTATTTTTCAGGTTTTTGTTTCAACGACATGAAAACGACTTAATTTCAATGTACTTGCAGCCTATACACATGGACACAGTATCAAAAATTAAACACATTTAGTTATGTAAAACACAAAGTAATGGATATGGAGCGTCTATGGCCTCGGTTACACCTGGAACTTAAAAGTGACTTCTGTCACCTGATCACTCCAAGCTGCATTAGGTCTGGATGCACGAAAGTCACATTGTGCTCGCGTTAGGTTCAGATCTGCCAGGATGGGCATTGTGTTTGAAATTTGACATAGTCTAAACGCAATCAGGCCACCGAAAATGCATACGCAATGTAAAGAGATGGGGTGAATGAGTGGGGAAGAGTACATTCTACACAAATTACTTTCATAATAACAATGAACAAATGTGTGTGCCTGAGAAATACATTTTCATACAGCCAAAAGGGGTGAGAAATTACATTAATATCAGTTGACAATTTGCACTAATGTAAATTAACATAGATGATGGAACATATTCTGTTTTGCTTACGTGATGAACCGCTAAGGGGATATAAATATTTACCATCTAAACCATGTGTGACCTCTCACCTCTCTGTCTGTAGAAATGTTCTTCCTAACCAGTCCCTTAACAGCTCTCAGACTGAGCTCCACCCTCACTGGGTCCTCAGAGGAGAGGAAGGCTGTGGAGGGATGGAAGGATGAATGGATCAATCATTCAACAAGTCAGTAAAATAAAGAGAGCGTTGATAAGCTTAACGGAGAAGTTTTATTTTTTACAACCAAATCTCTAAATTGCAAGGGTCCAGACTCCTTTTTTTGTGATTTCACATGTTTTTAAGAAACTTACCCCAAACAGCAAATCACTTCCTCATCCTCGTTGTTTTGTATGGGGGCCACGAAAAAACATGAACAAAGGCTCCATAAACACCCAAATATGTCCTTTTAGAAACGGCATAGCTCTCAGTATAGTGATGCAGGTCTTTAGATGTTCATGTACACATGAAATTGTGTCATTCTGAACTTTATCCGCAGTTCAGAATGTGACCATTGTCATCCGCAGTTCAGAATGACACAATTTCATGTGCTCATACTGAGGGAGAGAAAAACACAACACTGAACACACACCCTTCTCTGTGTCTGTCACGCCTACTCCCGCTCCGGCACTCGATGTCACAGGTCTACTAACAACCGGTCCTGGCTACCCACATTACGCACACCTGGCAACCATCATTGCGCACACGTGCTCCCCATCTTTACGCACACCTGGACTTCATCATCAACCTGATTACTTTCCCTTTATTTAGCCCTCAGTAGCCTCAGTCTTCAGGCAGTATTGGTTTTGTTTACATTCAGTACGCTACTCCTGTTTTGATTATCTTCATTGTTCTTATTATTAAACTCACCTTCTGCACCTGCTTCCTGACTCCCTGCGTATACATTAGTGTCCTACACAGGACTCACAACAAGGCAGCGATAGCCTACTGTAGGGGTGCACCTCAATAGTCTACAGTGGCTTCCTCTATCTCCTTTCTTTCATTTGCACTGATCTGAACAGCAGATAGGTGAAAGCATTATGGTATTTGTTTTCACCTATCCAGTACTTTCAGATCAGTATGAGCAGAAAACAGAAAATAGTGACAGTGAGCCACTTCAGCCATCTTTCTACTTTTCCCTTCCATATTTAGATTTTGAATGTTTCCCCAGTCTGGACGACCTGGAATGTGTCCATTTCCACAGATTACAAAACATTTATATTGTCACACAATCAAAACAATGATGGTATTAATTATATGTATTCTGCTTGTGTTCTGATCTGTTGTCAATGTTCACACACACACACAGACTGTGATGATGACAATGCTCAAGATAACCACACTTTAGGTGCCTTTTGGCAAACTCCAAGCGGGCTGTCATGTGCCTTTTACTGAGGAGTAGCTTCCGTCTGGTCACTCTACCATAAAGGACTGATTGGTGGAATACTGCAGAGATGGTTGTCCTTCTGGAAGGTTCTCCCATCTCCACAGAGGAACTCTAGAGCTCTGTCAAGGTGACCATCGGGTTCTTGGTCACCACCTTGACCAAGACCCTTCTCCCCCGATTGCTCAGTTTGGCCAGGCGGCCAGCTCTAGGAAGAGTCTTGGTGGTTTCAAACTTCTTCCATTTAAGAATGATGGAGGCCACTGTGTTCTTGGGGACCTTCAATGCTGCAGAAAGGTTTTTGTACCCTTCCCCAGATATGTGCCTCGACACAATCCTGTCTCGGAGCTCTATACGGACAATTCCTTCGACCTCATGGCTTGGTTTTTGCTCTGACATGCACTGTCAACTGTGGGACCTTATATAGACAGTTGTGTGCCTTTCCAAATCATGTCCAATCAATTGAATTTACCACAGGTGGACTCCAATCAAGTTGTAGAAACATCTCAAGGATGATCAATGGAAACAGGATGCACCTGAGCTCAATTTCGAGTCTCATAGCAAAGGGTCTGAATACTGGTATTTCTGTTTTTGTTTTTTTATACGTTTCCAAAAATTTATAGAAACCTGTTTTCGCCTTGTCATTATGGGGTATTGTGTGTAGATTGCTAATGATAAAAAATAAAAAATAATCCATTTTAGAATAAGGTTGTAATATAACAAAATGTGGAAAAAGTCAAGGGGTCTGAATACTTTCCGAAGGCTCTGTATGTGTGTGTACATTGTTCAATCAATAAGTGAGAGAGAGCCTCAAATATCACATTAATTTGTAAATCCACTGTAGCCCGCTATATATGAATCGCAGCAAAGTTGGTTCCTGTTTCAGTCATGTCTTTGGTCACGTTTGTGTGATTCAAACAAAAACACCCTAATGATTGCTTGACGATAGAGCCTTCCCCCAATGCAGGCGATGGCTGCAGGCTGAAGTTGGTGAAGAGCAACTGCAGAAACTTGTGGTTGACCATAGTCAAAACTTCATGACTTGACAAAAGTGATCCGCTCAAACGCGTCCAGAGAAAGAGCAATGATGTGGTGCACATATCTGCACATGTGACATAGTAAGCAATTTTCTGGGACCACTTTTGGCACCATGTGTTTGATGCCATTCCATTCGTGCCATTCTGGTCATTATTGTGAGCTGTCCTCCCCTCAGCAGCCTCCACTTGAATTAACATAGGTTGAAGCTTATCTGAACAGCTCAGTCTTCAGCTGTGCCTTAAACGAGGCCAGAGACTGCAGCACTGACAGTGACTGGAAGTGCGTTCCACAACCGAGGAGCCGCACAACGGAAAGGCCTGTCACCCATAATTTGTAGTCTGTTGTGGGGCTGCTGTAATGTAAGCTGTAATGTAATGTAGAGGCCAGTGGATACTGTCTGGAAAAATTATATTGCGGCTACCAGTGGTCCAGTAAAAGCTGACATTAAGCGAGGATGGGATTTGGTTAGTTTGTTACCTTTCTATTGATGTGTGATGATGTCATCAGCTGGTTAGGTTCAAAGGGCTGGGGGGTCTTGAGTAATTAGATGACAATGATTTGTTGAAAACAGAATGGTCCTTCCACATGGAATATATTTTTTTTTTAAAGGGCACCCCTTTTGATTAGAATGACACTTTACATATAGTTAATGTTTGCCCATAGAAATATCAGAATGTGAATATTGGACCTGAATGACCAATCAATCAGGAGATATACACTACCGGTCAAAAATTTTAGAACACCTACTCATTCAAGGGGTTTTCTTTATTTTTACTATTTTCTACATTGTAGAATAATAGTGAAGACATCAAAACTATGAAATAACACGTATGGAATCATGAAGTAACCAAAAAAGTGTTAAACAAATCAAAATATATTTTAGATTTAAGATTCTTCAAATAGCCACCCTTTGCCTTGATGACAGCTTTGCACACTCTTGGCACACCAGCTGGTTAGATTCAAAGGGCTGTTGCTGTTTTGAGAGCTTGGGGGTCTTCAGTAAATTAGATGACTTGTTGAAAATGGAAAGTAGTTTAAAAAGGCCTTCATGGAAATTGAACAGAGCAGTAGGTCTAGAACTGTGCTGAAATAAGGTAGGCTATCAAAGAATTTGCACTGTTGGCAATAAAAACAAGGACATAACCTTTCTGTCATATCTATAGGAGGACGGTAAGTTTGATTTATTAACACTTATTTAGCTTTTACAGGTAGTCTATTGATTCTAAGTACTCTTGTCTTGACTAGGCACATTCACACAGTGGTGAAACTGTGTGTCCTTCAATTTTCTTCTCAAACTATTTCATGTAAGATTCTACATTTACATTTACATTTTTGTCATTTAGCAGACGCTCTTATCCAGAGCGACTTACAGTTAGTGCATGCATTATATATTTTTTTTCCCCCTGTGGGAATCGAACCCACAACCCTGGCATTGCAAACGCCATGCTCTACCAACTGAGCTACATCCCCTGCCGGCCATTCCCTCCCCTACCCTGGACGACGCTGGGCCAATTGTGCGCCGCCCCATGGGTCTCCCGGTCGCGGCCGGCTACGACAGAGCCTGGATTCGAACCAGGATCTCTAGTGGCACAGCTAGCACTGCGATGCAGTGCCTTAGACCACTGCGCCACTCGGGAGAATATGTGAACATTTTGAATGCTGTCATTGTTAAAGTGATTTACCATTTTAGGAAATTAATGGTTTCAGTGACTTATTTTGTGTTATTTCATATTTTTAAATGGCCTATATAAAATACTTGATATGTATTTTAATGCCACGTAATGCTCTCAAATTTTACTGCATGTAAACACATTTTACTGCATGTGAACACACATGACAAGTCCTTGTCCTGAGGCAAGTGATAAACCAACTAGTCATATACCCACCACTTGTCCGCTTTGAAAAGCCAAGGAAGAAAATTCAATGCATCATGCCATTGTTATCTCATTCTTTTGCAAAGTTAGAAAAATTATTGTTTGCAGGAGGAAAAATCCTGGGCTAGTTGCATGTTTTAATCTTTGACCTTTGGTGCACACAACCACACCTGTGATTAAAAAGTTTAGTCAAAATACAAAAACAAAAAGAATCTCCTGCATTTCACATGTCAAAGCTAGGATATGGTATTGTCATATAGAAATAAAAGTGAAATCTTGTCTTTGGTTTAGTCTATATTTATGTACAGTGCCTTCAGAAAGTATTCACACCGCTTGACCTTTTCCACATTCCACTTCCACATTCCACATTTTGTTGTTTGTTTTAAAATGGATTACATTTTTGTCACTGGCCTACACACAATACCCCATAATGTCAAAGTGGAATAATGTTTTTTGTAATTTTTACAAATTAATTAAAAATGAAAAGCTGAAATGTCTTGAGTCAATAAGTATTCAACCCCTTTGTTATGGCAAGCCTAAATAAGTTCAGGAGTAAAATGTTGCTTTACAAGTCACATAATAAGTTGCATGGACTCACTCTGTGTGCAATAATAGTGTTTAACATTTTTAATGACTACCTCAACTCTGTACCTCACACATGCAATTATCTGTAAAGTCCCTCAGTCAAGCAATGAATTTTAAACACAGATTCAACCACAAAGACCAGAGAGGTTTTCCAATGCCTCACAAAGAAGGGCACCTATTTGTAGATTGGTAAACATAAAAAAAAAAAGCAGACACTGAATATCCCTTTGAGCATGGTGAAGTTATTAATTACACCTAGTCACTATAAAGATACAGGCGTCCTTCCGAACTCAGTTGCCGGAGAGGAAGGAAACCGTTTAGGGATTTAACCATGAGGACCATGGTGACTTTAGAACAGTTACAGTTTAATAGCTGTTATAAGAGAAAACTGAGGATGGATCAACAACATTGTAGTTACTCCACAATACTATCATAATTGACAGAGTGAAAAGAATGAAGCCTGTACAGAATAGAAATATTCAAAAACATGCATCTTGCACTAAAAAGTGCAAGATGGCAGAGGCTTCGAGAAGGACAGGTGAGCCCTCAGCTGTTACCTCAGTGGTCATTATCTGCTCTTCCCTGGTCTCTCTATTTTATTCTCTCTCTCTCTCTCTCTCTCTCTCTCTCTCTCTCTCTCTCTCTCTCTCTCTCTCTCTCTCTCTCTCTCTCTCTCTCTCTCTCTCTCTCTCTCTCTCTCTCTCACACACACACAGTCTTTCTTTTTTTCTTCCTTCAGGACAGTGAAGAGCTGCTGGCCTTCTCTCGTACAAAAGCTCCCTCCATCTCCCTGTCTATAGTACCGTTTGGTGCCCAGAAGCACACTTCCTCGCCCTGGCTGCTGATCCACTTCCATGGAGGAGGCTTCGTGGCCCAGACCTCCAAATCCCATGAGGTTCGTAGGCCAGGGATAGTGGTGTGATGCCTGGAATTACTTTAGCTAATCACTAACCGTAGTCTCACAGTAATTACATTGAGTGGAGCTTGGTGCTCAGCCCGTACTCACCTTCCGGTACTCATTATACCTGTCTACTTTTGAGAATCTGTTAATATTTTCTTATCACACCTCTTCATCTCTCTCTCCATCTGTCCTGCTGCATTCTCACTCTATCTTCCAGAACTATCTGAAGAGCTGGTCCAAGGATCTAAATGTCCCCATCCTGTCTGTGGATTACTCCCTGGCTCCTGAGGCCCCCTTCCCCAGAGCCCTGGAGGAGTGCTTCTACGCCTACTGTTGGGCCCTCAAGGACTGCCATCTTCTGGGTCGGTGTCATTACTACTGTGTTAGAGCTTGCCTTCGAGCCAAAAAATAATGTTTCTTACCTTGTTATTGCAGTTGTTGCCCATTTAATAGGGTGTCGTTTTGGGAATTAAGAGAGTTCCACACCCTTGAAATCAAGTTAAAAACATTATGTATCTTTGATGCTTCTTCTCAATGTACAAGTTACAGTTGGCTCTCTTCTTCAATTGACTATTATTGTTATAATTCTAAAATATCCAAAGTATTAAAACAATTCATCACAAGTATAATCACCTCATCTCATACACTTCTCTAACACATAAAGTAAAGGAACAACTTGTTTACATCTCCAGCTCCATCTGACAGCTTGTAGAAATAGTAACTGGCAGGCTAGCTTGCTGAAGCTAACGGTAGCCAACGTTAGCTTTGATGCTAGCGGACTTTTTGATATTAATTACACATTTACACTTCGATTATCTAAGTGTTTCTTATTATGTGGATTTCGTCTCACTCACCTTTGAAATTATGTTAATAACAGTATTTATCTTCGGTGCTTCTCCTCAATGTACAAGTTACAGATGACTCTCTGTCTCTTCTTCAACAACTGACTAGGCTATTGCGAGAGAATCAACCAGTAAAATAAACACTGTGGCAAAAGCGAGTGACTGGCCCCTTCTGCTGGCTGAATCAAGCATAACACCCTTTCATAGATTAACATCGAGTCCACTATTTCTGATAACATCTCAGACCTGTACCAGACCAGCTGGTGGTACTGATTGCTCTGTCCTTCTGTCCCAGGCTCCACAGCTGAGCGTGTGTGTCTGGCTGGTGACAGTGCTGGAGGGAATCTCTGCATCACCATGTCCATGAGGGCCATTTCCAGCGGCGTCCCTGATGGTATCATGGCTGCCTACCCAGCTACCCTGCTCACCACTGATGCCTCGCCCTCCCGCCTGCTCACCTTCATGGACCCAATGCTGCCCTTAGGGGTGCTCTCCAAGTGCCTTAATGCCTACGCAGGTAAGGAAAGAAGCAAAATGGATGAGAGGGTATTAGTCAAAGCTCTTGTAAAAGAGAGTTAAGGGGCAAAGATTGCGTATTGATGTATATTGATGTGTGCAAAAAAGATGTGCATATAGGTCTTAAATAACTTAATTTCTTATCCTCCATTTTTTATTACCTCGTCTTCCTCTTTTCCACCCTCTCTCCAGGTGTAGACTCTCAGGTGGTACAGCCCACAAAGGGGACCAGCACGTTGTATGCTCTAGGTAGAGACACAGCCTTGCTGATCAATGACCTTACAAAGGGGCTATCCAGTTGGATCCAGTCATTCCTGCCCACAGTGGGCCTAGAGTCACTGTCATTGTCACACCGGAAGTCCCTCGAAAACAAGGCCGACCAGAGATAAACCTCACCCTGTTCCTCCTCATTCAACGCCTCCTCAGGTCCTAGGGACTACCCAGAAGGCTTTGAGCCCCTGCACTCTGAGTGCCTGGCTGTGATCCAGAACTCCTCCTGTCCCATCGTCAATAACCCATTTGTGTCGCCCCTGCTTGCCCCTAACGACCTACTGAGAGGACTACCACCTGTACACTTAGCGGTGAGAGGGGGGAATGAGGTAGGGAATGAATGGATAAAGGGAGAGAGTGTGAGGGATGGGTGTGGTAGAGTCAATGGATTTTGGAGGTTGAGAAGGATGGAAAGATATCGCGAGCAAAGGAATAATCAATATTGCAGTGGGTCTGTATTTTTCTTCACCAGTTGCTTTAATATTCTACAACTCTGCTACTCCCCTGTCTGTCCCCACAGGTCTCTGCACTGGATGCCTTGTTGGATGACTCTGTGATGTTCGCCAAGAAACTGCGGGATGTGGGCCAACCAGTGACCCTGAGGGTGGTGGAAGACCTCCCACATGGCTTCCTCAGCCTATTGGGAATCTCTGAGGAGACACAAGTGGCCTCAGACATCTGCGTAGAGCGAATCAGACAGGTCTTCCAGCAGCAAACCCTGCCTTACTGTACTCGCAAGGCACCTAAGTTTGAAAGGACCAATCATGGGGCATGGAAAAAAATAGTTGTCCTCAGAGAAGTGGAGTGAAAGAACGGAGCAGGGGATTCGCATATAAAATTGATAAAAGGTTGAAGGGGGAAGGGGGAAAAAATAAGAAAATTAAGATGGAATAAAAACGATGGACCACAACAACACAGAGGCAGGCAACCAGATTATTTTACTCAATGGCACTCCCAGTCTGGGAAAAAGGCAGTCCTTTACGGTCCACTGACTGATTGCACAATATGATAATTCATGCAAAGCACACTGGGAAAATGTCTGAAATACACACAATGTAGTGTCTGGTCTAACAGTGCAGAAACATAACAGAGGGTAAGAGTTAAAGTAACTTTTCAGTGAAAATATCACTTTTAAAAGTTCATATTCTGTTAACTCATACCCCCCAAAAATTGTTGACCCGTCCTATTCTCGTATTTGTGGCCAAAGCATAAATTGGATAACAAAACACCCACCTTATAATTGCGTATCTCAAACAGACCATTACAAAAATGCTTGTGAAGGAAAACTATTTCACTCATATTGTAAATAATTATAGGTAATATTTCATAGAAATCTGGACAATTACTTTAATAAAATGCTATGCAATGCTTATTTTAAATGCATTGTATCCCCATATGTGTTGATGTATTGTGTTTTT
This sequence comes from Coregonus lavaretus, assembly GCF_964263955.1. Lineage (NCBI taxonomy): Eukaryota > Metazoa > Chordata > Actinopteri > Salmoniformes > Salmonidae > Coregonus > Coregonus lavaretus. Next base: position 200,000 of record NC_140025.1, read on the forward strand.
AAATTGTCAAATGAATCAAAACAAATTCTTAACCAGCCATCAAAGAAATGCCTTGCCTCGTTGCTATTCTGTTCTTATGCGTTAACCAACGCCTTGTCATTAGTTGGCTAAAGCAGAAACAGAATGGTAACAGGCTATGTGAAATCCCTCTTGTATTTAGATATAGAAGTAGTAATCTCTGAATTGACAGAGACTAATCAGAAATATTGTGCCTTGAACTCGAAAGCAGTACTGTTACTGTACAAACTATAATCCCTTTAACTTGTCTGTATCTTCAGGTTCAACAAGTCTTTAGGACCTAATACTTACAGTGCCTTTCAGAAAGTATTCAGACCCCTTTACTTTTTCCACATTTTGTTACATTACAGCCTTATTCAAAAAATGTATTAACGTGTTTTTTCCCCCTCATCAATCTACACACAATACCCCATAATGACAAAGTAAAAACAGATTTTTATAAATTTTTGCTAATTTATTAAAAATAAAAACAGAAAAATAGTATTCAGACCCTTTACTCAGTACTTTGTTGAAGCACCTTTGGCAGCGATCACAGCATCGATTATTCTTGGGTATGACGCTACAAGCTTGGCACACCTGTATTTGGGGAGTTTCTCCCATTCTTCTCTGCAGATCCTCTCAAGCTCTGTCAGGTTGGATGGGGAGCGTTGCTGCACAGCTATTTACATGTCTCTCCAGAGATGTTCGATCGGCTTCAAGTCCGGGCTCTGGCTGGGCCACTCAAGGACATTCAGAGACTTGTCCCGAAGCCACTCCTGCGTTGTCTTGGCTGTGTGCTTAGGGTCATTGTCCTTTTAGAAGGTGAACCTTCGCCCCAGTCTGAGGTCCGGAGCGCTCTGGAGCAGGTTTTCATCAAGGATCTCTCTGTACTTGGCTCCGTTCATATTTGCCTCGATCCTGACTAGTCTCCCAGTCCCTGCCGCTGAAAAACATCCCCACGGCATGATGCTGCCACCACCATGCTTCCCCGTAGAGATGGTGCCAGGTTTCCTCCAGACGTGACACTTGGCATTCAGGTCAAAGAGTTCAATCTTGATTTCATCAGACCAGGACATCTTGTTTCTCATGGTCTGAGAGTCCTTTAGGTGCTTTTTGGCAAACTCCAAGTGGGCTGTCATGTGCCTTTTACTGAGGAGTGGCTTCCATCTGGCCATTCTACCATAAAGGCCTGCTTGGCGTAGTGCTGCAGAGATGGTTGTCCTTATGGAAGGCTCTCCCATCTCCACAGAGGAACTCTGGAGCTCTGTCAGAGTGACCATCAGGTTCTTGGTCACCTCCCTGACTAAGGCCCTTCGTTTGATGGGCGGCCAGCTCTAGGAAGAGTCTTGGTGGTTCCAAACTTCTTCCATTTAAGAATGATGGAGCCACTATGTTCTTGGGGACCGTCAATGCTGCAGCCATTAATTAGTACCCTTCCCCAGATCTGTGCTCGACACAATCCTGTCTCGGAGCGCTACGGACAATTAATTCGACATCATGGCTTGGTTTTTGCTCTGACATGCACTGTCAACTGTGGGACCTTATATAGACAGGTGTGTGCCTTTACAAATCATGTCCAATCAATGGAATTTACCACAGGTGGACTCCAATCAAGTTGTAGAAACATCTCAAGGATGATCAATGGAAACAGGATGCACCTGGGCTCTATTTCGAGTCTCATAGCGAAGGGTCTGAATACTTATGTAAATAAGGTATTTCTGTTATTTATATTTTATAAATTAGCAAAAATGTCTAAAAATCAGTTTTCGCTTTGTCATTATGGGGTATTGTGTGTAGATTGATGAGGGGAAAAAATATGTAAATTTAGAATAAGGCTGTAACGTAACAAAATGTGGAAAAAGGCAAGGGGTCTGAATACTTTCCCGAATGCACTGAATGTGGTCTAATGGCCAACACCACAATAACAAGAGACTATTTGTGCTATTAAATGTAGTAAGACTGCCTATACTAGGATTAGTAGGGATCAGGCTTTCCTGACCTGTCTTGGCATGTAGGGCATTGATCACCAACCCTGTTCCTGGAGAGCCACAGGGCATGCAGGCTTATGTCCCAGCTAACACTATTAGGACTAATACATTTACATTACATTTACGTCATTTAGCAGACGCTCTTATCCAGAGCGACTTACAAATTATTATTTTTTTTGGGGGGGGGGGGGGTAGAAGGATTACTTTATCCTATCCCAGGTATTCCTTAAAGAGGTGGGGTTTCAAATGTCTCCGGAAGGTTGTGAGTGACTCCGCTGTCCTGGCGTCGTGAGGGAGCTTGTTCCACCATTGGGGTGCCAGAGCAGCGAACAGTTTTGACTGGGCTGAGCGGGAACTATGCTTCCGCAGAGGAAGGGGAGCCAGCAGGCCAGAGGTGGATGAACGCAATGCCCTCGTTTGGGTGTAGGGACTGATCAGAGCCTGAAGGTACGGAGGTGCCGTTCCCCTCACAGCTCCATAGGCAAGCACCATGGTCTTGTAACGGATGCGAGCTTCAACTGGAAGCCAGTGGAGTGTGCGGAGGAGGGGGGTGACGTGAGAGAACTTGGGAAGGTTGAACACCAGACGGGCTGCGGCATTCTGGATGAGTTGTAGGGGTTTAATGGCACAGGCAGGGAGCCCAGCCAACAGCGAGTTGCAGTAATCCAGACGGGAGATGACAAGTGCCTGGATTAGGACCTGTGCCGCTTCCTGTGTAAGGCAGGGTCGTACTCTCCGAATGTTGTAGAGCATGAACCTGCAGGATCGGGTCACCGCCTTGATGTTAGCGGAGAACGACAGGGTGTTGTCCAGGGTCACGCCAAGGCTCTTCGCACTCTGGGAGGAGGACACAACGGAGTTGTCAACCGTGATGGCGAGATCATGGAACGGGCAGTCCTTCCCCGGGAGGAAGAGCAGCTCCGTCTTGCCAGGGTTCAGCTTGAGGTGGTGATCCGTCATCCATACTGATATGTCTGCCAGACATGCAGAGATGCGATTCGCCACCTGGTTATCAGAAGGGGGAAAGGAGAAGATTAGTTGTGTATCGTCAGCGTAGCAATGATAGGAGAGGCCATGTGAGGATATGACAGAGCCAAGTGACTTGGTGTATAGGGAGAAAAGGAGAGGGCCTAGAACTGAGCCCTGGGGGACACCAGTGGTGAGAGCACGTGGTGCGGAGACAGCTTCTCGCCACGCCACTTGGTAGGAGCGACCGGTCAGGTAGGACGCAATCCAGGAGTGAGCCGCGCCGGAGATGCCCAGCTCGGAGAGGGTGGAGAGGAGGATCTGATGGAGGGTTTGTACATTTTGGGCATGACTCCGCTGCTTACCCCACAGCTTCACATGGTTGAATATTGTCTATATAATGCTATACTGTAGACTAGGCCTACTTATTATAGGCAGGGTTGGATGGTGACCACTTAGTACCCGCAGAGCAGGTCATAAGTTACCTTGACTTTAAGGGGAGGGCAATATCTGCACTTGCAAGTTAAGTTAAGACTTATTCCTCAGTGTGTGCTAGCATTAATAACTGCATTAAAACCTGAAATGTTTAATTGTAAATATGTTGCATGATGTATCTGATCAATTACGTATGTATCTAATAATATTTCTCGCTCTATGAAATTGTTCAGGAGCCAAGTAGAGAGGATGCTCATGGAGGGGGCCGTAGAGAGGAGGGCCATGGAGAGAAAGATGTACAGTTGAAGACGGAAGTTTACATACACCTTAGCTAAATACATTTAAACTCAGTTTTTCACAATTCCTGACATTTAATCCTAGTAAAAATGTTTTAAGTCAGTTAGGATCACCACTTTATTTTAAGAATGTGAAATGTCAGAATAATAGTAGAGAGAATAATTTATTTCAGCTTTTATTTCTTTCATCACATTCCCAGTGGGTCAGAAGTTTACATACACTCAATTAGTATTTCGTAGCATTGCCTTTAAATTGTTTAACTTGGGTCAAACATTTCGGGTAGCCTTCCACAAGCTTCCCACAATAAGTTGGGTGAATTTTGGCCCATTCCTCCTGACAGAGCTGGTATAACTGAGTCAGGTTTGTAGGCCTCCTTGCTCGCACACGCTTTTTCAGTTCTGCCCACAAATGTTCAATAGAATTGAGGTCAGGGCTTTGTGATGGCCACTCCAATACCTTGACTTTGTTGTCCTTAAGCCATTTTGCCACAACTTTGGAAGTATGCTTGGGGTCATTGTCCATTTGGAAGACCCATTTGCGACCAAGCTTTAACTTCCTGACTGATGTCTTGAGATGTTGCTTCAATATATCCACATAATCCTCATGATGCCATCTATTTTGTGAAGTGCACCAGTCCCTCTTGCAGCAAAGCACCCCCACAGCATGTTGCTGCCAATCGCTGTGCTTCACGGTTGGGATGGTGTTCTTCGGCTTGCAAGCGACCCCCTTTTTCCTCCAAACATAACGATGGTCATTATGGCCAAACAGTTATATTTTTGTTTCATCAGACCAGAGGACATTTCTCCAAAAAGTAAGATCTTTGTCCCCATGTGCAGTTGCAAACTGTAGTCTGGCTTTTTTATGGAAGTTTTGGAGCAGTGGCTTCTTCCTTGCTGAGCGGCATTTCAGCTTATGTCGATATAGGACTAGTTTTACTGTGGATATAGATACTTTTGTACCTGTTTCCTCCAGCATCTTCACAAGGTCCTTTGCTGTTGTTCTGGGATTGATTTTCACTTTTCGCACCAAAGTACATTCATCTCTAGGAGACAGAACGCGTCTCCTTCCTGAGCGGTATGACGGCTGCGTGGTCCCATAGTGTTTATACTTGCGTACTATTGTTTGTGCAGATGAATGTGGTACCTTCAGGCGTTTGGAAATTGCTCCCAAGGATGAACCAGACTTGTGGAGGTCTACAATATTTTTGGCTGATTTCTTTGGATTTTCCCATGATGTCAAGCAAAGAGGCACTGAGTTTGAATGTAGGCCTTGAAATACATCCACAGGTACACCTCCAATTGACTCAAATGATGTCAATTAGCCTATCAGAAGCTTCTAAAGCCATGACATCATTTTCTGGAATTTTCCAAGCTGTTTAAAGGCACAGTCAACTTAGTGTATGTAATCTTCTGACCCACTGGAATTGTGATACAGTGAATTATAAGTGAAATAGTCAATTGTTGGAATAATTACTTGTGTCATGCGCAAGGTAGATGTCCTAACCAACTTGCCAAAACGATAGTTTGTTAACAAGAAATTTGTGGAGTGGTTGAAAAACAAGTTTTAATGACTCCAACCTAAGTGTATGTAAACATCCGACTTCAACTGTATGTTAAGTACAATTTCCCCAATCTGAAATGGTGGCAGCATCTCACACTATGTAATTAGATCTACACTTCAAATAATTCAAAGCACACTGCACAACATGGCCTGATAGTAGGCTTCACACTGGGCTATTTCACAAGCCGATTGTTTACACACGAGCCCCTTCCTTCCTTCTGTCCCTTCCATCTGTGTGTACGATAGCTGTAAATACATTGGGAGAAGATAAAGGCCATTTTCCTAACGTTGTTGACCCTATCATACTGTGATAGCAAGGGAGCCTTTTCCGCTGCATACGGCATGCGGATGACAAGCAATCTAGAAAACTTATCGGGGTGCTGTGGCTCATGGCAAATTCATGGCAAAAATTACACAGTGACATATCTATTAGAAGTGACTAGGGCTTTGTCCTTATTTTTCATTAGATATTACAAGTTCAAATTAATTTAATTCATTCACATGGCAGAATACAATTGAATTCTGAATTGCATGATAAAAAAAAAAAAAAAAAAAAAAAAAACTATTGTTGTGGATGTTGTTATGAGTTGCTGTTAAATAATTGAGTCATGTAGGGGACGGATGATCTTTTAGATCGTCCAGTTCTTGCTCTGACAGGTCTGAGTTTGTGTGAGTGCCGTGTTTTCCTTCCAGAGGTTGTGATGATTGGTTGTGGTAGGAAGTTCCTGTTGCCAGACTGGAGTAAACAATGGGCAGACTGTGGGCAGAGATTGAGGGTTGAGTGTGCTGATGTGTAGCTGCTGTATCAATGGTCCAAGGATTCTCCAGCATGCTCGCTTCTTTATTCACTCCAATTGTCCAGTCATGGTTGAGGTGAGATAGGTGGTGTAGATGGTGACTAGGACGGATTTGGGAATGGAACCCACAATCCAGGCGTTGCATGCCCCATGGGCATGTTCTAACAACTGATCCACAGAGAACCACAAAGAGTTTCTGGTTACCCTTTTCCACCTGTTGCTCCAGCTCAGGTCATCCTGGATCCCAGCAGTTTAATATCAGATGTTGTTTGCAGAGTGTTCCCATTTAGGTACAAGGATTCCAAAGGGGGTGGGTTGTTGGTAAAGCAAACATGCAGGACTTTGCACTTGATTGGGTTGAGCTGCGTGGAGTGCTCATCTACCTAGGAGCACATCTTTTCAAGACCATGTTGAAGGCTGCAGAGCTGCCCCACCCTAATGCACTCTGCAATGTTCATGTCATCAATGTATTTGCACCTGTGATTGAACTTCTGAAGTGCGAAGTCAATGAGGGCCAGGAAGATAAGGTGTCCAAGAAGTGTACCTTGAGTCACTCCACAGGTCAGATGTTGCCATGGAGAAATGGTGCCTTCGTATTTCACCCTCTGCTTCCTTTTGGAGATGAAGCTACAGACCCAGGGGATAAGGGACTCTGACCCCTAACTGTATGGTACATTTTGTTGAAGGCTTTGGCAAAATCTGCTGTTATTATAGTGCATATATAATTCTCTTACTTGCATCAGTGGATTTTACATAATGTATAGGAAGCTGACCAAGACATCTGTCGTCGACCTGCCCTTTTTGCATCCAAGCTGTCTTGGGTCAAGCTTGTGGCCGATGTCTTCCAGCATCCAATCTGTGGCAAAACTGTCAGCCACCTTAGCTCCTGTATTCCAGAATTGTTCTAGTGTTCTACAGCTGTAATGCCTGTAGAACCATTCAGACTGTGTTCATGATGTTTTATAATTATGTTTCTTGATTATATTTACTTCTGTCTCCAGGACACCCAAGTTCCGACCGAGAAATGAGAGCTATAAACAGTGGAGGTTCCATTTCTCACACTGGCAGTCTATTGAAAAAAAGGTAAATGTCATTATGACCATTACAATTCCCAAGCAGCCTGTCAAGTACAATAATATTTTGTTATTTGACAGATACAGTGGCTTGCGAAAGTATTCACCCCCCTTGGCATTTTTCCTATTTTGTAGCCTTACAACCTGGAATTATAATTGATTTTTTGGGTGGTTTGTGTGGTGATGGGATGGATGGAGTCAGGTGCAGGAGTGTGAAGAAGGGATACGCTTTATTCAGCCCAAGGTAGTCCTGTGATGGGTGATTTGAAGGAGTCAGGCGCAGGAGGGTAAATCACAGAATACAGAGTTTATTCCGGAATACAGTTACGCAGAATTGCGTCAAACAGTCCAGTGCGCAAAACAGGCGCACTGGAACCAAACAGGCACACGGGGAAAATATACTCACACTAAACAATCACCCACAAGGACAAGGGGGCAGAGGGAACACTTATACACGTACTAATGAGGGGATATGAACCAGGTGTGTGTATTTGACAAGACAAAACAAATGGAATGATGAGATGAGGAGCGGCAGTGGCTAGAAGGCCGGTAACGACGACCGCCCTAGCCTGCCCGAACAAGAAGAGGAGGCAGCTTCGGAGGAAGTTGTGACAGTTTGTATCATTTGATTTACACAACATGCCTACCACTTTGAAGATGCAAAATATTTTTTCTTGTGAAACAAACAAGAAATAAGACCAAAAAACAGAAAACTTGAGCGTGCATAACTATTCACCCCCCCAAAGTCAATACTTTGTAGAGCCACCTTTTGCAGCAATTACAGTTGGTAGAGCATGGCGTTTGCAACGCCAGGGTTGTGGGTTCGATTCCCACGGGGGGCCAGTATAAAAAAAATAAAAAATTATGCACTCACTGACTGTAAGTCGCTCTGGATAAGAGCGTTTGCTAAATGACTAAAATGTAAATGTAAAATATATGTCTCTATAAGGTTGGCACATCTAGCGTCTGGGATTTTTGCCCATTCTTCAAGGCAAAACTGCTCCAGCTCCTTCAAGTTGGATGGGTTCCGCTGGTGTACAGCAATCTTTAAGTCATACCACAGATTCTCAATTGGATTGAGGTCTGGGCTTTGACTAGGCCATTCCAATACATTTAAATGTTTCCCCTTACACCACTCAAGTGTTGCTTTAGCAGTATGCTTAGGGTCATTGACCTTCGTACCAGTCTCAAATCTCTGGAAGACTGAAACAGGTTTCCCTCAAGAATTTCCCTGTATTTAGCACCATCCATCATTCCTTCAATTCTGACCAGTTTCCCAGTCCCTGCCGATGAAAAACATCCCCACAGCATGATGCTGTCACCACCATGCTTCACTGTGGGGATGGTGTTCTCGGGGTGATGAGAGGTGTTGGGTTTGCGCCAACATAGCGTTTTCCTTGATGGCCAAAAAGCTCAATTTTAGTCTCATCTGACCAGAGTACCTTCTTCCATATGTTTGGGGAGTCTCCCACATGCCTTTTGGCGAACACCAAACGTGTTTGCTTATTTTTTTCTTTAAGCAATGGCTTTTTTCTGGCCACTTTTCCGTAAAGCCCAGCTCTGTGGAGTGTACGGCTTACAGTGGTCCTATGGACAGATTCTCCAATCTCTGCTGTGGAGCTTTGCAGCTCCTTCAGGGTTATCTTTGGTGTCTTTGTTGCCTCTCTGATTAATGCCCTCCTTGCCTGGTCCGTGAGTTTTGATGGGCTGCCCTCTCTTGGCAGGTTTGTTGTGATGCCATATTCTTTCCAATTTTTAATAATGGATTTAATGGTGCTCCGTGGGATGTTCAAAGTTTTGGATATTTTTTTATAACCCAACCCTGATCTGTACTTTTCCACAACTTTGTCCCAGACCTGTTTGGAGAGCTCCTTGGTCTTCATGGTGCCGCTTGCTTGGTGGTGCCCCTTGCTTAGTGGTGTTGCAGACTCTGGGGCCTTTCAGAACAGGTGTATATATACTGAGATCATGTGACAGATCATGTGACACTTAGATTGCACATAGGTGGACTTTATTTAACTAATTATGAAATAAAGGTAATTGGTTGCACCAGATCTTATTTAGGGGCTTCATATCAAAGGGGGTGAATACATATGCACGCACCACTTTTCCGTTATTTATGTTTTAGAATATTCTGAAGCAAGTTATTTTTTTCATTCCACTTCACCAATTTGGACTATTTTGTGTATGTCCATTACATGAAATCCAAATAAAAATCAATTTAAATTACAGGTTGTAATGCAACAAAATAGGAAAAATGCCAAGGGGGATGAATACTTTTGCAAGGCACTATAGGTCTGTAAATAAGAATGATAAATTAAGACTAACAGATCATTTTACCTTATCTAACTAAGAGTATGTTTAAATAGAATATAGCCTATATTTGTGACTTTGTAAGTGTGTGTAGATCACATCAATAATAAGTTAGCTTATCTTGTGGTTCACTGAGCGGTGTCATGTTTGTTACCTAGATAACTGCATGGTGTAGGGAGAGTGAGGAGAGGTATGGCCATTCACCTCTTGTGAATGCCACTTGGGTTCACTTCCCTACAAAGGGATTGAACCCACATGGAGGCATGCAGGTATGTTAATAACAATCATTAGATACACATTTCACATGGAAAGTGAAGTCAACATAGACATTGGCGTCGGCTAATATGGATCCTAATAAATCAAATCAAATATAACATAATCATATTTTGCCCAAATAGCATACTTTTAACCCAAATAAGTGCTGAAATAAATGTTATTTTCTTTCCATGTGAAATTACTTTCTTTTGCAGTTGTTCATACTGCAATGTTCGATCTGGTCATGTTATTTTGTTAATCTAGGCATTGTTCATGATAAACAGTGTCTTTGAAGTACATTGTTTTACCATTTTTGGTAATGTAGAAAGGAAAAGCATTCACACATTTCTACAAATTCTCCAAATTAAGGCATGATCATTGTTGGGGTGAGGGTTTATGGTGTAATAATGGAGAATAATGGAGACACGTGCCAATAATTTTGGACCTGACTGTTGTGGTGGGGCAGCATGCGTCACGTGTCTCCATGACCCTGTGGGCTGAACCCTCAATGCTGTTGAGGCCCTATGCTCCACTAACAGCTAAAAGAAAAGTAAGTCATATGTTACCACCAACCAATACACTGAGTGTACAAAACATTAACAACAACTTTCTAATATTGAGTTGCCCCCCCCACTCCCTAATTCGTCGGGGTATGGACTCTACAAGGTGTCGAAAGCGCTCCACAGGGATGCTGGATGTCCTTTGGGTGGTGGACCATTCTTGATACACACGGAAAATTGTTGAGTGTGGAAAAACCCAGCAGCGTTGCAGTTCTTGACACAAACCAGTGCGCCTGGCACCTACTACCAAACCCTGTTCAAAGGCAATTAAATATTTTGTCTTGCCCATTCACCCTCTGAATGGCACACATACACAATCCATGTCTCAATTGTCTCAAGGCTTAAAAATCCTTCTTTAATCTGTCTTTTCCCTTTCATCTACACTGATTGAAGTGGATTTAACCAGTGACCTCCAGTATTACTGCCATCACCACAGCAGCCAGATAACTGCCGATGCAAGACTCCAAGCCAAACATACTGCAAGCCAAACATGTTGAATGGCAGGTCTATTCACAGGGTCACGGTCATCATGACTCCCTAATGGATTACAATGAAAACCTTGTAGACTGATATAGGACACTTTTATCCAAAGGTAAATGGCTTTAAACTGCATTTTTTCTCATGATGTTTAGCATGTGTCAAAGAAGTCAAGTTGGGAACCACTATGTCAAATTCTCCAAACATGTTTAACCCATCATGTGACACCTATCCTTATTCTCATTACATAAAGGGCTGTGAAAACAATGAACACAATATATTTTGGGGCGTAACCCAGAGATATTAATTCATCCTGTTCTGAACTAATGAGATGGATGTCATGGAGGACATAAAGATGCAGCTGTGCACCTCACTGAAGACCACTAGTGAATTGGGGTTAGGTCGAATATTGTGGTAGTCCATACAGTACCAGTCAAAAGTTTGGACACACATACTCATTCCAGGGTTTTTCTTAATTTTTACTATTTTCTACATTGTAGAATAATAGTGAAGACATCACAACTATGAAATAACACATATGGAATCATGTAGTAACCAAAAAAAGTGTTAAACAAATCAAAATATATTTTATATTTGAGATTCTTCAAAGTAGCCACCCTTTGCCTTGATGACAACTGTACATTTTTCACAGGTTAGGGTTAGATGTGATATTCCATGTCAGACTCATCAATGACACTTTTCTCAACGTCTTAGACTCCAAAGGTTGGTAATTATATTATTATTATTTTGATAGAGGGCTGAAAACCTCAGCCGAATGTGTTACAACTGACCGTTTCTCACTATATTGTCTCTTACACAGATCACAGGTTAGGGTATGTTTTCCATGTCAGACTTTTCAATGCCACTTAATCTCAACATCTTAGACCCCAAAGGTTGCCAGGTCAAGCTGTTTCTAGTACATACATTAAAATGATGGACAATTAAACAGAGTATTGGGAAAAGTAGGGTGATGCAAAAATATTTTACAAAATAAGTAGTCTTGAGTGAATAACATAAAATCCTACTTTTGTATCAACTTAACGTGACCTTATGGTGAGAGCGAGAGTGACAGATGTAATGATGACGTGAGACGAGACAATTTAATTCAAGCTTTCTCTGTACACATACAATTGCTTGAAAAAACAACCCCAATACGAATGATGAAAAGATTCATGGAAGGGTGATCCAAAAGGGAAAGTTAGTTGGTTGTATCTACACATTGAAAAACATATCCACATTTGGCTTTGTATTCACACACGTCTATTCCCTGCTCTTAAGCAAGAGGACTGAGCTCATTACTCTCCTCCTTTCCTTTCCTTTTCTCTCCTCTCCTCTCTCAGCTCATCCTCTACTCTCACCCCAATCCAGGTCAAGTGACCTTCTCTGTTGGCAATGGTACCCACCCTGGGGTCTTAACAGGCCAGCCTCATCTGGTGGCGGGGCGCTGGAACAACAACTCTGTGTTCCGTGACAGACTGGGGCTTTCTCTGGACTCCACAGGTAAATTGTGGGAAAGTCATTGGTTGGCCACACTCCAGGTGGCCGGGGGATCAGATGCAGCTGGTTGGATGGCAGCGGTAGGTACAGTTGGCCAGGGGGTCTCGTTCTGCCCCGCCGGTCCGCACTCTGGGAGCAGCACCCCTCAACTGGAGACTCTGAAACAGAGGGACAGGGAGAGTTCAGGACCAGACACACTGTGATCTAGGAAATCAAGGCTCTTTACTAAAACGTTATTAATTTTAGTGAGTGAGAAATATCATAGTTTTAGTAAGTGAAACACTTGTTTTGCTATTCCACTACATGTCATCCTAATGGGTGGTGTTGTGAGCCACTGACCTGTGTATTCCTCCTCAGCCTCAGGCAGCAGCAGGTGGCTTCTACAGGGGCTGGGCAGGGTGGTCTGGCTGGGAGCCTCCTGACCTGGTCCCAGCTGGACACGCCTCGTGACGGACCACAAACATAGACGTACGCATTTATAAACCTTGTGAAGGGACCCTTATTGTAAAATGCTATTTTGCACCATAAAGCTCACAAAATGTTACATGAAGTTACAATAGATGATAGTAGGAGAGTGCAGTAAAAGTAACCCACTCTACTTTTGCTCTTGGCAAAGTTTATTCTTGATCTGGGCCCTGACATACTCATGGATGTTCTTATCCAGGGCTGTGTCTCCAGCAAGCTTGAGGGAGGGAGAGAGACATGAGGGCCAGGCTCTGTTGGAGGGCACAAGAATATGTGCAAGGTTTGTGCATGCATGCGGGTGCACTGTACCAGGGGTGCTGAAGAGCCTGGTCACATGTGTAGCGTACCATTGGGTCCATCTCTATCAGGTGGACTATAGCTAAAAAACACCACATCTGAGAGTGGATGACTACCGTACCTGAGTCGAAGATATCTTCGAGAATGGGGGTGGAGAGAGAGGAACATGTGAAATGTCAATATAATGATAGACGAATGCTGCCAGTTAAACAAGATGTAAAAGACTGGAAATACTTAAACCAGGAGTAGTGATGGGAAGAAAAAAAAGGTGATAGTTAAATATCGGGATATTATTTTTAATGATATATCGTATCGTTTTGACAATATTGCAATATTATTTTTACGCTAGTTTGCTGTACCTACACCAAAACTCCAGTATTTTTCCTTTATAGCTTGTTGTCTATCTTTTTAAATAGGGAGCCAATTCGTTTTCAGCACTTTTATTTCCATGGCTGATCAAAACTTGTTTCTCATGGCTCTCTCTTGTCCCTCTGCAGCAGACATATGCAATACATATAGAATCATGAGAATCGCAATACATATCATATCGGCACCTAAGTATTGTGATAATATCACCTCGTGAAGTCCCTGTTCCAACCTAATGGTTGTGATATTTTCCCAGTTACAGCTGTATTTAGTCAGAATTTGCTCCTGATATGGGCATTGCAAAGTAGCTTTAGTAGACATTTGTTTACATGCTCACATTACTGGTAGGATGTGAACCCTAGTTTCCTGCTCCGGAATCAAAGGTCTTAACCATTATGTCCAAAAAATATTTAGTGTTTGGCCAAGGGTGGTTTTAAGTCGCAGGCAGGGCTACTTCATCACTAGATTGTTTTAACTCATCTCTGCTACACTTATCCTATAAATGTTTTTCAAAAATGTGGCCTAAATGACTGCTGTTTCCTTCTGTTCTCATTGTAATATCCTGTGTGTTGCTTACAAACCATTTGGTTTTCAGGAGAGCCAGGGCCAGAAGTATAGGCAAGAAATATATGAATTTTAAAAAGGCGATTACTTTTTGTAGATTGAATGTTTGTAAAATAGTGGTACAGTCTGCAGCCTTTTAGTAAAATGGCTGACACGGCCCCTAGGGGCCAAATCTGTGGTGGTTCCATCTTTTCAGGGTACCTAAATTTACCTCTTTGCCAAATTTGGTGTGTTCACCTCAAAATAGGACTTCTGAACTGTAAATTGTATTACTGTCTGTGGCCATTTCATAAGGTGACTGCCACGCCTTAGAATATGTGGACAACTACAAATACCTAGGTGTCAGGTTAGACCGTAAACTCTCCTTCCAGACTCACATTAAGCATCTCCAATCCAAAGTTAAATCTAGACTCTGCTTCCTATTTCGCAACAAAGCCTCCTTCACTCATGCTGCTAAACATGCACTCGTAAAACTGACTATCCTACGGATCCTTGACTTCGGCGATGTCATTTACAAAATAGCTTCCAACACTCTACTCAGCAAATTGGATGTAGTCTATCACAGTGCCATACGTTTTGTCACCAAAGCCCCATATACTGCCCACCATTGTGACCTGTACCTCCTCGTTGGCTGGCCTTCACTACATATTCGTCGCTAAACCCACTGGCTCCAGGTCATCTATAAATCCCTTCTAGGCAAATCCCCGCCTTATCTTAGATCATTGGTCACCATAGCAACACCCACCCGTAGTATGCGTTCCAGCAGGTATATCGCACTGGTCATCCCCAAAGCCAACACCTCCTTTGGCCGCCATTCCTTCCAGTTCTCTGCTGCAAATGACTGGAACGAACTGCAAAAATCTCTGAAGCTGGAGACACAAATCTCCCTCACTAACTTTAAGCATCAGTTGTCAGAGCAGCTTACCGATCAATGCACCTGTACACAGCCCATCTGTAATTATCCCACCCAACTACGTCATCCCCATATTGTTATTTACATTGTTATTTATTTTGCTAATTTGCACCCCAGTATCTCTATTTGCACACCATCTTCTGCACATCTATCACTCCAGTGTTAATCCTAAATTGTAATTATTTTGCACTATGGCCTATTTATTGCCTTACCTCCATAACTTACTACATTTGCACACACTGTATATAGAATTTCTATTGTGTTATTGACTGTACATTTTATTTTTGTTTATTCCATATGTAACTCTGTGTTGTTGTTGTTTTTATCGCACTGCTTTGCTTGATCTTGGCCAGGTCGCATTTGTAAATGAGAACTTGTTCTCAACTGGCTTACCTGGTTAAATAAAGGTTAAATAAATAAATAAAATAAAAAACTATCTCTGTGCCAAATTTGGTGCTTTTATTACAAAATGCATGATTGTTACAGATTTTTCAGTTTATAAGCTTGATGAGAAGATTTTGGGGGGCATGCACTCCCCCCAAAACAATGGCACCCTGAAAATAAAATGTCTTGCAACTGTGGTCACAGACCACTTGAGAAATTATTACAAAAAAAGGGGAAAGCAGCACAATCTTACAATCTGATAAGTAAAGTATTTTGCAAAACTATTTTGAAATGGAATAAATTCTGCACTTATCAACAATAACCAACACAATTCCAGTCAAAATAGATGATTGTAAGAAATACTGTACTTTATCCAACCCAACGTTGCCAGAGCTGCCAACTCTCACGCATTGGCCGTGAGACACACGCAATTGACCCTCTTCTCACGCTCTCACTGCATACCTCTCATATCTCACGCATTGAAAAGTACTGCTTTTATTTTCTAATTAGTCCAGTCAGTGAGTTAACTTTGCAACTGTGCTCCAAATCGTTTTGAAATCGGAGCATCTGCACCTGCAATTTAACATCACGACCTGTCTTTACACTGCACTGTGAACCGCGGCACATTGAAGCATATGATTGGTCTAGTTATGTATGGGATCAAGGGGATTGGATGCATGTTTTAAAGAAACACCCTTATATAGTGGATATTATAGTGGAGCTGAATGGAGAGAGAAAGTTCTCCATTGAGTTTATAAAACTGTAAAAAGAGCAGTGGCGACCCGTCATTCAGGGCAGGAGGGGCAGAGCTGTTAGCTGTTGGTGGTGCACATGTAGCCTATAGCCTGTTTTAGAGAAATGTCATCATTGAATATTGTAAGAGTTTTCATTGTCTGCTTATATGCCCCCTTTATTTATCCTATGGTTCTGACTTGGTGTACAGGGAGAATATTGTAAGAACGGCCCATGTTCTGAATTCTGTCGCTGTACATTTCAAAAGTGCTGAAAAAATAGATATATTGACTATGTCCGTCCTAGCTCGCTCATGAATGTCTTAATCGAAAGTAAGGATGGCCTCTTATCTGCTCGCCGTCCCCTTATGCCATAGTTTGTACATCTCAATTGTCAGTACAAACCACATTTGTTTAAGCAAGTCAGCCATATCAGCTAAGTTTTTTTTAAAGGCTGTAAATGAGGCTGAATTAACTGTTTCACTGCCAGACAAGGCTCCACTGATAGCCAGGTGTAGCAGTGGTAAGGATTCACTCCATTGTGCTGAAAAGAATGCTCTGCTGTTGGGACAGCTTTATGTAGGCCCTAACAGTTTGTGGGCACTGTTTCTCACCGTTGTAGTGCAATGAATGTATTGTTTAGTGTTGAGTTGTGTAGTGGCTTTGCTGGCATTCATCTAAACAAAATAATGTTGAGTTTGTCCCACCAAGATATACTGTACATGCTAAAATCACCACTGAAAAAGAGTAGCACGGTAGCACTGTTTTATGTACAATGTTGTCAACAAATTTCGGTTGCTTTTACTCTCGTCCCTATTGCAGAAGGCAAACTTTTGACAGCATGTACTAAAGTTGATTTAATCCACACTTGCATTAGTCTACTCGTTTGGTGATTGGAATTTAGGCTGTGACAACGAAAAGGCAGCAGACAGACCTACAGCATGTTTTAGCAGGTACGTTTGGTAGGGTGACCTGATTTGTAACTATGAAAATAATTTTGTCAAGGAGATTGTGAACCCATATGTGTAAGTTTGATTCTAGAGGGGGGATAATACATAGACAAATAATTTGTTTAGGGTGTAGGGCAGATTTGTCATTGTCACGCCCTGGCCTTGAGAGGCCTGTTGTTTTTAGTTGATTTGGTCAGGGTGTGAGAATCTATGCTGGAAATTCTATGTTTGTGATCTAGGTTTTGTATTTCTAGGTTTGGCCGGGTGTGATTCCCAATCAGAGACAGCTGTCGCCCGTTGTCTCTGATTGGGGATCATACTTAGGTAGCCCAGTTGCCTACTATGTTTGTGGGATCTTGTTCTGTGTTAGGCTTGTATATGTTTAGCCTGAGGACTTCACATTACGTCATTTCTTGTTTTGTTTTCTGTTTATTTGATTTAATAAACATGTTCGCATACCACGCTGCACCTTGGTCTGACCCGTCTCTCAACGATCGTGACAGTCATCTTGTCTTCAAGATATTTTATTATCTATTTCCTTTATTTAGTCTGATCAGTGGAACAATTCTAATTCTTAACAATGGGCTAAAATATGTTTGTCAGCAAGAACACTACTGTTATTCCTCACACTTTTTGTATTATTCCACTTCTTCCCAATTTTGCCAGTGTAATCACATTTGAAATCTCATATGGCTATTTGTGTCTTTGAAAATGAATTAAATTAGGCTGTATTTTTGCAGCCATTCATGGACAGTTTTTAATAAATCATCAAAATTAGCATTGGATATTAAATGCTTCTGGAATCAAATATAATTATTTACATTTTAGTATTGTATTGCTAGGCAACTCATAAACACATATTGTAGAGGAAGATGATGGCAAGGATCTTCAACTAGTAGACATAAACCACCTGAATATTGATATTCATTAGGTTTGAGAAATTCATTGTTATAACAAGAACATTTTAAAACACCCATCACTTGGGAAACATAGATCAGCGGTGGCCAACCTCCCTGGAGCAAACAGGATTTTCTTCCAGCCCTATCTGCTAAAGCTAACTCTCTCTCCTCTGCTCTTGTCCTTCTAGACCTGTCTGCTGCCTTTGATACTGTGAACCATCAGATCCTCCTCTCCACCCTCTCCGAGCTGGGCATCTCCGGCGCGGCTCACTCTTGGATTGCGTCCTACCTGACCGGTCGCTCCTACCAAGTGGCGTGGCGAGAAGCTGTCTCCGTACCACGTGCTCTCACCACTGGTGTCCCCCAGGGCTCAGTTCTAGGCCCTCTCCTATTCTCGCTATCAACCAAGTCACTTGGCTCTGTCATATCCTCACATGGCCTCTCCTATCATTGCTACGCTGACGACACACAACTAATCTTCTCCTTTCCCCCTTCTGATAACCAGGTGGCGAATCGCATCTCTGCATGTCTGGCAGACATATCAGTATGGATGACGGATCACCACCTCAAGCTGAACCTCGGCAAGACGGAGCTGCTCTTCCTCCCGGGGAAGGACTGCCCGTTCCATGATCTCGCCATCACGGTTGACAACTCCGTTGTGTCCTCCTCCCAGAGTGCGAAGAGCCTTGGCGTGACCCTGGACAACACCCTGTCGTTCTCCGCTAACATCAAGGCGGTGACCCGATCCTGTAGGTTCATGCTCTACAACATTCGGAGAGTACGACCCTGCCTTACACAGGAAGCGGCACAGGTCCTAATCCAGGCACTTGTCATCTCCCGTCTGGATTACTGCAACTCGCTGTTGGCTGGGCTCCCTGCCTGTGCCATTAAACCCCTACAACTCATCCAGAATGCCGCAGCCCGTCTGGTGTTCAACCTTCCCAAGTTCTCTCACGTCACCCCGCTCCTCCGCACACTCCACTGGCTTCCAGTTGAAGCTCGCATCTGCTACAAGACCATGGTGCTTGCCTACGGAGCTGTGAGGGGAACGGCACCTCCGTACCTTCAGGCTCTGATCAGTCCCTACACCCAAACGAGGGCACTGCGTTCATCCACCTCTGGCCTGCTGGCTCCCCTACCTCTGCAGAAGCATAGTTCCCGCTCAGCCCAGTCAAAACTGTTCGCTGCTCTGGCACCCCAATGGTGGAACAAGCTCCCTCACGACGCCAGGACAGCGGAGTCACTCACCACCTTCCGGAGACATTTGAAACCCCACCTCTTTAAGGAATACCTGGGATAGGATAAAGTAATCCTTCTACCCCCCCCCCCCCCCCCCCCCCTCCCCCTTTACTCCAACCCCCCCCAAAAATAAAAAAAACAAAAAAATAAAAATTGTAAAGTGGTTATCCCACTGGCTATAATGTGAATGCACCTATTTGTAAGTCGCTCTGGATAAGAGCGTCTGCTAAATGACGTAAATGTAAATGTATTTCAAAGAGATAGTTTACCCAAATTACAAAATGTTTGTGTCCTTACCTTGAAAGCAGTCTATGGACAAGGAGACTGCAATCTATGTTTTGGTTACCCACTGCCATCAACCATTAATATTTTCTGTGCAGAGCCTTGGTGTAGTGGTAGCACTCCCTGGCATGCGTTGCATACAACTTTCCAACTGAGAACAGGGATCAATCCCTGCTTCCAACATTCCCACTGTTTCTAGCATTTGCCTGTCTCCCTATGTAATTTCATTACTGTCTGAGTAAAGTGTCAAACCACCCCAAAAAAATATTAGTGTAGGGGAGTTAATGGTTATTCCATCAAACTTCAAATTATTAGAATAGTACACAACGCAGAACAGAACATCCAGGTTAAGGGTCAGTGGCCCAAGCCCGCGAACAGGAACGTTCCAAGTTCAGACAGAAGGGCGAATCAGATCGCCAGGAACTTTTGATTTATATTTTCATTTGTTGTGCTACTAGTACTGCCTGTTGATGTTAAGGAGGCAGCTACAGTAGCTGGATGATATTAACATATTTTATTTTTATTTCATTAAATGTATTTTATTTCATCTGGGTGCTTACGTCACTTACTAACACCCTGGTACTACCCATAGCTCCCGTTCCCCTCAGTCCGTGAAAACACTGCGAGAGAAAACTCCTGTGTAGAAGTCCACAACGTTAAATAAATAAAGCATCCCAAGGTTAATGCTATAGGTATTGTTATAAGGGAGTGTGAGACTATTGAAACATGTCACTTTCAGAGTTTTATCGTTGTTATTGATATAGTTTTACAGAGTGCTAAAAAGTATTGCTGTTGCTAGCTAGCATGTCTTTCTGTGATGGCGGTATTTAGCTGAGCTGCAAACGTATGCTAGCGTTGCATTATGGGAGATGTAGTTTTAGCTTCTAAGGTCTGAACGGGATAAATCCGATTTCACGCTGTAGCTTGTTTCTATTACAGTGTTTTGTACATGAGTTGTTGTATTTTAATACTGTCAACACAGAAAGCACCTAGCAATGTATTGGAGATGTGAGACAGGATATCTGTTTTACTTTTCTTCATGCTCCTCTATAGAACAACTTGTCAGATGGTGCATTGAAGACTGATGTATTCCTGTCTTGTCTTTTCATAATACCATTGCAGGTATGGTTCTATTGTCTAAGAATTACTATTATACAGTCTTTGTATTGAAGATTGTTTATTATTTTTTTCTATACATTATGGCTTCATGTATGAATGTGATCGTGTGAATCAGAGAAAACACTGATAAAGAATAACTTGTCGGATGGTGCATTGAAGACTGACGTATTCCTGTCCTGTCTTATCATAATACCATTGCAGATCTACATAAAAGCCCAAAAAGACAGCCATGATGTCACTCTTCATTTCTTGGTTCTTCTGTGGTACATATAAAACCCGCTACATTAACATACTTTACATTTCATCCCCCAAAAATCTCAAAGTAAAAGTCGTCCAATTGAGTGTTCATTTAATGTTCAATGCATCCTGAATACACCTGACCTGTGGTTTTTATTTGTAAATGTTCTACCCTGGTCATAGGCATAGGACATGTCAAAATACGTAGAATTGCAGGAAATAAGCTTTAAAACAGTAACATTTTCCCCCGTCTAGGGGTTGTGCCAGGGGGCAATGAAATTCACATAGCAAATCTCACTCCAAGCTCTCTTCAAAAGTTTACAGCCCTGTGTTGCCTGTCATTACAGCCATAAAGGTGATGTATTTTCAAAACGCAAGATAACATAAATAGACTGTTTTACACTTGGATTTGGAACTGAAAGTCATTCATGTTAGCAGCCAATATCAAATAGGTATACATCATGTCACATCTCTGGAGTCCAGAGCAAGCTAAATCATACAACCATACAGCCTACTTGTAGCAGAGGTTGCAGGATCGGATGGAAAGCATGTTGTCTGACCGCGCCATCTCATTGGAGGGCAGCCTGCCTGCCAAGTGCTCGTTGCCAGCCGGGTAGCCCTGTTGTTCCTCACAAATATCGTAATAAATTCGCCAGAGTATGTTACATCTTCATCTCATAATATTGACGACAGTGTGATGTTACAGCTGCTTAGACATATAGCCAGTAGCCACCCAAACAAGGCATATCTGAAATATGAAAATTATCAATGAAATCGTCAGGTTTTTATTGTTCTGCAATCATGAGTCAGTAGTATATCATCCAGTTTATATGGATGATAAACGTAGGCCTAATCTGTTTTTGCCAGGCAAAACTGGAGGAAATGAAACAAGTTCTTTCTGTTGAGTGGTCACTAATCTGGATATGCGCGCCAGCCTTTGCGCACCAGTGCTGATGACTGGTCATTGACATTGATCAACAATCAAGATGTGCGGCGCAACTTTTCAGTTCTAAAGCATATGTAGTATCGCGTCAATGCTGGTAATTATTGCTGTCAAACAAAGAGTCCGCTTAGGCTGTACTTTGATTATAAGTTTTATTTATATCACAAGATGTCAGCATAAGTTTACAGACCCTGCAGGGCTGGAGAACAGTGTCCAAAGATAATCTGTCTGTTCTAACCCCTTCTTTGTCTAGCCTATACTTATAAGATATGCAAAAATATGGGTTGCTCCCTCTGCTGTCCAATCACCTGTCTCCCCTGGGGCGTCACCCTAAAAACGGCTCTTTTGGAACTAAAATAAACATCCCCCCCAGGTTCCACTAGAATAGTCATAATCTTAATACACTACACATAGATAAGAAGTGGGTTTAGAACAACAACGACAAAAAATGTATACCCCCCAAAAAATTGGGGGTGAAATTATACCATAGAGCCCTATCTGTGCATGTAACTGAGAAGATTCAATATTTTAAGATTTATTTTAAATAACGACCGCCATGAGACCTGTAATGACGTCTGGTTTGAGTCAGTTGGGAAGAGGTTAGGCAAAATACATATTTTGGTCTTAATATATGGGGTTCCATCTGCGCAAAAAAGTGTCTACTGTATTGCATAATGCATTTGCTGATTTTTGTTATGTTGTTTGCTATTAACCCTGCTGTGTCAACTGCTGTTGTCAACTTCTGTTGTCGTCTGCTTTTGTCGATCGCTTGTTCAAGCCCCTGTCGTTTGACTTGTTGATGTGACTCTGCAAAAAATATTATCTTGTTCGCTGGACTTTGTTGTTCATGTGACTCTGATATGCACTTAAGATCCATCACATTTGAAAATTTTTACTTAGATGACATTTTTAACAACGCTTTTTTCTGATAAAGACTAATTCATTGCATCTGCCATGGAGCCCAGTTTCATAATATTACCATATGTCCCAGCTGCCTGCCGTAATTTCAAAGTAATCGCGAAAAAACTGGCCTTATTTTAGGGCATTTTTCATCCCTGCCAGCTCCTATTAGTTATTGAGCCCAGTGCACCAGCCCATTGTTCTCTGGCACAAGCCTAGCTTCAAGTGGCCCAAGCCATTGCACTATTGTTAACCTGTAGGCTACTTCTGTAAGATCTGCCCTTTTAACACTTGTACGCTTACTTCAGGTAACTTATTATTAACACGGTTACGGCTACTTTGTGAGCGCTCTCACTGTTCACCTGGGTACACGTTGTGGTGACCCACAGTGCTAGAGATGGCTGGCGCGTAGCCATGAAATGTTAAACATTTTCTGGTCATGGTTAACCAAAGTTATAGCTTAGATACTCAAAATAATACTGCCATATAAATGGAATGTTTGCATATGCCATAAGTGAGATGGTTTACATGCTCACCATCAGTGAAGACAGCAAACCAGTGCAGCAAAGAGAGAGAGAGAGATCAGTGCATCTGTGCCAATTTTCAGGTAACTGGCCAATTCAACAATACAGTTGTGGTCACAGCTGCACTGGCCTCCATCCCTCTCTCTCTCTCTCTCTCCTTCACTGGTGGGCTGGCCCAATGGTGAATACGGTTAGTTCTTGTCTGAATAAAAACAACACAGGTTTAGGAATTCTCAGATCAACACATAAAAGGCACTAGTCTGAAAAGTTGCATGTTGACTCTTGGTAGCATTATATTTACATTTACATTTACATTTACGTCATTTAGCAGACGCTCTTATCCAGAGCGACTTACAAATAGGTGCATTCACCTTATAGAGGTGGGGTTTCAAATGTCTCCGGAAGGTGGTGAGTGACTCCGCTGTCCTGGCGTCGTGAGGGAGCTTGTTCCACCATTGGGGTGCCAGAGCAGCGAACAGTTTTGACTGGGCTGAGCGGGAACTATGCTTCCGCAGAGGTAGGGGAGCCAGCAGGCCAGAGGTGGATGAACGCAGTGCCCTCGTTTGGGTGTAGGGACTGATCAGAGCCTGAAGGTACGGAGGTGCCGTTCCCCTCACAGCTCCGTGGCAAGCACCATGGTCTTGTAGCAGATGCGAGCTTCAACTGGAGTGAATTATCTGGATCAAGAGTCCCAGTTCTCGTGAGGTACTGATAATTGCTTGAAACAGCGCACCAAACATCTCGCCACAATCTCTCTATTGTATGATTGTGAACACAACTTCTAGTGATTAAACTTTTTCTGTCTGCTCAACATGAAAAATGGAAATGTAACAAAATATCAATGTAATGTGTGTGTGTGTCCAGGAACTTGTACGATTTCCTCTGGATCCACTGACATTGTTGTTTCCCAATCAATGCCATATGCTTCCAAATTGTTTCTAAGGAAGAAGAGATAATTATTGAACATGCTTCTTGTCAAATATATTTAGCCTAATTACTGTAAATAAAATGTAACCTTAAGAAAATGTTATGCACACTACAATATATTGCATCATATTACCTATCAATATTAGTTATCAATGTATAAGGTGAATATAAAACCAAGCTATCTTGAACATCAGTGTAATTTAATAATATGCATGGGTGTTATAGTTGTATGAATTTATCACAATGCAAGCCTGCTTATTGAAATAAAATACCAGCAGTCCTAATGCAACACAATATTCGCTTAACAGTGAAACACCACTGTTCGGGCTACTTAACATTCTTAAACAGTACGCAAAATAATTTTATTTTTGGATTCAGCCTCTGCACCATGAATTCAAGCTTACCTGTCATACGTCCACAACGATTTAGCAAGCAGCAGACCAAGCAATGTGCGAGGAGGACCCCACATATTTACATTTACATTTTAGTCATTTAGCAGACGCTCTTATCCAGAGCGACATATAGTTAGTGAGTGCATAATTTTTTTTTTATACTGGTCCCCCGTGGGAAACGAACCCACAACCCTGGCGTTGCAAATGCCATGCTCTACCAACTGAGCTACACGGGACATAAAATAATTATTCTGATCGGTGTCAGTTTAATACACTGACATGAACTGAGGATCGATTCTGTTACTTGTTATTCTTGTTAAGTAATTCCATTCTAGGATAGTTGTTCAATGAATTGCTAGCACTAGCTAGTTGCTCACGCTGCTACATTGGCTGCAACGTAAACAAACAAGCAAGATAGCAATGTTTACGCCGGCTGTGTGATGATGCTTTTTCCTGTTTAGGAAGCTACATTTCGAACTACATTTGAAATGTAATGGATTTTAAGCACATATCGGAGTCACATGAACAACGAAGTCCAAAAAATGAGCAGTTAAAAAAAATGCGCAGAGTCACGTCAACAAGGCAAACGACATCAACCTGTGTATGGTGAATAGCAAACGACAAAACAATAGACATCAGCAAAGTGCCCTTTTCGGTGGTGGTATAATTCCACCCCATATTTTTGGCGGGTATGCATTTTTGATCGTTGTTGTTCTGAACCCACTTCTCATCTATGCTTTAGAACCGAAAAGTTGTGCCGTGCATCTTGATTGTTGGTCAATGTCAATCATCAGCACTGGCGCACAAAGGCTGGCGCGCATTTACAGATTAGTGACCACTGACCAGAAAGAACTTGTTTCATTTCCTCCAGTTTTGCCTGGCAACAACAGATGTTTATCATCCATATAAAATACAGTTTAGCAATCTACCACTGACTTATGATTGCCAGCACAACCTGACGATTTCATTGATCATTTTCATATTTCAGATAGGCCTAGTTTAGGTGGCTACTGACTATATGTCTGAAGATAAGCAGCTGTAAAGTCACACTGTCTTCAATGTTATCGGATGAAGATGTATCATATTGTGGCAAATTTATTACCATATTTGTGAGGAAGAAAAGGGCTACCGGGCTTGGCAGGTAGGCTGCCCTCCAATGTGATGGCGCGGTGCAGACAGAACATGCTTTCCATCCGAGCCTGCAACCTCTGCTACAAGTAGGCCGTATGATTGTATGATTTAGCTTGCTCTGAACTCCAGAGATGTGACATGATGTATCCCTACTTGATATTGGCTGCTAACATGAATGACTTTCAGCTCCAAATGCAAGTGTAAAACACAGTTTTTTTAAAATGTAGCCTAACTTGCGTTTTGAAAATGCATCACCTTTATGGCTGTAATGACAGTCAACATTTGGAGTTGGGTTGGATATAGTACAGTATTTCTTACATCTATTTTGACTGGAATTGTGTTGGTTATTGTTAATAAGTGCTGAATTTATTCCATTCAAAATAGTTTTGCAATTGTGCTATTCGGTGTTTTTTCGCGTTATTTGTAACTTATTTTGTACACAATGTTTCTACCACCGTATCTTATGACTGAAAAGGGCTTCTGGATATCAGGACAGCGATTACTCACCTCGTACTGGACGAAGATGTTTTCTTTAACGAGTTGCACGCAAAGGATTTTCTTCAGACACCCGACAAGGCCCAAATCCCCATCATTCGCATGAGAAAGAGATGGAGATATCGGGGACGTAGGTCCGGGTGCCTTCCCAGCTAACAAAGAACTTAGCTGAGACATTTGTAACATTCCCCTTAAGTCTTTCAGAGGTACTGAATGTCATAGCCCGTTTGGGACATTATAGGCACATTCATAACGTTTCTAATAAGTATTATAGAGGTTATAAATAATCAGGTCGCTATACAGACATCATGGGAACATTAAAAACGTTCCTTGGTAGTCCATGAAAGGTTCTGAATATCATGTTATTTTGGAGATATCCTAGGAACATTTCATAACGTTACATTTAGAGCTATGGTTTGTCTTCATATAACGTTAAAATCGAAATGATATACATTTTGGAACATCGTCTGTAAGTTTCACAATAACGTTATCATAACTTATGTGGGGACTAAAATAACTTTGTGGTCACGTCCTGGAACGTAATTTTGTTAGCTGGGTTGTCAGGATCCGACGGCGAGTGCTTAATCTGCCTCTACCATCAGTCCTATTAGCCAATTTACAATCATTTGATAACAAAATAGACAAACTAAGATCACGGATATCCTACCAACGGGACATTAAAAACTGTTACTCAGGTAATTACTGAGTGCTGAACGACGACATGGATAACATACAGCTGGCAGGATATACGCTGCATCGGCAAGATAGAACATCTGCCTCCGGTAAGACAAGCGGTGGCGGTCTGTGTATATTTGTAAACAACAGCTTGTGCCCGAAATCTAATATTAAGGAAGTCTTGAGGTTTTGCTAGCCTGAGGTAGAGTATCTCATGATAAACTGTAGACCACACTATTTACCAAGAGAGTTTTCATCTATATTTTTCGTAGCTGTCTATTTACCACCAAAAACCGATGCTGGCACTAAGACCGCACTCATTGAGCTGTGTAAATCCATAAGCAAACAGGAAAACGCTCATCCAGAGGCGGCGCTCCTAGTGGCCGGGGACTTAAATCTGTTTTACCTCATTTCTACCAGCATGTTAAATGTGCAAACAGAGGAAAAAAACATCTAGACCACCTTTACTCCACACACAGAGACGTGTACAAAGCTGTCCCTCGCCCTCCATTTGGCAAATCTGACCATAACTCTATCCTCCTGGTTCCTGCTTACAAGCAAAAACTAAAGCAGGAAGCACCAGTGACTCTTTCAATTAAGAAGTGGTCAGATGACGCAGATGCTAAGCTACAGGACTGTTTTGCTAGCACTGACTGGAATATGTTCCGGGATTCTTCCGATGGCAGTGAGGAGTACACCATATTAGTCACTGGCTTCATCAATAAGTGCATTAATGACGTCGTCCCCACAGTGACCATACGTACCCCAACCAGAAGCCATAGATTACAGGCAACATCCGCACTGAGCTAAAGGGTAGAGCTGCTGCTTTCAAGGAGCGGGTCTCTAACCCGGACGCTTATAAGAAATCCCGCTTTGCCCTCCGACGAACCATCAAACAGGCAAAGCGTCAATACAGGACTTAGATTGAATCGTACTACACCGGCTTGCAAACTACAGACTACAAAGGGAAGCACAGCCCTGAGCTGCCCAGTAACACGAGCCTACCAGATGAGCTAAATTACTTCTATGCTCGCTTCGAGGCAAGCAACACTGAAGGATGCATGAGAGCATCAGCTGTTCCGGATGACTGTGTGATCACGCTCTCCTTTGCCGATGTGAGTAAGACCTTTAAACAGGTCAACATTCACAAGGCCGCAGGGCCATACGGATTACCAGGACGTGTACTCCGAGCATGCGCTGACCAACTGGCAAGTGTCTTCACTGACATTTTCAAGATGTCCCTGACTGAGTCTGTAATACCAACATGTTTCATGTGCCAGATTTGTCCCCTGGTGCAGTCGCCTTATGAAATGGCCATAGACAGTAATACAAATTGCAGTTCAGAAGTCCTGTTTTGAGATGAACACACCAATTTGGCAGAGGTATATTTTGTTACCCTGAAAAGATTTCGATATGGAACCCCCACAGATTTGCCCCCTGGGCCCGTGTCAACCGTTTTACTAAAAGGCTGCAGACTGTACCACTATTTTACAAACCTTTAAATGAGATATCCCTATATCCCTATGCTCCTTGGCGTATTACAACAACAGTTAGGCAATTTTCAAACAACTCTCCCCCCTCCCAACCCCCACCCCATTTGTCAACAAGTCTATAGTCACTGCCCTTTTGCATGCTATCTCCCTTTCATTCTAAAACGTGTGGATTTGTTTACATAGGCATAGCTAGCTAGCTAGCCAGCCATTTCATACAGCTACAGCAGCAATCTACTAGCTAACCACTTGAAACACAACATTTCAAGGGATGAGGTGAAATACAACGTTCAACTCCAAAAAGTATTTGTATTGTAATACCAACATTGTGCAATTTGTAAAGTTTCCGTGATGTGTTCTGTCGGTTCCCATGCTAGCCTTGCTAACGTTTGCTAAACCAAAGCTAGTTAGACACAATTGCAGCTACAGCTAGCTGCAATAGTTTCAACCTTGTGAAATTGTTTTGTAATAGCCAATTTATGTAAGAAAGTATTTCACATAGCAGTACATCTAACATCTAGCTAACGACATTCATTGTATGCGCAGGTTGCGTTGGACAATGTTGATGGCAGGCCGACTAGCAGGGCAAGAGGCAGTGGTAGTGGGAAAGCCAGGAGTAGAGGATGGACAGGCAGAGGCAGGCAGCAGAGAGACAGAAATGAGGATGAGGAGAGGCTTTTTGCTCTCTGATGTGATGGCTGCCACACAGGTTTGTATTATGTTGAAAATGCCTAGAGATTTAACAAAAATAAAGTATTTTTTCTTGAATAGTTCATGTATGAACAGAATAATTGGTGGCTGAATACATTTGGGTTTTTGGTATTTCTCCACATACAGTGTCTTCGGAAAGTATGCAGACCCCTTGACTTTTTCCACATTTTGTTACGTTACAGCCTTATTCAAAAATTATTAAATTGTATTTTTTCCTCATCAATCTACACACAATACCCCATAATGACAAAGCAAAAACAGGTTTTTAGAAATATTTGCTAATTTATTAAAAAACTAAAATATCACTTTTACATTAGTATTCAGACCCTTTACTCAGTACTTTGTTGAAGCACCTTTGGCAGCGATTACTGTCTCGAGTCTTCTTGGGTATGACGCTACAAGCTTGGCACACCTGTATTTGGGGAGTTTCTCTTCTCTCTGCAGATCCTCTCAAGCTCTGTCAGGTTGGATGGGGAGCGTCTCTGCACAGCTATTTTCAGGTCTCTCCAGAGATGTTCGATCGGGTTCAAGTCCGGGCTCTGGCTGGGCCGAAGCCACTCCTGCAATGTCTTGGCTGTGTGCTTAGGGTCGTTGTCCTGTTAGAAGGTGAACCTTCGCCCCAGTCTGAGGTCCTGAGTGCTCTGGAGCAGGTTTTCATCAAGGATCTCTCTGTACTTTGCTTCACTCATCTTTGCCTCGATCCTGACTAGTCTCCCAGTCCCTGCCGCTGAAAAACATCCCCACAGCATGATGCTGCCACCACCATGCTTCACTGTAGGGATGATGCCAGGTTTCCTCCAGACGTGACACTTGGCATTCAGGCCAAAGAGTTCAATCTTGGTTTCATCAGACCAGATAATCTTGTTTGTCATGTTCTGAGAGTCCTTAAGGTGCCTTTTGGCAAACTCCAAGCAGGCTGTCACGTGCCTTTTACTGAGGAGTGGCTTCCGTCTGGCCACTCTACCATAAAGGCCTGATTGGTGGGGTGTGCAGAGATGGTTGTCCTTCTGGAAGAAGCTGCATTAATCAGCTTCTTGATATGCCACACCTGTCAGGTGGATGGATTATCTTGGCAAAGGAGAATGCTCACTAATGGATATAAACAAATTTATGCACAGAATTTGAGAGAAGTAAGATTTTGTGCATATGGAACATTTCTGTGATCTTTTATTTCAGCTTATGAAACATGGGACCAACACTTTACTTGTTGTGTTTATATTTTTGTTCAGTGTACTTAAGTATCAAAAGTATAAATAGTTTCAAATTCCTTATATTAAGCAAACCAGACAGCACAATGTTCTTGTTTTTTACATTTACGTATAGCCAGGGGCACACTCCAACACTCAGACATCATTTACAAACAAAGCATTTGTGTTTAGTGAGTCCCGCAGATCAGAGGCAGTTGGGATGACCAGGGATGTTCTCTTGATAAGTGCGTGAATTGGGCCATTTTCCCGTCCTGCTAAGCATTCAAAATGTAAGTACTTTTGGGTGTCAGGGAAAATGTATGGAGTAAAAAGTACATTATTTCTTTAGGAATGTAGTGGAGCAAAAGTAAAAGTTCTAAAAAAATCAAAATAGTAAAGTAAAGTACAGATACCCCCAAAACTACTTAAGTAGTACTGTAAAGCATTTTTACTTAAGTACTTTACACAACTGACAGATGTAAAGGGGAACCAATAGTATCAACCTTCACAACATTTGGTTAGGAGGTTTTCATTCGACAACGACGATATAATAATAGAAATAAATGTGATTTGGTAAAATGTAACGGAGTAAAAATTAAGTTACTTCCTTCAGAAATTACTTGAGTAAGAGTATAAGTACAGCCCACAGTGAGTAACTAGAAAAGTACTAGTTCCTCCAAAAATTCAAAGGGCATTAGTGGACCAGATTCTAACCCATGCTTACTGTGGCATATGTGTGCCTTGACTACACAGGCACTGAATGTATTTTGCCTATTGCTTGCCTTGAACATATAATAAAACAATTGATCTAAACATATAGATATTTTCCCTAACAAAAAATGAATCTACCCCTACAAATATTGTCAATTTATTATAATCCACATAAGAATTCACTCGAGACGCGCTGTAGCCTGCACGTAGCATAGATAGGCTACTTGAGCTGACGCCCAGTGGACATGCGGTCTAAGTTATTGTGTGGCCTACAAACACCGCTTCCAGCTGCCCCCTGGTGTCAATTCTAAATATTAAATAGACATTCAAATCCTCCTGCTGCAGTATCATTTTCCTCCTGCGACGAAATGGGTCATATTTAGATCCGATATCTGTAGTCATGGCTCTATTTAACACTGTGCGTTTCCCAGCCTCTGTTCTGGACCTGGGAACTGTGAAGGGATATCGTTTTTTTTATCAATAGCCTACCCTGCATAAACTTGATGTTGTGTTTATTCAAGGATTTACAGTGTTAACTCTATGGCAGTGGGACCTCTCTGACCTGTCTCTTGTATGCTAAGGGAGAGAAAGCAGTGTCAAGTTGGAAAGAGGGACGATAAAAGACACAAAAGCATTAGCCATAAATGGTCAAATATATGTTCGTAAAGAGAATATGTTTAATGCAGTGACCTTGGTATTTGTTCAAGTCTCACTGCATGAGATTTACCAGTAGTGGTGTTACATGCTCTTCAGTTTGCATTCACCCCATTTTGGCGTCACAAAAGTGGGTTCAAGGTTTCTCTGATGAGCCGAGCGCTTTAAAGTAGATAAACACACCAGAGCTGTCTACAAGCTGTCCAAACACAGGACAGAAAACTTGTACAAAGTTGGCACCTACGTGGAACGAATTAGGGACTTTACATGTATGTGTGTAATGAGACATTGTGGGTGTGATGGCTGCCTATTAAGACTAATTAGGGAAAATTCCCTTCATGTCTATACTGCATGAGCAGTATCAACACTTGATACTTAAGGCTCCTATACTTTCCGTTGAAGCCTTTTCTTCATATAGCTCTGAAGATAACTTTTCTAATACCATTGAGTCAGTTTTTTTGTTTTTGTTTTTGCCACTCACAGTCCGAGTCTGTTTTGTCGGTCATTGGCTGCGTTTACACAGGCAGCCCAATTCTGATAGTTTTTCAGTAATTGATCTTTTGACCAATCAGATCAGGTCTGAAAAAGATCTTATGTGAAAATATCTGATCTGATTGGTCAAAATACCAATTGGTGGCAAAAAGATCAGAATTGGGCTGCCTGTGTGAATGCAGCCTTAGTTTCTTTTATCATCCAATTATAGGCTAGAGGAAGACCCTTGACCCTTTAATTACATTTACATTTTAGTCATTTAGCAGACGCTCTTATCCAGAGCGACTTACAGTTAGTGAATACATATTTTTTTAAATACTGGCCCCCCGTGGGAAACGAACCCACAACCCTGGCGTTGCAAACGCCATGCTCTATCAACTGAGCTACATCCCTGCCGGCCATTCCCTCCCCTACCCTGGACGACGCTGGGCCAATTGTGCGCCGCCCATGAGTCTCCCGGTCGCGGCCGGCTGCGACAGAGCCTGGATTCGAACCAGGATCTAGTGGCACAGTTAGCACTGCGATGCAGTGCCTTAGACCACTGCGCCACTCAGGAGTTAATCACCTTAGTGGTGCATATTACCGGTATGCATATATTTTATCTAATTTCCATTAATTGAATGACAGCCTTTTTGTCTGTGAATCTGTGGCGTGCCAATTGGCCACCCAGCTTGAGAGGTCTCTTATCCTCTCTGGTTTAGTCACAATGGCTGCGTTTACACAGGCAGCCAAATTCTGATCTTTTGCCCAATTATTTGCAAAAGATCTGATCTGATTGGTCAAAAGACCAAATATTGGTAAGATATCAATTGGGCTGGCTGTGTAAACACAGCCTAAAGGTGTCAGCATGCTTCAGTTTGGCTGGCTGAACTGAACGAGTGTGCTCGATACACGCTGAAAAGACCTTCACTTGAAAAACGAGAAAAATGCGGCAATAGTACTGTTTGTCCCTTTTAAGACACCGTTCCTCAAAATATTCAGAATTAATCTAAGATAATTCAAGAAATCTATCATTAATTTTGACGTTTGCCGAATTCCAAAATGAAGTCAAACTGTTCCGAACTGCTTCTGCTGGGACAACATGTGGACGCCTTTTAATTTTTTTATTTTATCTTTATTTAACTAGGCAAGTCAGTTAAGAACAAATTCTTATTTACAACGACGGCCTACACCGGCCAAACCTGGACGACGCTGGGCCAATTGTGCGCCGCCCTTTGGGACTCCCAATCACGGCCAGTTGTGATACAGCCTGGAATCGAACCAGGGGGTCGTGGTGATGCCTCAAGCCCTGAGATGCAGTGCCTTAGACCGCTGCGCCACTCGGGAGCCTTTAGTGCATTGTATCACCAGTAGTTGATTATTTAGCCACATTAGCTGACACTGGATAAGATGCTGGATAAGAGTGTCTGTTAAATAAATACAAACAAGTTCCTGCTTCCTACTACACATTGTTAAATGTTAAAACAAACAACACAGTCAAGAGGAGCTTATGTTGATGCAACTTGATAATGCAGACAGAGCATGAGATGACTGCGTCTGCTGCTGTTAAACAAGCAATATCTTTCCTCCCTACTATGTGATACCACAAACAATGGTGGATCAATGGAGGATAGAGGATACATTTTCCATCACCCTGAACAGTTGCTACCAGCAGGAGGGAGGAATACTATTTGTGTTGGCTTTTCCAAGTCTGGGCATTGACAGTCTACCTTTCTTCTCTGTTTGATCATAACAGTGAAGACTTTATAGTACAGTCGGAAAAGATTTACAACACCCAAAACAAGCACTCTTGGCATTTAGACTATTGTACGGTCACTTCCGCAATTATTGGCACCCTTGATAAAGATAATCAAAAAGGACTATAAAATAAATAATACAAATACCAAACCCCCTTTTATTGAGAGCAACCAACAAATGTAAATAATATAATATGCCATTTAGCAGACGCTTTTATCCAAAGCAACTTACAGTCATGCGTGCATACATTTTTACGTATGGGTGGTCCCGAGGATCGAACCCACTACCCTGGCGTTACAAGCGCCATGCTCTACCAATTGAGCTACAAAGGACCATGCCTGGAGTTTGCTAAACGCCATTGGATCGGAACCGGGTTTTATTGTCAGATAAGACGAAAATAAAGCTCTTTGGCTACGGACACCAGTGGTGGGTTTGGCTTCGAAAAAAGGATGCATATGCAGAAAATAACCTTATACCTAGTGTAAAATATGGTGCTGGATCTTTGATGTTATGGAGCTGTTTTGCTTCCGCTGGTCCTGGGGCCCTTGCTAAAGTCAATGGCATAATGAATTCTACCAAGTCGTAAGACATTTTAGCAAAAAGCAAGACAATGACCCCAAGCACACATCACAATCCACAAGGAAATGGTTCATTGCCCACAAAATCAACATTTTGCAATGGCCATCTCAGACTCCGGACTTGAACCCTATTGAAAACCTGTGGTTTAAATTGAAGAGCGCAGACCGAAGGATATCAAGGATCTGGAAAGATTATGTATGGAGGAATGGTCTAAGATCCCTCCCATTGTGTTCTTCACTCTCAAAAAACCCAATATACTGTAGATAAAGTGCTGTTATCCTCGCAAGGGGAGGGTGCACAAAGTATTGAAAACAGGGGTGGCAATAATTTTTGACACCTATCTTTTTTTATTTATTTTTAGTGACTTTTATAACAAAATATTTTTCTCTGATAAATTGTATTAGTATAAAAGAATTTCCCAGTATTATTTATTTTATACAGTCTTTTTTGCTTGTCTTTATCACAGGTGCCAATAATTTTGGACTGTATATGTTACTAATGAAAGCTTAGTTTAGAGTTTCATCCATTCTGTATATGACATGTGTAGACAAGGTAAACAGTTATAATTGGCATATTTTGGGGCTTATATTGACGCACCTCTAAAAAGCACCCTTGCCTCCAGGGACAGAGGAATGAGGAAGATACCAATAGATCTCTTTAATCTGAGGTTTTTTTTAGTCTTTGAGGACAGAAACCTTGTATTTAGCCCTAGGGGAGAGTTACATTTTCCTCATGGTTTGTTTCTCTTTGTTAATAATGACTCGACAGTGTCGCAATAAAAACAGTCTTTTGTCAGACACTTCAAAAGTTTGTTTACAGTAGAGATTTACTGGGATGCAATCAGAGGCGTCATGCCCATAGGGGGTAAGGGGCACGTGCCCCCTCAGATTTGTCCTGTTTAAAATAATAATAATACAACATTTTCTTTGTATTTTTTTGTTGCATTTTTGCTGTTGTTTATCTGTAATACTATTACAAATGTTATGAAGTTGGCTTTAGCTAGCCCAAATAGGTACCCAATCTCCCAACCTCAAAACTAGCTACAAAGAATCCATTTCAGGCTGTCAATCAAGTTAGAGTAGCTAGCTTGTCTAACCAGGGCCGCCGGAAAACATGTGACGAGGCGGCATTTGCCACAGCACTTTTCAATCAGGTGTGGCAGCGCCACACCACTTTTGATTTAGTTTAATAAAATATATCGACACAAATCTTAAAAAGAGGGGCAAAGTGCTGTTTTTTAGACTGATTTGCCTCATGATTTGTCAACTCGCACACAATTTCTCTGTCCGTCTCTTTGCATGTCAGATTCAGAGAAATCGCAGGCACAACGCACAAAGCTCAAGGCGTGCTCTCCACTTTTGTCCAGTATTTATTTAGTAAGCATGATAACACATCACTCCCGACGGAGACAAGCAAAAACTCTTACATAAATGTAGCAGCCTATGACATTAGCGATCTGACATGTTGTATTGCAGGGAAACACCATTTTTAAAAAGTCTGATCAACTGTAGGCTACTAACAACAGCAGCTGCATAGTCTATCTAGCCTACTACGCACCCTGTCCCTCTGGCCAGGGTAAACAAAATGGTAACATTGTGCATTTATAGCCCATTTGTTTGTGAGAAAATGTGAATGGGATAAAATGTGGTTTATATTCAAACTTGGGCTGACTAGGCTACCTAGACTTTTTCAATCCAAAAATGATTAACTGTGAGCAAATTTGTTATTAGGCCGACAGTTGCATAGGGCAGGACTACACGATGCAAACTTGCATAAAGCAAGCTCAGCCCTGTTTGAGTTGTCTGAGTTGTATTGTCCAATCATGTTGCTTCTCTTTGTCTGTGTATAGGAAACCCCCCTAGTCCTTGTTTAAAATATAATTAATATGAACAAGTACAAGGTTGCTGCAGTTCGACAATGGTTTCATCCTCCCAAAGGTCAGGAGTTTTTCCAGGAGTAAAAAAAAAAACTCAACAGATGAATCACATCATACCGTATAAGGTCCAGAGTTTTACCTGGTTAGGTTACCAGATCAGGAAAAACTACAGGCTCCAGATTGTATTCCTTCTCCACACCACTCTGGGACCTGTGGCGCTACCTCTGTGTCGAACTATCTTAGCTGGTATGCCTGCTGGCAAGGTTGGTAGACTTTAGAAAAGCAAGCAATTACTACATTTACTGAATAATACTCACATTCCTTTCAATCTTTTACCCAGATTTTAGCAGATGCATTTCGTTTCTTTAAAAAAATTACCACCAGTCAGGAGGATACAGACAGCTCAAGAGGTATGCTTAGATATGCACAAAAATCTACATTTTTGACACAGAACTAAGCATAATGGTTATGGCTCTATATTGCAGGACAAATATGGTCCTGCAATGGTGAGTATGGTCCTCTGTAGCTCAGCTGGTAGAGCACGGTGCTTGTAATGCCAAGGTAGTGGGTTCGATCCCTGGGACCACCCAGACACAAAAATGTATGCACGCATGACTGTAAGTCGCTTTGGATAAAAGCGTCTGCTAAATGGCATATTTTTTTAATTGATTAAATATGTTTCAGGTGTTTGAAAAATACAAAAAAATCTCCAACTGGCCCCCTCCAGACCACCCCCCCAGCCATCCTCACATAGTTTGTGCCACCTCAGATTTTTGGGGTGCATGACACCCCTGGATGCAATCGGAAAAGGTTTTCAGCTCTCTCTCTGTTCCCAACCTCTCTATTGTGTCCACGTCAATGCATACAGTACATTCCGATGGCGAAGCAGGACTGAGAATCAATACACACTGATCTCTATAAGCATTTTAGTCAGTTATCCTCCTTATGCACCTTAACTCTGCTTAGTGCTGGTCTGATCCAGTTTCTGGTACCTGTAGCAAAACCTCTGCTACTCACCTTGACATTGGATGTCAGAGCCACAGACTCATCTGACCCCTCTAACTGACCACGATAGCCTTGCATTCAGCAACCACTCGATCCTTAGTCACTTTTGACAGAAGACCCACAGTCTCTAAAACACAAGCCAGTATAACAGTAGGCGCCAGCACACACAAACTGTAAACAGAGTTGTTGTGCAAGCAGCTCTTCAGTCCATGCTGGTGTCCTTGAAAAAGTATTCATGCCGGCGTGAACATCACCTCACTAGTTCTGACTTGTGAGGTTCATGCCACCTGTAAAATGTAAATGTCTACAATGAAAGCTTGATGTGATGTAGTTAGATTAATTAGTTGAATTAGGATGTAGAGTTTCAGAATCCCTTCCAAGTAACCCTTCAAAATCATTTTAATTGACGAACATCTGAGTGCTTTTAGTGTGTCACGCCTACTCCCGCTCCGGCGCGCGACGTTGCCGGTCTACTAACCACCGGCCCTGGCAATCATCATTACACACACCTGCTCCCCATCATTACACACACCTGGACCTCATCATTACCTTGATTATTCTCCCTTTATTTAGCCCTCTGTAGCCTAAGTCATCAGGCAGTATTGGTTTGTGTTCATGTTCAGATCAACTTTATTCCCCCCACCAGGGGGAAATTATTTTGGTAAAGTGCTTAAAAGACAGTACATAAAACATGAAAACACAGAAACTACCCAAAATAATTCATTCAAAGTGCTATAGCTACATATTTAAAGTGAAAGTGCAATATGCTGTATACTCGAGGGACCAACAGACTATCTATTATACAGGCGAATGTAAGGGTTTCCTCCCCTCCTTGATAGGGGGCGTCGGAGGCGCTGTGAGAGTTTTTTAAGATACTCTTCAAAGAGGTAGGGTTTCAGACATTTTCGAAAGATGGGCAGGGATTCCGCTGTCCTGACTTTAGGGGGAAGCTTGTCCCACCATTGGGTTGCCAGGACAGAGAAGAGTTTTGACTGGGCTGAGCGGGAGCTGCCCTCCCGTAGGGGTGGGAGGGCCAAGAGACCAGAGGTGGCGGAACGGAGTGCTCAGGTTGTGATGTAGGGTTTGAGCATAGCCTTTGCACTCTGGAACGGAGACACCATGGAGTTGTCAACCGTGATGGAGAGGTCTTGGAGCGGGCAGGCCTTTCCCAGGAGGAAGAGCAGCTCCGTTCTGTCGAGGTTGAGGTGATGGACCGACATCCAACCTGAGATGGGGGGGAAGGAGAAGAGTAGTTGAGTGTCATCAGCATAGCAATGATAGGAGAGACCATGTGAGGATATGACCAAGCCGAGTGACTTTGTGTAAAGAGAAAAGAGGAGAGGGCCTAGAACCGAGCCCTGGGGGACACCAGTAGTGAGAGCACGTGATGAAGACACAGATCCTCTCCACACCACCTTGTAGGAGTGACCTGCCAAGTAGGATGCAATCCAGGAGTATGCAGAGCCTGAGACACCCAACCCTGAGAGGGTGGAGAGGAGGATCTGATGGTTCACAGTGTCGAAGGCAGCTGATAGATCTAGGAGGATGAGAACAGAGGAGAGCGGTCTCAGTTGAGTGAGCCGCCTTGAAGCCTGACTGGTTAGGGTCAAGAAGATGGTTCTGAGAGAGCTGGTCAGACAGCCCGCTCAAGTGTTTTGGAAAGAAAATAAAGGGATACCGGTCTGTAGTTCTGTGTGAGTGGGACCAGTGGACTCAGTAGGTTGAGTGAAAGAGGAACATACGTCGTCAACCTTTTTTCAAAAGTGGTTGACAAAGTCATCAGCAGAGCGACGGAGGAGGTGGAGGATTAAGGAGGGAGGAGAAAGTGGAGAAGAGTTTCCCAGGGTTGGAGGCAGAAGCTTGAAATTTAGAGTAATCGACATTAGCTTTAGCAGTGGAAATAGAGGAAGAGAAGGTTAAACAAATAGGCCTGAAATGACCGCAGATCAGCAGTTCCAAACACTGCCGGACACCAGGAACTCCACATGGATTGTGCTGGCAGGGTACACTAAATTAGAAGGGTTGCAGCCACTGGGTGGGGAGCTTCTGTAAAACCTACAGGGAGAGGAGCGAACTGGGATGGGAAACACACACATACTTGCCAAAGCTACAAAAGAGCAAAATGAGATCATCAGAAAATAACTAAGTAAGATACTCAAGTGAGAGAATGGTGTGGAGCCTTTCTCTCTTTCCTTCTTCGAATAACTCTGCAGAACAACTCGGCAGAACGTCTTTGTTTCGGAGTCAGTCTTCATTTTGGTGACAACATCACCGCTTGACAATGCTGCCAATGAAAAAACTGTGGAGACTGCAGTACTAGGACTACCTCCCAGCACTGATTGCTGATTGCCGGGCAGAGGTGAAGAAAACTCCCTACAATACAACACGCCCACAACTTAGCAAGACTGTTACACAAATAGTCCATAATGACAGTCACAAGTACTGAGCAATCAGACAGTTCAAACAGCAATAATTGACTAGGCTACTAGGTAAAATAAAATACTCATCATTTTATCTTTGAACTGTCTTGCACAATTAACTAAATTTTTTGGGATCACTTTACACATTTATTTTGGGATCCACAACACGTAATTTGCCTGATGACGGGCAAGTGAAGAAGGAGAGTCTCATTTCATATAAGCAGATTTTCGTCCACGTTCCCTCTCCTTGCCGCCTCCTCGATTACCTTTTACATTTTCAAAAGGAGGCGAGAGAGGACAAATTGAGAAAAGGCCCTGGATTCAGATAAGCAAAGCTTCTCATGTAAGCATGTAAGCTGTTATTTATCTAACAGGAGGAAAACAGATCAGGAAATATGACTACCTGTTGGCAAATATGAATATAATTACTTGTCATGAACTGGAAAATCTGGGAAATTAAGTCATTTGAATTACATTTATCAGCTACATGAAGTGTACATGATGTGTCCTTCCTGTATATAGCCTAATTACATAACGTTCCTTCTTGATAAGATAACAAATGAATTGCTGGGAACAAGGTGATGTGCCACGCCCATTGAAAATAGGAAGCGTTAAGACCTTTTGGATTGTAACCAAGGTGGACAGTGGTAAGTCATATGCAGAAGCAGACTTTTTAAGGTGCTCTCGGAAATATTTACAATTGTCGGTCCAAACTAAGGTTCACCTTCAACCCTCTCTTATAAACACAGCCACATAGTGGCAATGGAGGCTCAACACTGCCACTGTTATGGCAGTTGTCTGTTAGGGGTAGAAGAGGGTGAGTAGATCTTTCTTGTGAGGGGGACAAAGGAATCAAACTCTGACTGGTTTTACTGTAGTGCGCAGTCACTCCCTGACCCACTACTCCCACCTCTCTTGGTCAGGGGTTCACACTAAAAGGAATGAATCCCCTGGGTCCATAAAACAAAAAGTGGGATCTAAATTATTCTATCAGCTTCTTTTTTGCAATCCAGGATCATTTCGATCTGACGGTTTCTGTCGTTTTTTCCAGAAAATAATTGGATAGGAACATTCTGATACAGATACCACAATATCAAGATCACAGAATGTGGATTTTCAATGTATTGAACAGGGCCTAGTTTCCCAGAGCCTTCGTAGCATTAAGATCACTGTTAGAACCATTTTATGATGTATCTTTAGTAGCCGAGGTGTTTCCCAGAGCCTTCGTTAGTAACATGGCTCTTAAAAACCTTTGCACATCTACGAGTGATCCAGACCACTTGTAGAGCAGCCAAAGTGCATCGTTACAGTGCCTTGCAAAAGTATTCATCCCCCTTGGTGTTTTTCCTATTTTGTTGCATTACAACCTGTCATTTAAATTGATTTTTATTTGGATTTCATGTACTGGACATACACAAAATAGTTCAAAAAATTATAAAAAGAAATAACGGAAAAGTGGTGCGTGCATATGTATTCACCCCCTTTGCTATGAAGCCCCTAAATAAGATCTGGTGCAACCAATTACCTTCACACAAGTCACATAATTAGTAAAATAAAGTCCACCTGTGTGCAATCTAAGTGTCACATGATCTGTAACATGATCTCAGTATATATACACCTGTTCTGAAAGGCCCCAGAGTCTGCAACACCACTAAGCAAGGGGCACCACCAAGCAAGCGGCACCATGAAGACCAAGGAGCTCTCCAAACAGGTCAGGGACAAAGATGCGGAGAAGTACAGATCAGGGTTGGGTTATAAAAAAATATCCGAAACTTTGAACATCCCACGGAGCAGTGACACAAAATCTAAATTGAACAAATGTAACACAACAAAATGTGGAAAAAGTCAAGGGGTGTGAATACTTTCTGAAGGCACTGTAGGTTGGGGTAAAGTGACTAGGCAACAGGAGAGATAATAAACAGTAGCAGCAATGTATGTGATGAGTCAAGAGTTAGTGCAAAAATTGTCAATGCAGATAGTCCGGGTAGCTATTTGGCTTGGGGGTAGCAGCTGTTCATTGTCCTTTTGGTTCCAGACTTGGTGCATCAGAAGCGCTTGCCGTGTGGTAGCAGAGAGAACAGTCTATGACTTGGGTGGCTGGAATATTTGACAATTTTGACATCGCCTGGTATAGAGGTCCTGGATGGCAGGGAGCTCAGCCCCAGTGATGTACTGGGCCGTACGCACTACCCTCTGTAGCGCCTTGCGGTCGGATGTCAAGCATTTGCCATACCAAGCCATGATGCAGCCAGTCAAGATGCTCTCAATGGTGCAGCTGTAGAACTTTTTGAGGATCTGAGGGCCCTTGCCAAATCTTTTCAGCCTCCTGAGGGGGAAGAGGCATTGTCGTGTCTTCTTCACGACTGTTGGTGTGTGTGGACCATGTTAATTCCTTACTGATGTGGACACCGAGGAACTTGAAGCTCTCAACCCGCTCCACTACAGCCCCGTCGATGTGGATGGGGCGTGCTCGGCCCTCCGTTTCCTGTAGTCCACGATCAGCTCTTTTGTCTTGCTGACGTTGAGGGAGAGGTTGTTGTCCTGGCACCACACTGCTGGGTCACTGACCTCCTCTTATAGGCTGTCTCATTGTTGTCGGTGATCAGTCCTACCACCGTCGTGTCATCAGCAAAAGGCCACAAAGTCGTGGGTGTTTTATTTATTCCACTCACATAGCAGTCAATATAAACTGAAAACCATGAGTTAATGGATAAGAGCAACAAAATAAGAAAATGTAGAGTTTAAAAAAAATCTATAATGTCCTGCGGTATTAAAGTGACTCATTAATCAATGAGCAGAAATATGGGATTGGTGACCTCATATACCATTCAGTTCTAGACTTTGGTATAGTCCGTTGGATTTGGCTGCGGGTGTTCCTGCCTGTCACTGTAATTCGGTCAGTGGGTAGCCAGTCTCTGAATGTATGTTTTAGGAGGCTGATAGAGAAGTCAGTGCAGAGTTGTGTCCGTCTTTCATGAAGCCGGGATAAGGACAGCGTCTGAAGTGCCTCAGTATAACTGGAGTATCCTCCTAGGATGGTGTGGCATGCTCTCTTCTGAATACGCTCCATGTCATCAGACTGGGCCTGGGTCAGTGAGCTGTGCCAAGCAGTAGCAGCATACTCCAGGGTGGGGCGTATGTAGCCGGTGTAAATGCTCGCCAGTTCTTCCTGTGGCACATGGAACCTTTTAAGGTGGCAACGGAAAAAACTTTTTCTGTTGCTCTTTGTAGAAACCTGCTCATCACGTTGTAAGTCCTTCTGTACCATTACCCCTAAAATCTTCACACTGATTGATTGATCGAATGTATTAGACCAGCTGGTGACGACTCCAGATAGAATTTAAGAACATCATCAGGGATAACACAATAAAGCTTAAAAGCTTATTTCCACATTGTGTCCTTTTAGACCACACACTTCCAAACTGTCTGGGGTCTATATTGCGTGTTATGTCTTCCTTCATCCAGGTGGCAGTGAATGTCTCAGCAACTTTTGATAGTTGTGGTGTCAGGGATATTGATCATAGCTGGTCGATTTACGGAGGGTTGGTCTTGGGGATGGGCACGACCGTGGCTTCTTTCCACTGGGAGGGGAATTCACCTTGCTGGAATGAAGTATTGAGGATTTTTACATGTTTAGTAATTTAGCAGACGCTCTTATCCAGAGCAACTTACAGATAGTGAGTGCATATATGTTGTCACAGATGGGTTGACTCAACTTGCAGGCAAATTCTCGTAGTATCCGCTGTGGCACACCATTGGGGCCGGGGGCTTTGTTGGTTTTGATCATACGCAGCTTACCATACACCTTCCAGGAGAGGCTGCGGTGCAGGTAGGAAGGCTGGGAGGGTTGATGTGTCTAGTGGTTGGCTGACCTGAGAAAACCGGTTGTTAATTTAATTTGCTATTCCAATGTTATTGTTTTGATCATAGCCAGGAATATAGATTTCAGAGGGGCCTTTTTCATTCCAGACATGGTTTGCACCTGTCTGTGCCACTGTTTTGGGTTTTATTTTTTATGATGAGCAATCTGGTTAGAATAAAATGTATGTTTTGCATGACTGATGGCTTTCTGAACTTTGTTCCTGTAGAATCTGGAAAGTGTAGAATTCTTTCCACTCCCATATTCCTTTTGACAACGAGTGATCAGGTTCTTGATATCAGCTGTCATCCA
This sequence comes from Coregonus lavaretus, assembly GCF_964263955.1. NCBI lineage: Eukaryota > Metazoa > Chordata > Actinopteri > Salmoniformes > Salmonidae > Coregonus > Coregonus lavaretus. Next base: position 243,681 of record NC_140025.1, read on the forward strand.
GGGTCTGTCAGAAAGGTGCATTTTCACAGTTAGGACAGAGAAAGTGTTCGTTACACACAGAGTTCAATGTGCTATAGAAGGCAGCAGTCTTGGATGTTGCATTAGCAATGTTGTGTATTGCTTGCCAGGAGTGGGTTGTGATCCACTTTCCAAAACTGTTTAGGTTTGATTGTCTGATTGGTCAATACTCTCGCTTCTGTTTTTATTTTGTCTCTTGTTTATGATTTTTGGAGACCATAGGACTGGTGATCACTGAGGCCAATGGGTGGTAGGATGGATGGTTTATGGTAGAATTGTGCCATCTTTCTAATGATTAGGTCCAGTATTGCCTCACCTCTGGTACCATCTTGCACAACTTGGGTAAGTCCATTTCCTTGATAGACAGTGTTTGTGTCAAATCTATTAAAGTCTCCTAGTATGACAAGACCATAGTTAGGGTACTCAGTTCTTAATAGGTCTGATGATGTTATAAGATTGTCTCTTAATGCATTTTGGTGAAGAGACTGAAGAGGGATGTAAACAGTACATATGACAATAGAGAGGGGGCGAGGCAGGTGGCGAGGGCTCACCCAAACCCACAGGCACTCCAAATCTTCTGGGACAGGGATATATTTGACAGCTGGCTGTATGGGATGCTATCTCTAATGTACAGAGACATGCCTCCTCCACGGCGATTGGTCTGACACTTAGAGTAGTGGGAGTAGCCATCTATTCTGAACGCTTCCTCCGGATGATCCGGGGAGAACCAGGATTCAGACATTGCAGAGATGTCAGCTTTGTTAATGGACAAGGTTGCATGCAACTCATCTACACTGAGTATACCAAACATTAGGACACCTTCCTAATATTGAGTTGCACGCCCTCCGAACAGCCTCAATTTGTTGGGGCATAGACTCGAAAGCGTTCAACAGGGATGCTGGCCCATGCTTCCAATGCTTCCCACAGTTGTGTCAAGTTGGCTGGATGTCCTTCGGGTGGTGGACCATTCTTGATACACACAGCAAACTGTTGAGCATGAAAAACACAGCAGCGTTGCAGTTCTTGACACAAACCGATGCACAAACTGGGATCTTGCTGGTTTACAATGGTCTGGATGTCAATTAAGTTTTGCGCATTTGTCTGATGCGGCAGTGCATTGCTTAAAGTTTGGGAGCACTCAGAGGAGGGTCTATTTCCAACAATAGTTTGAATATACTTGGAGTTACGACCTGCTCTCTTCCCTCTCCGGCGTCCTCTCTGGCAAAGTATACTGTGAGCTTTGAGGAAATCCTTGAAGTGTTGCTTGCCTTGAAGCGAGCATAGAAGGCATTTAGCTCGTCTGGTAAACTCACGTCACTGGGCAGTTGGCGGCTGGGTTTCGCTTTGTAATCCGTGATCGTTTGCAAGCCCTTCTACATCTGACGAGGATCAGAACCGGCGTAGTAGGATTCGATCTTAGTCCTGTATTGAAGATTTGCCTGTTTGATGGCTCGTCAGAGGTTGTAGCGGGATTTCTTATAAGCGTCCAGGTTAATGTCCCGCTCCTTGAAAGCGGCAGCTCTAGCCTTTCTCTCAGTGCGGATGTTGCTTGTAATCCATGGCTTCTGGTTGGTATATGTACATATGGTCACTGTGGTGGTGACATCGTTGATGCACTTGGTAATGAAGCCGGTGACTAATGTGGTAAACTCGTCATTGTTATCGGATGAATCCCAGAACATATTCCAGTCTGTGCTAGCGAAACAGTCCTGTAGCTTAGCAACCGCTTCATCGGACCACTTTCGTATTGGTACTTTCTGTTTGAGAAAGCAAGAATCAGGAGGATAGAGTTATGGTCAGATTTGCCAAAGGGAGGGCGAGGGAGAGCCTTGTATGCGTTTCTGTGTGTGGAGTAAAGGTGATCTAAAATGTTGTCACTTCTAGTTGCACAGGGTGACATGATAGAAAAAAATGGGTAAAACAGATTTAAGTTACCCTGCATTTAAATCACCGGCCACAACAAGCGTCGCCTCTGGGTGTGCATTTTCTTGTTTGCTTACGACCCTATACAGCTCGTTGAGTGTGGTCTTAGTGCCAGCATAGTTTTTTGGTAAATAGACAGCTATGAAAAATATAGATGAAAACTCTCTTGGTAAATAGTATGGTCTGCAGCTTATCATGAGGTATTGTAACTCAGGCAAGCAAAAACTTGAGACCTCCTTAACATTAGAGATCGCACACCAGCTGTTCTTAACAAAGACACACCCCTCCCCCCCTCATCTTAACTGAGGCTGCCGACCGGTTTTGACGATGCATGGAAAAGTCAGCAAGATGTATATTATCCATATCCTTGTTCAGCCACGACTCCGTGAAACATAAAATATTACAGTTCTTCAGGTCCTGTTGATAAGATGGTCTTGAACAGAGCTCGTCCAGTTTGTTCTCTAGTGGATGTATGTTCGACAACAGAGCGGAGGGTAGAGGTGGTTTATTTGCACACCAACGTAGTCTAGTCAGGATACCTGCTCGTCTGCCTCTTTTGTGCAGTTGCTTCCTCTTTCGAGTCCCGGGGATTGGGGCCTGGTCCGGAGTAAGCAAAACGTCCAGAGCTGCTGACTCGTTGAAGTAGAAATTGTCATCCAAATCGTGGTTAGTGATCGCTGTTCTGATCTCCAGAAGCTGGTTTTAGTCATAGGAAATGATAGTGAGGACATTATGTAAAAAAATTAAAAATAAGATCAAATAAAACATCTGCTATCCCCTGCAGTGCCATCTTAGATCAATTGAGTTCTATTTTACCACTAGGCTACTGTCTGTAATTGCTGCCTCAATGTGTTTAATGATGTGACAACATATGCGCAATGATGTGTCCAAACTGTGATTTAGTGCATTATTATTGGGTACGCATATTAAACTGCCTCAATAGCCTATTTGCAGCCATAGGTGGTTTTCAGATGTAAGATCGTTTTTTTAAACATTGTCACCTTAGTTACATTGATATTTCTTAGTTGTAGTGCTTTTCACCTTTCTAAATCCACCCTGAATCCACCATTCCAGTGGGATAAAGATAATCCAGATTTTCGGCATCAAAACTATTCCAATCACTTTTAAAAAATGCAAAAAACAACATTTAATCACTATTAAAGGCCAAATCTGAATCCCTATCCGGAGGATCAGAATCATATTTTAAAAACCGAATTCTATGGAAGCCCATTCCCGCCACCCCAAAAAAAATCTGAGTCATGCCCATTTCGCCACTGAGTGTGTTGTTGACGAATCTTGTTCTACTAGCCTGAGTTATAATACTCGACACCGCCATTAATTTTTCATATCGTGAATTCTAATTAATTGTGTGAATGGTGTAGCCTTACCTTGGCCTTTTTTTTATAGAAGTGTGGAATCTCTTGGACAAGTTGGGAGTTACCTGTCAAGAGGAGAAACACGGACGCCTGGCTGGCTTAGCTAGCCTAGCTAGCCTGGAGCCTCAAATGGAGGACGCTAACAAACGTTTTCAACGCTGCAGAAGCTTTTTTAATTTTGCTATATTCCGGGACAATGTGGACTGCCCGGACTTTCAATGTAACAACTGTTTGCTTGCAGAGGACTACAGGGGTGAAGTGGCAAACAAGTAGTGAACCTACACAAGCTACAGGGGAATCCACGGCCGCCTACTTTTTCTTTCTCTTCTACCCCAGAAGCCAGACACCGCTCTGGCCTGGTGGAAGTGTTGCCGCCATGTCGGCTCTCCACAGCCGACTGGCTGGTACTCTGCAGGGATCCCTCCCCGAAGGGGTCTCTCCCTTCCTTGGAGAATGGAGCTAGTAGGATGCTCCTGGATGACTTGGTGGATGTTCCTGTTCTTGATCCTACCAACCAGCAATGGAGATACAGTGGGGAGAACAAGTATTTGATACACTGCCGATTTTTCAGGTTCTCCTACTTACAAAGCATGTGGAGGTCTGTAACTTTTATCATAGGTACACTTCAACTGTGAGAGACGGAATCTAAAACAAAAATCCAGAAAATCACATTGTATGATTTTTAAGTAATTAATTTGCATTTTATTGCATGACATAAGTATTTGATACATCAGAAAAGCAGAACTTAATATTTGGTACAGAAACCTTTGTTTGCAATTACAGAGATCATACGTTTCCTGTAGGTCTTGACCAGGTTTGCACACACTGCAGCAGGGATTTTGGCCCACTCCTCCATACAGACCTTCTCCAGATCCTTCAGGTTCCGGGGCTGTCGCTGGGCAACACAGACTTTCAGCTCCCTCCAAAGATGTTCTATTGGGTTCAGGTCTGGAGACTGGCTAGGCCACTCCAGGACCTTGAGATGCTTCTTATGGAGCCACTCCTTAGTTGCCCTGGCTGTGTGTTTCGGGTCGTTGTCATGCTGGAAGACCCAGCCACGACCCATCTTCAATGCTCTTACTGAGGGAAGGAGGTTGTTGGCCAAGATCTTGCGATACATGGCCCCATCCATCCTCCCCTCAATACGGTGCAGTCGTCCTGTCCCCTTTGCAAAAAAGCATCCCCAAAGAATGATGTTTCCACCTCCATGCTTCACGGTTGGGATGGTGTTCTTGGGATTGTACTCATCCTTCTTCTTCCTCCAAACACAGCGAGTGGAGTTTAGACCAAAAAGCTCTATTTTTGTCTCATCAGACCACATGACCTTCTCCCATTCCTCCTCTGGATCATCCAGATGGTCATTGGCAAACTTTAGACGGGCCTGGACATGCGCTGGCTTGAGCAGGGGGACCTTGCGTGCGCTGCAGGATTTTAATCCATGACGGCGTAGTGTGTTACTAATGGTTTTCTTTGAGACTGTGGTCCCAGCTCTCTTCAGGTCATTGACCAGGTCCAGCCGTGTAGTTCTGGGCTGATCCCTCACCTTCCTCATGATCATTGATGCCCCACGAGGTGAGATCTTGCATGGAGCCCCAGACCGAGGGTGATTGACCGTCAGCTTGAACTTCTTCCATTTTCTAATAATTGCGCCAACAGTTGTTGCCTTCTCACCAAGCTGCTTGCCTATTGTCCTGTAGCCCATCCCAGCCTTGTGCAGGTCTACAATTTTATCCCTGATGTCCTTACACAGCTCTCTGGTCTTGGCCATTGTGGAGAGGTTGGAGTCTGTTTGATTGAGTGTGTGGACAGGTGTCTTTTATACAGGTAATGAGTTCAAACAGGTGCAGTTAATACAGGTCATGAGTGGAGAACAGGAGGGCTTCTTAAAGACAAACTAACAGGTCTGTGAGAGCCGGAATTCTTAATGGTTGGTAGGTGATCAAATACTTGTCATGCAATAAAATGCAAATTAATTACTTAAAAATCATACAATGTGATTTTCTGGATTTTTTTAGATTCCGTCTCTCACAGTTGAAGTGTACCTATGATAAAAATTACAGACCTCTACATGCTTTGTAAGTAGGAAAACCTGCAAAATCGGCAGTGTGTCAAATACTTGTTCTCCCCACTGTATGTCACTTGCCGTGGAAGTCGAAAACAGCATCCTCTGGCAACTAGGGCCTCCTTGGAGATGTTAAGCCCGGACCGGACACAGACAAGAAACAGATTCGCTGCCTTTCTTTCCTGGGGGCTTCCGATTCGAGATCGGATCAAGGGGTACCTGCGTCTTCGTCCTCTGTTCTGTCTCCCTCTCTGGTGGCTTCTACCTCGGTTCAGATCCTCAGAGCTCCCACCCTCACCAGACCATGAGGCTGTCTGAGACTCCAGCCCATTCATCACCCACAACAGATACTACAGCTGGTTTGGGTCCATCTGGCCCCACTACCCTTCGGTCCTCGAGGGGTTTGTGAAACCACTGGATGTGAAAGAATGGCCGGACCTCCGCAGCCATTGCACCATCTGTCGTCATCGGCAGTTCTATGGTAAGAAACATCTTCGTTCCCGGGGCAAAACTCTGTGCTATCCTAGAGCACGAGTACAGGACATTACAAGGCTGCTTCCGACCGTTCTACGACAGATGCTGATGCTGTCGTAGTGCCCGTGGGGTCAAACACCATTAGGAGGGCATAGCTAGCAATTATTTCAGTTCCGGTAACATCGTTGGGCCGCAGGTGTGAACATTTCAGAAGGCTACTGGCATTACACACCTGACTAAAAGATTACTGTAGCTCTGTTGGAATCACTTTTATAGATAACTTCGACACCTTCTGGAAACAGAAGATGCTCTACAGCAGGGGTGTCAAACTCGTTTTAGCTCAGGGGCCACATGGAGGAAAATCTATTCCAAGTGGGCCGGACCGGAAAAATCATGGTGTATATATAACTTAAAAACAACAACTTCAGATTGTTTTCTTTGTTTTAATACGATCAACATACAACATAAAGCTGGAGCCTGAGGACAGTGTGTCCAAAATAGTACAAGCACAACATCACTATTAATCATAAAACACGTCAAGTTTATTTGAAAATTCTAAAGAAAAAGAACACACAAACACACAATGCCTCAGTGATTAACAGAACTGTTTCACAGATCACAGAACTATATCAGGGTGTCATTTCTCAGGCAGAAATGTAGATAAAAATAATGAAATCCTGTTCCCCAAACAAGTGCAAGAACCACAGAGTCAAGAATAGGTTAAATATACAAATAAAATAAAATCAATTAAAAACAATAGCACATCAACATAAAAACATATAAACATAAATCTGAAAGCGTTGCTCAAACTCCCGTAACAGTCCCGTTATTTTATCTTTGAACCGCTTCATGTCTGCCACATGTTGGGTCGCGCACACATTTTTCAGACAGGGGAAGTGAGCTGCATCACCACCGGCAAGTTGCGTCTCCCACAATGACAGCTTCAACTTGAAAGAACGTATGCTGTCATAATACTGCGTGACAACTTTGTTGCGCCCTTGCAGCTGTTTGTTCAAGTTATTCAGGTGCTCTGTAACATCCACCATAAATGCAAGGTCCTGCATCCATTCTGCGGAATGAAATTCTAACACTGGTTTGCCCTTTTCTTCCATGAACTGTTCAATTTCTTCTCGTAAATCAAAGAAACGCCTCAGCACAGCACCTCGGCTTAACCATCTTACCTCAGTGTGGTATGGCAGGCCATAGATGTGGTCTTTCTCTCTGAGAAGGCTGTCAAACTGACGGTGATTCAGGCTTCTGGATCGGATGAAATTAACAGTTTGGATGACCACCTTCATGACGTTATCCATCTTTAATGACTTGCAACACAAAGCCTCCTGGTGCAAAATACAGTGAAAAGTCAAAAAATCACGTCCTCCATTTGCAGATTGCACTTTCTCTCGGAACTTTGTCACAACGCCTGCTTTTTTCCCGATCATTGAGGGCGCACCATCTGTAGCCAGGCTGACAGCGCGGGACCAGTCCACTCCGACCCTGTCCAGCGCGCCGACGAGTGCGGTAAAAATATCAGCTGCTGTCGTTGTATCTGTCATCGGCATCAACTCCACAAACTCCTCGGTGACAGTCAATGTGTCATCAACTCCGCGGATGAAAATGGCCAGTTGTGCAACATCTGTAATGTCCGTGCTTTCATCAATTGCAACCGAAAACGCAATAAATGACTACTTTTTGCTTCAACTGGCTGTCCAAATCCACTGAAAGATCGGAAATCCTGTCTGCAACTGTGTTTCTTGTCAGGCTGATATTTGCAAAAGCCTGCCGCTTTTCAGGGCACACAATCTCCGCTGCCTTCATCATGCATGTTTTTACAAATTCACCCTCACTATATGGTTTTGAAGCCACTGCGATTTCATTAGCAATGAGGTAGCTAGCTTTCACTGCAGCGTCACTGATGTCTCGGCTGTGAGTAAACACAGACTGCTGTTTCTTCAGACCCGCCAACAGTTCATTCACCTTCTCTCATCTCCGCTGTCCTTGAAAGTTGTCATATTTGTCGGCATGAAGACTCACATAGTGGCGACGAAGGTTATATTCTTTCAGCACTGCAACATGCTCTGAACACACCAAACATACAGCTTTCCCATTCAATTCTGTGAATAAATAGGATGACCATTTTTCTTGGAACACTCTGCACTCTACGACCACTTTTCTCTTTTTTGACAGAGCCATATTGGGGCAATGAGGGTGCCAAAGCACATAATGTTAAAAGTAGAAGCCGTAATAAATATCGCGGGCAAAACAAAGTAGCTCATTGCATTGGCTGCACGTGCTTGACCTACTTGCTCTGCCCCGGTATAAACAGTTTGCTTGCTTAACACAATTGCTATTGCGCCATCCAGTGGACGCAATTGGAACAGCAGTTTATTTTATTGAAAAATTGCAGCGCATTTTTATACCTGACAAAATTTTTATAATTATTATTTTTTTTTTTTTATCATCTCGCGGGCCGGATTAAACCCGTTTGCGGGCCTGATCCAGCCCGCGGGCCGGACGTTTGACACCCCTGATGTAAAGGGAATTACCTCTGCAGTGTGTGTGTTTGTGTGTGTCTCACCCCTGGCCGATCTTCTCATAGCGTGTGTACTTCTTCTTGGGATCTCCAATACTGACGATGGTTCCTGAAAGACATCGAACCAGACTGATGACAGATGTGTGTGTGACATATGCACGGTATATACAGTATGATATACTGTATGTCTGTGTTAATATGATGTGTGATATACTGTATGTCTGTGTTAATATGATGTGTGATATACTGTATGTCTGTGTTAATATGATGTGTGATATACTGTATGTCTGTGTTAATATGATGTGTAATATACTGTATGTCTGTGTTAATATGATGTGTGATATACTGTATGTCTGTGTTAATATGATGTGTGATTTACTGTATGTCTGTGTTAATATGATGTGTGATATACTGTATGTCTGTGTTAATATGATGTGTGATATACTGTATGTCTGTGTTAATATGATGTGTGATATACTGTATGTCTGTGTTAATATGATGTGTGATATACTGTATGTCTGTGTTAATATGATGTGTGATATACTGTATGTCTGTGTTAATATGATGTGTGATATACTGTATGTCTGTGTTAATATGATGTGTGATATACTGTATGTCTGTGTTAATATGATGTGTGATATACTGTATGTCTGTGTTAATATAATGCGTGTGATAAACATTTACATTTACGTCATTTAGCAGACGCTCTTATCCAGAGCGACTTACAAATTTGTGCATTCACCTTATGATAGCCACTGTGACAACCACTTTACAATTATTATTTTCTAAATATATTTTTGTAATTTTTTTTATTTTTTGAGTATATTTTTAATTTTCATTTGTTTTATATATATATTGTTGTATTTTTCTTATGTATTTTTTATTTTTATATATATATATATATATTTATTATTATTATTAATTTCTTTTTTGTGGGGGTGGGGTGGGGGGGTAGAAGGATTACTTTTATACTATCCCAGGTATTCCTTAAAGAGGTAGGGTTTCAAGTGTCTCTGGAAGGTGGTCAGTGACTCCGCTGTCCTGGCGTCGTGAGGGAGCTTGTTCCACCATTGGGGTGCCAGAGCCAGCGAACAGTTTTGACTGGGCTGAGCGAGAACTGTGCTTCCGCAGAGGTAGGGGGACCAGCAGGCCAGAGGTGGAAGAACGCAATGCCCTCGTTTGGGTGTAGGGACAGATCAGAGCCTGAATATACTATATATATATATATAATATAATATATACTGTATGTCTGTGTTAATATGATGCGTGTGATATATGCACAATACATTCTATTTGTGTAAAACACTGTGTGTGTGTTCCAGGTGTGTGTGTGTTTCCTCACTGTGTATGTCTGTGTTAATATGATGCGTGTGATATATGCACAATACATTCTATTTGTGTAAAACACTGTGTGTGTGTTCCAGGTGTGTGTGTGTTTCCTCACGTAGTTTCTCCATGATTTCCTCGTCAGTCATCTTGCCCTGCTGTTTCTTCTTGTTCCTGTTGGAGGCGGAGTCAGGCTCTGGCAGCGGGGGAAGTGGGTCGATGACAGACTTGGTGTACACCTACCACACACACACACACACACACACACACACACACACACACACCACACACACACACACACACACACACACACACACACACACACAAGTTGTGTTCTAGGTTTTCTTCATTGCAGTCACATTAGACATCTCTGAAGAGTAGCATTCCTGAAACACTTCTCCAGGCATTGTGGCATTGTTTGTTTGTTTGTGTGTGTGTGTGTGTGTGTGTACGGGGTAACTTACTGATTTGGTGTGCTCGGGCCGCGGCGCCACAATAGGGGGCGGAGCTTCGTCTCCATCATCATCGTCATCATCATCACCGTCCTTACCGCCTGATGGTGATGACACGGCACCCTGCTTTCCTGGCTGGAACACACACACAGTGTTGCAATGAACAAGCCCTTAGTAGTTTGTACTTAGGAATTTTCTTGTGGTAGTGTAGTACTCACCGACTGTGCATCTTTTTCTGAGGGAAGAGAACACACAGAGAGATAGAGAGAGAGAGAGAGAAAGAGAGAGAGAGAGAGAGAGAGAGAGAGAGCGAGAGAGAGAGAGAGAGAGAGAGAGAGAGAGAGAGAGAGCGAGAGCGAGAGAGAGAGCGAGAGAGCGAGCGAGAGAGAGCGAGCGAGAGCGAGAGCGAGAGAGAGCGAGAGAGAGAGAGAGAGAGAGAGAGAGAGAGAGAGAGAGAGAGAGAGAGAGAGAGAGAGAGAGAGAGAGAGAGTTTTAATGACACACCTATAGACATCTGAGAGCTTTATGACTAATTCATTCACATGAGAGAAGAGACCCAGGGTACTTCCCAAATGGCACCCTATTTCCTTTACAGTGCAGTACTTGGGCCCTGGACAAAAGTAGTGCACTATATAGGGAAAAGGGTGCCATTTCGGATGCAGACATATCAAATCAAATTGTATTTGTCACATGCGCCGAATACAACATGTGTAGCTTACCGTGAAATGCTGACTTACAAGCCCTTCACCAACAATGCAAAGTTTTAAGAAAATACGAGTTTTAAAAAATAAACTAAAGTTTAAAAAAGCAACACAATTACATAACAGTAACGAGGCTATATACATGGGGTACCGGTACCGGTAATTGAGGTAATATGTACATGTAGGTAGGGGTAAAGTGACTATGCATAGATAATAAACAGTGAGTAGCAGCAGCGTAAATAAGGGGGTCAATGCAAATATTTGATTATGGCTTGGGGGTAGAAGCTGTTAAAGAGCCTTTTGGACCTACACTTGACGCTCCGGTACCGCTTGCCGTGTGGTAGCAGAGTGAACAGTCTATGACTTGGGTGGCTGGAGTCTTTTACAATTTTTAGGGACTTCCTCTGACACCGCCTGCTATAGAGGTCCTGGATGGCATGAAGATTGCTCCCAGTGATGCACTGGGCCGTACGCACTACCCTCTTTAGTGCTTTGCAGTCGGATGCCGAGCAGTTGCCATACCAGGCGGTGATGCAACCAGTCAAGATGCTCTCGATGGTGCAGCTGTATAACTTTTTGAGGATCTGGGGACCCATGCCAAATCTTTTCAGTCTCCTGAGGGGGAATAGGCGTTGTTGTGCCCTCTTCACGACTGTCTTGGTGTGTTTGGACCATGATAGTTTGTTGGTGATGTGGACACCAAGGAACTTGAAGCTCTCGACCCGCTCCACTACAGCCCCGTCGATGTTAATGGGGGTCTGTTCGGCCCGCCTTTTCCTGTAGTCCACGATCAGCTCCTTTGTCTTGCTGATGTTGAGGGAGAGCTTGTTGTCCTGGCACCACACTGCCAGGTCTCTGACCTCCTCCCTATAGGCTGTCTCATCGTTGTTGGTGATCAGGCCTACCACCGTTGTGTCGTCGGCAAACTTAATGATGGTGTTGGCGTGCTTGGCAACGCAGTCATGGGTGAACAGGGAGTAGGGAGAGAGAGAGAGAGAGAGAGAGAGAGAGAGAGAGAGAGAGAGAGAGAGAGAGAGAGAGAGAGAGAGAGAGAGAGAGAGAGAGATGGACCAACCTGAGAAGGAGAGGTATTTCTGTTTTGCGGTGGAGGAGTCGTAGAACTTGAGAATGTCCAGAACAGCCTGAGGATTCTGCTTCTGCTCCGACTTACTGATGTTAGACGTCTGGAGCAGTTTGGACCACTGCTCCGGCATGCCCTACACACACACACACACACACACACACACACACACACACAGATTAATACTCAAACACACACACGCACACACACATACACTCATATATACGCCACAGACACACACACACACACACACACACACACAGACAGATTAATACTTAAACACACACACTAAGAGAAACAAAGACAAACTTACTGTGAACTCTCCTGTGACAGTGTCGAAGCCGACATGGATGGTGTGTTCAAAGTCTGACGGAGAAGAGATCTCTGGTCTGTTGTCCTTATCACGATCCTTCTTCTTGCCTCCTGACACACACACACACACAAATATAATCTAGTTAATATACACACTCAACATAGCTTAGACGTCTGTCTGTGTGGTTCTGTGTGTGTATGTGTATGTGTGTATGTGTGTATGTGTGTGTGTGTGCGTGTGTGTGTGTGTATGTGCGTGTGTGTATGTGTCATCATCATCGGCTTCGGTTGACAGCCATTAGCAAGTGTGTGTGTACCTTTCTCTGAGGCGAACATGGAGATGATTTTATTTCGTTTCGGTTTCTCCTCAGGAACAGAGGGGAGGGACCGAGAGTTGTAGTTGCCCGACACGGAGTCCTTGGCTCCGCCTCCTTGGCTGTTCATTCTGACAGGGGGGGCGGGGGGCTTGTCTTCACACACACCGCTGTCACACATCTACACACACACACACACCTGGAGAGGGAGAGAGACACACCGCTGTCAGAGAAAAAGAGAAACCACTAACACGCCTTGACACACCGACAGAGAGTGAGAAGGTGTGTGTTTGGAGTGTGTGTCCGTGTTCGTGTCCGTGTGTGTGTGTGTGTGTGTCTGTGTGTAAGAGGGAACAAAGAGTGGATGAGGGAAGTACATGTTATGTGTGTGTGTGTGTGTGTATATGTGTGTGTGTGTGTGTGTGTGTGTGTGTGTGTGTGTATATGTGTGTGTGTGTGTGTGTGTGTGTGTGTGTGTGTGTGTGTGTGTGTGTGTGTGTGTGTGTGTGTGTGTGTGTGTGAGAGTGAGTTAGTGTGTAATGCATTGCAGAGCAGCTGGATGTTTTCGGCTCCAAATAAGGTAAAATCTCATGTCTAACACCTTTTCACCTGCACACCACAACCTCTTCTCTCTCATAGAAAAACACGACAGAGTTCCCTTTCAAAGGAATAAGGCACAGTGACATCATCACCATCAACAGGAAATAGCCTACATCTAGCTCACAGAGCTTTCATCACTTCCTGTCTCAGACCCTGCTGACACACTACACTTTATGTGTGTGTGTGTGTGTGTGTGTGTGTGTGTGTGTGTGTGTGTGTGTGTGTGTGTGTGTGTGTGTGTGTGTGTGTGTGTGTGTGTGTGTGTGTGTGTGTGTGTGTGTGTGTGTGTGTGTGTGTGTGTGTGTGTGTGTGTGTGTGTGTGTGTGTGTGTGTGTGTGAGTGTGTGTGTGTTTCCGTCCGTCCAAGTGTGCCAGTACAACTGCTTTTCGATTTCCAATGTTTTTCTCTCCCCCCTCTACCAAAAAGACACAGTCAACATTACACACTGTCAGAACATTTACATTTTTACATTTTTAGTCATTTAGCAGACGCTCTTATCCAGAGCGACTTACAGTTAGTGAGTGCATCCATTTTTCAGAACAACACGCTAGCATACTTCTCCCTCTGTCTCTCTGTCTATACCTTTGTATCTCCGATCAGACAGTATCCAGACATCAACAACTACATTAGCTGTATCTCCCCCTTTCCTCACCCCTCTCCCTCCTACTTACCCTTTCTGTCCTCTCCCCTGTGCTTTTCAGAAGAGTAGGTCAACAACAGCTTTAGTTTTGCTTGTAATATCCGTGTGGGTACCTTATTACTCTGTCTCTCTCAGTCCCTGTCGCTCTTGGTTTCTTTCTTTCTCTTTCCCCCTCTTTCCCCCTCTCTTTCCCCCTCTCTCTCTCTCTCTCTCTCTCTCTCTCCAGGACATGTTATAACAGGCAGTCTCATTCCACAGTGGTCTCAGACTCAGCCAGTTCTATCATGCCCAGCAGTTCTAGCTCATCTCCATGGTTACGCCCTGCTCCAGCCTAGCAACGTGTCAGGCAGCGTGTGTTTGTGTGTGTGAGGGTAATAATGGGTGCTGTCCAGGCTGGAACTCCTACCTTAGGAATTAGGAATTCCATTGCTCCAAGGTTTGGGTTGGTGTCTGTGTGTTTGTGTTTGTTTGTCTGTGTACGTGCATTTGTGTGTGTGTACGCGCAGGCACTTCCCTAAGGCCACAGAAACGAATGAATTTGGTTATACCACCATCATGCCCTCTGATAGGCTGCAGGGAATTGTCACCATATTGCTTCGTCCCAGCCAATCTAATGCTTTTATATCCATAAGAGGGAGTGAACAAATGCACACTATGAACAAGTGCAGACTTCAAGGATAGGAGAGGGAATCTGAACCCACCCTCTGTTTCTATATTGTAGGCCTACTCTCTCCGTTACATTCTACTCTCTTCGTTTCTATACTTTCGTACTTTCTACATTCTACTCTCTCCTCTCGGTTTCTAGGGGAAACCCACTTCCTCATCCTGGAACTCCCAGAGGCCCCGAGGGTCACACGGCCAAACTGACCAATCAGACAGAAGCAGGAAGCAAACATAGTCAACGTTTTTTACAGGAAGTAGAGTGAAGCAGCCTTTTGTGTTCAACGTCTATAAAAGGAAATAGCTTACCGCACAGGACACACACACAGAAACACAAACACAGACACCTCCATGCCAGGCTACACAGAGTAGACAATCCATTCATACTGTATTCATTCATTCCAGCACACATCACACTTCAGAACACGTCAGAATTCCACTTACAATGGTAGGCTACATGTGATGCACACAGACAGTGGTAGGTTGCATGTGATGCACACAGACAGTGGTAGGTTACATGTGATGCACACAGACAGTGGTAGGCTACATGTGATGCACACAGACAGTGGTAGGTTACATGTGATGCACACAGACAGTGGTAGGCTACATGTGATGCACACAGACAGTGGTAGGTTACATATGATGCACACATACAGTGGTAGGCTACATGTGATGCACACAGACAGTGGTAGGTTACATATGATGCACACAGACAGTGGTAGGCTACATGTGATGCACACAGGCAGTGGTAGGTTACATGTGATGCACACAGACAGTGGTAGGCTACATGTGATGCACACAGACAGTGGTAGGTTACATATGATGCACACAGACAGTGGTAGGCTACATGTGATGCACACAGACAGTGGTAGGCTACAAGTGATGCACACAGACAGTGGTAGGCTTACTGAAATGATACAAATAATGAGAATTATAGTTGGATAACAAAGTTAGTTGAGTTAATAGCTGCCAAAACCCCATCCATCCACCCACTAACTTGTAATCAGTTGCCTTGGGCTATGTACAGTATATCAACTGTAATAACAGATGTATGTGAATGGGTGTGATATGTCCTCTACTAGGTCTTTAATAATATGTTTATAGCCAGGCTATATAATAGGTGGGTGTGATATCTCCACTATAATAATAATATAATAATATGTTTATAGCCAGGCTATATAATAGGTGGGTGTGATATCTCCACTATAATAATAATATAATAATATGTTTATAGCCAGGCTATATAATAGGTGGGTGTGATATCTCCACTATAATAATAATAATATAATAGGGTTATAACTAGCATGTATGCTAGGTGGGTGTGATATGTCCACTATAAAAGTAGCTATATGGCTGGGCTTAATATGTCCATTTAATTATAGTGTTACAGCCAGGCTATTATAGGTGGGTGTTTGTCCACTATAAAAAATAGTTGACCAGCAAGGCCTATGTGAATCGGTGCACTATATCCACTGTAATAAAACGTTTATAACCATGTGAAATGCAATATTATGTTATGTTCACTAGTGAGTCTCAGTAGCTAACAGAAGTCTGATAGTACGGCTAGTTTAAGCAGATAGCTGGATAGCTTAGCCATGTTGTAATGTGCGCCTTTTACTCACCAGTAAGCTGAAGTAGGAAGCAATATCTCGTCTCATGTAAAACGCCTGAAACCCCGCCCCGCCTCCTCTCTTTGTCTCTCCGCGGTACACTGATCTGGTGCTGTGATTTACTTCAGATTTTAGCTAATAAACTGTAGTCGGTTTTCTAGTGCTGTTTTCACTTGTTTAGCTGCCCTCTTCTGGAATTGGGACCCGAGGACCTGAGAAAAGACAGGATGACAGGGCGGAAACGGAACGAACCACAGAGCAAGCCCAGACAGAACGGTACGCTCGATTTAGTTTCCACGCCGGCGCGCCGAGTGAGCGGTTTTTCAAAACAGCCTTTCTCTGTCCTGGTCGTACATTGATTTTGAAAATGTTGTTTGCATTTTTCTGGCAAGTTTCATACAAGAGCTTTAGAGCATCGAAATCCGCATATCCAATCTAAAGACTACATCTGAGTTAAACGCAGGTTTGTTGTTACCATTTCTTTATATCTAAAGTGCCAACAACATTGATCAAGCTAAACAGAGCAGACCTGGGCCGAAAATAGTTGTAAATTATTTTGTAGTTTAGTAGAAAATACCAACTTTTAAATACTCGAGGTAGTCTAATATAGTTTATATAGAGTTTCAACTAAAAGGCAACTATACTGAACAAAAATATAAATGTAAAAATACATTTTCCATATGCACAAACAGCTTATTTCTCTCCAATTTTGTGCACAAATTTGTTTACATCTCTGTTAGTGAGCATTTCTTCTTTGCCAAGATAATCCATCCACCTGACAGGTGTGGCATATCAAGAAGCTGATTAAACAGCATGAACATTACACATGTGCACCTTGTGCTGTGGAAAAGGCCACTCAAATGTGCAGTTTTGTCACACAACACAAGACTACAGATGTATCAAGTTTTGAGGGAGTGTGCAATTGGCATGCTGCCTGCAGGAATGTCCACCAGAGCTGTTGCCAGAGAATTGAATGTTCATTTCTCTACCATAAGCCACCTCCAACGTCATTTTAGAGAATTTGGCAGTATGTCCAACCGGCCTCACAACGCAGACCACATGTAACCACGCCAACCCAGGACCTCCACATTCGGCTACTTCACCTGCGGGATTGTCTGAGGGGGTGCTGAGGAGTATTTCTGTCTGTAATAAAGCCCTTTTGTGTTGAAAAACTCATTTTGATTGGCTTGGCCTGGCTCCCCAATGGGTGGGCCTGGCTCCCAAGTGAGTGGGTCTATGCCCTCCCAGGCCTACCCATGGCTGCACCCTTGCCAAGTCATGTGAAATCCATAAATTAGAGCCTAGTTTATTTATTTCTATTGATTGATTCCTTATGAACTGTAACTCAGTCAAATCTTTGAAATTGTTGCAGGTTGCGTTTAGATTTTTATTCAGTATATTTTCTTTGATATTCAAATCCAGGTCAGAGAAAAACAAATAATATCTGAAAGTATTTTGAATAGGCCTACCTCTCAGAAAACCAAATAATATTGCTTGTCCTAATATTTATATATTTCCTAATATACACTACTGTTCAAGAGTATGGGGTCACTTAGAAATGTCCTTGTTTTAGAAAGAAAAGCAATTGTTTTGTCCATTAAAATAACATCAAATTGATCAGAAATACAATGTAGACATTGTTAATGTTGTAAATGGCTATTGTAGCTGGAAACGGCTGATTTTTTATGGAATATCTGCCCATCTTAATATTTTATTTTTATAGGCCAGTCTGAGATATGGCTTCTTCTATGCAACTCTGCCTAGAAGGTCAGCATCCCGGAGTCGCCTCTTCACTGTTGACGTTGAGACTGGTGTTTTGCGGGTACTATTTAATGAAGCTACCAGTTGAGGACCTGTGAGGCGTCTGTTTCTCAAACTAGACACTCTAATGTATTTGTCCTCTTGCTCAGTTGTGTACCGGGGACTCCCACTCCTCTTTCTATTCTGGTTAGAGCCAGCTGTTCTGTGAATGGAGTAGGACACAGCGTTGTACGAGATCTTCAGTTTCTTGGCAATTTCTCGCATGGAATAGCCTTCATTTCTCAGGACAAGAATAGACTGACGAGTTTCAGAAGAAAGTTATTTGTTTCTGGCGATTTTGATCCTGTAATCAATTTTTATTTTTATTTCATGTAATGGACAGACACAAAATTGTCCAAATTGGTGAAGTGAATAACTTATTTCAAAAAATTATAATAAAAATAAATAACGGAAAAGTGGTGCGTGCATATGTATTCATCCCCTTTGCTATGTAGGCCCTAAATAAGATCTGGTGCAACCAATTACCTTCATAAGTCACATAATTAGTTGAATAAAATAACCTGTGTGCAATCTAAGTGTCACATGATCTCAGTATATATACACCTGTTCTGAAAGGCCCCAGAGTCTGCAACACCATTAAGTAAGGGGCACCACCAAGCAAGCGGCACCATGAAGACCAAGGAGCTCTCCAAACAGGTCAGGGACAAAGTTGTGGAGAAGTACAGATCAGGGCTGGGTTATAAACAAATATCAGAAACTTTGAACATCCCACGGAGCACCATTAAATCCATTATTCAAAAATGGAAAGAACATGGCACCACAACAAACCTGCCAAGAGAGAGCTGCCCACCAAAACTCACAGACCAGGCAAAGAGGGCATTAATCAGAGAGGCAACAAAGAGACCAAAGATAACCCTGAAGGAGCTGCAAAGCTCCACAGCGGAGATTGGAGTATCTGTCCATAGGACCACTTTAAGCCGTACACTGCACAGAGCTGGGCTTTACGGAAGAGTGGCCAGAAAAGACCCATTGCTTAAAGAAACAAATAAGCAAACACGTTTGGTATTCGCCAAAAGGCATGTGGGAGACTCCCCAAACATATGGAAGATGGTACTCTGGTCAGATGAGACTTAAATTGAGCTTTTTGGCCATCAAGGAAAACGCTATGTCTGGCGCAAACCCAACACCTCTCATCACCCCGAGAACACCATGGTGTGGCAGCATCATGCTGCAGGGACGTTTTTCATCAGCAGGGACTGGGAAACTTTCGCAAGCCACTGTATTCCATTAAAAATCAGCCGTTTCCAGCTACAATAGCCATTTACAACATTAACAATGTCTACACTGTATTTCCGATCAACAAGGACATTTCTGAGTGACCCCAAACTTTTGAACGGTAGTGTATATATACATACAGTATATACAGTGAGGGAAAAAAGTATTTGATCCCCTGCTGATTTGGTACGTTTGCCCACTGACAAAGAAATTATCAGACTATAATTTTAATGGTAGGTTTATTTGAACAGTGAGAGACAGAATAACAACAAAAAAATCCAGAAAAACACATGTCAAAAATGTTATAAATTGATTTGCATTTTAATGAGGGAAATAAGTATTTGACCCCCTCTCAATCAGAAAGATTTCTGGCTCCCAGGTGTCTTTTATACAGGTAATGAGCTGAGATTAGGAGCACACTATTAAAGGGAGTGCTCCTAATCTCAGCTTGTTACCTGTATAAAAGACACCTGTCCACAGAAGCAATCAATCAATCAGATTCCAAACTCTCCACCATGGCCAAGACCAAAGAGCTCTCCAAGGATGTCAGGGACAAGATTGTAGACCTACACAAGGCTGGAATGGGCTACAAGACCATCGCCAAGCAGCTTGGTGAGAAGGTGACAACAGTTGGTGCGATTATTCGCAAATGGAAGAAACACAAAATAACTGTAAATCTCCCTCGGCCTGGGGCTCCATGCAAGATCTCACCTCGTGGAGTTGCAATGATCATGAGAACGGTGAAGAATCAGCCCAGAACTACACGGGAGGATCTTGTCAATGATCTCAAGACAGCTGGGATCATAGTCACCAAGAAAATAATTGGTAACACACTACGTCGTGAAGGACTGAAATCCTGCAGCGCCCGCAAGGTCCCCCTGCTCAAGAAAGCACATATACAGGCCCGTCTGAAGTTTACCAATGAACATCTGAATGATTCAGAGGAGAACTGGGTGAAAGTGTTGTGGTCAAATGAGACCAAAATGGAGCTCTTTGGCATCAACTCAACTCGCCGTGTTTGGAGGAGGAGGAATGCTGCCTATGACCCCAAGAACACCATCCCCACCATCGAACATGGAGGTAGAAACATTATGCTTTGGGGGTGTTTTTCTGCTAAGGGGACAGGACAACTTCACCGCATCAAAGGGACGATGGACGGGGCCATGTACCGTCAAATCTTGGGTGAGAACCTCCTTCCCTCAGCCAGGGCATTGAAAATGGGTCGTGGATGGGTATTCCAGCATGACAATGACCCAAAACACACGGCCAAGGCAACAAAGGAGTGGCTCAAGAAGAAGCACATTAAGGTCCTGGAGTGGCCTAGCCAGTCTCCAGACCTTAATCCCATAGAAAATCTGTGGAGGGAGCTGAAGGTTCGAGTTGCCAAACGTCAGCCTCGAAACCTTAATGACTTGGAGAAGATCTGCAAAGAGGAGTGGGACAAAATCCCTCCTGAGATGTGTGCAAACCTGGTGGCCAACTACAAGAAACGTCTGACCTCTGTGGTTGCCAACAAGGGTTTTGCCACCAAGTACTAAGTCATGTTTTGCAGAGGGGTCAAATACTTATTGCCCTCATTGATAGATTAATTTGTATTTTAAGAATAATGACTAAAGGATTTCACCCCAAATACAGTATAAATGTGTGAACGGTGTTAGAGTTATCTTGTAGTGTCAACCCACTAACAGAGGGGGGGAAGTTAGAAACTGTTGAGAAAGCATTCCAGGGTGAAGGGGACTAAGAAACTGTTTAAAGGTGTGCGGAGCAAAGTGCCTTTGTGTGTCAAGGGATATAAAAGCTGTATGTATGTTTTTTGGCGCCAGAGCTCTCCATGATTAAATATACAGATCATTCTTGCTGGTTGTGGACCTTGAATCATTTATGATTAAAACCAGAGCCTTACAACCGCTGGTAATGATTCAAGTTTAGGTTGAATTAGAGATAGAAATTCTCGTGACACTCATTAAAATGCAAATCAATTTATAACATTTTTGACATGCGTTTTTCTGGATTTTGTTGTTGTTATTCTGTCTCTCACTGTTCAAATAAACCTACCATTAAAATTATAGACTGATCATTTCTTTGTCAGTGGGCAAACGTACAAACTCAGCAGGGGATCAAATACTTTCAAATACAATCACTGTATAGAGTACCAGTCAAAAGTTTGGACACACCTACTCATTCAAGGGTTTTTCTTTATTTTTTACATTGTAGAATAATAGTGAAGACATCAAAACTATGAAATAACACATATGGAATCATGTAGTAACCGAAAAAGTTCAAAGTAACCACCCTTTGCCTTGATGACAGCTTTGCACACTATTGGCATTCTCTCAACCAGATTCATGAGGTAGTCACCTGGAATGCATTTCAATTTACAGGTGTGCCTTCTTAAGAGTTAATTTGTGGAATTTCTTTCCTTCTTAATGCGTTTCAGCCAATCAGTTGTATTGTGACAAGGTAGGGAGGGGGGTATACAGAAGAGAGCCCTATTTGGTAAAAGACCAAGTCCATATTATGGCAAGAACAGCTCAAATAATCAAAGATAAATTACAGTCCATCATTACTTTAAGACATGAAGGTCAGTCAATCCGGAAAATGTGAAGAACTTTGAAAGTTTCTTCAAGTGCAGTCGCAAAAACCATCAAGCGCTATGATGAAATTGGCTCTCATGAGGACCACCACAGGAAAGGAAGACCCAAAGTTACCTCTGCTGCAGAGGATAAGTTCATTAGAGTTACAAGCCTCCGAAATTGCAGCCCAAAAAAGTGCTTCACAGAGTTCAAGTAACAGACACATCTCAACATCAACTGTTCAGAGTAGACTGCGTGAATCAGGCCTTAATGGTTGAATTGCTGCAAAGAAACCACTACTAAAGGAAACCAATAAGAAGAAGAGACTTACTTTGGCCAAGAAACACGAGCAATGGACATTAAACCAGTGGAAATCTATCCTTTGGTCTGGAGTCCAAATTGAAGATTTTTGGTTCCAACCGCTGTGTCTTTGTGAGACGCAGTGTAGGTGAACAGATGATCTCCGCATGTGTAGTTCCCACCGTGAAGCATGGAGGAGGAGGTGTGATGGTGCTTTGCTGGTGACACTGTCTGTGATTTATTTAGAATTCAAGGCACACTTAACCAGCATGGCTACCACAGCATTCTGCATCGATACGCCATCTCATCTGGTTTGGGATTGGTGGGACAATCATTTGTTTTTCAACAGGACAATGACCCAACACACCTCCAGGCTGTGTAAGGGCTATTTGACCAAGAAGCAGAGTGATGGAGTGCTGCATCAGATGATCTGGCCTCCACAATCCCCCGACCTCAACCCAATTGAGATTGTATGGGATGAGTTGGACCGCAGAGTGAAGGAAAAGCAGCCAACAAGTGCTCAGCATATGTGGGAACTCCTTCAAGACTGTTGGAAAAGCATTCCAGGTGAAGCTGGTTGAGAGAATGCCAATAGTGTGCAAAGCTGTCATCAAGGCAAAGGGTGGCTACTTTGAAGAATCTCAAATATAACAAATATTTTGATTTGTTTAACACTTATTTGGTTACTACATGATTCCATATGTGTTATTTTATAGTTTTGACGTATTCATTATTATTATTCTACAATGTAGAAAATAGTAAAATAAAGACAAATCCTTGAATGAGTAGGTGTGTCCAAACTTTTGACTGGTACTGTATATGTGATGGGATGTATAGACATTATGGACAGTATGTGGATAGAATATGCAGTATATCTGAAGAATACGTGGATAGAATAGTATATGTACAGCAATAGTTAAATAGGATAGACCTTGACTAGAATACAGTATATACATATGAAATGGGTAAAACTATGTAAACATTATTAAAGTGACCAGTGTTCCATTATTAAAGTGACCAGTGTTCCATGTCTATGTGGCAGCAGCCTCTAAGGTGCAGGGATGAGTAACTGGGTGGTAGCCGGCTAGTGACAGTGACTAAGTTCTGGGCTGGGTACTGGGTGGAGGCCAGCTAGTGATTTCTATTTAACAGTCTGATGGCCTTGAGATAGAAGCTGTTTTTCAGTCTCTCGGTCCCAGCTTTGATGCACCTGTACTGACCTCGCCTTCTGGATGATAGCGGAGTGAACAGTCCGTGACTCGAGTGGCTGAGGTCCTTGATAATGTTCTTGGCCTTCCTACAACACTGGGTGCTGTAGATGTCCTGAAGGGCAGGCAGTGTGCTCCCGGTGATGCGTTGGGCTGACCGCACCACCCTCTGGAGAGCCCTGCGGTAGCGGACGGTGCAGTTGCGGACGGTACATATGCACACTGGTCACTTTAATAACGGAACACTGGTCACTTTAATAATGTTTACATACTGCTTTTACAATACTGTTTACCCATGTTTTACCCATTCTGTATTCTAGTCAAGGCCATCCTATTCAACTATTGCTGTACATATACTATTCTATCCAGGTATTCATCACATATACTACATAGTGTAGCATAAGCACATGGTTTGGAGGGCTCTTAGATATTACTCTTAATATAGCCTAGAATTAAATACATGGAGGACATGGAACCCCCTCAACATTAGAGAAAACCACTTTTGCAGCTTCAAAATAACTAATAACAAATATATTTTCATAATGAGTGACATCAATTTCTTATACATGTGTATTAACTTTGTGATTATTACAATAGCAACATTGTTGTTATGTAGGACTTTGGAAATGTTATTACAGTTATTACAGAAGTGGAATAAGGAAGTCACTATTCCTCGTGTACAGTAGTTAAAAACTCTCAGCTCATTGCGATCCAATTCAAATGTGATTACCAAAGGATTATGTAATAACATCCTAATAAAATGTTGCTCCAAAAGTAATTACAGTTTTATTACACAGGCACAAGAACAGTTTAATGTTAAGTGTTACTGAGAATGCTAACAGTAACAAAATATGGCTATTAAGTGTCGAAAGGAAACTAAATATCTCAAAACTGCCTTCTTGAATCAACTACAGACAAGGTAGGTTGAAAATCATGTTAGTTTGTATTCTGAGTAAACTATCCATTTAAAGATGTTATAGTGTGTGTTTAGAAGTTGTTTTGGCTAAGCATAGATCCAATATGCTGTCAGATAGATTGGAATAGTATGGGCAATTGTGTGTGCTCTATTCATTCTATTTCTATCTTCAACATGCCGTTCCAGATTCAGCCCTGCCATTAGTTGAAGGCAGCCAATCCAATAGTTTCAGAAAAGGACTCACTTCCTGATATCTGTATTCAAATATTTGTAAAAAAAAGTAGTTGCTTTATCAGATCCGTATTGAAATAGTTTTGAAAAATAGTCACTTTCTGAGGTCTGTACTTCGTTTTAAGAAGTGGTCCGTTTTTGGAATCTGTATTCAAATAGTTGTAGTCACCTCCAAAGTAGCTATTTGTTCCCCCGGAAAGATTTTTACTTTCCACAAAGCACAGTTAAAAACTATATTTATCCCAGGTCTGAAACAGAGCGCACCTAAAATCAGAACCATTTGTTATGATTTCAATACCATCATTGAGCGCGCACACACACAGATAGGAACACTATGGTGTCACAGAATATTCTTTAACACACTGGGAGATAAAGTCTGCTCCGATGCACACACACACAGTTCAGTAGTACTAGTAGCTAGGCTGTGTTAGTAGTAGCCACATAGCTAGAATAAAAAGACAGATTCAGACTTCTTCACCAGTCCTTTATTAGGCTTCTACAGAGAACAGAAACAGTGATAGAACTACTGGGGTGTGTTCAGAACACACAAGGCTTTACAGCGTTTGGAAACTTCTCTATAGAGCCGTTTGTGGGCTAGATCATAATAGGCTGTGTGTGTGTTATGATTCTCTACTGTACCCCTGTGTGCACTTGACTTGCTCACTCAGTCCCCTTCATGGATGTTAAAGCATTGGATTAATCATGGACGAGGTTTCACCATGTTAAAATAATTTCTGATAGGATTTTCCTCACACCAGTCCATTCCTTTTAAATCCACAAGAGGGAGTGAAGGTACACACTTCAGGGAGAGGAAGAGACATCAGGGTGGGGATGTTGGAGGGTGGAGGCAGAATGGTGGTGGAGGGGGGGATTGACAAGGTGGGGCTGTAGGAGGGGTGAATTGAGTTGGGGGAGTGACATGTTGAGGATGGAGGAGAGGGAGTAGAGTGGAACAGGGGAAGCGTGGAGGTAAGTCTGTAGGAGGGTTGAATGGAGTAGAGGTGGAGGGGGAGGTATGGCAGCAGCAGAGGAGTGTTTTCTGTAAACAGCGAACGGTGACAATGAGGATAGGCCTAATTGTGTAATAAGAGTCTGATGGCGGTAAGGCAATTGGTCAGACTACACAGGAAGTGATGAAACCCAACAGGAAGTGACGACGCCAACAGGATGTGATGACAACAAACAGGACATGGCGAAATGACAACTTCTCCCAGTTGGGAGAGGAAAGTGCTACGGTGGGTTTTACACTTTAGAAATGTGCTTCCTTCACAATAATCATAATATACAGAAACAACCATGCACAACACGCATACAGAGAGAGAAAATAACCACTGGGATGCAAACTTTTATTAATATTACACTCTCACACACAATAATAAACAAAATAAACATTCTTCCCTTTCATAGACTAAAATACTTCATACCCATGCATCTCTGAATACTTTAAAGAGTTACACGACTGCCCTATCTCTATCATTATCAGGCTTGACTGAGTAACTGGGTTAGAGCTGTTAGAGTCATGGGGTCTGGATGGGACTGGGTGAGGCAGAGTCACAGTGAGTTTATTACGGAGTCATTACTTACTGACCAAGGCTTCTGCGCTGAGATGGTGGTATGGGGCTGCATAGTGTAGTAAACTGGTGTTCAAACACTGACTGGACCAGTCTCTGCAGGGGTTGTTTCTGCAGGACCAGGCCACACACAGACGCACGCACACACGCACATACATACACACGCACAGACATACACACGCACAGACATACACACGCACAGTGAGAGAAAACAGAGAGAGAGAGACCCATGATGGGACTATTTTTCAATACGTCATGCTCTACAGCTTTCTCTTCTGATTGGTCGATTGGCAGTTGATCCCCGCCCTGAATAACGTGTCTCAGGCCTGCCAATGGATGCCCTCCTCTGGCCCTCTACTTGAGGAAGCAGTCTAGTTTCTTCTGGATGCTTTCGAAGGAGTCGGCTCCCATGTAATCCGCCTGGCCCGCCTCCCATCGCTGCCTCCTCTCCTCACTGGACACCTGGGGGGCCTGGGGGGGAGGCGGGGGGCAGATGATCTCAACCACACTGTCACAGACCTCATCCTACAGGGGGTGGAGGGAGAGACAGGGGAGGCAAACAAGATGAGCAATCTGAGACATGGAGAAATACTCACTAATACAAGGGCTACAGTGACAGCCATGAAGCGTTTCCCCTCAACCCAAAGCGTTGACCAATAGCAGAGCACCGTGTCGCCATCACTGAGGTCAGCAGCTTCCTCTACAGAGAAACAGAACTAAGGGCAGGAGCCGGGGTCAGTGGGAGCGAAGAGCCAATCAGCTTCTTCCTGTTACCGTGGCAACTCCAATAAGCACAGCCGGCCGGTTACTAGAGTTGGACTAGGGTGTCAAAAGTATAGCACTACATAGGTGACTACATCATCACCCTACTGCAATATCATTATTGCACTACATAGGGCATAGAGTGCATTTGAGACATGCCCTTAGATTACCTGTTTAAAGTATCCATGAGAGACATGGAGAGAGGTTACCATGTCAATGACCTGCCACTACAGAGGGTCAACACACACACCATCATCATCATCATCATCAGCGACTGAAACCAGCAAATACTGTACTTAAACTTCTGTGCGATTACACTGTGAACACACTGTACTCACACACACACACACTGTCCTTCAACAGTTCCCTCAAACACATACAGTGCCTTCAGAAAGTATTCATACCCCTTGACTTATTCCAAATTTGGTTGTTACAGCCTGAATTCAAAATGGATTAAAATTATTTTTTCCTCACCCATCTACACACCATACCCCATAATGACAAAGTGAAAACATGTTTTTTGAAATGTTAGCAAATTTATTGAAAATGAAATATTATATATATTTTTATATATATTTAAATTTACACAAGTAAGTATTCACACACCTGAGTCAATACGTTAGAACCAACTTTAGCAGCGATTACAGCTGTGAGTCTTTCTGGATAAGTCTAAGAGCTTTGCACACCTGGATTGTACAATATTTGCAAATTCTTTAAATATTCTTTAAGCTCTGTCAAGTTGGTTGTTGATCATTGCTAGACAGCTATTTTCAAGTCTTGCCATGGATTTTCAAGCCGATTTAAGTCAAAAACTGTCTAACTAGGCCACTCAGGAACATTCAATGTCGTCTTGGTAAGCAACTCCAATGTATACTTGGCCTTGTGTTTTAGGTTACTGTCCTGCTGAAAGGTGAATTTGTATCCCAAGCAGACTGAACCAGGTTTCCCCTTTAGGATTTTGCCTGTGCTTAGCTCTATTCCGTTTCTTTTTATCCTAAAAAACTCCCTAGTCATTGCCGATGACAAGCATACCCATAACATGATGCAGCCACCACCATGCTTGAAAATATGAAGCGTGGTACTCAGTGATGTGTTGGATTTGCCCCAAACATAATGCTTTGTATTCAGGACAAAGTTAATTTATTTGACACATTTTTAGCAGTTTTACTTTAATGCCTTATTGCAAACAGAATGCATGTTTTGGAATATGTTTTATTCTTTACAGGCTTCCTTCTTTTCACATTGTAAATTAAGTTAGTATTGTGGAGTAACTACAAGGTTGTTGATCCATCCTCAGTTTTCTCCTATCACAGCCATTAAACTCTGTAACTGTTTTAAAGTCACCATTATCCTCATGATGAAATCCCTGAGTGGTTTCCTTCCTCTCCAGCAACTGAGTTCGGAAGGACGCCTGTATCTTTGTAGTGACTGGGTGTATTGATACACCATCCAAAGTGTAATTCATAACTTCACCATGCTCAAAGGGATATTCAATCTGTTTATTTTTAACCATCTACCAATAGGTGCCCTTCTTTGCGAGGCATTAAAAACCTCCCTGTTCTTTGTGGTTGAATCTGTTTTTGAAATTCACTGCTCGACTGAGGGACCTTACATATAAATTGTATGTGTGGGGTACAGAGATGAGGTAGTCATTCAAAAATCATGTTAAACACAGTGAGTCCATGCAACTTATGTGATTTGTTCAGTCACTTATTTAGGCTTGCCATAACAAAGCGGTTGAATACTTTGACTCAAGACATTTCAACTTTTCATTTTTTATTAATTTGTAAAATATTAAACATAATTCCACTTTGACATTATGGGGTATTGTGTGTAGACCAGTGACACAACATCTCAAATTAATCTGTTTTAAATTTAGGTTGTAACACAACAAAACGTGGAAAAAGTCAACGGGTGTGAATACTTTCCGAAGGCACTGAACATATCTCACCAGTGTTATTGTACATCTTTCAAGATTCAGAAACCATTGTCAGTACTGGAGATCCCAAGAAGAAGTACACCCACTATGAGAAGATGGGCCAGGGGTGAGTCAAACTCACACACACACACACACACAGTACCTCAGTGCAGCCAGAGCAGAACAGTGCGTCTCCATATGCGTCTCTGAGAGCAGGTAGGACACCAGAGGAGTAGAGGTTCCACCACTGAACTAGGAAGTCAGGGTGCAGGTCACCCAAGCCAGGGGTCAGGGTATGACCTTTGACCTTCCCGGTCTGGGTGTCATAGGAGTAGTTCCACGGCTTCACCTTCCCCAGGAAGTGGACCACCTTAGCCTCACGACCGTACCTACAAACACACACACCAGAGGTTGTAAGTCTTAGTGTGTGAAGTGTGCGTTCGTGCGTTGCGTACTTATAGAATAAATTAGGCTTAACTAGGAGAGTGTGTATGTATGTGACAAAGCTACACTGTGGTTTGGGCTTGCCGGTAGTACCAGTGTGTTATTTGAGGGCAGGCCTGAGCCACTCCTCTCTTGAAACTCAACACCAGACACCCTTTCAACTGACCTTGGCTTGGCTTACCTTATAAACAACAAAACAGATCCTCTCTCTCACTCACTCTTTTACTCTCTCTTTCACTCACTCTCAGTCACTCTGTCTCTGTGTCTATCAGTCACTCTCTCTCTCTCTCTGACACACACACTGTTGAGAGACAGGGATTTGGAGCAAAAGTGTGAAATAACTTCTACTGTGACACAACACTGGAGCATGTGTGTGTGTGTGTATATATGTGTGTGTACCTACTGTTTGAAGGCTGGTAGATAGGTGTATATAGCGATACTGCTGAGGTTGTAGATAAAAGGCAGGTGTTTGGAAATGTCTGCTGTTGACCAGGTATTGAAGAAACTGTTCAGAACCCCTTGGTCCCCACCTAGAGAGATAGAGAGATAGAGAGAGAGAGAGATGTGAGTAATTTCATCTTTCTCACTGACCAGCCAAATGCATGGCTCTCAGCAGTCTGCTCTCACTACCCATCCATAAAGAAAGAGGGAATCTGTAATGGGTGGAAGCTGAAAGTCAGAGACAGACGACCCTGACAGCACCATGATAACAATCAACCTCTACAAGACTGGGACTGTCATGGTGCAAGGTAACCTTAGGCTGTTTGAAACAGACTTTCAGACCATTAAGGAGAGAGCAGAGAGAGAAGGACACCACCAGTGACATGCCCTCCCACAAGACAAACTCCACCAGCACCACCCTCATCCCCACTATTCCCACCCAAAAAGGCACATCCAGCACCTCTTCC
Organism: Coregonus lavaretus; assembly: GCF_964263955.1. NCBI lineage: Eukaryota > Metazoa > Chordata > Actinopteri > Salmoniformes > Salmonidae > Coregonus > Coregonus lavaretus. The sequence goes on from NC_140025.1 coordinate 273,627, forward strand.
CACCATAGTGGAGGACCCCGGGAGGAGAGCGACCCCCTCAGTGCAGAGCAGGCTCAGGCCCTCCTCACCACCATGGCTGCCATGAGGGATCAGTTCACCAAACTGGAGGGGGAGGTGGTCCTGCTCAGGGAGAGTGAGTGCAAACAGCAACCAGACATCCACACCTTAGAGGAGCTCCTAACCAAGGTGCGGACAGAGCAGGACAGCAGCCTTGCAACACAGCTGAAAGAAGTTCAGCAAGAGAGAGACGGACTCAAGAGAGAGAGGGCTGATCTAACAAAGGAGAAGAGAGAGCTGATCTAACAAAGGAGAAGAGAGAGCTCCAAAAAGACAGGCAGAGCAGTAATAACGAGCTGACCACACTAAGAGAGGAGCTGCAGGAGAGAAAGAGAACAGGCTGCAGGAGTAGCTAGATCACCACTCTATGACCTGCCCTCACACAGCAGAGGAGCCCACCTCAACCAGCCAGGCCTCCCCAGCCCTGCCGGCTGCATGCCTCCCCCCCCAGAACAGCCTCCCACTGACAGCGGCACTCGCACAGACCAGCCACACCCCAGCTCCAACACCCACCAGCCCCAATTCTACCCACTCCAGTCCAGAAGAAACACTGGCTGAGATTGTCCTGTTGATGGACTCAAATGGGAAGTTTGTTCAGGAGAATAAACTTTTCCCTAGACACAAAACGAGAAAGGTGTGGTGCCCAACAACTCAAGAGTGCCATGGCGCTGCTTGATAAGGCCCAGCTCGGGTCATACACACCGGAAGCAACGACCTGCGTGCTCAGCAGGAGAGAGTGGCGACTTCACTACGGGGAGTGGTTGAGAAGGCCTCCGCAATATTCCCTAACTCAAGGATTGTGGTGTCAACCCTTCTACAGAGGAAGGACTTCCACCCTGCCACAATCCAAAGAATAAACGCCAGCCTCTCCCGGGACTGTGCCCTGCGACCCAATGTACACCTGGTCCACCATCCCACCCTCGATCTGGACTGTCTCTATGACCATGTTCACCTGTACAGGGAGACAGTCCCCATCCTTGCTAAGACTCTCAAGGACGTCGCTTTAAACCGCATCTCGACCTCTCCACCCAAGAACAGCGGAGCAATCTCCACCCCCCCCGAGATCACCGAGACAACACCCCGGACCAGCACCCTGGACCCCACAGCCACGACCACAGCACCACCAATCTCAATGCCCACCACAGCCAGAGCAGCACAGACCACCCCAGCCCCCCACCCTTGGAGGATCCACAGCCCGGCAGGCAGAGCTATGCACAAGCTGTGAGAGGAGCAACTGGCTCAGCTCCCACCAACGAAATGAGTGACATCAAACAAATGCTGAATCTACTATGCTCACATGTGATAGGCCGTGGGTCATGGTAAGATGAGCACAAGAACTCCACCATCCTCACACTACATCCACCCAAGTGGCATGACACAAATACTATCTTAAATGATAAACAAATTACATTTGCATAATAAGAGTTTACGTTAATTGAAACATCCTATTTTAATAGTTATTGTTGGATTGTGAGTGTTCATCTCATTTTGAAGGTAAAGAAAAAACAGTTATGAAATATTTTTATGTTGCATGTTGGAATTTACAAGGATTGAAGTCCTCTGCTTTTGGGCTAAAGAGCAGAAACCCAGACTTCCTTAAAGAAATTGATGATGTTGATATTGTAGTACTACAGGAAACATGGTGCAGAGGTGATGTTTCCACTGGCTGTCCACTAGGATATAGGGAGATAATCGTACCATCCACCAAATTAAAAGGAATCACACAAGGCAGAGACTCAGGGGGAATGCTAATATGGTATAAATCTGAACTAACTAATTCAATCGAATTGATCAAAACAGGAGAATTCTTTATCTGGCTTAAAATCAACAAGGAGGCTATCTTAACAGATAAAAACGTCTTCCTCTGTGCTACATACATTCCACCCTCAGAGTCACCCTACTTCAATGAAGAGTTTCTCCATTCTAGAGGGGGAGATTAGTCACTTTCAGGCCCAAGGCAATGTGCTGGTCTGTGGAGACCTGAATGCTAGAACAGCAGAAGAACTAGACACATCTACCGGGAAGCAACAACCTTTCCCTCCCCACATAACCCCCCCAGAAACAACTATGACAAAGTGAAAAACTAAAATGGAGTACAGCTCCTGAAGCTCTGTCGAACACTGGGTCTGTACATAGTTAATGGTAGGCTAAGAGGGGACTCTTTTGGTAGGTTCACCTACAGCTCATCCCTTGGCAGCAGTACTGTAGACTACTTCAACACCGACCTCAACCCAGAGTCTCTCAGAGCCTTCACAGTCAGCCCACTAACACCTCTCTCAGACCACAGTAAAATCACAGTGTAACTGAGAAGAGCAAAACCCAACCATGAAGCATCACGGCCCAATAAATTACATGGTACTAAACAGGCCTATAGATGGAGTGCAAACAGTACAGAAATCTACCAAAAAGCAATTAGTAGCCAAAAAATACAATCTCTCCTGGACAACTTTTTAGCCTTAACATTCTCCTACAGCAATGAAGGTGTACATTTGGCTGTTTGGAACATAAACTTTATATTTGACAAATTAGCCTCCTTGGCTAATCTAAAGAAACATAAGAGCAAACCAAAAATAATAGATAATAAAAAATGGTTTGATAATGATTGCAAAAATCTAAGAAAGTAATTGAGAAATATATCTAATCAAAAACACAGAGACCCAGACAACAAAAATAATAAATTGATTTGCATTTTAATGAGGGAAATAAGTATTTGACCCCACTGCAAAACATGACTTAGTACTTGGTGGCAAAACCCTTGTTGGCAATCACAGAGGTCAGACGTTTCTTGTAGTTGGCCACCAGGTTTGCACACATCTCAGGAGGGATTTTGTTCCACTCCTCTTTGCAGATCTTCTCCAAGTCATTAAGGTTTTGAGGTTGACGTTTGGCAACTCAAACCTTCAGCTCCCTCCACAGATTTTCTATGGGATTAAGGTCTGGAGACTGGCTAGGCCACTCCAGGACCTTAATGTGCTTCTTCTTAGGCCACTCCTTTGTTGCCTTGGCCGTGTGTTTTGGGTCATTGTCATGCTGGAATACCCATCCACGACCCATTTTCAATGCCCTGGCTGAGGGAAGGAGGTTCTCACCCAAGATTTGACGGTATATGGCCCCGTCCATCGTCCCTTTGATGCGGTGAAGTTGTCCTGTCCCCTTAGCAGAAAAACACCCCCAAAGCATAATGTTTCCACCTCCATGTTTGACGGTGGAGATGGTGTTCTTGGGGTCATAGGCAGCATTCCTCCTCCTCCAAACACGGCGAGTTGAGTTGATGCCAAAGACCTCGATTTTGGTCTCATCTGACCACAACACTTTCACCCAGTTCTCCTCTGAATCATTCAGATGTTCATTGGCAAACTTCAGATGGCCCTGTATGTGCTTTCTTGAGCAGAAGGACCTTGCGGGCGCTGCAGGATTTCAGTCCTTCACGGCGTAGTGTGTTACCAATTGTTTTCTTGGTGACTATGGTTCCAGCTGCCTTGAGATCACTGACAAGATCCTCCCGTGTAGGTCTGGGCTGATTCCTCACCGTTCTCATGATCATTGCAACTCCACGAGGTGAGATCTTGCATGGAGCCCCAGGCCGATGGAGATTGACAGTTATTTTGTGTTTCTTCCATTTGCGAATAATTGCACCAACTGTTGTCACCTTCTCACCAAGCTGCTTGGCGATGGTCTTGTAGCCCATTCCAGCCTTGTGTAGGTCTACAATCTTGTCCCTGACATCCTTGGAGAGCTCTTTGGTCTTGGCCATGGTGGAGAGTTTGGAATCTGATTGATTGATTGCTTCTGTGGACAGGTGTCTTTTATACAGGTAACAAACTGAGATTAGGAGCACTCCCTTTAAGAGTTACCTGTATAAAAGACACCTGGGAGCCAGAAATCTTTCTGATTGAGAGGGGGTCAAATACTTATTTCCCTCATTAAAATGCAAATCAATTTATAACATTTTTGACATGCGTTTTTCTGGATCTTTTTGTTGGTATTCTGTCTCTCACTGTTCAAATAAACCTACCATTAAAATTATAGACTGATCATTTCTTTGTCAGTGGGCAAACGTACAAAATCAGCAGGGGATCAAATACTTTTTTCCCCTCACTGTATGTGTCTTCTCAGTCATGTTGAGACTGGTTGACTACTATTGCTTTAATGTATTGTTATTCTCATTAATATTGTTGTTGTAGTTGCTGTTAATGGTAATCCCATTTCCACTACTACTATTATTATTGCTGTTGGTCCCACCATTTTTGTTATATGTATACTTTGACAATGTAAGTAATTTAACTTGCCATGTCAATAAAGTCTATTGAATTGAGAGAAGAAAATAGAGAGAGAGAAGGAGAGAGGGAGAGAGTGGGGAGGGGGAGAGGTTAGACGAGAACATGACAGGTATTTTAGGATCTATAGGAGCTTGTTGGCAGCAGAGTTCAAGGAAAATCCATAGGCGATATAGCGTGTATTGCGCCACCCCGGACACACACACTTTGTACCATGTATTTTATTCTGTACTGCAGCTGCTGCTGCTTGCTCTTGTCCAGCAGCGCTTCCTTGAAAAACACATTCATATCTCAAATGGGACTCACATGGTTGAATAAATAAATAAAAACACACAGAACTGACTCACCGTCAAAGCTGCCGTTCTCAGTGCAGTGTGTCATAAGGCTGCGGTATGTTTCATTGGACGGTATAAAGACGAACACGCCTGAGTTGAAACAGTCTGGCCAACCAGGATCAGGCGCTGCAGATAACTCCTCCCTCTCAAACAGCTCATCAATGTTGGACAACACCTGCGTACACACACACACAATACTGAGCCCTGAACACATATTTGCACTGAGTAAGGAGTGTGAGTGCTCACCAGTGTGTCTGCGTCCATAAACACACACTTGGTGTAGTGTGTGAGTGTCCAGCAGTGTAGCTTGGTGAAAGTCACTCCCAGGTCCGGTCTCTTCATCAGGGCCAGGTGGACTGTGTCCCCAGAGTCCAAGACTTCCACCACACACACCTCGTCGTAGATGCTCCTCAGCACGGCCCTGCAACACACACACACACACACACACACACACACACACACACACACACACACACACACACACACACACACGCACACACACACACGCACACAGTTTGAGTTGTGTGTTACCTGCTCAGGTGTACTCAGGCTTGGCCAATACAAAATTAACAGAGACAAGGCCATTGGTGTGTCAAACACTGAACATGGATAATGGTGTGTGTGTGTGTGTGAGTATGTATGAGTGCGAGCGTGGTTGTGTGTTACCTGCAGGGCTCTGCTACGTGCGGTCCAATCAGAACCACCAGTTGTTTGGTTGTGTTATTTTTGCGTAGCGACCTCCCCAGAACCATCGCTCCTTTAGCATAGTTGTCATTCGTGGCCAGAGTCACATATGCTTGGTCTGATCACACACACAGAGTATTATAACACACATACACAACCATGTATTTGACTAGTTATTTGGCACCTGCACCCTCTCTACATGGCTTATATCGATACATCATATCAAATGGTCTATAGGACTACAGCTAGGGTAACCATATAACCTCTACCCGTCCCTACCAGAGAATAGCCCTATAGTTTACACACTGTAATATAACTACCATATGTGAACTTGTGGTGGAAATGTCAAAGGCAGTTCTGCACGGGCCGTTTCCACTTGTGAGATTGACCATACAGACAAGAAACGCGTCGTGTTTAAAACGAGTGATGTTTTTAATCCTTAAAAAATAAAATCACCACTACGTATGAGATCTCGGGTACATATTGTAGATTACATAGGCACATAGCAAAAATGCGTGTTTGATATATCACTACGCAGAGTGAACAAGTGCACACTTTGGGATGGATGAGAGAGTTGGAATTCAGCAATGGCCGAGCCGCACAGACACTGCAGCACGGTAAACACAACAAGCACACGATGTCATCATATTTGTTGCCCACACGGATAACGTTACTTTAAATACATCGCGGCATAAAACGACAATCTACATATAAATGGGAGGACTGTGTAACTGCGTAGAATATGCGCACCAACCAAACTATATATAAATCACTGTGTTGCAGATTGATGGCAAACCAAAGCTACTGGAATTTTCGTGTTATTAGGCTATAGCTCCAAAGCATAGGCTTATATAATATTATCAAACAATAATAATATAAAACAACCTAACATAATATAGCAACACTGTTGTCACATTTTAATGGTTATAGGCTATTCCTGTCATCCTTATGAACCTGCTGTCTTACCCGCCATTATCCGTTATTCGGTGTGGCCGTAGCTCGGGAGGGTCTGGAGTGCTCGATTAAGTGTTTAACGGGAGTTTTTCGGTAGCAACAGAGCTAGAAGACACAGCTGGCGATTGTCAAGAGAACGGAATCAAGTCAGGAGACCATATTCCGCGTCATGTGATCCGTGACAGCACACACGCCCCCCACAATCCACAACACAAACACACACACACACAATTTAGAATCGAAATGTTTCCAAGTTTTAGTGATTATTTTAGTTTTCCTACAGTTTTTTGAACAGATATTTGAACTTAGAGATAGGCCTAGTGATCATACTTAAGAACGAAAGGGGAAATAGCAGTACATAATACGACGATAATTACGTCAATCAGTGTTATTTATGGTAAGTCAGAAAAGCTGTGCCTACTAATTGCTTATTAGACCAGTTCCCATGTTCCTTTAGCGACACTTCGTGGTGAGATGGTGTATCGGCACCCTGGGCTGACTAATCGAGGATAAATTATTTATTTATCTTTCTTTGGTGATGGCTGAGCGAGGGAAAATTATTAGTAGCCTATGCCTATTTCTACTGTTACCCGATACACTGTCACTTATATAATTTCAAACGCACATGCACAAGATGCCATCAAAATGAATGAACATTTGGGGTCCACACAAAACCAATGACCATCTCATGTTGAAAATGCAGGTCTGTATGGTGCATTTACTGGTCTCTGTGGCGCTCTCGGGAGGTCATAACTATGTCTACTTTTACGGCATGCTCTTTATCCCGACGCCCAACTAGGTTTCTCGTAGTCAGGCCGAGCGGTCAAAGGCGCTGCATTCAGGTCGCAGTCTCCCCTGGAGGCGTGGGTTCGAATCCCACTTCTGACAAACCTTTAGCGCCTGCATGTCATGCTGCTTTGTAATAACCAGTTGATGAATAAATTACGTCAGATAATGGAAATAACAGTTAGTATGAGTAGTGAATAACTATCCTATTTTTGACATTCTGCAAAAACAGCTAGTTGATGAGAGGTTGAAAGAAAATTGCAAGAATCACGCAAGCTCACAGGCGGCCACAAACAGGCAAATAACAAAAGGATCTCGGAATGCACAACTGGTCGGTGTTTATCAGTGAAAAAAGATAGTCTGCAAGGGAATCGGAACTCGCCGCATTGAAAGTCAAGCCACAGGTTACAGGTAAGATCCCTTGATAAACCCTAAAAAACAACAACAAAACGATTCTCATGAATCACCACTAAGCCATTTGCTAAGATTTCCCCCATTTTGACATGTGGACCTGTTGGCACTCTTACCCTGACGGTTGTCGATACTTCCAGACACATATTCTGAAGACACTAGCACCAGCAAACCTAATCCTACTTTTAACCGATACTGTTCATCCCGATACCCAACTAAATTGTATGTAGTCAGGATGGCCGAGCGGTCTAAGGCGCTGCGTTCAGGTCGCAGTCTCCCCTGGAGGCGTGGGTTCGAATCCCACTTCTGACAAACCTTTAGCGCCTGCATGTCATGCTGCTTTGTAATAACCAGTTGATGAATAAATTACTTCAGATAATGGAAATAACAGTTAGTATGAGTAGTGAATAACTATCCTATTTTTGACATTCTGCAAAAACAGCTAGTTGATGAGAGGTTGAAAGAAAATTGCAAGAATCACGCAAGCTCACAGGCGGCCACAAACAGGCAAATAACAAAAGGATCTCGGAATGCACAACTGGTCGGTGTTTGTCAGTGAAAAAAGATAGTCTGCAAGGGAATCGGAACTCGCCGCATTGAAAGTCAAGCCACAGGTTACAGGTAAGATCCCTTGATAAACCCTAAAAAAAAAAAAAATACGATTCTCATCAATCACCACTAAGCCATTTGCTAAGATTTCCCCCATTTTGACATGTGGACCTGTTGGCACTCTTACCCTGACGGTTGTCGATACTTCCAGACACATATTCTGAAGACACTAGCACCAGCAAACCTAATCCTACTTTTAACCAATACTGTTCATCCCGATACCCAACTAAATTGTATGTAGTCAGGATGGCAGAGCGGTCTAAGGCGCTGCGTTCAGGTCGCAGTCTCCCCTGGAGGCGTGGGTTCGAATCCCACTTCTGACAAACCTTTAGCGCCTGCATGTCATGCTGCTTTGTAATAACCAGTTGATGAATAAATTACTTCAGATAATGGAAATAACAGTTAGTATGAGTAGTGAATAACTATCCTATTTTTGACATTCTGCAAAAACAGCTAGTTGATGAGAGGTTGAAAGAAAATTGCAAGAATCACGCAAGCTCACAGGCGGCCACAAACAGGCAAATAACAAAAGGATCTCGGAATGCACAACTGGTCGGTGTTTGTCAGTGAAAAAAGATAGTCTGCAAGGGAATCGGAACTCGCCGCATTGAAAGTCAAGCCACAGGTTACAGGTAAGATCCCTTGATAAACCCCCCAAAAAAAAAAAAAACGATTCTCATGAATCACCACTAAGCCATTTGCTAAGATTTCCCCCATTTTGACATGTGGACCTGTTGGCACTCTTACCCTGACGGTTGTCGATACTTCCAGACACATATTCTGAAGACACTAGCACCAGCAAACCTAATCCTACTTTTAACCGATACTGTTCATCCCGATACCCAACTAAATTGTATGTAGTCAGGATGGCCGAGCGGTCTAAGGCGCTGCGTTCAGGTCGCAGTCTCCCCTGGAGGCGTGGGTTCGAATCCCACTTCTGACAAACCTTTAGCGCCTGCATGTCATGCTGCTTTGTAATAACCAGTTGATGAATAAATTACTTCAGATAATGGAAATAACAGTTAGTATGAGTAGTGAATAACTATCCTGTTTTTGACATTCTGCAAAAACAGCTAGTTGATGAGAGGTTGAAAGAAAATTGCAAGAATCACGCAAGCTCACAGGCGGCCACAAACAGGCAAATAACAAAAGGATCTCGGAATGCACAACTGGTCGGTGTTTGTCAGTGAAAAAAGATAGTCTGCAAGGGAATCGGAACTCGCCGCATTGAAAGTCAAGCCACAGGTTACAGGTAAGATCCCTTGATAAACCCTAAAAAAAAATAAAAAAAAACGATTCTCATGAATCACCACTAAGCCATTTGCTAAGATTTCCCCCATTTTGACATGTGGACCTGTTGGCACTCTTACCCTGACGGTTGTCGATACTTCCAGACACATATTCTGAAGACACTAGCACCAGCAAACCTAATCCTACTTTTAACCGATACTGTTCATCCCGATACCCAACTAAATTGTATGTAGTCAGGATGGCCGAGCGGTCTAAGGCGCTGCGTTCAGGTCGCAGTCTCCCCTGGAGGCGTGGGTTCGAATCCCACTTCTGACAAACCTTTAGCGCCTGCATGTCATGCTGCTTTGTAATAACCAGTTGATGAATAAATTACTTCAGATAATGGAAATAACAGTTAGTATGAGTAGTGAATAACTATCCTGTTTTTGACATTCTGCAAAAACAGCTAGTTGATGAGAGGTTGAAAGAAAATTGCAAGAATCACGCAAGCTCACAGGCGGCCACAAACAGGCAAATAACAAAAGGATCTCGGAATGCACAACTGGTCGGTGTTTGTCAGTGAAAAAAGATAGTCTGCAAGGGAATCGGAACTCGCCGCATTGAAAGTCAAGCCACAGGTTACAGGTAAGATCCCTTGATAAACCCTAAAAAAAAATAAAAAAAAACGATTCTCATGAATCACCACTAAGCCATTTGCTAAGATTTCCCCCATTTTGACATGTGGACCTGTTGGCACTCTTACCCTGACGGTTGTCGATACTTCCAGACACATATTCTGAAGACACTAGCACCAGCAAACCTAATCCTACTTTTAACCGATACTGTTCATCCCGATACCCAACTAAATTGTATGTAGTCAGGATGGCCGAGCGGTCTAAGGCGCTGCGTTCAGGTCGCAGTCTCCCCTGGAGGCGTGGGTTCGAATCCCACTTCTGACAAACCTTTAGCGCCTGCATGTCATGCTGCTTTGTAATAACCAGTTGATGAATAAATTACTTCAGATAATGGAAATAACAGTTAGTATGAGTAGTGAATAACTATCCTGTTTTTGACATTCTGCAAAAACAGCTAGTTGATGAGAGGTTGAAAGAAAATTGCAAGAATCACGCAAGCTCACAGGCGGCCACAAACAGGCAAATAACAAAAGGATCTCGGAATGGACAACTGGTCGGTGTTTGTCAGTGAAAAAAGATAGTCTGCAAGGGAATCGGAACTCGCCGCATTGAAAGTCAAGCCACAGGTTACAGGTAAGATCCCTTGATAAACCCTAAAAAAAAAAAAAAAACGATTCTCATGAATCACCACTAAGCCATTTGCTAAGATTTCCCCCATTTTGACATGTGGACCTGTTGGCACTCTTACCCTGACGGTTGTCGATACTTCCAGACACATATTCTGAAGACACTAGCACCAGCAAACCTAATCCTACTTTTAACCGATACTGTTCATCCCGATACCCAACTAAATTGTATGTAGTCAGGATGGCCGAGCGGTCTAAGGCGCTGCGTTCAGGTCGCAGTCTCCCCTGGAGGCGTGGGTTCGAATCCCACTTCTGACAAACCTTTAGCGCCTGCATGTCATGCTGCTTTGTAATAACCAGTTGATGAATAAATTACTTCAGATAATGGAAATAACAGTTAGTATGAGTAGTGAATAACTATCCTGTTTTTGACATTCTGCAAAAACAGCTAGTTGATGAGAGGTTGAAAGAAAATTGCAAGAATCACGCAAGCTCACAGGCGGCCACAAACAGGCAAATAACAAAAGGATCTCGGAATGGACAACTGGTCGGTGTTTGTCAGTGAAAAAAGATAGTCTGCAAGGGAATCGGAACTCGCCGCATTGAAAGTCAAGCCACAGGTTACAGGTAAGATCCCTTGATAAACCCTAAAAAAAAAAAAAATACGATTCTCATGAATCACCACTAAGCCATTTGCTAAGATTTCCCCCATTTTGACATGTGGACCTGTTGGCACTCTTACCCTGACGGTTGTCGATACTTCCAGACACATATTCTGAAGACACTAGCACCAGCAAACCTAATCCTACTTTTAACCAATACTGTTCATCCCGATACCCAACTAAATTGTATGTAGTCAGGATGGCAGAGCGGTCTAAGGCGCTGCGTTCAGGTCGCAGTCTCCCCTGGAGGCGTGGGTTCGAATCCCACTTCTGACAAACCTTTAGCGCCTGCATGTCATGCTGCTTTGTAATAACCAGTTGATGAATAAATTACTTCAGATAATGGAAATAACAGTTAGTATGAGTAGTGAATAACTATCCTATTTTTGACATTCTGCAAAAACAGCTAGTTGATGAGAGGTTGAAAGAAAATTGCAAGAATCACGCAAGCTCACAGGCGGCCACAAACAGGCAAATAACAAAAGGATCTCGGAATGCACAACTGGTCGGTGTTTGTCAGTGAAAAAAGATAGTCTGCAAGGGAATCGGAACTCGCCGCATTGAAAGTCAAGCCACAGGTTACAGGTAAGATCCCTTGATAAACCCCCCAAAAAAAAAAAAAACGATTCTCATGAATCACCACTAAGCCATTTGCTAAGATTTCCCCCATTTTGACATGTGGACCTGTTGGCACTCTTACCCTGACGGTTGTCGATACTTCCAGACACATATTCTGAAGACACTAGCACCAGCAAACCTAATCCTACTTTTAACCGATACTGTTCATCCCGATACCCAACTAAATTGTATGTAGTCAGGATGGCCGAGCGGTCTAAGGCGCTGCGTTCAGGTCGCAGTCTCCCCTGGAGGCGTGGGTTCGAATCCCACTTCTGACAAACCTTTAGCGCCTGCATGTCATGCTGCTTTGTAATAACCAGTTGATGAATAAATTACTTCAGATAATGGAAATAACAGTTAGTATGAGTAGTGAATAACTATCCTGTTTTTGACATTCTGCAAAAACAGCTAGTTGATGAGAGGTTGAAAGAAAATTGCAAGAATCACGCAAGCTCACAGGCGGCCACAAACAGGCAAATAACAAAAGGATCTCGGAATGCACAACTGGTCGGTGTTTGTCAGTGAAAAAAGATAGTCTGCAAGGGAATCGGAACTCGCCGCATTGAAAGTCAAGCCACAGGTTACAGGTAAGATCCCTTGATAAACCCTAAAAAAAAAAAAAAAAAAACGATTCTCATGAATCACCACTAAGCCATTTGCTAAGATTTCCCCCATTTTGACATGTGGACCTGTTGGCACTCTTACCCTGACGGTTGTCGATACTTCCAGACACATATTCTGAAGACACTAGCACCAGCAAACCTAATCCTACTTTTAACCGATACTGTTCATCCCGATACCCAACTAAATTGTATGTAGTCAGGATGGCCGAGCGGTCTAAGGCGCTGCGTTCAGGTCGCAGTCTCCCCTGGAGGCGTGGGTTCGAATCCCACTTCTGACAAACCTTTAGCGCCTGCATGTCATGCTGCTTTGTAATAACCAGTTGATGAATAAATTACTTCAGATAATGGAAATAACAGTTAGTATGAGTAGTGAATAACTATCCTATTTTTGACATTCTGCAAAAACAGCTAGTTGATGAGAGGTTGAAAGAAAATTGCAAGAATCACGCAAGCTCACAGGCGGCCACAAACAGGCAAATAACAAAAGGATCTCGGAATGCACAACTGGTCGGTGTTTGTCAGTGAAAAAAGATAGTCTGCAAGGGAATCGGAACTCGCCGCATTGAAAGTCAAGCCACAGGTTACAGGTAAGATCCCTTGATAAACCCCCCCCAAAAAAAAAAAACGATTCTCATGAATCACCACTAAGCCATTTGCTAAGATTTCCCCCATTTTGACATGTGGACCTGTTGGCACTCTTACCCTGACGGTTGTCGATACTTCCAGACACATATTCTGAAGACACTAGCACCAGCAAACCTAATCCTACTTTTAACCGATACTGTTCATCCCGATACCCAACTAAATTGTATGTAGTCAGGATGGCCGAGCGGTCTAAGGCGCTGCGTTCAGGTCGCAGTCTCCCCTGGAGGCGTGGGTTCGAATCCCACTTCTGACAAACCTTTAGCGCCTGCATGTCATGCTGCTTTGTAATAACCAGTTGATGAATAAATTACTTCAGATAATGGAAATAACAGTTAGTATGAGTAGTGAATAACTATCCTATTTTTGACATTCTGCAAAAACAGCTAGTTGATGAGAGGTTGAAAGAAAATTGCAAGAATCACGCAAGCTCACAGGCGGCCACAAACAGGCAAATAACAAAAGGATCTCGGAATGGACAACTGGTCGGTGTTTGTCAGTGAAAAAAGATAGTCTGCAAGGGAATCGGAACTCGCCGCATTGAAAGTCAAGCCACAGGTTACAGGTAAGATCCCTTGATAAACCCTAAAAAAAAAAAAAAAACGATTCTCATGAATCACCACTAAGCCATTTGCTAAGATTTCCCCCATTTTGACATGTGGACCTGTTGGCACTCTTACCCTGACGGTTGTCGATACTTCCAGACACATATTCTGAAGACACTAGCACCAGCAAACCTAATCCTACTTTTAACCGATACTGTTCATCCCGATACCCAACTAAATTGTATGTAGTCAGGATGGCCGAGCGGTCTAAGGCGCTGCGTTCAGGTCGCAGTCTCCCCTGGAGGCGTGGGTTCGAATCCCACTTCTGACAAACCTTTAGCGCCTGCATGTCATGCTGCTTTGTAATAACCAGTTGATGAATAAATTACTTCAGATAATGGAAATAACAGTTAGTATGAGTAGTGAATAACTATCCTGTTTTTGACATTCTGCAAAAACAGCTAGTTGATGAGAGGTTGAAAGAAAATTGCAAGAATCACGCAAGCTCACAGGCGGCCACAAACAGGCAAATAACAAAAGGATCTCGGAATGGACAACTGGTCGGTGTTTGTCAGTGAAAAAAGATAGTCTGCAAGGGAATCGGAACTCGCCGCATTGAAAGTCAAGCCACAGGTTACAGGTAAGATCCCTTGATAAACCCTAAAAAAAAAAAAAAAACGATTCTCATGAATCACCACTAAGCCATTTGCTAAGATTTCCCCCATTTTGACATGTGGACCTGTTGGCACTCTTACCCTGACGGTTGTCGATACTTCCAGACACATATTCTGAAGACACTAGCACCAGCAAACCTAATCCTACTTTTAACCGATACTGTTCATCCCGATACCCAACTAAATTGTATGTAGTCAGGATGGCCGAGCGGTCTAAGGCGCTGCGTTCAGGTCGCAGTCTCCCCTGGAGGCGTGGGTTCGAATCCCACTTCTGACAAACCTTTAGCGCCTGCATGTCATGCTGCTTTGTAATAACCAGTTGATGAATAAATTACTTCAGATAATGGAAATAACAGTTAGTATGAGTAGTGAATAACTATCCTGTTTTTGACATTCTGCAAAAACAGCTAGTTGATGAGAGGTTGAAAGAAAATTGCAAGAATCACGCAAGCTCACAGGCGGCCACAAACAGGCAAATAACAAAAGGATCTCGGAATGGACAACTGGTCGGTGTTTGTCAGTGAAAAAAGATAGTCTGCAAGGGAATCGGAACTCGCCGCATTGAAAGTCAAGCCACAGGTTACAGGTAAGATCCCTTGATAAACCCTAAAAAAAAAAAAAAAACGATTCTCATGAATCACCACTAAGCCATTTGCTAAGATTTCCCCCATTTTGACATGTGGACCTGTTGGCACTCTTACCCTGACGGTTGTCGATACTTCCAGACACATATTCTGAAGACACTAGCACCAGCAAACCTAATCCTACTTTTAACCGATACTGTTCATCCCGATACCCAACTAAATTGTATGTAGTCAGGATGGCCGAGCGGTCTAAGGCGCTGCGTTCAGGTCGCAGTCTCCCCTGGAGGCGTGGGTTCGAATCCCACTTCTGACAAACCTTTAGCGCCTGCATGTCATGCTGCTTTGTAATAACCAGTTGATGAATAAATTACTTCAGATAATGGAAATAACAGTTAGTATGAGTAGTGAATAACTATCCTATTTTTGACATTCTGCAAAAACAGCTAGTTGATGAGAGGTTGAAAGAAAATTGCAAGAATCACGCAAGCTCACAGGCGGCCACAAACAGGCAAATAACAAAAGGATCTCGGAATGCACAACTGGTCGGTGTTTGTCAGTGAAAAAAGATAGTCTGCAAGGGAATCGGAACTCGCCGCATTGAAAGTCAAGCCACAGGTTACAGGTAAGATCCCTTGATAAACCCCCCCCAAAAAAAAAAAACGATTCTCATGAATCACCACTAAGCCATTTGCTAAGATTTCCCCCATTTTGACATGTGGACCTGTTGGCACTCTTACCCTGACGGTTGTCGATACTTCCAGACACATATTCTGAAGACACTAGCACCAGCAAACCTAATCCTACTTTTAACCGATACTGTTCATCCCGATACCCAACTAAATTGTATGTAGTCAGGATGGCCGAGCGGTCTAAGGCGCTGCGTTCAGGTCGCAGTCTCCCCTGGAGGCGTGGGTTCGAATCCCACTTCTGACAAACCTTTAGCGCCTGCATGTCATGCTGCTTTGTAATAACCAGTTGATGAATAAATTACTTCAGATAATGGAAATAACAGTTAGTATGAGTAGTGAATAACTATCCTATTTTTGACATTCTGCAAAAACAGCTAGTTGATGAGAGGTTGAAAGAAAATTGCAAGAATCACGCAAGCTCACAGGCGGCCACAAACAGGCAAATAACAAAAGGATCTCGGAATGGACAACTGGTCGGTGTTTGTCAGTGAAAAAAGATAGTCTGCAAGGGAATCGGAACTCGCCGCATTGAAAGTCAAGCCACAGGTTACAGGTAAGATCCCTTGATAAACCCTGAAAAAAAAAAAAAAACGATTCTCATGAATCACCACTAAGCCATTTGCTAAGATTTCCCCCATTTTGACATGTGGACCTGTTGGCACTCTTACCCTGACGGTTGTCGATACTTCCAGACACATATTCTGAAGACACTAGCACCAGCAAACCTAATCCTACTTTTAACCGATACTGTTCATCCCGATACCCAACTAAATTGTATGTAGTCAGGATGGCCGAGCGGTCTAAGGCGCTGCGTTCAGGTCGCAGTCTCCCCTGGAGGCGTGGGTTCGAATCCCACTTCTGACAAACCTTTAGCGCCTGCATGTCATGCTGCTTTGTAATAACCAGTTGATGAATAAATTACTTCAGATAATGGAAATAACAGTTAGTATGAGTAGTGAATAACTATCCTATTTTTGACATTCTGCAAAAACAGCTAGTTGATGAGAGGTTGAAAGAAAATTGCAAGAATCACGCAAGCTCACAGGCGGCCACAAACAGGCAAATAACAAAAGGATCTCGGAATGCACAACTGGTCGGTGTTTGTCAGTGAAAAAAGATAGTCTGCAAGGGAATCGGAACTCGCCGCATTGAAAGTCAAGCCACAGGTTACAGGTAAGATCCCTTGATAAACCCTAAAAAACAACAACAAAACGATTCTCATGAATCACCACTAAGACATTTGCTAAGATTTCCCCCATTTTGACATGTGGACCTGTTGGCACTCTTACCCTGACGGTTGTCGATACTTCCAGACACATATTCTGAAGACACTAGCACCAGCAAACCTAATCCTACTTTTAACCGATACTGTTCATCCCGATACCCAACTAAATTCTATGTAGTCAGGATGGCAGAGCGGTCTAAGGCGCTGCGTTCAGGTCGCAGTCTCCCCTGGAGGCGTGGGTTCGAATCCCACTTCTGACAAACCTTTAGCGCCTGCATGTCATGCTGCTTTGTAATAACCAGTTGATGAATAAATTACTTCAGATAATGGAAATAACAGTTAGTATGAGTAGTGAATAACTATCCTATTTTTGACATTCTGCAAAAACAGCTAGTTGATGAGAGGTTGAAAGAAAATTGCAAGAATCACGCAAGCTCACAGGCGGCCACAAACAGGCAAATAACAAAAGGATCTCGGAATGCACAACTGGTCGGTGTTTGTCAGTGAAAAAAGATAGTCTGCAAGGGAATCGGAACTCGCCGCATTGAAAGTCAAGCCACAGGTTACAGGTAAGATCCCTTGATAAACCCCCCAAAAAAAAAAAAAACGATTCTCATGAATCACCACTAAGCCATTTGCTAAGATTTCCCCCATTTTGACATGTGGACCTGTTGGCACTCTTACCCTGACGGTTGTCGATACTTCCAGACACATATTCTGAAGACACTAGCACCAGCAAACCTAATCCTACTTTTAACCGATACTGTTCATCCCGATACCCAACTAAATTGTATGTAGTCAGGATGGCCGAGCGGTCTAAGGCGCTGCGTTCAGGTCGCAGTCTCCCCTGGAGGCGTGGGTTCGAATCCCACTTCTGACAAACCTTTAGCGCCTGCATGTCATGCTGCTTTGTAATAACCAGTTGATGAATAAATTACTTCAGATAATGGAAATAACAGTTAGTATGAGTAGTGAATAACTATCCTGTTTTTGACATTCTGCAAAAACAGCTAGTTGATGAGAGGTTGAAAGAAAATTGCAAGAATCACGCAAGCTCACAGGCGGCCACAAACAGGCAAATAACAAAAGGATCTCGGAATGCACAACTGGTCGGTGTTTGTCAGTGAAAAAAGATAGTCTGCAAGGGAATCGGAACTCGCCGCATTGAAAGTCAAGCCACAGGTTACAGGTAAGATCCCTTGATAAACCCTAAAAAAAAAAAAAAAAAAACGATTCTCATGAATCACCACTAAGCCATTTGCTAAGATTTCCCCCATTTTGACATGTGGACCTGTTGGCACTCTTACCCTGACGGTTGTCGATACTTCCAGACACATATTCTGAAGACACTAGCACCAGCAAACCTAATCCTACTTTTAACCGATACTGTTCATCCCGATACCCAACTAAATTGTATGTAGTCAGGATGGCCGAGCGGTCTAAGGCGCTGCGTTCAGGTCGCAGTCTCCCCTGGAGGCGTGGGTTCGAATCCCACTTCTGACAAACCTTTAGCGCCTGCATGTCATGCTGCTTTGTAATAACCAGTTGATGAATAAATTACTTCAGATAATGGAAATAACAGTTAGTATGAGTAGTGAATAACTATCCTGTTTTTGACATTCTGCAAAAACAGCTAGTTGATGAGAGGTTGAAAGAAAATTGCAAGAATCACGCAAGCTCACAGGCGGCCACAAACAGGCAAATAACAAAAGGATCTCGGAATGGACAACTGGTCGGTGTTTGTCAGTGAAAAAAGATAGTCTGCAAGGGAATCGGAACTCGCCGCATTGAAAGTCAAGCCACAGGTTACAGGTAAGATCCCTTGATAAACCCTAAAAAAAAAAAAAAAACGATTCTCATGAATCACCACTAAGCCATTTGCTAAGATTTCCCCCATTTTGACATGTGGACCTGTTGGCACTCTTACCCTGACGGTTGTCGATACTTCCAGACACATATTCTGAAGACACTAGCACCAGCAAACCTAATCCTACTTTTAACCGATACTGTTCATCCCGATACCCAACTAAATTGTATGTAGTCAGGATGGCCGAGCGGTCTAAGGCGCTGCGTTCAGGTCGCAGTCTCCCCTGGAGGCGTGGGTTCGAATCCCACTTCTGACAAACCTTTAGCGCCTGCATGTCATGCTGCTTTGTAATAACCAGTTGATGAATAAATTACTTCAGATAATGGAAATAACAGTTAGTATGAGTAGTGAATAACTATCCTGTTTTTGACATTCTGCAAAAACAGCTAGTTGATGAGAGGTTGAAAGAAAATTGCAAGAATCACGCAAGCTCACAGGCGGCCACAAACAGGCAAATAACAAAAGGATCTCGGAATGGACAACTGGTCGGTGTTTGTCAGTGAAAAAAGATAGTCTGCAAGGGAATCGGAACTCGCCGCATTGAAAGTCAAGCCACAGGTTACAGGTAAGATCCCTTGATAAACCCTAAAAAAAAAAAAAAAACGATTCTCATGAATCACCACTAAGCCATTTGCTAAGATTTCCCCCATTTTGACATGTGGACCTGTTGGCACTCTTACCCTGACGGTTGTCGATACTTCCAGACACATATTCTGAAGACACTAGCACCAGCAAACCTAATCCTACTTTTAACCGATACTGTTCATCCCGATACCCAACTAAATTGTATGTAGTCAGGATGGCCGAGCGGTCTAAGGCGCTGCGTTCAGGTCGCAGTCTCCCCTGGAGGCGTGGGTTCGAATCCCACTTCTGACAAACCTTTAGCGCCTGCATGTCATGCTGCTTTGTAATAACCAGTTGATGAATAAATTACTTCAGATAATGGAAATAACAGTTAGTATGAGTAGTGAATAACTATCCTGTTTTTGACATTCTGCAAAAACAGCTAGTTGATGAGAGGTTGAAAGAAAATTGCAAGAATCACGCAAGCTCACAGGCGGCCACAAACAGGCAAATAACAAAAGGATCTCGGAATGGACAACTGGTCGGTGTTTGTCAGTGAAAAAAGATAGTCTGCAAGGGAATCGGAACTCGCCGCATTGAAAGTCAAGCCACAGGTTACAGGTAAGATCCCTTGATAAACCCTAAAAAAAAAAAAAAAACGATTCTCATGAATCACCACTAAGCCATTTGCTAAGATTTCCCCCATTTTGACATGTGGACCTGTTGGCACTCTTACCCTGACGGTTGTCGATACTTCCAGACACATATTCTGAAGACACTAGCACCAGCAAACCTAATCCTACTTTTAACCGATACTGTTCATCCCGATACCCAACTAAATTGTATGTAGTCAGGATGGCCGAGCGGTCTAAGGCGCTGCGTTCAGGTCGCAGTCTCCCCTGGAGGCGTGGGTTCGAATCCCACTTCTGACAAACCTTTAGCGCCTGCATGTCATGCTGCTTTGTAATAACCAGTTGATGAATAAATTACTTCAGATAATGGAAATAACAGTTAGTATGAGTAGTGAATAACTATCCTATTTTTGACATTCTGCAAAAACAGCTAGTTGATGAGAGGTTGAAAGAAAATTGCAAGAATCACGCAAGCTCACAGGCGGCCACAAACAGGCAAATAACAAAAGGATCTCGGAATGCACAACTGGTCGGTGTTTGTCAGTGAAAAAAGATAGTCTGCAAGGGAATCGGAACTCGCCGCATTGAAAGTCAAGCCACAGGTTACAGGTAAGATCCCTTGATAAACCCCCCCCAAAAAAAAAAAACGATTCTCATGAATCACCACTAAGCCATTTGCTAAGATTTCCCCCATTTTGACATGTGGACCTGTTGGCACTCTTACCCTGACGGTTGTCGATACTTCCAGACACATATTCTGAAGACACTAGCACCAGCAAACCTAATCCTACTTTTAACCGATACTGTTCATCCCGATACCCAACTAAATTGTATGTAGTCAGGATGGCCGAGCGGTCTAAGGCGCTGCGTTCAGGTCGCAGTCTCCCCTGGAGGCGTGGGTTCGAATCCCACTTCTGACAAACCTTTAGCGCCTGCATGTCATGCTGCTTTGTAATAACCAGTTGATGAATAAATTACTTCAGATAATGGAAATAACAGTTAGTATGAGTAGTGAATAACTATCCTATTTTTGACATTCTGCAAAAACAGCTAGTTGATGAGAGGTTGAAAGAAAATTGCAAGAATCACGCAAGCTCACAGGCGGCCACAAACAGGCAAATAACAAAAGGATCTCGGAATGGACAACTGGTCGGTGTTTGTCAGTGAAAAAAGATAGTCTGCAAGGGAATCGGAACTCGCCGCATTGAAAGTCAAGCCACAGGTTACAGGTAAGATCCCTTGATAAACCCTGAAAAAAAAAAAAAAACGATTCTCATGAATCACCACTAAGCCATTTGCTAAGATTTCCCCCATTTTGACATGTGGACCTGTTGGCACTCTTACCCTGACGGTTGTCGATACTTCCAGACACATATTCTGAAGACACTAGCACCAGCAAACCTAATCCTACTTTTAACCGATACTGTTCATCCCGATACCCAACTAAATTGTATGTAGTCAGGATGGCCGAGCGGTCTAAGGCGCTGCGTTCAGGTCGCAGTCTCCCCTGGAGGCGTGGGTTCGAATCCCACTTCTGACAAACCTTTAGCGCCTGCATGTCATGCTGCTTTGTAATAACCAGTTGATGAATAAATTACTTCAGATAATGGAAATAACAGTTAGTATGAGTAGTGAATAACTATCCTATTTTTGACATTCTGCAAAAACAGCTAGTTGATGAGAGGTTGAAAGAAAATTGCAAGAATCACGCAAGCTCACAGGCGGCCACAAACAGGCAAATAACAAAAGGATCTCGGAATGCACAACTGGTCGGTGTTTGTCAGTGAAAAAAGATAGTCTGCAAGGGAATCGGAACTCGCCGCATTGAAAGTCAAGCCACAGGTTACAGGTAAGATCCCTTGATAAACCCTAAAAAACAACAACAAAACGATTCTCATGAATCACCACTAAGACATTTGCTAAGATTTCCCCCATTTTGACATGTGGACCTGTTGGCACTCTTACCCTGACGGTTGTCGATACTTCCAGACACATATTCTGAAGACACTAGCACCAGCAAACCTAATCCTACTTTTAACCGATACTGTTCATCCCGATACCCAACTAAATTCTATGTAGTCAGGATGGCCGAGCGGTCTAAGGCGCTGCGTTCAGGTCGCAGTCTCCCCTGGAGGCGTGGGTTCGAATCCCACTTCTGACAAACCTTTAGCGCCTGCATGTCATGCTGCTTTGTAATAACCAGTTGATGAATAAATTACTTCAGATAATGGGAATAACAGTTAGTATGAGTAGTGAATAACTATCCTATTTTTGACATTCTGCAAAAACAGCTAGTTGATGAGAGGTTGAAAGAAAATTGCAAGAATCACGCAAGCTCACAGGCGGCCACAAACAGGCAAATAACAAAAGGATCTCGGAATGCACAACTGGTCGGTGTTTGTCAGTGAAAAAAGATAGTCTGCAAGGGAATCGGAACTCGCCGCATTGAAAGTCAAGCCACAGGTTACAGGTAAGATCCCTTGATAAACCCTAAAAAACAACAACAAAACGATTCTCATGAATCACCACTAAGCCATTTGCTAAGATTTCCCCCATTTTGACATGTGGACCTGTTGGCACTCTTACCCTGACGGTTGTCGATACTTCCAGACACATATTCTGAAGACACTAGCACCAGCAAACCTAATCCTACTTTTAACCGATACTGTTCATCCCGATACCCAACTAAATTGTATGTAGTCAGGATGGCCGAGCGGTCTAAGGCGCTGCGTTCAGGTCGCAGTCTCCCCTGGAGGCGTGGATTCGAATCCCACTTCTGACAAACCTTTAGCGCCTGCATGTCATGCTGCTTTGTAATAACCAGTTGATGAATAAATTACTTCAGATAATGGAAATAACAGTTAGTATGAGTAGTGAATAACTATCCTGTTTTTGACATTCTGCAAAAACAGCTAGTTGATGAGAGGTTGAAAGAAAATTGCAAGAATCACGCAAGCTCACAGGCGGCCACAAACAGGCAAATAACAAAAGGATCTCGGAATGGACAACTGGTCGGTGTTTGTCAGTGAAAAAAGATAGTCTGCAAGGGAATCGGAACTCGCCGCATTGAAAGTCAAGCCACAGGTTACAGGTAAGATCCCTTGATAAACCCTAAAAAAAAAAAAAAAACGATTCTCATGAATCACCACTAAGCCATTTGCTAAGATTTCCCCCATTTTGACATGTGGACCTGTTGGCACTCTTACCCTGACGGTTGTCGATACTTCCAGACACATATTCTGAAGACACTAGCACCAGCAAACCTAATCCTACTTTTAACCGATACTGTTCATCCCGATACCCAACTAAATTGTATGTAGTCAGGATGGCCGAGCGGTCTAAGGCGCTGCGTTCAGGTCGCAGTCTCCCCTGGAGGCGTGGGTTCGAATCCCACTTCTGACAAACCTTTAGCGCCTGCATGTCATGCTGCTTTGTAATAACCAGTTGATGAATAAATTACTTCAGATAATGGAAATAACAGTTAGTATGAGTAGTGAATAACTATCCTATTTTTGACATTCTGCAAAAACAGCTAGTTGATGAGAGGTTGAAAGAAAATTGCAAGAATCACGCAAGCTCACAGGCGGCCACAAACAGGCAAATAACAAAAGGATCTCGGAATGGACAACTGGTCGGTGTTTGTCAGTGAAAAAAGATAGTCTGCAAGGGAATCGGAACTCGCCGCATTGAAAGTCAAGCCACAGGTTACAGGTAAGATCCCTTGATAAACCCTGAAAAAAAAAAAAAAACGATTCTCATGAATCACCACTAAGCCATTTGCTAAGATTTCCCCCATTTTGACATGTGGACCTGTTGGCACTCTTACCCTGACGGTTGTCGATACTTCCAGACACATATTCTGAAGACACTAGCACCAGCAAACCTAATCCTACTTTTAACCGATACTGTTCATCCCGATACCCAACTAAATTGTATGTAGTCAGGATGGCCGAGCGGTCTAAGGCGCTGCGTTCAGGTCGCAGTCTCCCCTGGAGGCGTGGATTCGAATCCCACTTCTGACAAACCTTTAGCGCCTGCATGTCATGCTGCTTTGTAATAACCAGTTGATGAATAAATTACTTCAGATAATGGAAATAACAGTTAGTATGAGTAGTGAATAACTATCCTATTTTTGACATTCTGCAAAAACAGCTAGTTGATGAGAGGTTGAAAGAAAATTGCAAGAATCACGCAAGCTCACAGGCGGCCACAAACAGGCAAATAACAAAAGGATCTCGGAATGCACAACTGGTCGGTGTTTGTCAGTGAAAAAAGATAGTCTGCAAGGGAATCGGAACTCGCCGCATTGAAAGTCAAGCCACAGGTTACAGGTAAGATCCCTTGATAAACCCTAAAAAAAAAAAAATAACGATTCTCATGAATCACCACTAAGCCATTTGCTAAGATTTCCCCCATTTTGACATGTGGACCTGTTGGCACTCTTACCCTGACGGTTGTCGATACTTCCAGACACATATTCTGAAGACACTAGCACCAGCAAACCTAATCCTACTTTTAACCGATACTGTTCATCCCGATACCCAACTAAATTGTATGTAGTCAGGATGGCCGAGCGGTCTAAGGCGCTGCGTTCAGGTCGCAGTCTCCCCTGGAGGCGTGGGTTCGAATCCCACTTCTGACAAACCTTTAGCGCCTGCATGTCATGCTGCTTTGTAATAACCAGTTGATGAATAAATTACTTCAGATAATGGAAATAACAGTTAGTATGAGTAGTGAATAACTATCCTGTTTTTGACATTCTGCAAAAACAGCTAGTTGATGAGAGGTTGAAAGAAAATTGCAAGAATCACGCAAGCTCACAGGCGGCCACAAACAGGCAAATAACAAAAGGATCTCGGAATGGACAACTGGTCGGTGTTTGTCAGTGAAAAAAGATAGTCTGCAAGGGAATCGGAACTCGCCGCATTGAAAGTCAAGCCACAGGTTACAGGTAAGATCCCTTGATAAACCCTAAAAAAAAAAAAAAAACGATTCTCATGAATCACCACTAAGCCATTTGCTAAGATTTCCCCCATTTTGACATGTGGACCTGTTGGCACTCTTACCCTGACGGTTGTCGATACTTCCAGACACATATTCTGAAGACACTAGCACCAGCAAACCTAATCCTACTTTTAACCGATACTGTTCATCCCGATACCCAACTAAATTGTATGTAGTCAGGATGGCCGAGCGGTCTAAGGCGCTGCGTTCAGGGTGCAGTCTCCCCTGGAGGCGTGGGTTCGAATCCCACTTCTGACAAACCTTTAGCGCCTGCATGTCATGCTGCTTTGTAATAACCAGTTGATGAATAAATTACTTCAGATAATGGAAATAACAGTTAGTATGAGTAGTGAATAACTATCCTATTTTTGACATTCTGCAAAAACAGCTAGTTGATGAGAGGTTGAAAGAAAATTGCAAGAATCACGCAAGCTCACAGGCGGCCACAAACAGGCAAATAACAAAAGGATCTCGGAATGCACAACTGGTCGGTGTTTGTCAGTGAAAAAAGATAGTCTGCAAGGGAATCGGAACTCGCCGCATTGAAAGTCAAGCCACAGGTTACAGGTAAGATCCCTTGATAAACCCCCCCCAAAAAAAAAAAACGATTCTCATGAATCACCACTAAGCCATTTGCTAAGATTTCCCCCATTTTGACATGTGGACCTGTTGGCACTCTTACCCTGACGGTTGTCGATACTTCCAGACACATATTCTGAAGACACTAGCACCAGCAAACCTAATCCTACTTTTAACCGATACTGTTCATCCCGATACCCAACTAAATTGTATGTAGTCAGGATGGCCGAGCGGTCTAAGGCGCTGCGTTCAGGTCGCAGTCTCCCCTGGAGGCGTGGGTTCGAATCCCACTTCTGACAAACCTTTAGCGCCTGCATGTCATGCTGCTTTGTAATAACCAGTTGATGAATAAATTACTTCAGATAATGGAAATAACAGTTAGTATGAGTAGTGAATAACTATCCTATTTTTGACATTCTGCAAAAACAGCTAGTTGATGAGAGGTTGAAAGAAAATTGCAAGAATCACGCAAGCTCACAGGCGGCCACAAACAGGCAAATAACAAAAGGATCTCGGAATGCACAACTGGTCGGTGTTTGTCAGTGAAAAAAGATAGTCTGCAAGGGAATCGGAACTCGCCGCATTGAAAGTCAAGCCACAGGTTACAGGTAAGATCCCTTGATAAACCCTAAAAAACAACAACAAAACGATTCTCATGAATCACCACTAAGCCATTTGCTAAGATTTCCCCCATTTTGACATGTGGACCTGTTGGCACTCTTACCCTGACGGTTGTCGATACTTCCAGAGACATATTCTGAAGACACTAGCACCAGCAAACCTAATCCTACTTTTAACCGATACTGTTCATCCCGATACCCAACTAAATTGTATGTAGTCAGGATGGCCGAGCGGTCTAAGGCGCTGCGTTCAGGTCGCAGTCTCCCCTGGAGGCGTGGATTCGAATCCCACTTCTGACAAACCTTTAGCGCCTGCATGTCATGCTGCTTTGTAATAACCAGTTGATGAATAAATTACTTCAGATAATGGAAATAACAGTTAGTATGAGTAGTGAATAACTATCCTGTTTTTGACATTCTGCAAAAACAGCTAGTTGATGAGAGGTTGAAAGAAAATTGCAAGAATCACGCAAGCTCACAGGCGGCCACAAACAGGCAAATAACAAAAGGATCTCGGAATGGACAACTGGTCGGTGTTTGTCAGTGAAAAAAGATAGTCTGCAAGGGAATCGGAACTCGCCGCATTGAAAGTCAAGCCACAGGTTACAGGTAAGATCCCTTGATAAACCCTAAAAAAAAAAAAAAAACGATTCTCATGAATCACCACTAAGCCATTTGCTAAGATTTCCCCCATTTTGACATGTGGACCTGTTGGCACTCTTACCCTGACGGTTGTCGATACTTCCAGACACATATTCTGAAGACACTAGCACCAGCAAACCTAATCCTACTTTTAACCGATACTGTTCATCCCGATACCCAACTAAATTGTATGTAGTCAGGATGGCCGAGCGGTCTAAGGCGCTGCGTTCAGGTCGCAGTCTCCCCTGGAGGCGTGGGTTCGAATCCCACTTCTGACAAACCTTTAGCGCCTGCATGTCATGCTGCTTTGTAATAACCAGTTGATGAATAAATTACTTCAGATAATGGAAATAACAGTTAGTATGAGTAGTGAATAACTATCCTATTTTTGACATTCTGCAAAAACAGCTAGTTGATGAGAGGTTGAAAGAAAATTGCAAGAATCACGCAAGCTCACAGGCGGCCACAAACAGGCAAATAACAAAAGGATCTCGGAATGCACAACTGGTCGGTGTTTGTCAGTGAAAAAAGATAGTCTGCAAGGGAATCGGAACTCGCCGCATTGAAAGTCAAGCCACAGGTTACAGGTAAGATCCCTTGATAAACCCTAAAAAAAAAAAAATAACGATTCTCATGAATCACCACTAAGCCATTTGCTAAGATTTCCCCCATTTTGACATGTGGACCTGTTGGCACTCTTACCCTGACGGTTGTCGATACTTCCAGACACATATTCTGAAGACACTAGCACCAGCAAACCTAATCCTACTTTTAACCGATACTGTTCATCCCGATACCCAACTAAATTGTATGTAGTCAGGATGGCCGAGCGGTCTAAGGCGCTGCGTTCAGGTCGCAGTCTCCCCTGGAGGCGTGGGTTCGAATCCCACTTCTGACAAACCTTTAGCGCCTGCATGTCATGCTGCTTTGTAATAACCAGTTGATGAATAAATTACTTCAGATAATGGAAATAACAGTTAGTATGAGTAGTGAATAACTATCCTATTTTTGACATTCTGCAAAAACAGCTAGTTGATGAGAGGTTGAAAGAAAATTGCAAGAATCACGCAAGCTCACAGGCGGCCACAAACAGGCAAATAACAAAAGGATCTCGGAATGGACAACTGGTCGGTGTTTGTCAGTGAAAAAAGATAGTCTGCAAGGGAATCGGAACTCGCCGCATTGAAAGTCAAGCCACAGGTTACAGGTAAGATCCCTTGATAAACCCTAAAAAAAAAAAAAAAACGATTCTCATGAATCACCACTAAGCCATTTGCTAAGATTTCCCCCATTTTGACATGTGGACCTGTTGGCACTCTTACCCTGACGGTTGTCGATACTTCCAGACACATATTCTGAAGACACTAGCACCAGCAAACCTAATCCTACTTTTAACCGATACTGTTCATCCCGATACCCAACTAAATTGTATGTAGTCAGGATGGCCGAGCGGTCTAAGGCGCTGCGTTCAGGTCGCAGTCTCCCCTGGAGGCGTGGGTTCGAATCCCACTTCTGACAAACCTTTAGCGCCTGCATGTCATGCTGCTTTGTAATAACCAGTTGATGAATAAATTACTTCAGATAATGGAAATAACAGTTAGTATGAGTAGTGAATAACTATCCTATTTTTGACATTCTGCAAAAACAGCTAGTTGATGAGAGGTTGAAAGAAAATTGCAAGAATCACGCAAGCTCACAGGCGGCCACAAACAGGCAAATAACAAAAGGATCTCGGAATGCACAACTGGTCGGTGTTTGTCAGTGAAAAAAGATAGTCTGCAAGGGAATCGGAACTCGCCGCATTGAAAGTCAAGCCACAGGTTACAGGTAAGATCCCTTGATAAACCCCCCCCAAAAAAAAAAAACGATTCTCATGAATCACCACTAAGCCATTTGCTAAGATTTCCCCCATTTTGACATGTGGACCTGTTGGCACTCTTACCCTGACGGTTGTCGATACTTCCAGACACATATTCTGAAGACACTAGCACCAGCAAACCTAATCCTACTTTTAACCGATACTGTTCATCCCGATACCCAACTAAATTGTATGTAGTCAGGATGGCCGAGCGGTCTAAGGCGCTGCGTTCAGGTCGCAGTCTCCCCTGGAGGCGTGTGTTCGAATCCCACTTCTGACAAACCTTTAGCGCCTGCATGTCATGCTGCTTTGTAATAACCAGTTGATGAATAAATTACTTCAGATAATGGAAATAACAGTTAGTATGAGTAGTGAATAACTATCCTATTTTTGACATTCTGCAAAAACAGCTAGTTGATGAGAGGTTGAAAGAAAATTGCAAGAATCACGCAAGCTCACAGGCGGCCACAAACAGGCAAATAACAAAAGGATCTCGGAATGGACAACTGGTCGGTGTTTGTCAGTGAAAAAAGATAGTCTGCAAGGGAATCGGAACTCGCCGCATTGAAAGTCAAGCCACAGGTTACAGGTAAGATCCCTTGATAAACCCTAAAAAAAAAAAAAAAACGATTCTCATGAATCACCACTAAGCCATTTGCTAAGATTTCCCCCATTTTGACATGTGGACCTGTTGGCACTCTTACCCTGACGGTTGTCGATACTTCCAGACACATATTCTGAAGACACTAGCACCAGCAAACCTAATCCTACTTTTAACCGATACTGTTCATCCCGATACCCAACTAAATTGTATGTAGTCAGGATGGCCGAGCGGTCTAAGGCGCTGCGTTCAGGTCGCAGTCTCCCCTGGAGGCGTGGGTTCGAATCCCACTTCTGACAAACCTTTAGCGCCTGCATGTCATGCTGCTTTGTAATAACCAGTTGATGAATAAATTACTTCAGATAATGGAAATAACAGTTAGTATGAGTAGTGAATAACTATCCTATTTTTGACATTCTGCAAAAACAGCTAGTTGATGAGAGGTTGAAAGAAAATTGCAAGAATCACGCAAGCTCACAGGCGGCCACAAACAGGCAAATAACAAAAGGATCTCGGAATGCACAACTGGTCGGTGTTTGTCAGTGAAAAAAGATAGTCTGCAAGGGAATCGGAACTCGCCGCATTGAAAGTCAAGCCACAGGTTACAGGTAAGATCCCTTGATAAACCCTAAAAAACAACAACAAAACGATTCTCATGAATCACCACTAAGCCATTTGCTAAGATTTCCCCCATTTTGACATGTGGACCTGTTGGCACTCTTACCCTGACGGTTGTCGATACTTCCAGACACATATTCTGAAGACACTAGCACCAGCAAACCTAATCCTACTTTTAACCGATACTGTTCATCCCGATACCCAACTAAATTCTATGTAGTCAGGATGGCCGAGCGGTCTAAGGCGCTGCGTTCAGGTCGCAGTCTCCCCTGGAGGCGTGGGTTCGAATCCCACTTCTGACAAACCTTTAGCGCCTGCATGTCATGCTGCTTTGTAATAACCAGTTGATGAATAAATTACTTCAGATAATGGGAATAACAGTTAGTATGAGTAGTGAATAACTATCCTATTTTTGACATTCTGCAAAAACAGCTAGTTGATGAGAGGTTGAAAGAAAATTGCAAGAATCACGCAAGCTCACAGGCGGCCACAAACAGGCAAATAACAAAAGGATCTCGGAATGCACAACTGGTCGGTGTTTGTCAGTGAAAAAAGATAGTCTGCAAGGGAATCGGAACTCGCCGCATTGAAAGTCAAGCCACAGGTTACAGGTAAGATCCCTTGATAAACCCTAAAAAACAACAACAAAACGATTCTCATGAATCACCACTAAGCCATTTGCTAAGATTTCCCCCATTTTGACATGTGGACCTGTTGGCACTCTTACCCTGACGGTTGTCGATACTTCCAGACACATATTCTGAAGACACTAGCACCAGCAAACCTAATCCTACTTTTAACCGATACTGTTCATCCCGATACCCAACTAAATTGTATGTAGTCAGGATGGCCGAGCGGTCTAAGGCGCTGCGTTCAGGTCGCAGTCTCCCCTGGAGGCGTGGGTTCGAATCCCACTTCTGACAAACCTTTAGCGCCTGCATGTCATGCTGCTTTGTAATAACCAGTTGATGAATAAATTACTTCAGATAATGGAAATAACAGTTAGTATGAGTAGTGAATAACTATCCTATTTTTGACATTCTGCAAAAACAGCTAGTTGATGAGAGGTTGAAAGAAAATTGCAAGAATCACGCAAGCTCACAGGCGGCCACAAACAGGCAAATAACAAAAGGATCTCGGAATGCACAACTGGTCGGTGTTTGTCAGTGAAAAAAGATAGTCTGCAAGGGAATCGGAACTCGCCGCATTGAAAGTCAAGCCACAGGTTACAGGTAAGATCCCTTGATAAACCCTAAAAAACAACAACAAAACGATTCTCATGAATCACCACTAAGCCATTTGCTAAGATTTCCCCCATTTTGACATGTGGACCTGTTGGCACTCTTACCCTGACGGTTGTCGATACTTCCAGACACATATTCTGAAGACACTAGCACCAGCAAACCTAATCCTACTTTTAACCGATACTGTTCATCCCGATACCCAACTAAATTCTATGTAGTCAGGATGGCCGAGCGGTCTAAGGCGCTGCGTTCAGGTCGCAGTCTCCCCTGGAGGCGTGGGTTCGAATCCCACTTCTGACAAACCTTTAGCGCCTGCATGTCATGCTGCTTTGTAATAACCAGTTGATGAATAAATTACTTCAGATAATGGGAATAACAGTTAGTATGAGTAGTGAATAACTATCCTATTTTTGACATTCTGCAAAAACAGCTAGTTGATGAGAGGTTGAAAGAAAATTGCAAGAATCACGCAAGCTCACAGGCGGCCACAAATAGGCAAATAACAAAAGGATCTCG
Source organism: Coregonus lavaretus (assembly GCF_964263955.1). Taxonomy (NCBI): domain Eukaryota; kingdom Metazoa; phylum Chordata; class Actinopteri; order Salmoniformes; family Salmonidae; genus Coregonus; species Coregonus lavaretus. Next base: position 305,238 of record NC_140025.1, read on the forward strand.
GAATGCACAACTGGTCGGTGTTTGTCAGTGAAAAAAGATAGTCTGCAAGGGAATCGGAACTCGCCGCATTGAAAGTCAAGCCACAGGTTACAGGTAAGATCCCTTGATAAACCCTAAAAAACAACAACAAAACGATTCTCATGAATCACCACTAAGCCATTTGCTAAGATTTCCCCCATTTTGACATGTGGACCTGTTGGCACTCTTACCCTGACGGTTGTCGATACTTCCAGACACATATTCTGAAGACACTAGCACCAGCAAACCTAATCCTACTTTTAACCGATACTGTTCATCCCGATACCCAACTAAATTGTATGTAGTCAGGATGGCCGAGCGGTCTAAGGCGCTGCGTTCAGGTCGCAGTCTCCCCTGGAGGCGTGGATTCGAATCCCACTTCTGACAAACCTTTAGCGCCGTCATGCTGCTTTGTAATAACCAGTTGATGAATAAATTACTTCAGATAATGGAAATAACAGTTAGTATGAGTAGTGAATAACTATCCTGTTTTTGACATTCTGCAAAAACAGCTAGTTGATGAGAGGTTGAAAGAAAATTGCAAGAATCACGCAAGCTCACAGGCGGCCACAAACAGGCAAATAACAAAAGGATCTCGGAATGGACAACTGGTCGGTGTTTGTCAGTGAAAAAAGATAGTCTGCAAGGGAATCGGAACTCGCCGCATTGAAAGTCAAGCCACAGGTTACAGGTAAGATCCCTTGATAAACCCTAAAAAAAAAAAAAAAACGATTCTCATGAATCACCACTAAGCCATTTGCTAAGATTTCCCCCATTTTGACATGTGGACCTGTTGGCACTCTTACCCTGACGGTTGTCGATACTTCCAGACACATATTCTGAAGACACTAGCACCAGCAAACCTAATCCTACTTTTAACCGATACTGTTCATCCCGATACCCAACTAAATTGTATGTAGTCAGGATGGCCGAGCGGTCTAAGGCGCTGCGTTCAGGTCGCAGTCTCCCCTGGAGGCGTGGGTTCGAATCCCACTTCTGACAAACCTTTAGCGCCTGCATGTCATGCTGCTTTGTAATAACCAGTTGATGAATAAATTACTTCAGATAATGGAAATAACAGTTAGTATGAGTAGTGAATAACTATCCTATTTTTGACATTCTGCAAAAACAGCTAGTTGATGAGAGGTTGAAAGAAAATTGCAAGAATCACGCAAGCTCACAGGCGGCCACAAACAGGCAAATAACAAAAGGATCTCGGAATGCACAACTGGTCGGTGTTTGTCAGTGAAAAAAGATAGTCTGCAAGGGAATCGGAACTCGCCGCATTGAAAGTCAAGCCACAGGTTACAGGTAAGATCCCTTGATAAACCCTAAAAAAAAAAAAAAAACGATTCTCATGAATCACCACTAAGCCATTTGCTAAGATTTCCCCCATTTTGACATGTGGACCTGTTGGCACTCTTACCCTGACTTTTGTCCATACTTCCAGACACATATTCTGAAGACACTAGCACCAGCAAACCTAATCCTACTTTTAACCGATACTGTTCATCCCGATACCCAACTAAATTGTATGTAGTCAGGATGGCCGAGCGGTCTAAGGCGCTGCGTTCAGGTCGCAGTCTCCCCTGGAGGCGTGGGTTCGAATCCCACTTCTGACAAACCTTTAGCGCCTGCATGTCATGCTGCTTTGTAATAACCAGTTGATGAATAAATTACTTCAGATAATGGAAATAACAGTTAGTATGAGTAGTGAATAACTATCCTGTTTTTGACATTCTGCAAAAACAGCTAGTTGATGAGAGGTTGAAAGAAAATTGCAAGAATCACGCAAGCTCACAGGCGGCCACAAACAGGCAAATAACAAAAGGATCTCGGAATGGACAACTGGTCGGTGTTTGTCAGTGAAAAAAGATAGTCTGCAAGGGAATCGGAACTCGCCGCATTGAAAGTCAAGCCACAGGTTACAGGTAAGATCCCTTGATAAACCCTAAAAAAAAAAAAAAAACGATTCTCATGAATCACCACTAAGCCATTTGCTAAGATTTCCCCCATTTTGACATGTGGACCTGTTGGCACTCTTACCCTGACGGTTGTCGATACTTCCAGACACATATTCTGAAGACACTAGCACCAGCAAACCTAATCCTACTTTTAACCGATACTGTTCATCCCGATACCCAACTAAATTGTATGTAGTCAGGATGGCCGAGCGGTCTAAGGCGCTGCGTTCAGGTCGCAGTCTCCCCTGGAGGCGTGGGTTCGAATCCCACTTCTGACAAACCTTTAGCGCCTGCATGTCATGCTGCTTTGTAATAACCAGTTGATGAATAAATTACTTCAGATAATGGAAATAACAGTTAGTATGAGTAGTGAATAACTATCCTGTTTTTGACATTCTGCAAAAACAGCTAGTTGATGAGAGGTTGAAAGAAAATTGCAAGAATCACGCAAGCTCACAGGCGGCCACAAACAGGCAAATAACAAAAGGATCTCGGAATGCACAACTGGTCGGTGTTTGTCAGTGAAAAAAGATAGTCTGCAAGGGAATCGGAACTCGCCGCATTGAAAGTCAAGCCACAGGTTACAGGTAAGATCCCTTGATAAACCCTAAAAAAAAAAAAAAAACGATTCTCATGAATCACCACTAAGCCATTTGCTAAGATTTCCCCCATTTTGACATGTGGACCTGTTGGCACTCTTACCCTGACGGTTGTCGATACTTCCAGACACATATTCTGAAGACACTAGCACCAGCAAACCTAATCCTACTTTTAACCGATACTGTTCATCCCGATACCCAACTAAATTGTATGTAGTCAGGATGGCCGAGCGGTTTAAGGCGCTGCGTTCAGGTCGCAGTCTCCCCTGGAGGCGTGGGTTCGAATCCCACTTCTGACAAACCTTTAGCGCCTGCATGTCATGCTGCTTTGTAATAACCAGTTGATGAATAAATTACTTCAGATAATGGAAATAACAGTTAGTATGAGTAGTGAATAACTATCCTATTTTTGACATTCTGCAAAAACAGCTAGTTGATGAGAGGTTGAAAGAAAATTGCAAGAATCACGCAAGCTCACAGGCGGCCACAAACAGGCAAATAAAAAAAAGGATCTCGGAATGCACAACTGGTCGGTGTTTGTCAGTGAAAAAAGATAGTCTGCAAGGGAATCGGAACTCGCTGCATTGAAAGTCAAGCCACAGGTTACAGGTAAGGTTACGGGCGGCAGGTAGCTTAGTGGGTAAGAGCGTTGTGCCAGTAACCGAAAGGTCGCTGGTTCTAATCCCCGAGCCGACTAGGTGAAAAATCTGTCGATGTGCCCTTAAGCAAGGCACTTAACCCTAATTGCTCATGTAAGTCGCTCTGGATAAGAGCGTCTGCTAAATAATGTAATTTATTTTTATTTATTTTTAGGTAAGATCCCTTGATAAACCCTAAAAAAAAAGAAAAAAACGATTCTCATGAATCACCACTAAGCCATTTGCTAAGATTTCCCTCATTTTGACATGTGGACCTGTTGGCACTCTTACCCTGACGGTTGTGGATACTTCCAGACACATATTCTGAAGACACTAGCACCAGCAAACCTAATCCTACTTTTAACCGATACTGTTCATCCCGATACCCAACTAAATTGTATGTAGTCAGGATGGCCGAGCGGTCTAAGGCGCTGCGTTCAGGTCGCAGTCTCCCCTGGAGGCGTGGGTTCGAATCCCACTTCTGACAAACCTTTAGCGCCTGCATGTCATGCTGCTTTGTAATAACCAGTTGATGAATAAATTACTTCAGATAATGGAAATAACAGTTAGTATGAGTAGTGAATAACTATCCTGTTTTTGACATTCTGCAAAAACAGCTAGTTGATGAGAGGTTGAAAGAAAATTGCAAGAATCACGCAAGCTCACAGGCGGCCACAAACAGGCAAATAACAAAAGGATCTCGGAATGGACAACTGGTCGGTGTTTGTCAGTGAAAAAAGATAGTCTGCAAGGGAATCGGAACTCGCCGCATTGAAAGTCAAGCCACAGGTTACAGGTAAGATCCCTTGATAAACCCTAAAAAAAAAAAAAAAACGATTCTCATGAATCACCACTAAGCCATTTGCTAAGATTTCCCCCATTTTGACATGTGGACCTGTTGGCACTCTTACCCTGACGGTTGTCGATACTTCCAGACACATATTCTGAAGACACTAGCACCAGCAAACCTAATCCTACTTTTAACCGATACTGTTCATCCCGATACCCAACTAAATTGTATGTAGTCAGGATGGCCGAGCGGTCTAAGGCGCTGCGTTCAGGTCGCAGTCTCCCCTGGAGGCGTGGGTTCGAATCCCACTTCTGACAAACCTTTAGCGCCTGCATGTCATGCTGCTTTGTAATAACCAGTTGATGAATAAATTACTTCAGATAATGGAAATAACAGTTAGTATGAGTAGTGAATAACTATCCTGTTTTTGACATTCTGCAAAAACAGCTAGTTGATGAGAGGTTGAAAGAAAATTGCAAGAATCACGCAAGCTCACAGGCGGCCACAAACAGGCAAATAACAAAAGGATCTCGGAATGCACAACTGGTCGGTGTTTGTCAGTGAAAAAAGATAGTCTGCAAGGGAATCGGAACTCGCCGCATTGAAAGTCAAGCCACAGGTTACAGGTAAGATCCCTTGATAAACCCTAAAAAAAAAAAAAAAACGATTCTCATGAATCACCACTAAGCCATTTGCTAAGATTTCCCCCATTTTGACATGTGGACCTGTTGGCACTCTTACCCTGACGGTTGTCGATACTTCCAGACACATATTCTGAAGACACTAGCACCAGCAAACCTAATCCTACTTTTAACCGATACTGTTCATCCCGATACCCAACTAAATTGTATGTAGTCAGGATGGCCGAGCGGTCTAAGGCGCTGCGTTCAGGTCGCAGTCTCCCCTGGAGGCGTGGGTTCGAATCCCACTTCTGACAAACCTTTAGCGCCTGCATGTCATGCTGCTTTGTAATAACCAGTTGATGAATAAATTACTTCAGATAATGGAAATAACAGTTAGTATGAGTAGTGAATAACTATCCTGTTTTTGACATTCTGCAAAAACAGCTAGTTGATGAGAGGTTGAAAGAAAATTGCAAGAATCACGCAAGCTAACAGGCGGCCACAAACAGGCAAATAACAAAAGGATCTCGGAATGGACAACTGGTCGGTGTTTGTCAGTGAAAAAAGATAGTCTGCAAGGGAATCGGAACTCGCCGCATTGAAAGTCAAGCCACAGGTTACAGGTAAGATCCCTTGATAAACCCTAAAAAAAAAAAAAAAAACGATTCTCATGAATCACCACTAAGCCATTTGCTAAGATTTCCCCCATTTTGACATGTGGACCTGTTGGCACTCTTACCCTGACGGTTGTCGATACTTCCAGACACATATTCTGAAGACACTAGCACCAGCAAACCTAATCCTACTTTTAACCGATACTGTTCATCCCGATACCCAACTAAATTGTATGTAGTCAGGATGGCCGAGCGGTCTAAGGCGCTGCGTTCAGGTCGCAGTCTCCCCTGGAGGCGTGGGTTAGAATCCCACTTCTGACAAACCTTTAGCGCCTGCATGTCATGCTGCTTTGTAATAACCAGTTGATGAATAAATTACTTCAGATAATGGAAATAACAGTTAGTATGAGTAGTGAATAACTATCCTATTTTTGACATTCTGCAAAAACAGCTAGTTGATGAGAGGTTGAAAGAAAATTGCAAGAATCACGCAAGCTCACAGGCGGCCACAAACAGGCAAATAACAAAAGGATCTCGGAATGCACAACTGGTCGGTGTTTGTCAGTGAAAAAAGATAGTCTGCAAGGGAATCGGAACTCGCCGCATTGAAAGTCAAGCCACAGGTTACAGGTAAGATCCCTTGATAAACCCTAAAAAACAACAACAAAACGATTCTCATGAATCACCACTAAGCCATTTGCTAAGATTTCCCCCATTTTGACATGTGGCCCTGTTGGCACTCTTACCCTGACGGTTGTGGATACTTCCAGACACATATTCTGAAGACACTAGCACCAGCAAACCTAATCCTACTTTTAACCGATACTGTTCATCCCGATACCCAACTAAATTGTATGTAGTCAGGATGGCCGAGCGGTCTAAGGCGCTGCGTTCAGGTCGCAGTCTCCCCTGGAGGCGTGGGTTTGAATCCCACTTCTGACAAACCTTTAGCGCCTGCATGTCATGCTGCTTTGTAATAACCAGTTGATGAATAAATTACTTCAGATAATGGAAATAACAGTTAGTATGAGTAGTGAATAACTATCCTATTTTTGACATTCTGCAAAAACAGCTAGTTGATGAGAGGTTGAAAGAAAATTGCAAGAATCACGCAAGCTCACAGGCGGCCACAAACAGGCAAATAAAAAAAAGGATCTCGGAATGCACAACTGGTCGGTGTTTGTCAGTGAAAAAAGATAGTCTGCAAGGGAATCGGAACTCGCTGCATTGAAAGTCAAGCCACAGGTTACAGGTAAGGTTACGGGCGGCAGGAGGTAGCTTAGTGGGTAAGAGCGTTGTGCCAGTAACCGAAAGGTCGCTGGTTCTAATCCCCGAGCCGACTAGGTGAAAAATCTGTCGATGTGCCCTTAAGCAAGGCACTTAAACCTAATTGCTCATGTAAGTCGCTCTGGATAAGAGCGTCTGCTAAATAATGTAATTTTTTTGTTTTTTTTTTTAGGTAAGATCCCTTGATAAACCCTAAAAAAAAAAAAAAAAACGATTCTCATGAATCACCACTAAGCCATTTGCTAAGATTTCCCCCATTTTGACATGTGGACCTGTTGGCACTCTTACCCTGACGGTTGTCGATACTTCCAGACACATATTCTGAAGACACTAGCACCAGCAAACCTAATCCTACTTTTAACCGATACTGTTCATCCCGATACCCAACTAAATTGTATGTAGTCAGGATGGCCGAGCGGTCTAAGGCGCTGCGTTCAGGTCGCAGTCTCCCCTGGAGGCGTGGGTTCGAATCCCACTTCTGACAAACCTTTAGCGCCTGCATGTCATGCTGCTTTGTAATAACCAGTTGATGAATAAATTACTTCAGATAATGGAAATAACAGTTAGTATGAGTAGTGAATAACTATCCTATTTTTGACATTCTGCAAAAACAGCTAGTTGATGAGATGTTGAAAGAAAATTGCAAGAATCACGCAAGCTCACAGGCGGCCACAAACAGGCAAATAACAAAAGGATCTCGGAATGGACAACTGGTCGGTGTTTGTCAGTGAAAAAATATAGTCTGCAAGGGAATCGGAACTCGCCGCATTGAAAGTCAAGCCACAGGTTACAGGTAAGATCCCTTGATAAACCCTAAAAAACAACAACAAAACGATTCTCATGAATCACCACTAAGCCATTTGCTAAGATTTCCCCCATTTTGACATGTGGACCTGTTGGCACTCTTACCCTGACGGTTGTGGATACTTCCAGACACATATTCTGAAGACACTAGCACTAGCAAACCTAATCCTACTTTTAACCGATACTGTTCATCCCGATACCCAACTAAATTGTATGTAGTCAGGATGGCCGAGCGGTCTAAGGCGCTGCGTTCAGGTCGCAGTCTCCCCTGGAGGCGTGGGTTCGAATCCCACTTCTGACAAACATTTAGCGCCTGCATGTCATGCTGCTTTGTAATAACCAGTTGATGAATAAATTACTTCAGATAATGGAAATAACAGTTAGTATGAGTAGTGAATAACTATCCTATTTTTGACATTCTGCAAAAACAGCTAGTTGATGAGAGGTTGAAAGAAAATTGCAAGAATCACGCAAGCTCACAGGCGGCCACAAACAGGCAAATAACAAAAGGATCTCGGAATGGACAACTGGTCGGTGTTTGTCAGTGAAAAAAGATAGTCTGCAAGGGAATCGGAACTCGCCGCATTGAAAGTCAAGCCACAGGTTACAGGTAAGATCCCTTGATAAACCCTAAAAAACAACAACAAAACGATTCTCATGAATCACCACTAAGCCATTTGCTAAGATTTCCCCCATTTTGACATGTGGACCTGTTGGCACTCTTACCCTGACGGTTGTCAATACTTCCAGACACATATTCTGAAGACACTAGCACCAGCAAACCTAATCCTACTTTTAACCGATACTGTTCATCCCGATACCCAACTAAATTGTGTGTAGTCAGGATGGCTGAGCTGTCTAAGGCGCTGCGTTCAGGTCGCAGTCTCCCCTGGAGGCGTGGGTTCGAATCCCACTTCTGACAAACCTTTAGCGCCTGCATGTCATGCTGCTTTGTAATAACCAGTTGATGAATAAATTACTTCAGATAATGGAAATAACAGTTAGTATGAGTAGTGAATAACTATCCTGTTTTTGACATTCTGCAAAAACAGCTAGTTGATGAGAGGTTGAAAGAAAATTGCAAGAATCACGCAAGCTCACAGGCGGCCACAAACAGGCAAATAACAAAAGAATCTCGGAATGGACAACTGGTCGGTGTTTGTCAGTGAAAAAAGATAGTCTGCAAGGGAATCGGAACTCGCCGCATTGAAAGTCAAGCCACAGGTTACAGGTAAGATCCCTTGATAAACCCTAAAAAAAAAAAAAAAAACGATTCTCATGAATCACCACTAAGCCATTTGCTAAGATTTCCCCCATTTTGACATGTGGACCTGTTGGCACTCTTACCCTGACGGTTGTCGATACTTCCAGACACATATTCTGAAGACACTAGCACCAGCAAACCTAATCCTACTTTTAACCGATACTGTTCATCCCGATACCCAACTAAATTGTATGTAGTCAGGATGGCCGAGCGGTCTAAGGCGCTGCGTTCAGGTCGCAGTCTCCCCTGGAGGCGTGGGTTCGAATCCCACTTCTGACAAACCTTTAGCGCCTGCATGTCATGCTGCTTTGTAATAACCAGTTGATGAATAAATTACTTCAGATAATGGAAATAACAGTTAGTATGAGTAGTGAATAACTATCCTGTTTTTGACATTCTGCAAAAACAGCTAGTTGATGAGAGGTTGAAAGAAAATTGCAAGAATCACGCAAGCTCACAGGCGGCCACAAACAGGCAAATAACAAAAGGATCTCGGAATGGACAACTGGTCGGTGTTTGTCAGTGAAAAAAGATAGTCTGCAAGGGAATCGGAACTCGCCGCATTGAAAGTCAAGCCACAGGTTACAGGTAAGATCCCTTGATAAACCCTAAAAAACAACAACAAAACGATTCTCATGAATCACCACTAAGCCATTTGCTAAGATTTCCCCCATTTTGACATGTGGACCTGTTGGCACTCTTACCCTGACGGTTGTCGATACTTCCAGACACATATTCTGAAGACACTAGCACCAGCAAACCTAATCCTACTTTTAACCGATACTGTTCATCCCGATACCCAACTAAATTGTATGTAGTCAGGATGGCTGAGCGGTCTAAGGCGCTGCGTTCAGGTCACAGTCTCCCCTGGAGGCGTGGGTTCGAATCCCACTTCTGACAAACCTTTAGCGCCTGCATGTCATGCTGCTTTGTAATAACCAGTTGATGAATAAATTACTTCAGATAATGGAAATAACAGTTAGTATGAGTAGTGAATAACTATCCTATTTTTGACATTCTGCAAAAACAGCTAGTTGATGAGAGGTTGAAAGAAAATTGCAAGAATCACGCAAGCTCACAGGCGGCCACAAACAGGCAAATAAAAAAAAGGATCTCGGAATGCACAACTGGTCGGTGTTTGTCAGTGAAAAAAGATAGTCTGCAAGGGAATCGGAACTCGCTGCATTGAAAGTCAAGCCACAGGTTACAGGTAAGGTTACGGGCGGCAGGTAGCTTAGTGGGTAAGAGCGTTGTGCCAGTAACCGAAAGGTAGCTGGTTCTAATCCCCGAGCCGACTAGGTGAAAAATCTGTCGATGTGCCCTTAAGCAAGGCACTTAACCCTAATTGCTCATGTAAGTCGCTCTGGATAAGAGCGTCTGCTAAATAATGTAATTTTTTTTTATTTTTTTTTAGGTAAGATCCCTTGATAAACCCTAAAAAAAAAAAAAAAAACGATTCTCATGAATCACCACTAAGCCATTTGCTAAGATTTCCCTCATTTTGACATGTGGACCTGTTGGCACTCTTACCCTGACGGTTGTGGATACTTCCAGACACATATTCTGAAGACACTAGCACCAGCAAACCTAATCCTACTTTTAACCGATACTGTTCATCCCGATACCCAACTAAATTGTATGTAGTCAGGATGGCCGAGCGGTCTAAGGCGCTGCGTTCAGGTCGCAGTCTCCCCTGGAGGCGTGGGTTCGAATCCCACTTCTGACAAACCTTTAGCGTCTGCATGTCATGCTGCTTTGTAATAACCAGTTGATGAATAAATTACTTCAGATAATGGAAATAACAGTTAGTATGAGTAGTGAATAACTATCCTATTTTTGACATTCTGCAAAAACAGCTAGTTGATGAGATGTTGAAAGAAAATTGCAAGAATCACGCAAGCTCACAGGCGGCCACAAACAGGCAAATAACAAAAGGATCTCGGAATGGACAACTGGTCGGTGTTTGTCAGTGAAAAAAGATAGTCTGCAAGGGAATCGGAACTCGCCGCATTGAAAGTCAAGCCACAGGTTACAGGTAAGATCCCTTGATAAACCCTAAAAAAAAAAAAAAAAACGATTCTCATGAATCACCACTAAGCCATTTGCTAAGATTTCCCCCATTTTGACATGTGGACCTGTTGGCACTCTTACCCTGACGGTTGTCGATACTTCCAGACACATATTCTGAAGACACTAGCACCAGCAAACCTAATCCTACTTTTAACCGATACTGTTCATCCCGATACCCAACTAAATTGTATGTAGTCAGGATGGCCGAGCGGTCTAAGGCGCTGCGTTCAGGTCGCAGTCTCCCCTGGAGGCGTGGGTTCGAATCCCACTTCTGACAAACCTTTAGCGCCTGCATGTCATGCTGCTTTGTAATAACCAGTTGATGAATAAATTACTTCAGATAATGGAAATAACAGTTAGTATGAGTAGTGAATAACTATCCTGTTTTTGACATTCTGCAAAAACAGCTAGTTGATGAGAGGTTGAAAGAAAATTGCAAGAATCACGCAAGCTCACAGGCGGCCACAAACAGGCAAATAACAAAAGGATCTCGGAATGGACAACTGGTCGGTGTTTGTCAGTGAAAAAAGATAGTCTGCAAGGGAATCGGAACTCGCCGCATTGAAAGTCAAGCCACAGGTTACAGGTAAGATCCCTTGATAAACCCTAAAAATAAAAATAAAAACGATTCTCATGAATCACCACTAAGCCATTTGCTAAGATTTCCCCCATTTTGACATGTGGACCTGTTGGCACTCTTACCCTGACGGTTGTCGATACTTCCAGACACATATTCTGAAGACACTAGCACCAGCAAACCTAATCCTACTTTTAACCGATACTGTTCATCCCGATACCCAACTAAATTGTATGTAGTCAGGATGGCCGAGCGGTCTAAGGCGCTGCGTTCAGGTCGCAGTCTCCCCTGGAGGCGTGGGTTAGAATCCCACTTCTGACAAACCTTTAGCGCCTGCATGTCATGCTGCTTTGTAATAACCAGTTGATGAATAAATTACTTCAGATAATGGAAATAACAGTTAGTATGAGTAGTGAATAACTATCCTATTTTTGACATTCTGCAAAAACAGCTAGTTGATGAGAGGTTGAAAGAAAATTGCAAGAATCACGCAAGCTCACAGGCGGCCACAAACAGGCAAATAACAAAAGGATCTCGGAATGCACAACTGGTCGGTGTTTGTCAGTGAAAAAAGATAGTCTGCAAGGGAATCGGAACTCGCCGCATTGAAAGTCAAGCCACAGGTTACAGGTAAGATCCCTTGATAAACCCTAAAAAACAACAACAAAACGATTCTCATGAATCACCACTAAGCCATTTGCTAAGATTTCCCCCATTTTGACATGTGGCCCTGTTGGCACTCTTACCCTGACGGTTGTGGATACTTCCAGACACATATTCTGAAGACACTAGCACCAGCAAACCTAATCCTACTTTTAACCGATACTGTTCATCCCGATACCCAACTAAATTGTATGTAGTCAGGATGGCCGAGCGGTCTAAGGCGCTGCGTTCAGGTCGCAGTCTCCCCTGGAGGCGTGGGTTTGAATCCCACTTCTGACAAACCTTTAGCGCCTGCATGTCATGCTGCTTTGTAATAACCAGTTGATGAATAAATTACTTCAGATAATGGAAATAACAGTTAGTATGAGTAGTGAATAACTATCCTATTTTTGACATTCTGCAAAAACAGCTAGTTGATGAGAGGTTGAAAGAAAATTGCAAGAATCACGCAAGCTCACAGGCGGCCACAAACAGGCAAATAAAAAAAAGGATCTCGGAATGCACAACTGGTCGGTGTTTGTCAGTGAAAAAAGATAGTCTGCAAGGGAATCGGAACTCGCTGCATTGAAAGTCAAGCCACAGGTTACAGGTAAGGTTACGGGCGGCAGGAGGTAGCTTAGTGGGTAAGAGCGTTGTGCCAGTAACCGAAAGGTCGCTGGTTCTAATCCCCGAGCCGACTAGGTGAAAAATCTGTCGATGTGCCCTTAAGCAAGGCACTTAAACCTAATTGCTCATGTAAGTCGCTCTGGATAAGAGCGTCTGCTAAATAATGTAATTTTTTTAAATTTTTTTTTAGGTAAGATCCCTTGATAAACCCTAAAAAAAAAAAAAAAAACGATTCTCATGAATCACCACTAAGCCATTTGCTAAGATTTCCCCCATTTTGACATGTGGACCTGTTGGCACTCTTACCCTGACGGTTGTGGATACTTCCAGACACATATTCTGAAGACACTAGCACCAGCAAACCTAATCCTACTTTTAACCGATACTGTTCATCCCGATACCCAACTAAATTGTATGTAGTCAGGATGGCCGAGCGGTCTAAGGCGCTGCGTTCAGGTCGCAGTCTCCCCTGGAGGCGTGGGTTCGAATCCCACTTCTGACAAACCTTTAGCGCCTGCATGTCATGCTGCTTTGTAATAACCAGTTGATGAATAAATTACTTCAGATAATGGAAATAACAGTTAGTATGAGTAGTGAATAACTATCCTGTTTTTGACATTCTGCAAAAACAGCTAGTTGATGAGAGGTTGAAAGAAAATTGCAAGAATCACGCAAGCTCACAGGCGGCCACAAACAGGCAAATAACAAAAGGATCTCGGAATGGACAACTGGTCGGTGTTTGTCAGTGAAAAAAGATAGTCTGCAAGGGAATCGGAACTCGCCGCATTGAAAGTCAAGCCACAGGTTACAGGTAAGATCCCTTGATAAACCCTAAAAAAAAAAAAAAAAACGATTCTCATGAATCACCACTAAGCCATTTGCTAAGATTTCCCCCATTTTGACATGTGGACCTGTTGGCACTCTTACCCTGACGGTTGTCGATACTTCCAGACACATATTCTGAAGACACTAGCACCAGCAAACCTAATCCTACTTTTAACCGATACTGTTCATCCCGATACCCAACTAAATTGTATGTAGTCAGGATGGCCGAGCGGTCTAAGGCGCTGCGTTCAGGTCGCAGTCTCCCCTGGAGGCGTGGGTTAGAATCCCACTTCTGACAAACCTTTAGCGCCTGCATGTCATGCTGCTTTGTAATAACCAGTTGATGAATAAATTACTTCAGATAATGGAAATAACAGTTAGTATGAGTAGTGAATAACTATCCTATTTTTGACATTCTGCAAAAACAGCTAGTTGATGAGAGGTTGAAAGAAAATTGCAAGAATCACGCAAGCTCACAGGCGGCCACAAACAGGCAAATAACAAAAGGATCTCGGAATGCACAACTGGTCGGTGTTTGTCAGTGAAAAAAGATAGTCTGCAAGGGAATCGGAACTCGCCGCATTGAAAGTCAAGCCACAGGTTACAGGTAAGATCCCTTGATAAACCCTAAAAAACAACAACAAAACGATTCTCATGAATCACCACTAAGCCATTTGCTAAGATTTCCCCCATTTTGACATGTGGCCCTGTTGGCACTCTTACCCTGACGGTTGTGGATACTTCCAGACACATATTCTGAAGACACTAGCACCAGCAAACCTAATCCTACTTTTAACCGATACTGTTCATCCCGATACCCAACTAAATTGTATGTAGTCAGGATGGCCGAGCGGTCTAAGGCGCTGCGTTCAGGTCGCAGTCTCCCCTGGAGGCGTGGGTTTGAATCCCACTTCTGACAAACCTTTAGCGCCTGCATGTCATGCTGCTTTGTAATAACCAGTTGATGAATAAATTACTTCAGATAATGGAAATAACAGTTAGTATGAGTAGTGAATAACTATCCTATTTTTGACATTCTGCAAAAACAGCTAGTTGATGAGAGGTTGAAAGAAAATTGCAAGAATCACGCAAGCTCACAGGCGGCCACAAACAGGCAAATAAAAAAAAGGATCTCGGAATGCACAACTGGTCGGTGTTTGTCAGTGAAAAAAGATAGTCTGCAAGGGAATCGGAACTCGCTGCATTGAAAGTCAAGCCACAGGTTACAGGTAAGGTTACGGGCGGCAGGAGGTAGCTTAGTGGGTAAGAGCGTTGTGCCAGTAACCGAAAGGTCGCTGGTTCTAATCCCCGAGCCGACTAGGTGAAAAATCTGTCGATGTGCCCTTAAGCAAGGCACTTAAACCTAATTGCTCATGTAAGTCGCTCTGGATAAGAGCGTCTGCTAAATAATGTAATTTTTTTTTTTTTTTTTTTAGGTAAGATCCCTTGATAAACCCTAAAAAAAAAAAAAAAAACGATTCTCTTGAATCACCACTAAGCCATTTGCTAAGATTTCCCCCATTTTGACATGTGGACCTGTTGGCACTCTTACCCTGACGGTTGTCGATACTTCCAGACACATATTCTGAAGACACTAGCACCAGCAAACCTAATCCTACTTTTAACCGATACTGTTCATCCCGATACCCAACTAAATTGTATGTAGTCAGGATGGCCGAGCGGTCTAAGGCGCTGCTTTCAGGTCGCAGTCTCCCCTGGAGGCGTGGGTTCGAATCCCACTTCTGACAAACCTTTAGCGCCTGCATGTCATGCTGCTTTGTAATAACCAGTTGATGAATAAATTACTTCAGATAATGGAAATAACAGTTAGTATGAGTAGTGAATAACTATCCTGTTTTTGACATTCTGCAAAAACAGCTAGTTGATGAGAGGTTGAAAGAAAATTGCAAGAATCACGCAAGCTCACAGGCGGCCACAAACAGGCAAATAACAAAAGGATCTCGGAATGGACAACTGGTCGGTGTTTGTCAGTGAAAAAAGATAGTCTGCAAGGGAATCGGAACTCGCCGCATTGAAAGTCAAGCCACAGGTTACAGGTAAGATCCCTTGATAAACCCTAAAAAAAAAAAAAAAACCGATTCTCATGAATCACCACTAAGCCATTTGCTAAGATTTCCCCCATTTTGACATGTGGACCTGTTGGCACTCTTACCCTGACGGTTGTCGATACTTCCAGACACATATTCTGAAGACACTAGCACCAGCAAACCTAATCCTACTTTTAACCGATACTGTTCATCCCGATACCCAACTAAATTGTATGTAGTCAGGATGGCCGAGCGGTCTAAGGCGCTGCGTTCAGGTCGCAGTCTCCCCTGGAGGCGTGGGTTAGAATCCCACTTCTGACAAACCTTTAGCGCCTGCATGTCATGCTGCTTTGTAATAACCAGTTGATGAATAAATTACTTCAGATAATGGAAATAACAGTTAGTATGAGTAGTGAATAACTATCCTATTTTTGACATTCTGCAAAAACAGCTAGTTGATGAGAGGTTGAAAGAAAATTGCAAGAATCACGCAAGCTCACAGGCGGCCACAAACAGGCAAATAACAAAAGGATCTCGGAATGCACAACTGGTCGGTGTTTGTCAGTGAAAAAAGATAGTCTGCAAGGGAATCGGAACTCGCCGCATTGAAAGTCAAGCCACAGGTTACAGGTAAGATCCCTTGATAAACCCTAAAAAACAACAACAAAACGATTCTCATGAATCACCACTAAGCCATTTGCTAAGATTTCCCCCATTTTGACATGTGGCCCTGTTGGCACTCTTACCCTGACGGTTGTGGATACTTCCAGACACATATTCTGAAGACACTAGCACCAGCAAACCTAATCCTACTTTTAACCGATACTGTTCATCCCGATACCCAACTAAATTGTATGTAGTCAGGATGGCCGAGCGGTCTAAGGCGCTGCGTTCAGGTCGCAGTCTCCCCTGGAGGCGTGGGTTTGAATCCCACTTCTGACAAACCTTTAGCGCCTGCATGTCATGCTGCTTTGTAATAACCAGTTGATGAATAAATTACTTCAGATAATGGAAATAACAGTTAGTATGAGTAGTGAATAACTATCCTATTTTTGACATTCTGCAAAAACAGCTAGTTGATGAGAGGTTGAAAGAAAATTGCAAGAATCACGCAAGCTCACAGGCGGCCACAAACAGGCAAATAAAAAAAAGGATCTCGGAATGCACAACTGGTCGGTGTTTGTCAGTGAAAAAAGATAGTCTGCAAGGGAATCGGAACTCGCTGCATTGAAAGTCAAGCCACAGGTTACAGGTAAGGTTACGGGCGGCAGGAGGTAGCTTAGTGGGTAAGAGCGTTGTGCCAGTAACCGAAAGGTCGCTGGTTCTAATCCCCGAGCCGACTAGGTGAAAAATCTGTCGATGTGCCCTTAAGCAAGGCACTTAAACCTAATTGCTCATGTAAGTCGCTCTGGATAAGAGCGTCTGCTAAATAATGTAATTTTTTTTTTTTTTTTTTTAGGTAAGATCCCTTGATAAACCCTAAAAAAAAAAAAAAAAACGATTCTCTTGAATCACCACTAAGCCATTTGCTAAGATTTCCCCCATTTTGACATGTGGACCTGTTGGCACTCTTACCCTGACGGTTGTCGATACTTCCAGACACATATTCTGAAGACACTAGCACCAGCAAACCTAATCCTACTTTTAACCGATACTGTTCATCCCGATACCCAACTAAATTGTATGTAGTCAGGATGGCCGAGCGGTCTAAGGCGCTGCGTTCAGGTCGCAGTCTCCCCTGGAGGCGTGGGTTCGAATCCCACTTCTGACAAACCTTTAGCGCCTGCATGTCATGCTGCTTTGTAATAACCAGTTGATGAATAAATTACTTCAGATAATGGAAATAACAGTTAGTATGAGTAGTGAATAACTATCCTATTTTTGACATTCTGCAAAAACAGCTAGTTGATGAGATGTTGAAAGAAAATTGCAAGAATCACGCAAGCTCACAGGCGGCCACAAACAGGCAAATAACAAAAGGATCTCGGAATGGACAACTGGTCGGTGTTTGTCAGTGAAAAAAGATAGTCTGCAAGGGAATCGGAACTCGCCGCATTGAAAGTCAAGCCACAGGTTACAGGTAAGATCCCTTGATAAACCCTAAAAAAAAAAAAAAAAACGATTCTCATGAATCACCACTAAGCCATTTGCTAAGATTTCCCCCATTTTGACATGTGGACCTGTTGGCACTCTTACCCTTACGGTTGTCGATACTTCCAGACACATATTCTGAAGACACTAGCACCAGCAAACCTAATCCTACTTTTAACCGATACTGTTCATCCCGATACCCAACTAAATTGTATGTAGTCAGGATGGCCGAGTGGTCTAAGGCGCTGCGTTCAGGTCCTAGTCTCCCCTGGAGGCGTGGGTTCGAATCCCACTTCTGACAAACCTTTAGCGCCTGCATGTCATGCTGCTTTGTAATAACCAGTTGATGAATAAATTACTTCAGATAATGGAAATAACAGTTAGTATGAGTAGTGAATAACTATCCTGTTTTTGACATTCTGCAAAAACAGCTAGTTTATGAGAGGTTGAAAGAAAATTGCAAGAATCACGCAAGCTCACAGGCGGCCACAAACAGGCAAATAACAAAAGGATCTCGGAATGGACAACTGGTCGGTGTTTGTCAGTGAAAAAAGATAGTCTGCAAGGGAATCGGAACTCGCCGCATTGAAAGTCAAGCCACAGGTTACAGGTAAGATCCCTTGATAAACCCTAAAAAAAAAAAAAAATACGATTCTCATGAATCACCACTAAGCCATTTGCTAAGATTTCCCCCATTTTGACATGTGGACCTGTTGGCACTCTTACCCTGACGGTTGTCGATACTTCCAGACACATATTCTGAAGACACTAGCACCAGCAAACCTAATCCTACTTTTAACCGATACTGTTCATCCCGATACCCAACTAAATTTTATGTAGTCAGGATGGCCGAGTGGTCTAAGGCGCTGCGTTCAGGTCGCAGTCTCCCCTGGAGGCGTGGGTTCGAATCCCACTTCTGACAAACCTTTAGCGCCTGCATGTCATGCTGCTTTGTAATAACCAGTTGATAAATAAATTACTTCAGATAATGGAAATAACAGTTAGTATGAGTAGTGAATAACTATCCTATTTTTGACATTATGCAAAAACAGCTAGTTGATGAGAGGTTGAAAGAAAATTGCAAGAATCACGCAAGCTCACAGGCGGCCACAAACAGGCAAATAACAAAAGGATCTCGGAATGCACAACTGGTCGGTGTTTGTCAGTGAAAAAAGATAGTCTGCAAGGGAATCGGAACTCGCCGCATTGAAAGTCAAGCCACAGGTTACAGGTAAGATCCCTTGATAAACCCTAAAAAACAACAACAAAACGATTCTCATGAATCACCACTAAGCCATTTGCTAAGATTTCCCCCATTTTGACATGTGGACCTGTTGGCACTCTTACCCTGACGGTTGTCGATACTTCCAGACACATATTCTGAAGACACTAGCACCAGCAAACCTAATCCTACTTTTAACCGATACTGTTCATCCCGATACCCAACTAAATTGTATGTAGTCAGGATGGCCGAGCGGTCTAAGGCGCTGCGTTCAGGTCGCAGTCTCCCCTGGAGGCGTGGGTTTGAATCCCACTTCTGACAAACCATTAGCGCCTGCATGTCATGCTGCTTTGTAATAACCAGTTGATAAATAAATTACTTCAGATAATGGAAATAACAGTTAGTATGAGTAGTGAATAACTATCCTATTTTTGACATTCTGCAAAAACAGCTAGTTGATGAGAGGTTGAAAGAAAATTGCAAGAATCACGCAAGCTCACAGGCGGCCACAAACAGGCAAATAACAAAAGGATCTCGGAATGCACAACTGGTCGGTGTTTGTCAGTGAAAAAAGATAGTCTGCAAGGGAATCGGAACTCGCCGCATTGAAAGTCAAGCCACAGGTTACAGGTAAGATCCCTTGATAAACCCTAAAAAACAACAACAAAACGATTCTCATGAATCACCACTAAGCCATTTGCTAAGATTTCCCCCATTTTGACATGTGGACCTGTTGGCACTCTTACCCTGACGGTTGTCGATACTTCCAGACACATATTCTGAAGACACTAGCACCAGCAAACCTAATCCTACTTTTAACCGATACTGTTCATCCCGATACCCAACTAAATTGTATGTAGTCAGGATGGCCGAGCGGTCTAAGGCGCTGCGTTCAGGTCGCAGTCTCCCCTGGAGGCGTGGGTTCAAATCCCACTTCTGACAAACCTTTAGCGCCTGCATGTCATGCTGCTTTGTAATAACCAGTTGATGAATAAATTACTTCAGATAATGGAAATAACAGTTAGTATGAGTAGTGAATAACTATCCTATTTTTGACATTCTGCAAAAACAGCTAGTTGATGAGATGTTGAAAGAAAATTGCAAGAATCACGCAAGCTCACAGGCGGCCACAAACAGGCAAATAACAAAAGGATCTCGGAATGGACAACTGGTCGGTGTTTGTCAGTGAAAAAATATAGTCTGCAAGGGAATCGGAACTCGCCGCATTGAAAGTCAAGCCACAGGTTACAGGTAAGATCCCTTGATAAACCCTAAAAAAAAAAAAAAAACGATTCTCATGAATCACCACTAAGCCATTTGCTAAGATTTCCCCCATTTTGACATGTGGACCTGTTGGCACTCTTACCCTGACGGTTGTGGATACTTCCAGACACATATTCTGAAGACACTAGCACCAGCAAACCTAATCCTACTTTTAACCGATACTGTTCATCCCGATACCCAACTAAATTGTATGTAGTCAGGATGGCCGAGCGGTCTAAGGCGCTGCGTTCAGGTCGCAGTCTCCCCTGGAGGCGTGGGTTCGAATCCCACTTCTGACAAACCTTTAGCGCCTGCATGTCATGCTGCTTTGTAATAACCAGTTGATGAATAAATTACTTCAGATAATGGAAATAACAGTTAGTATGAGTAGTGAATAACTATCCTATTTTTGACATTCTGCAAAAACAGCTAGTTGATGAGAGGTTGAAAGAAAATTGCAAGAATCACGCAAGCTCACAGGCGGCCACAAACAGGCAAATAACAAAAGGATCTCGGAATGCACAACTGGTCGGTGTTTGTCAGTGAAAAAAGATAGTCTGCAAGGGAATCGGAACTCGCCGCATTGAAAGTCAAGCCACAGGTTACAGGTAAGATCCCTTGATAAACCCTAAAAAACAACAACAAAACGATTCTCATGAATCACCACTAAGCCATTTGCTAAGATTTCCCCCATTTTGACATGTGGACCTGTTGGCACTCTTACCCTGACGGTTGTCGATACTTCCAGACACATATTCTGAAGACACTAGCACCAGCAAACCTAATCCTACTTTTAACCGATACTGTTCATCCCGATACCCAACTAAATTGTATGTAGTCAGGATGGCCGAGCGGTCTAAGGCGCTGCGTTCAGGTCGCAGTCTCCCCTGGAGGCGTGGGTTCGAATCCCACTTCTGACAAACCTTTAGCGCCTGCATGTCATGCTGCTTTGTAATAACCAGTTGATGAATAAATTACTTCAGATAATGGAAATAACAGTTAGTATGAGTAGTGAATAACTATCCTATTTTTGACATTCTGCAAAAACAGCTAGTTGATGAGATGTTGAAAGAAAATTGCAAGAATCACGCAAGCTCACAGGCGGCCACAAACAGGCAAATAACAAAAGGATCTCGGAATGGACAACTGGTCGGTGTTTGTCAGTGAAAAAATATAGTCTGCAAGGGAATCGGAACTCGCCGCATTGAAAGTCAAGCCACAGGTTACAGGTAAGATCCCTTGATAAACCCTAAAAAACAACAACAAAACGATTCTCATGAATCACCACTAAGCCATTTGCTAAGATTTCCCCCATTTTGACATGTGGACCTGTTGGCACTCTTACCCTGACGGTTGTCGATACTTCCAGACACATATTCTGAAGACACTAGCACCAGCAAACCTAATCCTACTTTTAACCGATACTGTTCATCCCGATACCCAACTAAATTGTATGTAGTCAGGATGGCCGAGCGGTCTAAGGCGCTGCGTTCAGGTCGCAGTCTCCCCTGGAGGCGTGGGTTCGAATCCCACTTCTGACAAACCTTTAGCGCCTGCATGTCATGCTGCTTTGTAATAACCAGTTGATGAATAAATTACTTCAGATAATGGAAATAACAGTTAGTATGAGTAGTGAATAACTATCCTATTTTTGACATTCTGCAAAAACAGCTAGTTGATGAGATGTTGAAAGAAAATTGCAAGAATCACGCAAGCTCACAGGCGGCCACAAACAGGCAAATAACAAAAGGATCTCGGAATGGACAACTGGTCGGTGTTTGTCAGTGAAAAAATATAGTCTGCAAGGGAATCGGAACTCGCCGCATTGAAAGTCAAGCCACAGGTTACAGGTAAGATCCCTTGATAAACCCTAAAAAAAAAAAAAAAACGATTCTCATGAATCACCACTAAGCCATTTGCTAAGATTTCCCCCATTTTGACATGTGGACCTGTTGGCACTCTTACCCTGACGGTTGTGGATACTTCCAGACACATATTCTGAAGACACTAGCACCAGCAAACCTAATCCTACTTTTAACCGATACTGTTCATCCCGATACCCAACTAAATTGTATGTAGTCAGGATGGCCGAGCGGTCTAAGGCGCTGCGTTCAGGTCGCAGTCTCCCCTGGAGGCGTGGGTTCGAATCCCACTTCTGACAAACCTTTAGCGCCTGCATGTCATGCTGCTTTGTAATAACCAGTTGATGAATAAATTACTTCAGATAATGGAAATAACAGTTAGTATGAGTAGTGAATAACTATCCTATTTTTGACATTCTGCAAAAACAGCTAGTTGATGAGATGTTGAAAGAAAATTGCAAGAATCACGCAAGCTCACAGGCGGCCACAAACAGGCAAATAACAAAAGGATCTCGGAATGGACAACTGGTCGGTGTTTGTCAGTGAAAAAATATAGTCTGCAAGGGAATCGGAACTCGCCGCATTGAAAGTCAAGCCACAGGTTACAGGTAAGATCCCTTGATAAACCCTAAAAAAAAACAAAAAACGATTCTCATGAATCACCACTAAGCCATTTGCTAAGATTTCCCCCATTTTGACATGTGGACCTGTTGGCACTCTTACCCTGACGGTTGTGGATACTTCCAGACACATATTCTGAAGACACTAGCACCAGCAAACCTAATCCTACTTTTAACCGATACTGTTCATCCCGATACCCAACTAAATTGTATGTAGTCAGGATGGCCGAGCGGTCTAAGGCGCTGCGTTCAGGTCGCAGTCTCCCCTGGAGGCGTGGGTTCGAATCCCACTTCTGACAAACCTTTAGCGCCTGCATGTCATGCTGCTTTGTAATAACCAGTTGATGAATAAATTACTTCAGATAATGGAAATAACAGTTAGTATGAGTAGTGAATAACTATCCTATTTTTGACATTCTGCAAAAACAGCTAGTTGATGAAAGGTTGAAAGAAAATTGCAAGAATCACGCAAGCTCACAGGCGGCCACAAACAGGCAAATAACAAAAGGATCTCGGAATGCACAACTGGTCGGTGTTTGTCAGTGAAAAAAGATAGTCTGCAAGGGAATCGGAACTCGCCGCATTGAAAGTCAAGCCACAGGTTACAGGTAAGATCCCTTGATAAACCCTAAAAAACAACAACAAAACGATTCTCATGAATCACCACTAAGCCATTTGCTAAGATTTCCCCCATTTTGACATGTGGACCTGTTGGCACTCTTACCCTGACGGTTGTCGATACTTCCAGACACATATTCTGAAGACACTAGCACCAGCAAACCTAATCCTACTTTTAACCGATACTGTTCATCCCGATACCCAACTAAATTGTATGTAGTCAGGATGGCCGAGCGGTCTAAGGCGCTGCGTTCAGGTCGCAGTCTCCCCTGGAGGCGTGGGTTCGAATCCCACTTCTGACAAACCTTTAGCGCCTGCATGTCATGCTGCTTTGTAATAACCAGTTGATGAATAAATTACTTCAGATAATGGAAATAACAGTTAGTATGAGTAGTGAATAACTATCCTGTTTTTGACATTCTGCAAAAACAGCTAGTTGATGAGAGGTTGAAAGAAAATTGCAAGAATCACGCAAGCTCACAGGCGGCCACAAACAGGCAAATAACAAAAGGATCTCGGAATGGACAACTGGTCGGTGTTTGTCAGTGAAAAAAGATAGTCTGCAAGGGAATCGGAACTCGCCGCATTGAAAGTCAAGCCACAGGTTACAGGTAAGATCCCTTGATAAACCCTAAAAAAAAAAAAAAAAACGATTCTCATGAATCACCACTAAGCCATTTGCTAAGATTTCCCCCATTTTGACATGTGGACCTGTTGGCACTCTTACCCTGACGGTTGTCGATACTTCCAGACACATATTCTGAAGACACTAGCACCAGCAAACCTAATCCTACTTTTAACCGATACTGTTCATCCCGATACCCAACTAAATTGTATGTAGTCAGGATGGCCGAGCGGTCTAAGGCGCTGCGTTTAGGTCGCAGTCTCCCCTGGAGGCGTGGGTTAGAATCCCACTTCTGACAAACCTTTAGCGCCTGCATGTCATGCTGCTTTGTAATAACCAGTTGATGAATAAATTACTTCAGATAATGGAAATAACAGTTAGTATGAGTAGTGAATAACTATCCTATTTTTGACATTCTGCAAAAACAGCTAGTTGATGAGAGGTTGAAAGAAAATTGCAAGAATCACGCAAGCTCACAGGCGGCCACAAACAGGCAAATAACAAAAGGATCTCGGAATGCACAACTGGTCGGTGTTTGTCAGTGAAAAAAGATAGTCTGCAAGGGAATCGGAACTCGCCGCATTGAAAGTCAAGCCACAGGTTACAGGTAAGATCCCTTGATAAACCCTAAAAAACAACAACAAAACGATTCTCATGAATCACCACTAAGCCATTTGCTAAGATTTCCCCCATTTTGACATGTGGCCCTGTTGGCACTCTTACCCTGACGGTTGTGGATACTTCCAGACACATATTCTGAAGACACTAGCACCAGCAAACCTAATCCTACTTTTAACCGATACTGTTCATCCCGATACCCAACTAAATTGTATGTAGTCAGGATGGCCGAGCGGTCTAAGGCGCTGCGTTCAGGTCGCAGTCTCCCCTGGAGGCGTGGGTTTGAATCCCACTTCTGACAAACCTTTAGCGCCTGCATGTCATGCTGCTTTGTAATAACCAGTTGATGAATAAATTACTTCAGATAATGGAAATAACAGTTAGTATGAGTAGTGAATAACTATCCTATTTTTGACATTCTGCAAAAACAGCTAGTTGATGAGAGGTTGAAAGAAAATTGCAAGAATCACGCAAGCTCACAGGCGGCCACAAACAGGCAAATAAAAAAAAGGATCTCGGAATGCACAACTGGTCGGTGTTTGTCAGTGAAAAAAGATAGTCTGCAAGGGAATCGGAACTCGCTGCATTGAAAGTCAAGCCACAGGTTACAGGTAAGGTTACGGGCGGCAGGAGGTAGCTTAGTGGGTAAGAGCGTTGTGCCAGTAACCGAAAGGTCGCTGGTTCTAATCCCCGAGCCGACTAGGTGAAAAATCTGTCGATGTGCCCTTAAGCAAGGCACTTAAACCTAATTGCTCATGTAAGTCGCTCTGGATAAGAGCGTCTGCTAAATAATGTAATTTTTTTTTTTTTTTTTTTAGGTAAGATCCCTTGATAAACCCTAAAAAACAACAACAAAACGATTCTCATGAATCACCACTAAGCCATTTGCTAAGATTTCCCCCATTTTGACATGTGGACCTGTTGGCACTCTTACCCTGACGGTTGTCGATACTTCCAGACACATATTCTGAAGACACTAGCACCAGCAAACCTAATCCTACTTTTAACCGATACTGTTCATCCCGATACCCAACTAAATTGTATGTAGTCAGGATGGCAGAGCGGTCTAAGGCGCTGCGTTCAGGTCGCAGTCTCCCCTGGAGGCGTGGGTTCGAATCCCACTTCTGACAAACCTTTAGCGCCTGCATGTCATGCTGCTTTGTAATAACCAGTTGATGAATAAATTACTTCAGATAATGGAAATAACAGTTAGTATGAGTAGTGAATAACTATCCTATTTTTGACATTCTGCAAAAACAGCTAGTTGATGAGATGTTGAAAGAAAATTGCAAGAATCACGCAAGCTCACAGGCGGCCACAAACAGGCAAATAACAAAAGGATCTCGGAATGGACAACTGGTCGGTGTTTGTCAGTGAAAAAATATAGTCTGCAAGGGAATCGGAACTCGCCGCATTGAAAGTCAAGCCACAGGTTACAGGTAAGATCCCTTGATAAACCCTAAAAAAAAAAAAAAAACGATTCTCATGAATCACCACTAAGCCATTTGCTAAGATTTCCCCCATTTTGACATGTGGACCTGTTGGCACTCTTACCCTGACGGTTGTGGATACTTCCAGACACATATTCTGAAGACACTAGCACCAGCAAACCTAATCCTACTTTTAACCGATACTGTTCATCCCGATACCCAACTAAATTGTATGTAGTCAGGATGGCCGAGCGGTCTAAGGCGCTGCGTTCAGGTCGCAGTCTCCCCTGGAGGCGTGGGTTCGAATCCCACTTCTGACAAACCTTTAGCGCCTGCATGTCATGCTGCTTTGTAATAACCAGTTGATGAATAAATTACTTCAGATAATGGAAATAACAGTTAGTATGAGTAGTGAATAACTATCCTATTTTTGACATTCTGCAAAAACAGCTAGTTGATGAGAGGTTGAAAGAAAATTGCAAGAATCACGCAAGCTCACAGGCGGCCACAAACAGGCAAATAACAAAAGGATCTCGGAATGCACAACTGGTCGGTGTTTGTCAGTGAAAAAAGATAGTCTGCAAGGGAATCGGAACTCGCCGCATTGAAAGTCAAGCCACAGGTTACAGGTAAGATCCCTTGATAAACCCTAAAAAACAACAACAAAACGATTCTCATGAATCACCACTAAGCCATTTGCTAAGATTTCCCCCATTTTGACATGTGGACCTGTTGGCACTCTTACCCTGACGGTTGTCGATACTTCCAGACACATATTCTGAAGACACTAGCACCAGCAAACCTAATCTTACTTTTAACCGATACTGTTCATCCCGATACCCAACTACATTGTATGTAGTCAGGATGGCCGAGCGGTCTAAGGCGCTGCGTTCAGGTCGCAGTCTCCCCTGGAGGCGTGGGTTCGAATCCCACTTCTGACAAACCTTTAGCGCCTGCATGTCATGCTGCTTTGTAATAACCAGTTGATGAATAAATTACTTCAGATAATGGAAATAACAGTTAGTATGAGTAGTGAATAACTATCCTATTTTTGACATTCTGCAAAAACAGCTAGTTGATGAGATGTTGAAAGAAAATTGCAAGAATCACGCAAGCTCACAGGCGGCCACAAACAGGCAAATAACAAAAGGATCTCGGAATGGACAACTGGTCGGTGTTTGTCAGTGAAAAAAGATAGTCTGCAAGGGAATCGGAACTCGCCGCATTGAAAGTCAAGCCACAGGTTACAGGTAAGATCCCTTGATAAACCCTAAAAAACAACAACAAAACGATTCTCATGAATCACCACTAAGCCATTTGCTAAGATTTCCCCCATTTTGACATGTGGACCTGTTGGCACTCTTACCCTGACGGTTGTCGATACTTCCAGACACATATTCTGAAGACACTAGCACCAGCAAACCTAATCCTACTTTTAACCGATACTGTTCATCCCGATACCCAACTAAATTGTATGTAGTCAGGATGGCCGAGCGGTCTAAGGCGCTGCGTTCAGGTCGCAGTCTCCCCTGGAGGCGTGGGTTCGAATCCCACTTCTGACAAACCTTTAGCGCCTGCATGTCATGCTGCTTTGTAATAACCAGTTGATGAATAAATTACTTCAGATAATGGAAATAACAGTTAGTATGAGTAGTGAATAACTATCCTATTTTTGACATTCTGCAAAAACAGCTAGTTGATGAGATGTTGAAAGAAAATTGCAAGAATCACGCAAGCTCACAGGCGGCCACAAACAGGCAAATAACAAAAGGATCTCGGAATGGACAACTGGTCGGTGTTTGTCAGTGAAAAAATATAGTCTGCAAGGGAATCGGAACTCGCCGCATTGAAAGTCAAGCCACAGGTTACAGGTAAGATCCCTTGATAAACCCTAAAAAAAAAAAAAAAACGATTCTCATGAATCACCACTAAGCCATTTGCTAAGATTTCCCCCATTTTGACATGTGGACCTGTTGGCACTCTTACCCTGACGGTTGTGGATACTTCCAGACACATATTCTGAAGACACTAGCACCAGCAAACCTAATCCTACTTTTAACCGATACTGTTCATCCCGATACCCAACTAAATTGTATGTAGTCAGGATGGCCGAGCGGTCTAAGGCGCTGCGTTCAGGTCGCAGTCTCCCCTGGAGGCGTGGGTTCGAATCCCACTTCTGACAAACCTTTAGCGCCTGCATGTCATGCTGCTTTGTAATAACCAGTTGATGAATAAATTACTTCAGATAATGGAAATAACAGTTAGTATGAGTAGTGAATAACTATCCTATTTTTGACATTCTGCAAAAACAGCTAGTTGATGAGATGTTGAAAGAAAATTGCAAGAATCACGCAAGCTCACAGGCGGCCACAAACAGGCAAATAACAAAAGGATCTCGGAATGGACAACTGGTCGGTGTTTGTCAGTGAAAAAATATAGTCTGCAAGGGAATCGGAACTCGCCGCATTGAAAGTCAAGCCACAGGTTACAGGTAAGATCCCTTGATAAACCCTAAAAAAAATAAAAAAACGATTCTCATGAATCACCACTAAGCCATTTGCTAAGATTTCCCCCATTTTGACATGTGGACCTGTTGGCACTCTTA
This sequence comes from Coregonus lavaretus, assembly GCF_964263955.1. Taxonomy (NCBI): domain Eukaryota; kingdom Metazoa; phylum Chordata; class Actinopteri; order Salmoniformes; family Salmonidae; genus Coregonus; species Coregonus lavaretus. The sequence goes on from NC_140025.1 coordinate 333,582, forward strand.
CCCTGACGGTTGTGGATACTTCCAGACACATATTCTGAAGACACTAGCACCAGCAAACCTAATCCTACTTTTAACCGATACTGTTCATCCCGATACCCAACTAAATTGTATGTAGTCAGGATGGCCGAGCGGTCTAAGGCGCTGCGTTCAGGTCGCAGTCTCCCCTGGAGGCGTGGGTTCGAATCCCACTTCTGACAAACCTTTAGCGCCTGCATGTCATGCTGCTTTGTAATAACCAGTTGATGAATAAATTACTTCAGATAATGGAAATAACAGTTAGTATGAGTAGTGAATAACTATCCTATTTTTGACATTCTGCAAAAACAGCTAGTTGATGAAAGGTTGAAAGAAAATTGCAAGAATCACGCAAGCTCACAGGCGGCCACAAACAGGCAAATAACAAAAGGATCTCGGAATGCACAACTGGTCGGTGTTTGTCAGTGAAAAAAGATAGTCTGCAAGGGAATCGGAACTCGCCGCATTGAAAGTCAAGCCACAGGTTACAGGTAAGATCCCTTGATAAACCCTAAAAAACAACAACAAAACGATTCTCATGAATCACCACTAAGCCATTTGCTAAGATTTCCCCCATTTTGACATGTGGACCTGTTGGCACTCTTACCCTGACGGTTGTCGATACTTCCAGACACATATTCTGAAGACACTAGCACCAGCAAACCTAATCCTACTTTTAACCGATACTGTTCATCCCGATACCCAACTAAATTGTATGTAGTCAGGATGGCCGAGCGGTCTAAGGCGCTGCGTTCAGGTCGCAGTCTCCCCTGGAGGCGTGGGTTTGAATCCCACTTCTGACAAACCTTTAGCGCCTGCATGTCATGCTGCTTTGTAATAACCAGTTGATGAATAAATTACTTCAGATAATGGAAATAACAGTTAGTATGAGTAGTGAATAACTATCCTGTTTTTGACATTCTGCAAAAACAGCTAGTTGATGAGAGGTTGAAAGAAAATTGCAAGAATCACGCAAGCTCACAGGCGGCCACAAACAGGCAAATAACAAAAGAATCTCGGAATGGACAACTGGTCGGTGTTTGTCAGTGAAAAAAGATAGTCTGCAAGGGAATCGGAACTCGCCGCATTGAAAGTCAAGCCACAGGTTACAGGTAAGATCCCTTGATAAACCCTAAAAAAAAAAAAAAAAACGATTCTCATGAATCACCACTAAGCCATTTGCTAAGATTTCCCCCATTTTGACATGTGGACCTGTTGGCACTCTTACCCTGACGGTTGTCGATACTTCCAGACACATATTCTGAAGACACTAGCACCAGCAAACCTAATCCTACTTTTAACCGATACTGTTCATCCCGATACCCAACTAAATTGTATGTAGTCAGGATGGCCGAGCGGTCTAAGGCGCTGCGTTCAGGTCGCAGTCTCCCCTGGAGGCGTGGGTTCGAATCCCACTTCTGACAAACCTTTAGCGCCTGCATGTCATGCTGCTTTGTAATAACCAGTTGATGAATAAATTACTTCAGATAATGGAAATAACAGTTAGTATGAGTAGTGAATAACTATCCTGTTTTTGACATTCTGCAAAAACAGCTAGTTGATGAGAGGTTGAAAGAAAATTGCAAGAATCACGCAAGCTCACAGGCGGCCACAAACAGGCAAATAACAAAAGGATCTCGGAATGGACAACTGGTCGGTGTTTGTCAGTGAAAAAAGATAGTCTGCAAGGGAATCGGAACTCGCCGCATTGAAAGTCAAGCCACAGGTTACAGGTAAGATCCCTTGATAAACCCTAAAAAACAACAACAAAACGATTCTCATGAATCACCACTAAGCCATTTGCTAAGATTTCCCCCATTTTGACATGTGGACCTGTTGGCACTCTTACCCTGACGGTTGTCGATACTTCCAGACACATATTCTGAAGACACTAGCACCAGCAAACCTAATCCTACTTTTAACCGATACTGTTCATCCCGATACCCAACTACATTGTATGTAGTCAGGATGGCCGAGCGGTCTAAGGCGCTGCGTTCAGGTCGCAGTCTCCCCTGGAGGCGTGGGTTTGAATCCCACTTCTGACAAAACTTTAGCGCCTGCATGTCATGCTGCTTTGTAATAACCAGTTGATGAATAAATTACTTCAGATAATGGAAATAACAGTTAGTATGAGTAGTGAATAACTATCCTGTTTTTGACATTCTGCAAAAACAGCTAGTTGATGAGAGGTTGAAAGAAAATTGCAAGAATCACGCAAGCTCACAGGCGGCCACAAACAGGCAAATAACAAAATAATCTCGGAATGGACAACTGGTCGGTGTTTGTCAGTGAAAAAAGATAGTCTGCAAGGGAATCGGAACTCGCCGCATTGAAAGTCAAGCCACAGGTTACAGGTAAGATCCCTTGATAAACCCTAAAAAAAAAAAAAAAAACGATTCTCATGAATCACCACTAAGCCATTTGCTAAGATTTCCCCCATTTTGACATGTGGACCTGTTGGCACTCTTACCCTGACGGTTGTCGATACTTCCAGACACATATTCTGAAGACACTAGCACCAGCAAACCTAATCCTACTTTTAACCGATACTGTTCATCCCGATACCCAACTAAATTGTATGTAGTCAGGATGGCCGAGCGGTCTAAGGCGCTGCGTTCAGGTCGCAGTCTCCCCTGGAGGCGTGGGTTCGAATCCCACTTCTGACAAACCTTTAGCGCCTGCATGTCATGCTGCTTTGTAATAACCAGTTGATGAATAAATTACTTCAGATAATGGAAATAACAGTTAGTATGAGTAGTGAATAACTATCCTGTTTTTGACATTCTGCAAAAACAGCTAGTTGATGAGAGGTTGAAAGAAAATTGCAAGAATCACGCAAGCTCACAGGCGGCCACAAACAGGCAAATAACAAAAGGATCTCGGAATGGACAACTGGTCGGTGTTTGTCAGTGAAAAAAGATAGTCTGCAAGGGAATCGGAACTCGCCGCATTGAAAGTCAAGCCACAGGTTACAGGTAAGATCCCTTGATAAACCCTAAAAAAAAAAAAAAAAACGATTCTCATGAATCACCACTAAGCCATTTGCTAAGATTTCCCCCATTTTGACATGTGGACCTGTTGGCACTCTTACCCTGACGGTTGTCGATACTTCCAGACACATATTCTGAAGACACTAGCACCAGCAAACCTAATCCTACTTTTAACCGATACTGTTCATCCCGATACCCAACTAAATTTTATGTAGTCAGGATGGCCGAGTGGTCTAAGGCGCTGCGTTCAGGTCGCAGTCTCCCCTGGAGGCGTGGGTTCGAATCCCACTTCTGACAAACCTTTAGCGCCTGCATGTCATGCTGCTTTGTAATAACCAGTTGATGAATAAATTACTTCAGATAATGGAAATAACAGTTAGTATGAGTAGTGAATAACTATCCTATTTTTGACATTCTGCAAAAACAGCTAGTTGATGAAAGGTTGAAAGAAAATTGCAAGAATCACGCAAGCTCACAGGCGGCCACAAACAGGCAAATAACAAAAGGATCTCGGAATGCACAACTGGTCGGTGTTTGTCAGTGAAAAAAGATAGTCTGCAAGGGAATCGGAACTCGCCGCATTGAAAGTCAAGCCACAGGTTACAGGTAAGATCCCTTGATAAACCCTAAAAAACAACAACAAAACGATTCTCATGAATCACCACTAAGCCATTTGCTAAGATTTCCCCCATTTTGACATGTGGACCTGTTGGCACTCTTACCCTGACGGTTGTCGATACTTCCAGACACATATTCTGAAGACACTAGCACCAGCAAACCTAATCCTACTTTTAACCGATACTGTTCATCCCGATACCCAACTAAATTGTATGTAGTCAGGATGGCCGAGCGGTCTAAGGCGCTGCGTTCAGGTCGCAGTCTCCCCTGGAGGCGTGGGTTTGAATCCCACTTCTGACAAACCTTTAGCGCCTGCATGTCATGCTGCTTTGTAATAACCAGTTGATGAATAAATTACTTCAGATAATGGAAATAACAGTTAGTATGAGTAGTGAATAACTATCCTGTTTTTGACATTCTGCAAAAACAGCTAGTTGATGAGAGGTTGAAAGAAAATTGCAAGAATCACGCAAGCTCACAGGCGGCCACAAACAGGCAAATAACAAAAGGATCTCGGAATGCACAACTGGTCGGTGTTTGTCAGTGAAAAAAGATAGTCTGCAAGGGAATCGGAACTCGCCGCATTGAAAGTCAAGCCACAGGTTACAGGTAAGATCCCTTGATAAACCCTAAAAAACAACAACAAAACGATTCTCATGAATCACCACTAAGCCATTTGCTAAGATTTCCCCCATTTTGACATGTGGACCTGTTGGCACTCTTACCCTGACGGTTGTCGATACTTCCAGACACATATTCTGAAGACACTAGCACCAGCAAACCTAATCCTACTTTTAACCGATACTGTTCATCCCGATACCCAACTAAATTGTATGTAGTCAGGATGGCCGAGCGGTCTAAGGCGCTGCGTTCAGGTCGCAGTCTCCCCTGGAGGCGTGGGTTCGAATCCCACTTCTGACAAACCTTTAGCGCCTGCATGTCATGCTGCTTTGTAATAACCAGTTGATGAATAAATTACTTCAGATAATGGAAATAACAGTTAGTATGAGTAGTGAATAACTATCCTATTTTTGACATTCTGCAAAAACAGCTAGTTGATGAAAGGTTGAAAGAAAATTGCAAGAATCACGCAAGCTCACAGGCGGCCACAAACAGGCAAATAACAAAAGGATCTCGGAATGCACAACTGGTCGGTGTTTGTCAGTGAAAAAAGATAGTCTGCAAGGGAATCGGAACTCGCCGCATTGAAAGTCAAGCCACAGGTTACAGGTAAGATCCCTTGATAAACCCTAAAAAACAACAACAAAACGATTCTCATGAATCACCACTAAGCCATTTGCTAAGATTTCCCCCATTTTGACATGTGGACCTGTTGGCACTCTTACCCTGACGGTTGTCGATACTTCCAGACACATATTCTGAAGACACTAGCACCAGCAAACCTAATCCTACTTTTAACCGATACTGTTCATCCCGATACCCAACTAAATTGTATGTAGTCAGGATGGCCGAGCGGTCTAAGGCGCTGCGTTCAGGTCGCAGTCTCCCCTGGAGGCGTGGGTTTGAATCCCACTTCTGACAAACCTTTAGCGCCTGCATGTCATAATGCTTTGTAATAACCAGTTGATGAATAAATTACTTCAGATAATGGAAATAACAGTTAGTATGAGTAGTGAATAACTATCCTGTTTTTGACATTCTGCAAAAACAGCTAGTTGATGAGAGGTTGAAAGAAAATTGCAAGAATCACGCAAGCTCACAGGCGGCCACAAACAGGCAAATAACAAAAGGATCTCGGAATGGACAACTGGTCGGTGTTTGTCAGTGAAAAAAGATAGTCTGCAAGGGAATCGGAACTCGCCGCATTGAAAGTCAAGCCACAGGTTACAGGTAAGATCCCTTGATAAACCCTAAAAAAAAAAAAAAAACGATTCTCATGAATCACCACTAAGCCATTTGCTAAGATTTCCCCCATTTTGACATGTGGACCTGTTGGCACTCTTACCCTGACGGTTGTGGATACTTCCAGACACATATTCTGAAGACACTAGCACCAGCAAACCTAATCCTACTTTTAACCGATACTGTTCATCCCGATACCCAACTAAATTGTATGTAGTCAGGATGGCCGAGCGGTCTAAGGCGCTGCGTTCAGGTCGCAGTCTCCCCTGGAGGCGTGGGTTCGAATCCCACTTCTGACAAACCTTTAGCGCCTGCATGTCATGCTGCTTTGTAATAACCAGTTGATGAATAAATTACTTCAGATAATGGAAATAACAGTTAGTATGAGTAGTGAATAACTATCCTATTTTTGACATTCTGCAAAAACAGCTAGTTGATGAGAGGTTGAAAGAAAATTGCAAGAATCACGCAAGCTCACAGGCGGCCACAAACAGGCAAATAACAAAAGGATCTCGGAATGCACAACTGGTCGGTGTTTGTCAGTGAAAAAAGATAGTCTGCAAGGGAATCGGAACTCGCCGCATTGAAAGTCAAGCCACAGGTTACAGGTAAGATCCCTTGATAAACCCTAAAAAACAACAACAAAACGATTCTCATGAATCACCACTAAGCCATTTGCTAAGATTTCCCCCATTTTGACATGTGGACCTGTTGGCACTCTTACCCTGACGGTTGTCGATACTTCCAGACACATATTCTGAAGACACTAGCACCAGCAAACCTAATCTTACTTTTAACCGATACTGTTCATCCCGATACCCAACTACATTGTATGTAGTCAGGATGGCCGAGCGGTCTAAGGCGCTGCGTTCAGGTCGCAGTCTCCCCTGGAGGCGTGGGTTCGAATCCCACTTCTGACAAACCTTTAGCGCCTGCATGTCATGCTGCTTTGTAATAACCAGTTGATGAATAAATTACTTCAGATAATGGAAATAACAGTTAGTATGAGTAGTGAATAACTATCCTATTTTTGACATTCTGCAAAAACAGCTAGTTGATGAGATGTTGAAAGAAAATTGCAAGAATCACGCAAGCTCACAGGCGGCCACAAACAGGCAAATAACAAAAGGATCTCGGAATGGACAACTGGTCGGTGTTTGTCAGTGAAAAAATATAGTCTGCAAGGGAATCGGAACTCGCCGCATTGAAAGTCAAGCCACAGGTTACAGGTAAGATCCCTTGATAAACCCTAAAAAACAACAACAAAACGATTCTCATGAATCACCACTAAGCCATTTGCTAAGATTTCCCCCATTTTGACATGTGGACCTGTTGGCACTCTTACCCTGACGGTTGTCGATACTTCCAGACACATATTCTGAAGACACTAGCACCAGCAAACCTAATCCTACTTTTAACCGATACTGTTCATCCCGATACCCAACTAAATTGTATGTAGTCAGGATGGCCGAGCGGTCTAAGGCGCTGCGTTCAGGTCGCAGTCTCCCCTGGAGGCGTGGGTTCGAATCCCACTTCTGACAAACCTTTAGCGCCTGCATGTCATGCTGCTTTGTAATAACCAGTTGATGAATAAATTACTTCAGATAATGGAAATAACAGTTAGTATGAGTAGTGAATAACTATCCTATTTTTGACATTCTGCAAAAACAGCTAGTTGATGAGATGTTGAAAGAAAATTGCAAGAATCACGCAAGCTCACAGGCGGCCACAAACAGGCAAATAACAAAAGGATCTCGGAATGGACAACTGGTCGGTGTTTGTCAGTGAAAAAATATAGTCTGCAAGGGAATCGGAACTCGCCGCATTGAAAGTCAAGCCACAGGTTACAGGTAAGATCCCTTGATAAACCCTAAAAAAAAAAAAAAAACGATTCTCATGAATCACCACTAAGCCATTTGCTAAGATTTCCCCCATTTTGACATGTGGACCTGTTGGCACTCTTACCCTGACGGTTGTGGATACTTCCAGACACATATTCTGAAGACACTAGCACCAGCAAACCTAATCCTACTTTTAACCGATACTGTTCATCCCGATACCCAACTAAATTGTATGTAGTCAGGATGGCCGAGCGGTCTAAGGCGCTGCGTTCAGGTCGCAGTCTCCCCTGGAGGCGTGGGTTCGAATCCCACTTCTGACAAACCTTTAGCGCCTGCATGTCATGCTGCTTTGTAATAACCAGTTGATGAATAAATTACTTCAGATAATGGAAATAACAGTTAGTATGAGTAGTGAATAACTATCCTATTTTTGACATTCTGCAAAAACAGCTAGTTGATGAGATGTTGAAAGAAAATTGCAAGAATCACGCAAGCTCACAGGCGGCCACAAACAGGCAAATAACAAAAGGATCTCGGAATGGACAACTGGTCGGTGTTTGTCAGTGAAAAAATATAGTCTGCAAGGGAATCGGAACTCGCCGCATTGAAAGTCAAGCCACAGGTTACAGGTAAGATCCCTTGATAAACCCTAAAAAAAAAAAAAAACGATTCTCATGAATCACCACTAAGCCATTTGCTAAGATTTCCCCCATTTTGACATGTGGACCTGTTGGCACTCTTACCCTGACGGTTGTGGATACTTCCAGACACATATTCTGAAGACACTAGCACCAGCAAACCTAATCCTACTTTTAACCGATACTGTTCATCCCGATACCCAACTAAATTGTATGTAGTCAGGATGGCCGAGCGGTCTAAGGCGCTGCGTTCAGGTCGCAGTCTCCCCTGGAGGCGTGGGTTCGAATCCCACTTCTGACAAACCTTTAGCGCCTGCATGTCATGCTGCTTTGTAATAACCAGTTGATGAATAAATTACTTCAGATAATGGAAATAACAGTTAGTATGAGTAGTGAATAACTATCCTATTTTTGACATTCTGCAAAAACAGCTAGTTGATGAGATGTTGAAAGAAAATTGCAAGAATCACGCAAGCTCACAGGCGGCCACAAACAGGCAAATAACAAAAGGATCTCGGAATGGACAACTGGTCGGTGTTTGTCAGTGAAAAAATATAGTCTGCAAGGGAATCGGAACTCGCCGCATTGAAAGTCAAGCCACAGGTTACAGGTAAGATCCCTTGATAAACCCTAAAAAAAATAAAAAAACGATTCTCATGAATCACCACTAAGCCATTTGCTAAGATTTCCCCCATTTTGACATGTGGACCTGTTGGCACTCTTACCCTGACGGTTGTGGATACTTCCAGACACATATTCTGAAGACACTAGCACCAGCAAACCTAATCCTACTTTTAACCGATACTGTTCATCCCGATACCCAACTAAATTGTATGTAGTCAGGATGGCCGAGCGGTCTAAGGCGCTGCGTTCAGGTCGCAGTCTCCCCTGGAGGCGTGGGTTCGAATCCCACTTCTGACAAACCTTTAGCGCCTGCATGTCATGCTGCTTTGTAATAACCAGTTGATGAATAAATTACTTCAGATAATGGAAATAACAGTTAGTATGAGTAGTGAATAACTATCCTATTTTTGACATTCTGCAAAAACAGCTAGTTGATGAAAGGTTGAAAGAAAATTGCAAGAATCACGCAAGCTCACAGGCGGCCACAAACAGGCAAATAACAAAAGGATCTCGGAATGCACAACTGGTCGGTGTTTGTCAGTGAAAAAAGATAGTCTGCAAGGGAATCGGAACTCGCCGCATTGAAAGTCAAGCCACAGGTTACAGGTAAGATCCCTTGATAAACCCTAAAAAACAACAACAAAACGATTCTCATGAATCACCACTAAGCCATTTGCTAAGATTTCCCCCATTTTGACATGTGGACCTGTTGGCACTCTTACCCTGACGGTTGTCGATACTTCCAGACACATATTCTGAAGACACTAGCACCAGCAAACCTAATCCTACTTTTAACCGATACTGTTCATCCCGATACCCAACTAAATTGTATGTAGTCAGGATGGCCGAGCGGTCTAAGGCGCTGCGTTCAGGTCGCAGTCTCCCCTGGAGGCGTGGGTTTGAATCCCACTTCTGACAAACCTTTAGCGCCTGCATGTCATGCTGCTTTGTAATAACCAGTTGATGAATAAATTACTTCAGATAATGGAAATAACAGTTAGTATGAGTAGTGAATAACTATCCTGTTTTTGACATTCTGCAAAAACAGCTAGTTGATGAGAGGTTGAAAGAAAATTGCAAGAATCACGCAAGCTCACAGGCGGCCACAAACAGGCAAATAACAAAAGAATCTCGGAATGGACAACTGGTCGGTGTTTGTCAGTGAAAAAAGATAGTCTGCAAGGGAATCGGAACTCGCCGCATTGAAAGTCAAGCCACAGGTTACAGGTAAGATCCCTTGATAAACCCTAAAAAAAAAAAAAAAAACGATTCTCATGAATCACCACTAAGCCATTTGCTAAGATTTCCCCCATTTTGACATGTGGACCTGTTGGCACTCTTACCCTGACGGTTGTCGATACTTCCAGACACATATTCTGAAGACACTAGCACCAGCAAACCTAATCCTACTTTTAACCGATACTGTTCATCCCGATACCCAACTAAATTGTATGTAGTCAGGATGGCCGAGCGGTCTAAGGCGCTGCGTTCAGGTCGCAGTCTCCCCTGGAGGCGTGGGTTCGAATCCCACTTCTGACAAACCTTTAGCGCCTGCATGTCATGCTGCTTTGTAATAACCAGTTGATGAATAAATTACTTCAGATAATGGAAATAACAGTTAGTATGAGTAGTGAATAACTATCCTGTTTTTGACATTCTGCAAAAACAGCTAGTTGATGAGAGGTTGAAAGAAAATTGCAAGAATCACGCAAGCTCACAGGCGGCCACAAACAGGCAAATAACAAAAGGATCTCGGAATGGACAACTGGTCGGTGTTTGTCAGTGAAAAAAGATAGTCTGCAAGGGAATCGGAACTCGCCGCATTGAAAGTCAAGCCACAGGTTACAGGTAAGATCCCTTGATAAACCCTAAAAAACAACAACAAAACGATTCTCATGAATCACCACTAAGCCATTTGCTAAGATTTCCCCCATTTTGACATGTGGACCTGTTGGCACTCTTACCCTGACGGTTGTCGATACTTCCAGACACATATTCTGAAGACACTAGCACCAGCAAACCTAATCCTACTTTTAACCGATACTGTTCATCCCGATACCCAACTACATTGTATGTAGTCAGGATGGCCGAGCGGTCTAAGGCGCTGCGTTCAGGTCGCAGTCTCCCCTGGAGGCGTGGGTTTGAATCCCACTTCTGACAAAACTTTAGCGCCTGCATGTCATGCTGCTTTGTAATAACCAGTTGATGAATAAATTACTTCAGATAATGGAAATAACAGTTAGTATGAGTAGTGAATAACTATCCTGTTTTTGACATTCTGCAAAAACAGCTAGTTGATGAGAGGTTGAAAGAAAATTGCAAGAATCACGCAAGCTCACAGGCGGCCACAAACAGGCAAATAACAAAATAATCTCGGAATGGACAACTGGTCGGTGTTTGTCAGTGAAAAAAGATAGTCTGCAAGGGAATCGGAACTCGCCGCATTGAAAGTCAAGCCACAGGTTACAGGTAAGATCCCTTGATAAACCCTAAAAAACAACAACAAAACGATTCTCATGAATCACCACTAAGCCATTTGCTAAGATTTCCCCCATTTTGACATGTGGACCTGTTGGCACTCTTACCCTGACGGTTGTCGATACTTCCAGACACATATTCTGAAGACACTAGCACCAGCAAACCTAATCCTACTTTTAACCGATACTGTTCATCCCGATACCCAACTAAATTGTATGTAGTCAGGATGGCCGAGCGGTCTAAGGCGCTGCGTTCAGGTCGCAGTCTCCCCTGGAGGCGTGGGTTCGAATCCCACTTCTGACAAACCTTTAGCGCCTGCATGTCATGCTGCTTTGTAATAACCAGTTGATGAATAAATTACTTCAGATAATGGAAATAACAGTTAGTATGAGTAGTGAATAACTATCCTATTTTTGACATTCTGCAAAAACAGCTAGTTGATGAAAGGTTGAAAGAAAATTGCAAGAATCACGCAAGCTCACAGGCGGCCACAAACAGGCAAATAACAAAAGGATCTCGGAATGCACAACTGGTCGGTGTTTGTCAGTGAAAAAAGATAGTCTGCAAGGGAATCGGAACTCGCCGCATTGAAAGTCAAGCCACAGGTTACAGGTAAGATCCCTTGATAAACCCTAAAAAACAACAACAAAACGATTCTCATGAATCACCACTAAGCCATTTGCTAAGATTTCCCCCATTTTGACATGTGGACCTGTTGGCACTCTTACCCTGACGGTTGTCGATACTTCCAGACACATATTCTGAAGACACTAGCACCAGCAAACCTAATCCTACTTTTAACCGATACTGTTCATCCCGATACCCAACTAAATTGTATGTAGTCAGGATGGCCGAGCGGTCTAAGGCGCTGCGTTCAGGTCGCAGTCTCCCCTGGAGGCGTGGGTTTGAATCCCACTTCTGACAAACCTTTAGCGCCTGCATGTCATAATGCTTTGTAATAACCAGTTGATGAATAAATTACTTCAGATAATGGAAATAACAGTTAGTATGAGTAGTGAATAACTATCCTGTTTTTGACATTCTGCAAAAACAGCTAGTTGATGAGAGGTTGAAAGAAAATTGCAAGAATCACGCAAGCTCACAGGCGGCCACAAACAGGCAAATAACAAAAGGATCTCGGAATGGACAACTGGTCGGTGTTTGTCAGTGAAAAAAGATAGTCTGCAAGGGAATCGGAACTCGCCGCATTGAAAGTCAAGCCACAGGTTACAGGTAAGATCCCTTGATAAACCCTAAAAAAAAAAAAAAAACGATTCTCATGAATCACCACTAAGCCATTTGCTAAGATTTCCCCCATTTTGACATGTGGACCTGTTGGCACTCTTACCCTGACGGTTGTGGATACTTCCAGACACATATTCTGAAGACACTAGCACCAGCAAACCTAATCCTACTTTTAACCGATACTGTTCATCCCGATACCCAACTAAATTGTATGTAGTCAGGATGGCCGAGCGGTCTAAGGCGCTGCGTTCAGGTCGCAGTCTCCCCTGGAGGCGTGGGTTCGAATCCCACTTCTGACAAACCTTTAGCGCCTGCATGTCATGCTGCTTTGTAATAACCAGTTGATGAATAAATTACTTCAGATAATGGAAATAACAGTTAGTATGAGTAGTGAATAACTATCCTATTTTTGACATTCTGCAAAAACAGCTAGTTGATGAGAGGTTGAAAGAAAATTGCAAGAATCACGCAAGCTCACAGGCGGCCACAAACAGGCAAATAACAAAAGGATCTCGGAATGCACAACTGGTCGGTGTTTGTCAGTGAAAAAAGATAGTCTGCAAGGGAATCGGAACTCGCCGCATTGAAAGTCAAGCCACAGGTTACAGGTAAGATCCCTTGATAAACCCTAAAAAACAACAACAAAACGATTCTCATGAATCACCACTAAGCCATTTGCTAAGATTTCCCCCATTTTGACATGTGGACCTGTTGGCACTCTTACCCTGACGGTTGTCGATACTTCCAGACACATATTCTGAAGACACTAGCACCAGCAAACCTAATCTTACTTTTAACCGATACTGTTCATCCCGATACCCAACTACATTGTATGTAGTCAGGATGGCCGAGCGGTCTAAGGCGCTGCGTTCAGGTCGCAGTCTCCCCTGGAGGCGTGGGTTCGAATCCCACTTCTGACAAACCTTTAGCGCCTGCATGTCATGCTGCTTTGTAATAACCAGTTGATGAATAAATTACTTCAGATAATGGAAATAACAGTTAGTATGAGTAGTGAATAACTATCCTATTTTTGACATTCTGCAAAAACAGCTAGTTGATGAGATGTTGAAAGAAAATTGCAAGAATCACGCAAGCTCACAGGCGGCCACAAACAGGCAAATAACAAAAGGATCTCGGAATGGACAACTGGTCGGTGTTTGTCAGTGAAAAAATATAGTCTGCAAGGGAATCGGAACTCGCCGCATTGAAAGTCAAGCCACAGGTTACAGGTAAGATCCCTTGATAAACCCTAAAAAACAACAACAAAACGATTCTCATGAATCACCACTAAGCCATTTGCTAAGATTTCCCCCATTTTGACATGTGGACCTGTTGGCACTCTTACCCTGACGGTTGTCGATACTTCCAGACACATATTCTGAAGACACTAGCACCAGCAAACCTAATCCTACTTTTAACCGATACTGTTCATCCCGATACCCAACTAAATTGTATGTAGTCAGGATGGCCGAGCGGTCTAAGGCGCTGCGTTCAGGTCGCAGTCTCCCCTGGAGGCGTGGGTTCGAATCCCACTTCTGACAAACCTTTAGCGCCTGCATGTCATGCTGCTTTGTAATAACCAGTTGATGAATAAATTACTTCAGATAATGGAAATAACAGTTAGTATGAGTAGTGAATAACTATCCTATTTTTGACATTCTGCAAAAACAGCTAGTTGATGAGATGTTGAAAGAAAATTGCAAGAATCACGCAAGCTCACAGGCGGCCACAAACAGGCAAATAACAAAAGGATCTCGGAATGGACAACTGGTCGGTGTTTGTCAGTGAAAAAATATAGTCTGCAAGGGAATCGGAACTCGCCGCATTGAAAGTCAAGCCACAGGTTACAGGTAAGATCCCTTGATAAACCCTAAAAAAAAAAAAAAAACGATTCTCATGAATCACCACTAAGCCATTTGCTAAGATTTCCCCCATTTTGACATGTGGACCTGTTGGCACTCTTACCCTGACGGTTGTGGATACTTCCAGACACATATTCTGAAGACACTAGCACCAGCAAACCTAATCCTACTTTTAACCGATACTGTTCATCCCGATACCCAACTAAATTGTATGTAGTCAGGATGGCCGAGCGGTCTAAGGCGCTGCGTTCAGGTCGCAGTCTCCCCTGGAGGCGTGGGTTCGAATCCCACTTCTGACAAACCTTTAGCGCCTGCATGTCATGCTGCTTTGTAATAACCAGTTGATGAATAAATTACTTCAGATAATGGAAATAACAGTTAGTATGAGTAGTGAATAACTATCCTATTTTTGACATTCTGCAAAAACAGCTAGTTGATGAGATGTTGAAAGAAAATTGCAAGAATCACGCAAGCTCACAGGCGGCCACAAACAGGCAAATAACAAAAGGATCTCGGAATGGACAACTGGTCGGTGTTTGTCAGTGAAAAAATATAGTCTGCAAGGGAATCGGAACTCGCCGCATTGAAAGTCAAGCCACAGGTTACAGGTAAGATCCCTTGATAAACCCTAAAAAAAAAAAAAAAACGATTCTCATGAATCACCACTAAGCCATTTGCTAAGATTTCCCCCATTTTGACATGTGGACCTGTTGGCACTCTTACCCTGACGGTTGTGGATACTTCCAGACACATATTCTGAAGACACTAGCACCAGCAAACCTAATCCTACTTTTAACCGATACTGTTCATCCCGATACCCAACTAAATTGTATGTAGTCAGGATGGCCGAGCGGTCTAAGGCGCTGCGTTCAGGTCGCAGTCTCCCCTGGAGGCGTGGGTTCGAATCCCACTTCTGACAAACCTTTAGCGCCTGCATGTCATGCTGCTTTGTAATAACCAGTTGATGAATAAATTACTTCAGATAATGGAAATAACAGTTAGTATGAGTAGTGAATAACTATCCTATTTTTGACATTCTGCAAAAACAGCTAGTTGATGAGATGTTGAAAGAAAATTGCAAGAATCACGCAAGCTCACAGGCGGCCACAAACAGGCAAATAACAAAAGGATCTCGGAATGGACAACTGGTCGGTGTTTGTCAGTGAAAAAATATAGTCTGCAAGGGAATCGGAACTCGCCGCATTGAAAGTCAAGCCACAGGTTACAGGTAAGATCCCTTGATAAACCCTAAAAAAAATAAAAAAACGATTCTCATGAATCACCACTAAGCCATTTGCTAAGATTTCCCCCATTTTGACATGTGGACCTGTTGGCACTCTTACCCTGACGGTTGTGGATACTTCCAGACACATATTCTGAAGACACTAGCACCAGCAAACCTAATCCTACTTTTAACCGATACTGTTCATCCCGATACCCAACTAAATTGTATGTAGTCAGGATGGCCGAGCGGTCTAAGGCGCTGCGTTCAGGTCGCAGTCTCCCCTGGAGGCGTGGGTTCGAATCCCACTTCTGACAAACCTTTAGCGCCTGCATGTCATGCTGCTTTGTAATAACCAGTTGATGAATAAATTACTTCAGATAATGGAAATAACAGTTAGTATGAGTAGTGAATAACTATCCTATTTTTGACATTCTGCAAAAACAGCTAGTTGATGAAAGGTTGAAAGAAAATTGCAAGAATCACGCAAGCTCACAGGCGGCCACAAACAGGCAAATAACAAAAGGATCTCGGAATGCACAACTGGTCGGTGTTTGTCAGTGAAAAAAGATAGTCTGCAAGGGAATCGGAACTCGCCGCATTGAAAGTCAAGCCACAGGTTACAGGTAAGATCCCTTGATAAACCCTAAAAAACAACAACAAAACGATTCTCATGAATCACCACTAAGCCATTTGCTAAGATTTCCCCCATTTTGACATGTGGACCTGTTGGCACTCTTACCCTGACGGTTGTCGATACTTCCAGACACATATTCTGAAGACACTAGCACCAGCAAACCTAATCCTACTTTTAACCGATACTGTTCATCCCGATACCCAACTAAATTGTATGTAGTCAGGATGGCCGAGCGGTCTAAGGCGCTGCGTTCAGGTCGCAGTCTCCCCTGGAGGCGTGGGTTTGAATCCCACTTCTGACAAACCTTTAGCGCCTGCATGTCATGCTGCTTTGTAATAACCAGTTGATGAATAAATTACTTCAGATAATGGAAATAACAGTTAGTATGAGTAGTGAATAACTATCCTGTTTTTGACATTCTGCAAAAACAGCTAGTTGATGAGAGGTTGAAAGAAAATTGCAAGAATCACGCAAGCTCACAGGCGGCCACAAACAGGCAAATAACAAAAGAATCTCGGAATGGACAACTGGTCGGTGTTTGTCAGTGAAAAAAGATAGTCTGCAAGGGAATCGGAACTCGCCGCATTGAAAGTCAAGCCACAGGTTACAGGTAAGATCCCTTGATAAACCCTAAAAAAAAAAAAAAAAACGATTCTCATGAATCACCACTAAGCCATTTGCTAAGATTTCCCCCATTTTGACATGTGGACCTGTTGGCACTCTTACCCTGACGGTTGTCGATACTTCCAGACACATATTCTGAAGACACTAGCACCAGCAAACCTAATCCTACTTTTAACCGATACTGTTCATCCCGATACCCAACTAAATTGTATGTAGTCAGGATGGCCGAGCGGTCTAAGGCGCTGCGTTCAGGTCGCAGTCTCCCCTGGAGGCGTGGGTTCGAATCCCACTTCTGACAAACCTTTAGCGCCTGCATGTCATGCTGCTTTGTAATAACCAGTTGATGAATAAATTACTTCAGATAATGGAAATAACAGTTAGTATGAGTAGTGAATAACTATCCTGTTTTTGACATTCTGCAAAAACAGCTAGTTGATGAGAGGTTGAAAGAAAATTGCAAGAATCACGCAAGCTCACAGGCGGCCACAAACAGGCAAATAACAAAAGGATCTCGGAATGGACAACTGGTCGGTGTTTGTCAGTGAAAAAAGATAGTCTGCAAGGGAATCGGAACTCGCCGCATTGAAAGTCAAGCCACAGGTTACAGGTAAGATCCCTTGATAAACCCTAAAAAACAACAACAAAACGATTCTCATGAATCACCACTAAGCCATTTGCTAAGATTTCCCCCATTTTGACATGTGGACCTGTTGGCACTCTTACCCTGACGGTTGTCGATACTTCCAGACACATATTCTGAAGACACTAGCACCAGCAAACCTAATCCTACTTTTAACCGATACTGTTCATCCCGATACCCAACTACATTGTATGTAGTCAGGATGGCCGAGCGGTCTAAGGCGCTGCGTTCAGGTCGCAGTCTCCCCTGGAGGCGTGGGTTTGAATCCCACTTCTGACAAAACTTTAGCGCCTGCATGTCATGCTGCTTTGTAATAACCAGTTGATGAATAAATTACTTCAGATAATGGAAATAACAGTTAGTATGAGTAGTGAATAACTATCCTGTTTTTGACATTCTGCAAAAACAGCTAGTTGATGAGAGGTTGAAAGAAAATTGCAAGAATCACGCAAGCTCACAGGCGGCCACAAACAGGCAAATAACAAAATAATCTCGGAATGGACAACTGGTCGGTGTTTGTCAGTGAAAAAAGATAGTCTGCAAGGGAATCGGAACTCGCCACATTGAAAGTCAAGCCACAGGTTACAGGTAAGATCCCTTGATAAACCCTAAAAAAAAAAAAAAAAACGATTCTCATGAATCACCACTAAGCCATTTGCTAAGATTTCCCCCATTTTGACATGTGGACCTGTTGGCACTCTTACCCTGACGGTTGTCGATACTTCCAGACACATATTCTGAAGACACTAGCACCAGCAAACCTAATCCTACTTTTAACCGATACTGTTCATCCCGATACCCAACTAAATTGTATGTAGTCAGGATGGCCGAGCGGTCTAAGGCGCTGCGTTCAGGTCGCAGTCTCCCCTGGAGGCGTGGGTTCGAATCCCACTTCTGACAAACCTTTAGCGCCTGCATGTCATGCTGCTTTGTAATAACCAGTTGATGAATAAATTACTTCAGATAATGGAAATAACAGTTAGTATGAGTAGTGAATAACTATCCTGTTTTTGACATTCTGCAAAAACAGCTAGTTGATGAGAGGTTGAAAGAAAATTGCAAGAATCACGCAAGCTCACAGGCGGCCACAAACAGGCAAATAACAAAAGGATCTCGGAATGGACAACTGGTCGGTGTTTGTCAGTGAAAAAAGATAGTCTGCAAGGGAATCGGAACTCGCCGCATTGAAAGTCAAGCCACAGGTTACAGGTAAGATCCCTTGATAAACCCTAAAAAAAAAAAAAAAAACGATTCTCATGAATCACCACTAAGCCATTTGCTAAGATTTCCCCCATTTTGACATGTGGACCTGTTGGCACTCTTACCCTGACGGTTGTCGATACTTCCAGACACATATTCTGAAGACACTAGCACCAGCAAACCTAATCCTACTTTTAACCGATACTGTTCATCCCGATACCCAACTAAATTTTATGTAGTCAGGATGGCCGAGTGGTCTAAGGCGCTGCGTTCAGGTCGCAGTCTCCCCTGGAGGCGTGGGTTCGAATCCCACTTCTGACAAACCTTTAGCGCCTGCATGTCATGCTGCTTTGTAATAACCAGTTGATGAATAAATTACTTCAGATAATGGAAATAACAGTTAGTATGAGTAGTGAATAACTATCCTATTTTTGACATTCTGCAAAAACAGCTAGTTGATGAAAGGTTGAAAGAAAATTGCAAGAATCACGCAAGCTCACAGGCGGCCACAAACAGGCAAATAACAAAAGGATCTCGGAATGCACAACTGGTCGGTGTTTGTCAGTGAAAAAAGATAGTCTGCAAGGGAATCGGAACTCGCCGCATTGAAAGTCAAGCCACAGGTTACAGGTAAGATCCCTTGATAAACCCTAAAAAACAACAACAAAACGATTCTCATGAATCACCACTAAGCCATTTGCTAAGATTTCCCCCATTTTGACATGTGGACCTGTTGGCACTCTTACCCTGACGGTTGTCGATACTTCCAGACACATATTCTGAAGACACTAGCACCAGCAAACCTAATCCTACTTTTAACCGATACTGTTCATCCCGATACCCAACTAAATTGTATGTAGTCAGGATGGCCGAGCGGTCTAAGGCGCTGCGTTCAGGTCGCAGTCTCCCCTGGAGGCGTGGGTTTGAATCCCACTTCTGACAAACCTTTAGCGCCTGCATGTCATGCTGCTTTGTAATAACCAGTTGATGAATAAATTACTTCAGATAATGGAAATAACAGTTAGTATGAGTAGTGAATAACTATCCTGTTTTTGACATTCTGCAAAAACAGCTAGTTGATGAGAGGTTGAAAGAAAATTGCAAGAATCACGCAAGCTCACAGGCGGCCACAAACAGGCAAATAACAAAAGGATCTCGGAATGCACAACTGGTCGGTGTTTGTCAGTGAAAAAAGATAGTCTGCAAGGGAATCGGAACTCGCCGCATTGAAAGTCAAGCCACAGGTTACAGGTAAGATCCCTTGATAAACCCTAAAAAACAACAACAAAACGATTCTCATGAATCACCACTAAGCCATTTGCTAAGATTTCCCCCATTTTGACATGTGGACCTGTTGGCACTCTTACCCTGACGGTTGTCGATACTTCCAGACACATATTCTGAAGACACTAGCACCAGCAAACCTAATCCTACTTTTAACCGATACTGTTCATCCCGATACCCAACTAAATTGTATGTAGTCAGGATGGCCGAGCGGTCTAAGGCGCTGCGTTCAGGTCGCAGTCTCCCCTGGAGGCGTGGGTTCGAATCCCACTTCTGACAAACCTTTAGCGCCTGCATGTCATAATGCTTTGTAATAACCAGTTGATGAATAAATTACTTCAGATAATGGAAATAACAGTTAGTATGAGTAGTGAATAACTATCCTGTTTTTGACATTCTGCAAAAACAGCTAGTTGATGAGAGGTTGAAAGAAAATTGCAAGAATCACGCAAGCTCACAGGCGGCCACAAACAGGCAAATAACAAAAGGATCTCGGAATGGACAACTGGTCGGTGTTTGTCAGTGAAAAAAGATAGTCTGCAAGGGAATCGGAACTCGCCGCATTGAAAGTCAAGCCACAGGTTACAGGTAAGATCCCTTGATAAACCCTAAAAAAAAAAAAAAAAACGATTCTCATGAATCACCACTAAGCCATTTGCTAAGATTTCCCCCATTTTGACATGTGGACCTGTTGGCACTCTTACCCTGACGGTTGTCGATACTTCCAGACACATATTCTGAAGACACTAGCACCAGCAAACCTAATCCTACTTTTAACCGATACTGTTCATCCCGATACCCAACTAAATTGTATGTAGTCAGGATGGCCGAGTGGTCTAAGGCGCTGCGTTCAGGTCCTAGTCTCCCCTGGAGGCGTGGGTTCGAATCCCACTTCTGACAAACCTTTAGCGCCTGCATGTCATGCTGCTTTGTAATAACCAGTTGATGAATAAATTACTTCAGATAATGGAAATAACAGTTAGTATGAGTAGTGAATAACTATCCTGTTTTTGACATTCTGCAAAAACAGCTAGTTTATGAGAGGTTGAAAGAAAATTGCAAGAATCACGCAAGCTCACAGGCGGCCACAAACAGGCAAATAACAAAAGGATCTCGGAATGGACAACTGGTCGGTGTTTGTCAGTGAAAAAAGATAGTCTGCAAGGGAATCGGAACTCGCCGCATTGAAAGTCAAGCCACAGGTTACAGGTAAGATCCCTTGATAAACCCTAAAAAAAGAAAAAAAAACGATTCTCATGAATCACCACTAAGCCATTTGCTAAGATTTCCCCCATTTTGACATGTGGACCTGTTGGCACTCTTACCCTGACGGTTGTCGATACTTCCAGACACATATTCTGAAGACACTAGCACCAGCAAACCTAATCCTACTTTTAACCGATACTGTTCATCCCGATACCCAACTAAATTGTATGTAGTCAGGATGGCCGAGCGGTCTAAGGCGCTGCGTTCAGGTCGCAGTCTCCCCTGGAGGCGTGGGTTCGAATCCCACTTCTGACAAACCTTTAGCGCCTGCATGTCATGCTGCTTTGTAATAACCAGTTGATGAATAAATTACTTCAGATAATGGAAATAACAGTTAGTATGAGTAGTGAATAACTATCCTATTTTTGACATTCTGCAAAAACAGCTAGTTGATGAGATGTTGAAAGAAAATTGCAAGAATCACGCAAGCTCACAGGCGGCCACAAACAGGCAAATAACAAAAGGATCTCGGAATGCACAACTGGTCGGTGTTTGTCAGTGAAAAAAGATAGTCTGCAAGGGAATCGGAACTCGCCGCATTGAAAGTCAAGCCACAGGTTACAGGTAAGATCCCTTGATAAACCCTAAAAAACAACAACAAAACGATTCTCATGAATCACCACTAAGCCATTTGCTAAGATTTCCCCCATTTTGACATGTGGACCTGTTGGCACTCTTACCCTGACGGTTGTCGATACTTCCAGACACATATTCTGAAGACACTAGCACCAGCAAACCTAATCCTACTTTTAACCGATACTGTTCATCCCGATACCCAACTAAATTGTATGTAGTCAGGATGGCCGAGCGGTCTAAGGCGCTGCGTTCAGGTCGCAGTCTCCCCTGGAGGCGTGGGTTCGAATCCCACTTCTGACAAACCTTTAGCGCCTGCATGTCATGCTGCTTTGTAATAACCAGTTGATGAATAAATTACTTCAGATAATGGAAATAACAGTTAGTATGAGTAGTGAATAACTATCCTATTTTTGACATTCTGCAAAAACAGCTAGTTGATGAGATGTTGAAAGAAAATTGCAAGAATCACGCAAGCTCACAGGCGGCCACAAACAGGCAAATAACAAAAGGATCTCGGAATGGACAACTGGTCGGTGTTTGTCAGTGAAAAAATATAGTCTGCAAGGGAATCGGAACTCGCCGCATTGAAAGTCAAGCCACAGGTTACAGGTAAGATCCCTTGATAAACCCTAAAAAACAACAACAAAACGATTCTCATGAATCACCACTAAGCCATTTGCTAAGATTTCCCCCATTTTGACATGTGGACCTGTTGGCACTCTTACCCTGACGGTTGTCGATACTTCCAGACACATATTCTGAAGACACTAGCACCAGCAAACCTAATCCTACTTTTAACCGATACTGTTCATCCCGATACCCAACTAAATTGTATGTAGTCAGGATGGCCGAGTGGTCTAAGGCGCTGTGTTCAGGTCGCAGTCTCCCCTGTAGGCGTGGGTTCGAATCCCACTTCTGACAAACCTTTAGCGCCTGCATGTCATGCTGCTTTGTAATAACCAGTTGATGAATAAATTACTTCAGATAATGGAAATAACAGTTAGTATGAGTAGTGAATAACTATCCTATTTTTGACATTCTGCAAAAACAGCTAGTTGATGAGATGTTGAAAGAAAATTGCAAGAATCACGCAAGCTCACAGGCGGCCACAAACAGGCAAATAACAAAAGGATCTCGGAATGGACAACTGGTCGGTGTTTGTCAGTGAAAAAATATAGTCTGCAAGGGAATCGGAACTCGCCGCATTGAAAGTCAAGCCACAGGTTACAGGTAAGATCCCTTGATAAACCCTAAAAAAAAAAAAAAAACGATTCTCATGAATCACCACTAAGCCATTTGCTAAGATTTCCCCCATTTTGACATGTGGACCTGTTGGCACTCTTACCCTGACGGTTGTGGATACTTCCAGACACATATTCTGAAGACACTAGCACCAGCAAACCTAATCCTACTTTTAACCGATACTGTTCATCCCGATACCCAACTAAATTGTATGTAGTCAGGATGGCCGAGCGGTCTAAGGCGCTGCGTTCAGGTCGCAGTCTCCCCTGGAGGCGTGGGTTCGAATCCCACTTCTGACAAACCTTTAGCGCCTGCATGTCATGCTGCTTTGTAATAACCAGTTGATGAATAAATTACTTCAGATAATGGAAATAACAGTTAGTATGAGTAGTGAATAACTATCCTATTTTTGACATTCTGCAAAAACAGCTAGTTGATGAGAGGTTGAAAGAAAATTGCAAGAATCACGCAAGCTCACAGGCGGCCACAAACAGGCAAATAACAAAAGGATCTCGGAATGCACAACTGGTCGGTGTTTGTCAGTGAAAAAAGATAGTCTGCAAGGGAATCGGAACTCGCCGCATTGAAAGTCAAGCCACAGGTTACAGGTAAGATCCCTTGATAAACCCTAAAAAACAACAACAAAACGATTCTCATGAATCACCACTAAGCCATTTGCTAAGATTTCCCCCATTTTGACATGTGGACCTGTTGGCACTCTTACCCTGACGGTTGTCGATACTTCCAGACACATATTCTGAAGACACTAGCACCAGCAAACCTAATCCTACTTTTAACCGATACTGTTCATCCCGATACCCAACTAAATTGTATGTAGTCAGGATGGCCGAGCGGTCTAAGGCGCTGCGTTCAGGTCGCAGTCTCCCCTGGAGGCGTGGGTTCGAATCCCACTTCTGACAAACCTTTAGCGCCTGCATGTCATGCTGCTTTGTAATAACCAGTTGATGAATAAATTACTTCAGATAATGGAAATAACAGTTAGTATGAGTAGTGAATAACTATCCTATTTTTGACATTCTGCAAAAACAGCTAGTTGATGAGATGTTGAAAGAAAATTGCAAGAATCACGCAAGCTCACAGGCGGCCACAAACAGGCAAATAACAAAAGGATCTCGGAATGGACAACTGGTCGGTGTTTGTCAGTGAAAAAATATAGTCTGCAAGGGAATCGGAACTCGCCGCATTGAAAGTCAAGCCACAGGTTACAGGTAAGATCCCTTGATAAACCCTAAAAAAAAAAAAAAAACGATTCTCATGAATCACCACTAAGCCATTTGCTAAGATTTCCCCCATTTTGACATGTGGACCTGTTGGCACTCTTACCCTGACGGTTGTGGATACTTCCAGACACATATTCTGAAGACACTAGCACCAGCAAACCTAATCCTACTTTTAACCGATACTGTTCATCCCGATACCCAACTAAATTGTATGTAGTCAGGATGGCCGAGCGGTCTAAGGTGCTGCGTTCAGGTCGCAGTCTCCCCTGGAGGCGTGGGTTCGAATCCCACTTCTGACAAACCTTTAGCGCCTGCATGTCATGCTGCTTTGTAATAACCAGTTGATGAATAAATTACTTCAGATAATGGAAATAACAGTTAGTATGAGTAGTGAATAACTATCCTATTTTTGACATTCTGCAAAAACAGCTAGTTGATGAAAGGTTGAAAGAAAATTGCAAGAATCACGCAAGCTCACAGGCGGCCACAAACAGGCAAATAACAAAAGGATCTCGGAATGCACAACTGGTCGGTGTTTGTCAGTGAAAAAAGATAGTCTGCAAGGGAATCGGAACTCGCCGCATTGAAAGTCAAGCCACAGGTTACAGGTAAGATCCCTTGATAAACCCTAAAAAACAACAACAAAACGATTCTCATGAATCACCACTAAGCCATTTGCTAAGATTTCCCCCATTTTGACATGTGGACCTGTTGGCACTCTTACCCTGACGGTTGTGGATACTTCCAGACACATATTCTGAAGACACTAGCACCAGCAAACCTAATCCTACTTTTAACCGATACTGTTCATCCCGATACCCAACTAAATTGTATGTAGTCAGGATGGCCGAGCGGTCTAAGGCGCTGCGTTCAGGTCGCAGTCTCCCCTGGAGGCGTGGGTTCGAATCCCACTTCTGACAAACCTTTAGCGCCTGCATGTCATGCTGCTTTGTAATAACCAGTTGATGAATAAATTACTTCAGATAATGGAAATAACAGTTAGTATGAGTAGTGAATAACTATCCTATTTTTGACATTCTGCAAAAACAGCTAGTTGATGAAAGGTTGAAAGAAAATTGCAAGAATCACGCAAGCTCACAGGCGGCCACAAACAGGCAAATAACAAAAGGATCTCGGAATGCACAACTGGTCGGTGTTTGTCAGTGAAAAAAGATAGTCTGCAAGGGAATCGGAACTCGCCGCATTGAAAGTCAAGCCACAGGTTACAGGTAAGATCCCTTGATAAACCCTAAAAAACAACAACAAAACGATTCTCATGAATCACCACTAAGCCATTTGCTAAGATTTCCCCCATTTTGACATGTGGACCTGTTGGCACTCTTACCCTGACGGTTGTGGATACTTCCAGACACATATTCTGAAGACACTAGCACCAGCAAACCTAATCCTACTTTTAACCGATACTGTTCATCCCGATACCCAACTAAATTGTATGTAGTCAGGATGGCCGAGCGGTCTAAGGCGCTGCGTTCAGGTCGCAGTCTCCCCTGGAGGCGTGGGTTCGAATCCCACTTCTGACAAACCTTTAGCGCCTGCATGTCATGCTGCTTTGTAATAACCAGTTGATGAATAAATTACTTCAGATAATGGAAATAACAGTTAGTATGAGTAGTGAATAACTATCCTATTTTTGACATTCTGCAAAAACAGCTAGTTGATGAAAGGTTGAAAGAAAATTGCAAGAATCACGCAAGCTCACAGGCGGCCACAAACAGGCAAATAACAAAAGGATCTCGGAATGCACAACTGGTCGGTGTTTGTCAGTGAAAAAAGATAGTCTGCAAGGGAATCGGAACTCGCCGCATTGAAAGTCAAGCCACAGGTTACAGGTAAGATCCCTTGATAAACCCTAAAAAACAACAACAAAACGATTCTCATGAATCACCACTAAGCCATTTGCTAAGATTTCCCCCATTTTGACATGTGGACCTGTTGGCACTCTTACCCTGACGGTTGTCGATACTTCCAGACACATATTCTGAAGACACTAGCACCAGCAAACCTAATCCTACTTTTAACCGATACTGTTCATCCCGATACCCAACTAAATTGTATGTAGTCAGGATGGCCGAGCGGTCTAAGGCGCTGCGTTCAGGTCGCAGTCTCCCCTGGAGGCGTGGGTTTGAATCCCACTTCTGACAAACCTTTAGCGCCTGCATGTCATGCTGCTTTGTAATAACCAGTTGATGAATAAATTACTTCAGATAATGGAAATAACAGTTAGTATGAGTAGTGAATAACTATCCTGTTTTTGACATTCTGCAAAAACAGCTAGTTGATGAGAGGTTGAAAGAAAATTGCAAGAATCACGCAAGCTCACAGGCGGCCACAAACAGGCAAATAACAAAAGAATCTCGGAATGGACAACTGGTCGGTGTTTGTCAGTGAAAAAAGATAGTCTGCAAGGGAATCGGAACTCGCCGCATTGAAAGTCAAGCCACAGGTTACAGGTAAGATCCCTTGATAAACCCTAAAAAACAACAACAAAACGATTCTCATGAATCACCACTAAGCCATTTGCTAAGATTTCCCCCATTTTGACATGTGGACCTGTTGGCACTCTTACCCTGACGGTTGTCGATACTTCCAGACACATATTCTGAAGACACTAGCACCAGCAAACCTAATCCTACTTTTAACCGATACTGTTCATCCCGATACCCAACTAAATTGTATGTAGTCAGGATGGCCGAGCGGTCTAAGGCGCTGCGTTCAGGTCGCAGTCTCCCCTGGAGGCGTGGGTTTGAATCCCACTTCTGACAAACCTTTAGCGCCTGCATGTCATGCTGCTTTGTAATAACCAGTTGATGAATAAATTACTTCAGATAATGGAAATAACAGTTAGTATGAGTAGTGAATAACTATCCTGTTTTTGACATTCTGCAAAAACAGCTAGTTGATGAGAGGTTGAAAGAAAATTGCAAGAATCACGCAAGCTCACAGGCGGCCACAAACAGGCAAATAACAAAAGAATCTCGGAATGGACAACTGGTCGGTGTTTGTCAGTGAAAAAAGATAGTCTGCAAGGGAATCGGAACTCGCCGCATTGAAAGTCAAGCCACAGGTTACAGGTAAGATCCCTTGATAAACCCTAAAAAACAACAACAAAACGATTCTCATGAATCACCACTAAGCCATTTGCTAAGATTTCCCCCATTTTGACATGTGGACCTGTTGGCACTCTTACCCTGACGGTTGTCGATACTTCCAGACACATATTCTGAAGACACTAGCACCAGCAAACCTAATCCTACTTTTAACCGATACTGTTCATCCCGATACCCAACTAAATTGTATGTAGTCAGGATGGCCGAGCGGTCTAAGGCGCTGCGTTCAGGTCGCAGTCTCCCCTGGAGGCGTGGGTTCGAATCCCACTTCTGACAAACCTTTAGCGCCTGCATGTCATGCTGCTTTGTAATAACCAGTTGATGAATAAATTACTTCAGATAATGGAAATAACAGTTAGTATGAGTAGTGAATAACTATCCTATTTTTGACATTCTGCAAAAACAGCTAGTTGATGAAAGGTTGAAAGAAAATTGCAAGAATCACGCAAGCTCACAGGCGGCCACAAACAGGCAAATAACAAAAGGATCTCGGAATGCACAACTGGTCGGTGTTTGTCAGTGAAAAAAGATAGTCTGCAAGGGAATCGGAACTCGCCGCATTGAAAGTCAAGCCACAGGTTACAGGTAAGATCCCTTGATAAACCCTAAAAAACAACAACAAAACGATTCTCATGAATCACCACTAAGCCATTTGCTAAGATTTCCCCCATTTTGACATGTGGACCTGTTGGCACTCTTACCCTGACGGTTGTCGATACTTCCAGACACATATTCTGAAGACACTAGCACCAGCAAACCTAATCCTACTTTTAACCGATACTGTTCATCCCGATACCCAACTAAATTGTATGTAGTCAGGATGGCCGAGCGGTCTAAGGCGCTGCGTTCAGGTCGCAGTCTCCCCTGGAGGCGTGGGTTTGAATCCCACTTCTGACAAACCTTTAGCGCCTGCATGTCATGCTGCTTTGTAATAACCAGTTGATGAATAAATTACTTCAGATAATGGAAATAACAGTTAGTATGAGTAGTGAATAACTATCCTGTTTTTGACATTCTGCAAAAACAGCTAGTTGATGAGAGGTTGAAAGAAAATTGCAAGAATCACGCAAGCTCACAGGCGGCCACAAACAGGCAAATAACAAAAGAATCTCGGAATGGACAACTGGTCGGTGTTTGTCAGTGAAAAAAGATAGTCTGCAAGGGAATCGGAACTCGCCGCATTGAAAGTCAAGCCACAGGTTACAGGTAAGATCCCTTGATAAACCCTAAAAAACAACAACAAAACGATTCTCATGAATCACCACTAAGCCATTTGCTAAGATTTCCCCCATTTTGACATGTGGACCTGTTGGCACTCTTACCCTGACGGTTGTCGATACTTCCAGACACATATTCTGAAGACACTAGCACCAGCAAACCTAATCCTACTTTTAACCGATACTGTTCATCCCGATACCCAACTAAATTGTATGTAGTCAGGATGGCCGAGCGGTCTAAGGCGCTGCGTTCAGGTCGCAGTCTCCCCTGGAGGCGTGGGTTTGAATCCCACTTCTGACAAACCTTTAGCGCCTGCATGTCATGCTGCTTTGTAATAACCAGTTGATGAATAAATTACTTCAGATAATGGAAATAACAGTTAGTATGAGTAGTGAATAACTATCCTGTTTTTGACATTCTGCAAAAACAGCTAGTTGATGAGAGGTTGAAAGAAAATTGCAAGAATCACGCAAGCTCACAGGCGGCCACAAACAGGCAAATAACAAAAGAATCTCGGAATGGACAACTGGTCGGTGTTTGTCAGTGAAAAAAGATAGTCTGCAAGGGAATCGGAACTCGCCGCATTGAAAGTCAAGCCACAGGTTACAGGTAAGATCCCTTGATAAACCCTAAAAAACAACAACAAAACGATTCTCATGAATCACCACTAAGCCATTTGCTAAGATTTCCCCCATTTTGACATGTGGACCTGTTGGCACTCTTACCCTGACGGTTGTCGATACTTCCAGACACATATTCTGAAGACACTAGCACCAGCAAACCTAATCCTACTTTTAACCGATACTGTTCATCCCGATACCCAACTAAATTGTATGAAGTCAGGATGGCTGAGCGGTCTAAGGCGCTGCGTTCAGGTTGCAGTCTCCCCTGGAGGCGTGGGTTCGAATCCCACTTCTGACAAACCTTTAGCGCCTGCATGTCATGCTGCTTTGTAATAACCAGTTGATGAATAAATTACTTCAGATAATGGAAATAACAGTTAGTATGAGTAGTGAATAACTATCCTATTTTTGACATTCTGCAAAAACAGCTAGTTGATGAGATGTTGAAAGAAAATTGCAAGAATCACGCAAGCTCACAGGCGGCCACAAACAGGCAAATAACAAAAGGATCTCGGAATGGACAACTGGTCGGTGTTTGTCAGTGAAAAAATATAGTCTGCAAGGGAATCGGAACTCGCCGCATTGAAAGTCAAGACACAGGTTACAGGTAAGATCCCTTGATAAACCCTAAAAAAAAATAAAAAAAACGATTCTCATGAATCACCACTAAGCCATTTGCTAAGATTTCCCCCATTTTGACATGTGGACCTGTTGGCACTCTTACCCTGACGGTTGTGGATACTTCCAGACACATATTCTGAAGACACTAGCACCAGCAAACCTAATCCTACTTTTAACCGATACTGTTCATCCCGATACCCAACTAAATTGTATGTAGTCAGGATGGCCGAGCGGTCTAAGGCGCTGCGTTCAGGTCGCAGTCTCCCCTGGAGGCGTGGGTTCGAATCCCACTTCTGACAAACCTTTAGCGCCTGCATGTCATGCTGCTTTGTAATAACCAGTTGATGAATAAATTACTTCAGATAATGGAAATAACAGTTAGTATGAGTAGTGAATAACTATCCTATTTTTGACATTCTGCAAAAACAGCTAGTTGATGAGAGGTTGAAAGAAAATTGCAAGAATCACGCAAGCTCACAGGCGGCCACAAACAGGCAAATAACAAAAGGATCTCGGAATGCACAACTGGTCGGTGTTTGTCAGTGAAAAAAGATAGTCTGCAAGGGAATCGGAACTCGCCGCATTGAAAGTCAAGCCACAGGTTACAGGTAAGATCCCTTGATAAACCCTAAAAAACAACAACAAAACGATTCTCATGAATCACCACTAAGCCATTTGCTAAGATTTCCCCCATTTTGACATGTGGACCTGTTGGCACTCTTACCCTGACGGTTGTCGATACTTCCAGACACATATTCTGAAGACACTAGCACCAGCAAACCTAATCCTACTTTTAACCGATACTGTTCATCCCGATACCCAACTAAATTGTATGTAGTCAGGATGGCCGAGTGGTCTAAGGCGCTGCATTCAGGTCGCAGTCTCCCCTGGAGGCGTGGGTTTGAATCCCACTTCTGACAAACCTTTAGCGCCTGCATGTCATGCTGCTTTGTAATAACCAGTTGATGAATAAATTACTTCAGATAATGGAAATAACAGTTAGTATGAGTAGTGAATAACTATCCTGTTTTTGACATTCTGCAAAAACAGCTAGTTGATGAGAGGTTGAAAGAAAATTGCAAGAATCACGCAAGCTCACAGGCGGCCACAAACAGGCAAATAACAAAAGGATCTCGGAATGGACAACTGGTCGGTGTTTGTCAGTGAAAAAAGATAGTCTGCAAGGGAATCGGAACTCGCCGCATTGAAAGTCAAGCCACAGGTTACAGGTAAGATCCCTTGATAAACCCTAAAAAACAACAACAAAACGATTCTCATGAATCACCACTAAGCCATTTGCTAAGATTTCCCCCATTTTGACATGTGGACCTGTTGGCACTCTTACCCTGACGGTTGTCGATACTTCCAGACACATATTCTGAAGACACTAGCACCAGCAAACCTAATCCTACTTTTAACCGATACTGTTCATCCCGATACCCAACTAAATTTTATGTAGTCAGGATGGCCGAGTGGTCTAAGGCGCTGCGTTCAGGTCGCAGTCTCCCCTGGAGGCGTGGGTTCGAATCCCACTTCTGACAAACCTTTAGCGCCTGCATGTCATGCTGCTTTGTAATAACCAGTTGATAAATAAATTACTTCAGATAATGGAAATAACAGTTAGTATGAGTAGTGAATAACTATCCTATTTTTGACATTCTGCAAAAACAGCTAGTTGATGAGAGGTTGAAAGAAAATTGCAAGAATCACGCAAGCTCACAGGCGGCCACAAACAGGCAAATAACAAAAGGATCTCGGAATGCACAACTGGTCGGTGTTTGTCAGTGAAAAAAGATAGTCTGCAAGGGAATCGGAACTCGCCGCATTGAAAGTCAAGCCACAGGTTACAGGTAAGATCCCTTGATAAACCCTAAAAAACAACAACAAAACGATTCTCATGAATCACCACTAAGCCATTTGCTAAGATTTCCCCCATTTTGACATGTGGACCTGTTGGCACTCTTACCCTGACGGTTGTCGATACTTCCAGACACATATTCTGAAGACACTAGCACCAGCAAACCTAATCCTACTTTTAACCGATACTGTTCATCCCGATACCCAACTAAATTGTATGTAGTCAGGATGGCCGAGCGGTCTAAGGCGCTGCGTTCAGGTCGCAGTCTCCCCTGCAGGCGTAGGTTCGAATCCCACTTCTGACAAACCTTTAGCGCCTGCATGTCATGCTGCTTTGTAATAACCAGTTGATGAATAAATTACTTCAGATAATGGAAATAACAGTTAGTATGAGTAGTGAATAACTATCCTGTTTTTGACATTCTGCAAAAACAGCTAGTTGATGAGAGGTTGAAAGAAAATTGCAAGAATCACGCAAGCTCACAGGCGGCCACAAACAGGCAAATAACAAAAGGATCTCGGAATGGACAACTGGTCGGTGTTTGTCAGTGAAAAAAGATAGTCTGCAAGGGAATCGGAACTCGCCGCATTGAAAGTCAAGCCACAGGTTACAGGTAAGATCCCTTGATAAACCCTAAAAAAAAAAAAAAAAACGATTCTCATGAATCACCACTAAGCCATTTGCTAAGATTTCCCCCATTTTGACATGTGGACCTGTTGGCACTCTTACCCTGACGGTTGTGGATACTTCCAGACACATATTCTGAAGACACTAGCACCAGCAAACCTAATCCTACTTTTAACCGATACTGTTCATCCCGATACCCAACTAAATTTTGTGTAGTCAGGATGGCCGAGCGGTCTAAGGCGCTGCGTTCAGGTCGCAGTCTCCCCTGGAGAAGTGGGTTCAAATCCCACTTCTGACAAACCTTTAGCGCCTGCATGTCATGCTGCTTTGTAATAACCAGTTGATGAATAAATTACTTCAGATAATGGAAATAACAGTTAGTATGAGTAGTGAATAACTATCCTATTTTTGACATTCTGCAAAAACAGCTAGTTGATGAGAGGTTGAAAGAAAATTGCAAGAATCACGCAAGCTCACAGGCGGCCACAAACAGGCAAATAACAAAAGGATCTCGGAATGCACAACTGGTCTGTGTTTGTCAGTGAAAAAAGATAGTCTGCAAGGGAATCGGAACTCGCCGCATTGAAAGTCAAGCCACAGGTTACAGGTAAGATCCCTTGATAAACCCTAAAAAACAACAACAAAACGATTCTCATGAATCACCACTAAGCCATTTGCTAAGATTTCCCCCATTTTGACATGTGGACCTGTTGGCACTCTTACCCTGACGGTTGTCGATACTTCCAGACACATATTCTGAAGACACTAGCACCAGCAAACCTAATCCTACTTTTAACCGATACTGTTGATCCCGATACCCAACTAAATTTTGTGTAGTCAGGATGGCCGAGCGGTCTAAGGCGCTGCGTTCAGGTCGCAGTCTCCCCTGGAGGCGTGGGTTCGAATCCCACTTCTGACAAACCTTTAGCGCCTGCATGTCATGCTGCTTTGTAATAACCAGTTGATGAATAAATTACTTCAGATAATGGAAATAACAGTTAGTATGAGTAGTGAATAACTATCCTGTTTTTGACATTCTGCAAAAACAGCTAGTTGATGAGAGGTTGAAAGAAAATTGCAAGAATCACGCAAGCTCACAGGCGGCCACAAACAGGCAAATAACAAAAGGATCTCGGAATGGACAACTGGTCGGTGTTTGTCAGTGAAAAAAGATAGTCTGCAAGGGAATCGGAACTCGCCGCATTGAAAGTCAAGCCACAGGTTACAGGTAAGATCCCTTGATAAACCCTAAAAAAAAAAAAAAAAACGATTCTCATGAATCACCACTAAGCCATTTGCTAAGATTTCCCCCATTTTGACATGTGGACCTGTTGGCACTCTTACCCTGACGGTTGTGGATACTTCCAGACACATATTCTGAAGACACTAGCACCAGCAAACCTAATCCTACTTTTAACCGATACTGTTCATCCCGATACCCAACTAAATTTTGTGTAGTCAGGATGGCCGAGCGGTCTAAGGCGCTGCGTTCAGGTCGCAGTCTCCCCTGGAGGCGTGGGTTCGAATCCCACTTCTGACAAACCTTTAGCGCCTGCATGTCATGCTGCTTTGTAATAACCAGTTGATGAATAAATTACTTCAGATAATGGAAATAACAGTTAGTATGAGTAGTGAATAACTATCCTGTTTTTGACATTCTGCAAAAACAGCTAGTTGATGAGAGGTTGAAAGAAAATTGCAAGAATCACGCAAGCTCACAGGCGGCCACAAACAGGCAAATAACAAAAGGATCTCGGAATGGACAACTGGTCGGTGTTTGTCAGTGAAAAAAGATAGTCTGCAAGGGAATCGGAACTCGCCGCATTGAAAGTCAAGCCACAGGTTACAGGTAAGATCCCTTGATAAACCCTAAAAAAAAAAAAAAAAACGATTCTCATGAATCACCACTAAGCCATTTGCTAAGATTTCCCCCATTTTGACATGTGGACCTGTTGGCACTCTTACCCTGACGGTTGTGGATACTTCCAGACACATATTCTGAAGACACTAGCACCAGCAAACCTAATCCTACTTTTAACCGATACTGTTCATCCTGATACCCAACTAAATTGTATGTAGTCAGGATGGCCGAGTGGTCTAAGGCGCTGCGTTCAGGTTGCAGTCTCCCCTGGAGGCGTGGGTTCGAATCCCACTTCTGACAAACCTTTAGCGCCTGCATGTCATGCTGCTTTGTAATAACCAGTTGATGAATAAATTACTTCAGATAATGGAAATAACAGTTAGTATGAGTAGTGAATAACTATCCTATTTTTGACATTCTGCAAAAACAGCTAGTTGATGAGAGGTTGAAAGAAAATTGCAAGAATCACGCAAGCTCACAGGCGGCCACAAACAGGCAAATAACAAAAGGATCTCGGAATGCACAACTGGTCGGTGTTTGTCAGTGAAAAAAGATAGTCTGCAAGGGAATCGGAACTTGCCGCATTGAAAGTCAAGCCACAGGTTACAGGTAAGATCCCTTGATAAACCCTAAAAAACAACAACAAAACGATTCTCATGAATCACCACTAAGCCATTTGCTAAGATTTCTCCCATTTTGACATGTGGACCTGTTGGCACTCTTACCCTGACGGTTGTGGATACTTCCAGACACATATTCTGAAGACACTAGCACCAGCAAACCTAATCCTACTTTTAACCGATACTGTTCATCCCGATACCCAACTAAATTGTATGTAGTCAGGATGGCCGAGCGGTCTAAGGCGCTGCGTTCAGGTCGCAGTCTCCCCTGGAGGCGTGGGTTCGAATCCCACTTCTGATAAAACCTTTAGCGCCTGCATGTCATGCTGCTTTGTAATAACCAGTTGATGAATAAATTACTTCAGATAATGGAAATAACAGTTAGTATGAGTAGTGAATAACTATCCTATTTTTGACATTCTGCACAAACAGCTAGTTGATGAGAGGTTGAAAGAAAATTGCAAGAATCACGCAAGCTCACAGGCGGCCACAAACAGGCAAATAACAAAAGGATCTCGGAATGGACAACTGGTCGGTGTTTGTCAGTGAAAAAAGATAGTCTGCAAGGGAATCGGAACTCGCCGCATTGAAAGTCAAGCCACAGGTTACAGGTAAGATCCCTTGATAAACCCTAAAAAACAACAACAAAACGATTCTCATGAATCACCACTAAGCCATTTGCTAAGATTTCCCCCATTTTGACATGTGGACCTGTTGGCACTCTTACCCTGACGGTTGTCAATACTTCCAGACACATATTCTGAAGACACTAGCACCAGCAAACCTAATCCTACTTTTAACCGATACTGTTCATCCCGATACCCAACTAAATTGTGTGTAGTCAGGATGGCTGAGCTGTCTAAGGCGCTGCGTTCAGGTCACAGTCTCCCCTGGAGGCGTGGGTTCGAATCCCACTTCTGACAAACCTTTAGCGCCTGCATGTCATGCTGCTTTGTAATAACCAGTTGATGAATAAATTACTTCAGATAATGGAAATAACAGTTAGTATGAGTAGTGAATAACTATCCTATTTTTGACATTCTGCAAAAACAGCTAGTTGATGAGAGGTTGAAAGAAAATTGCAAGAATCACGTAAGCACACAGGCGGCCACAAACAGGCAAATAACAAAAGGATCTCGGAATGCACAACTGGTCGGTGTTTGTCAGTGAAAAAAGATAGTCTGCAAGGGAATCGGAACTTGCCGCATTGAAAGTCAAGCCACAGGTTACAGGTAAGATCCCTTGATAAACCCTAAAAAACAACAACAAAACGATTCTCATGAATCACCACTAAGCCATTTGCTAAGATTTCCCCCATTTTGACATGTGGACCTGTTGGCACTCTTACCCTGACGGTTGTCAATACTTCCAGACACATATTCTGAAGACACTAGCACCAGCAAACCTAATCCTACTTTTAACCGATACTGTTCATCCCGATACCCAACTAAATTGTGTGTAGTCAGTATGGCCGAGCGGTCTAAGGCGCTGCGTTCAGGTCGCAGTCTCCCCTGGAGGCGTGGGATGGAATCCCACTTCTGACAAACCTTTAGCGCCTGCATGTCATGCTGCTTTGTAATAACCAGTTGATGAATAAATTACTTCAGATAATGGAAATAACAGTTAGTATGAGTAGTGAATAACTATCCTATTTTTGACATTCTGCAAAAACAGCTAGTTGATGAGAGGTTGAAAGAAAATTGCAAGAATCACGCAAGCTCACAGGCGGCCACAAACAGGCAAATAACAAAAGGATCTCGGAATAAACAACTGGTCGGTGTTTGTCAGTGAAAAAAGATAGTCTGCAAGGGAATCGGAACTCGCTGCATTGAAAGTCAAGCCACAGGTTACAGGTAAGATCCCTTGATAAACCCTAAAAAAAATAAAAAAAACGATTCTCATGAATCACCACTAAGCCATTTGCTAAGATTTCCCCCATTTTGACATGTGGACCTGTTGGCACTCTTACCCTGACGGTTGTGGATACTTCCAGACACATATTCTGAAGACACTAGCACCAGCAAACCTAATCCTACTTTTAACCGATACTGTTCATCCCGATACCCAACTAAATTGTATGTAGTCAGGATGGCCGAGCGGTCTAAGGCGCTGCGTTCAGGTCGCAGTCTCCCCTGGAGGCGTGGGTTCGAATCCCACTTCTGACAAACATTTAGCGCCTGCATGTCATGCTGCTTTGTAATAACCAGTTGATGAATAAATTACTTCAGATAATGGAAATAACAGTTAGTATGAGTAGTGAATAACTATCCTATTTTTGACATTCTGCAAAAACAGCTAGTTGATGAGAGGTTGAAAGAAAATTGCAAGAATCACGCAAGCTCACAGGCGGCCACAAACAGGCAAATAACAAAAGGATCTCGGAATGGACAACTGGTCGGTGTTTGTCAGTGAAAAAAGATAGTCTGCAAGGGAATCGGAACTCGCCGCATTGAAAGTCAAGCCACAGGTTACAGGTAAGATCCCTTGATAAACCCTAAAAAACAACAACAAAACGATTCTCATGAATCACCACTAAGCCATTTGCTAAGATTTCCCCCATTTTGACATGTGGACCTGTTGGCACTCTTACCCTGACGGTTGTCAATACTTCCAGACACATATTCTGAAGACACTAGCACCAGCAAACCTAATCCTACTTTTAACCGATACTGTTCATCCCGATACCCAACTAAATTGTGTGTAGTCAGGATGGCTGAGCTGTCTAAGGCGCTGCGTTCAGGTCGCAGTCTCCCCTGGAGGCGTGGGTTTGAATCCCACTTCTGACAAACCTTTAGCGCCTGCATGTCATGCTGCTTTGTAATAACCAGTTGATGAATAAATTACTTCAGATAATGGAAATAACAGTTAGTATGAGTAGTGAATAACTATCCTATTTTTGACATTCTGCAAAAACAGCTAGTTGATGAGAGGTTGAAAGAAAATTGCAAGAATCACGCAAGCACACAGGCGGCCACAAACAGGCAAATAACAAAAGGATCTCGGAATGCACAACTGGTCGGTGTTTGTCAGTGAAAAAAGATAGTCTGCAAGGGAATCGGAACTCGCCGCATTGAAAGTCAAGCCACAGGTTACAGGTAAGATCCCTTGATAAACCCTAAAAAACAACAACAAAACGATTCTCATGAATCACCACTAAGCCATTTGCTAAGATTTCCCCCATTTTGACATGTGGACCTGTTGGCACTCTTACCCTGACGGTTGTGGATACTTCCAGACACATATTCTGAAGACACTAGCACCAGCAAACCTAATCCTACTTTTAACCGATACTGTTCATCCCGATACCCAACTAAATTGTATGTAGTCAGGATGGCCGAGCGGTCTAAGGCGCTGTGTTCAGGTTGCAGTCTCCCCTGGAGGCGTGGGTTCGAATCCCACTTCTGACAAACCTTTAGCGCCTGCATGTCATGCTGCTTTGTAATAACCAGTTGATGAATAAATTACTTCAGATAATGGAAATAACAGTTAGTATGAGTAGTGAATAACTATCCTATTTTTGACATTCTGCAAAAACAGCTAGTTGATGAGAGGTTGAAAGAAAATTGCAAGAATCACGCAAGCTCACAGGCGGCCACAAACAGGCAAATAACAAAAGGATCTCGGAATGGACAACTGGTCGGTGTTTGTCAGTGAAAAAAGATAGTCTGCAAGGGAATCGGAACTTGCCGCATTGAAAGTCAAGCCACAGGTTACAGGTAAGATCCCTTGATAAACCCTAAAAAAAAAAAAAAATCGATTCTCATGAATCACCACTAAGCCATTTGCTAAGATTTCCCCCATTTTGACATGTGGACCTGTTGGCACTCTTACCCTGACGGTTGTGGATACTTCCAGACACATATTCTGAAGACACTAGCACCAGCAAACCTAATCCTACTTTTAACCGATACTGTTCATCCCGATACCCAACTAAATTGTATGTAGTCAGGATGGCCGAGCGGTCTAAGGCGCTGCGTTCAGGTCGCAGTCTCCCCTGGAGGCGTGGGTTCGAATCCCACTTCTGACAAACATTTAGCGCCTGCATGTCATGCTGCTTTGTAATAACCAGTTGATGAATAAATTACTTCAGATAATGGAAATAACAGTTAGTATGAGTAGTGAATAACTATCCTATTTTTGACATTCTGCAAAAACAGCTAGTTGATGAGAGGTTGAAAGAAAATTGCAAGAATCACGCAAGCTCACAGGCGGCCACAAACAGGCAAATAACAAAAGGATCTCGGAATGGACAACTGGTCGGTGTTTGTCAGTGAAAAAAGATAGTCTGCAAGGGAATCGGAACTCGCCGCATTGAAAGTCAAGCCACAGGTTACAGGTAAGATCCCTTGATAAACCCTAAAAAACAACAACAAAACGATTCTCATGAATCACCACTAAGCCATTTGCTAAGATTTCCCCCATTTTGACATGTGGACCTGTTGGCACTCTTACCCTGACGGTTGTCAATACTTCCAGACACATATTCTGAAGACACTAGCACCAGCAAACCTAATCCTACTTTTAACCGATACTGTTCATCCCGATACCCAACTAAATTGTGTGTAGTCAGGATGGCTGAGCTGTCTAAGGCGCTGCGTTCAGGTCGCAGTCTCCCCTGGAGGCGTGGGTTCGAATCCCACTTCTGACAAACCTTTAGCGCCTGCATGTCATGCTGCTTTGTAATAACCAGTTGATGAATAAATTACTTCAGATAATGGAAATAACAGTTAGTATGAGTAGTGAATAACTATCCTATTTTTGACATTCTGCAAAAACAGCTAGTTGATGAGAGGTTGAAAGAAAATTGCAAGAATCACGCAAGCACACAGGCGGCCACAAACAGGCAAATAACAAAAGGATCTCGGAATGCACAACTGGTCGGTGTTTGTCAGTGAAAAAAGATAGTCTGCAAGGGAATCGGAACTTGCCGCATTGAAAGTCAAGCCACAGGTTACAGGTAAGATCCCTTGATAAACCCTAAAAAACAACAACAAAACGATTCTCATGAATCACCACTAAGCCATTTGCTAAGATTTCCCCCATTTTGACATGTGGACCTGTTGGCACTCTTACCCTGACGGTTGTGGATACTTCCAGACACATATTCTGAAGACACTAGCACCAGCAAACCTAATCCTACTTTTAACCGATACTGTTCATCCCGA
Organism: Coregonus lavaretus; assembly: GCF_964263955.1. Lineage (NCBI taxonomy): Eukaryota > Metazoa > Chordata > Actinopteri > Salmoniformes > Salmonidae > Coregonus > Coregonus lavaretus. The sequence continues at coordinate 373,409 of NC_140025.1, forward strand.
TACCCAACTAAATTGTATGTAGTCAGGATGGCCGAGCGGTCTAAGGCGCTGTGTTCAGGTCGCAGTCTCCCCTGGAGGCGTGGGTTCGAATCCCACTTCTGACAAATCTTTAGCGCCTGCATGTCATGCTGCTTTGTAATAACCAGTTGATGAATAAATTACTTCAGATAATGGAAATAACAGTTAGTATGAGTAGTGAATAACTATCCTATTTTTGACATTCTGCAAAAACAGCTAGTTGATGAGAGGTTGAAAGAAAATTGCAAGAATCACGCAAGCTCACAGGCGGCCACAAACAGGCAAATAACAAAAGGATCTCGGAATGGACAACTGGTCGGTGTTTGTCAGTGAAAAAAGATAGTCTGCAAGGGAATCGGAACTTGCCGCATTGAAAGTCAAGCCACAGGTTACAGGTAAGATCCCTTGATAAACCCTAAAAAAAAAAAAAAAACGATTCTCATGAATCACCACTAAGCCATTTGCTAAGATTTCCCCCATTTTGACATGTGGACCTGTTGGCACTCTTACCCTGACGGTTGTGGATACTTCCAGACACATATTCTGAAGACACTAGCACCAGCAAACCTAATCCTACTTTTAACCGATACTGTTCATCCCGATACCCAACTAAATTGTATGTATTTAGGATGGCAGAGCGGTCTAAGGCGCTGCGTTCAGGTCGCAGTCTCCCCTGGAGGCGTGGGTTCGAATCCCACTTCTGACAAACATTTAGCGCCTGCATGTCATGCTGCTTTGTAATAACCAGTTGATGAATAAATTACTTCAGATAATGGAAATAACAGTTAGTATGAGTAGTGAATAACTATCCTATTTTTGACATTCTGCAAAAACAGCTAGTTGATGAGAGGTTGAAAGAAAATTGCAAGAATCACGCAAGCTCACAGGCGGCCACAAACAGGCAAATAACAAAAGGATCTCGGAATGGACAACTGGTCGGTGTTTGTCAGTGAAAAAAGATAGTCTGCAAGGGAATCGGAACTTGCCGCATTGAAAGTCAAGCCACAGGTTACAGGTAAGATCCCTTGATAAACCCTAAAAAACAACAACAAAACGATTCTCATGAATCACCACTAAGCCATTTGCTAAGATTTCCCCCATTTTGACATGTGGACCTGTTGGCACTCTTACCCTGACGGTTGTCAATACTTCCAGACACATATTCTGAAGACACTAGCACCAGCAAACCTAATCCTACTTTTAACCGATACTGTTCATCCCGATACCCAACTAAATTGTGTGTAGTCAGGATGGCTGAGCTGTCTAAGGCGCTGCGTTCAGGTCGCAGTCTCCCCTGGAGGCGTGGGTTCGAATCCCACTTCTGACAAACCTTTAGCGCCTGCATGTCATGCTGCTTTGTAATAACCAGTTGATGAATAAATTACTTCAGATAATGGAAATAACAGTTAGTATGAGTAGTGAATAACTATCCTATTTTTGACATTCTGCAAAAACAGCTAGTTGATGAGAGGTTGAAAGAAAATTGCAAGAATCACGCAAGCACACAGGCGGCCACAAACAGGCAAATAACAAAAGGATCTCGGAATGCACAACTGGTCGGTGTTTGTCAGTGAAAAAAGATAGTCTGCAAGGGAATCGGAACTCGCCGCATTGAAAGTCAAGCCACAGGTTACAGGTAAGATCCCTTGATAAACCCTAAAAAACAACAACAAAACGATTCTCATGAATCACCACTAAGCCATTTGCTAAGATTTCCCCCATTTTGACATGTGGACCTGTTGGCACTCTTACCCTGACGGTTGTCAATACTTCCAGACACATATTCTGAAGACACTAGCACCAGCAAACCTAATCCTACTTTTAACCGATACTGTTCATCCCGATACCCAACTAAATTGTGTGTAGTCAGTATGGCCGAGCGGTCTAAGGCGCTGAGTTCAGGGCGCAGTCTCCCCTGGAGGCGTGGGATCGAATCCCACTTCTGACAAACCTTTAGCGCCTGCATGTCATGCTGCTTTGTAATAACCAGTTGATGAATAAATTACTTCAGATAATGGAAATAACAGTTAGTATGAGTAGTGAATAACTATCCTATTTTTGACATTCTGCAAAAACAGCTAGTTGATGAGAGGTTGAAAGAAAATTGCAAGAATCACGCAAGCTCACAGGCGGCCACAAACAGGCAAATAACAAAAGGATCTCGGAATGCACAACTGGTCGGTGTTTGTCAGTGAAAAAAGATAGTCTGCAAGGGAATCGGAACTCGCTGCATTGAAAGTCAAGCCACAGGTTACAGGTAAGATCCCTTGATAAACCCTAAAAAAAATAAAAAAAACGATTCTCATGAATCACCACTAAGCCATTTGCTAAGATTTCCCCCATTTTGACATGTGGACCTGTTGGCACTCTTACCCTGACGGTTGTGGATACTTCCAGACACATATTCTGAAGACACTAGCACCAGCAAACCTAATCCTACTTTTAACCGATACTGTTCATCCCGATACCCAACTAAATTGTATGTAGTCAGGATGGCCGAGCGGTCTAAGGCGCTGTGTTCAGGTCGCAGTCTCCCCTGGAGGCGTGGGTTCGAATCCCACTTCTGACAAATCTTTGGCGCCTGCATGTCATGCTGCTTTGTAATAACCAGTTGATGAATAAATTACTTCAGATAATGGAAATAACAGTTAGTATGAGTAGTGAATAACTATCCTATTTTTGACATTCTGCAAAAACAGCTAGTTGATGAGAGGTTGAAAGAAAATTGCAAGAATCACGCAAGCTCACAGGCGGCCACAAACAGGCAAATAACAAAAGGATCTCGGAATGGACAACTGGTCGGTGTTTGTCAGTGAAAAAAGATAGTCTGCAAGGGAATCGGAACTCGCCGCATTGAAAGTCAAGCCACAGGTTACAGGTAAGATCCCTTGATAAACCCTAAAAAACAACAACAAAACGATTCTCATGAATCACCACTAAGCCATTTGCTAAGATTTCCCCCATTTTGACATGTGGACCTGTTGGCACTCTTACCCTGACGGTTGTCGATACTTCCAGACACATATTCTGAAGACACTAGCACCAGCAAACCTAATCCTACTTTTAACCGATACTGTTCATCCCGATACCCAACTAAATTGTATGTAGTCAGGATGGCCGAGCGGTCTAAGGCGCTGCGTTCAGGTCACAGTCTCCCCTGGAGGCGTGGGTTCGAATCCCACTTCTGACAAACCTTTAGCGCCTGCATGTCATGCTGCTTTGTAATAACCAGTTGATGAATAAATTACTTCAGATAATGGAAATAACAGTTAGTATGAGTAGTGAATAACTATCCTATTTTTGACATTCTGCAAAAACAGCTAGTTGATGAGAGGTTGAAAGAAAATTGCAAGAATCACGCAAGCTCACAGGCGGCCACAAACAGGCAAATAACAAAAGGATCTCGGAATGCACAACTGGTCGGTGTTTGTCAGTGAAAAAAGATAGTCTGCAAGGGAATCGGAACTCGCTGCATTGAAAGTCAAGCCACAGGTTACAGGTAAGATCCCTTGATAAACCCTAAAAAAAATTTAAAAAACGATTCTCATGAATCACCACTAAGCCATTTGCTAAGATTTCCCCCATTTTGACATGTGGACCTGTTGGCACTCTTACCCTGACGGTTGTGGATACTTCCAGACACATATTCTGAAGACACTAGCACCAGCAAACCTAATCCTACTTTTAACCGATACTGTTCATCCCGATACCCAACTAAATTGTATGTAGTCAGGATGGCCGAGCGGTCTAAGGCGCTGCGTTCAGGTCGCAGTCTCCCCTGGAGGCGTGGGTTCGAATCCCACTTCTGACAAACCTTTAGCGCCTGCATGTCATGCTGCTTTGTAATAACCAGTTGATGAATAAATTACTTCAGATAATGGAAATAACAGTTAGTATGAGTAGTGAATAACTATCCTATTTTTGACATTCTGCAAAAACAGCTAGTTGATGAGAGGTTGAAAGAAAATTGCAAGAATCACGCAAGCTCACAGGCGGCCACAAACAGGCAAATAACAAAAGGATCTCGGAATGCACAACTGGTCGGTGTTTGTCAGTGAAAAAAGATAGTCTGCAAGGGAATCGGAACTCGCTGCATTGAAAGTCAAGCCACAGGTTACAGGTAAGATCCCTTGATAAACCCTAAAAAAAATTAAAAAAACGATTCTCATGAATCACCACTAAGCCATTTGCTAAGATTTCCCCCATTTTGACATGTGGACCTGTTGGCACTCTTACCCTGACGGTTGTGGATACTTCCAGACACATATTCTGAAGACACTAGCACCAGCAAACCTAATCCTACTTTTAACCGATACTGTTCATCCCGATACCCAACTAAATTGTATGTAGTCAGGATGGCCGAGCGGTCTAAGGCGCTGTGTTCAGGTCGCAGTCTCCCCTGGAGGCGTGGGTTCGAATCCCACTTCTGACAAATCTTTAGCGCCTGCATGTCATGCTGCTTTGTAATAACCAGTTGATGAATAAATTACTTCAGATAATGGAAATAACAGTTAGTATGAGTAGTGAATAACTATCCTATTTTTGACATTCTGCAAAAACAGCTAGTTGATGAGAGGTTGAAAGAAAATTGCAAGAATCACGCAAGCTCACAGGCGGCCACAAACAGGCAAATAACAAAAGGATCTCGGAATGGACAACTGGTCGGTGTTTGTCAGTGAAAAAAGATAGTCTGCAAGGGAATCGGAACTCGCCGCATTGAAAGTCAAGCCACAGGTTACAGGTAAGATCCCTTGATAAACCCTAAAAAACAACAACAAAACGATTCTCATGAATCACCACTAAGCCATTTGCTAAGATTTCCCCCATTTTGACATGTGGACCTGTTGGCACTCTTACCCTGACGGTTGTCGATACTTCCAGACACATATTCTGAAGACACTAGCACCAGCAAACCTAATCCTACTTTTAACCGATACTGTTCATCCCGATACCCAACTAAATTGTATGTAGTCAGGATGGCCGAGCGGTCTAAGGCGCTGCGTTCAGGTCGCAGTCTCCCCTGGAGGCGTGGGTTCGAATCCCACTTCTGACAAACCTTTAGCGCCTGCATGTCATGCTGCTTTGTAATAACCAGTTGATGAATAAATTACTTCAGATAATGGAAATAACAGTTAGTATGAGTAGTGAATAACTATCCTATTTTTGACATTCTGCAAAAACAGCTAGTTGATGAGAGGTTGAAAGAAAATTGCAAGAATCACGCAAGCTCACAGGCGGCCACAAACAGGCAAATAACAAAAGGATCTCGGAATGGACAACTGGTCGGTGTTTGTCAGTGAAAAAAGATAGTCTGCAAGGGAATCGGAACTCGCCGCATTGAAAGTCAAGCCACAGGTTACAGGTAAGATCCCTTGATAAACCCTAAAAAACAACAACAAAACGATTCTCATGAATCACCACTAAGCCATTTGCTAAGATTTCCCCCATTTTGACATGTGGACCTGTTGGCACTCTTACCCTGACGGTTGTCGATACTTCCAGACACATATTCTGAAGACACTAGCACCAGCAAACCTAATCCTACTTTTAACCGATACTGTTCATCCCGATACCCAACTAAATTGTATGTAGTCAGGATGGCCGAGCGGTCTAAGGCGCTGCGTTCAGGTCGCAGTCTCCCCTGGAGGCGTGGGTTCGAATCCCACTTCTGACAAACCTTTAGCGCCTGCATGTCATGCTGCTTTGTAATAACCAGTTGATGAATAAATTACTTCAGATAATGGAAATAACAGTTAGTATGAGTAGTGAATAACTATCCTATTTTTGACATTCTGCAAAAACAGCTAGTTGATGAGAGGTTGAAAGAAAATTGCAAGAATCACGCAAGCTCACAGGCGGCCACAAACAGGCAAATAACAAAAGGATCTCGGAATGCACAACTGGTCGGTGTTTGTCAGTGAAAAAAGATAGTCTGCAAGGGAATCGGAACTCGCTGCATTGAAAGTCAAGCCACAGGTTACAGGTAAGATCCCTTGATAAACCCTAAAAAAAATTTAAAAAACGATTCTCATGAATCACCACTAAGCCATTTGCTAAGATTTCCCCCATTTTGACATGTGGACCTGTTGGCACTCTTACCCTGACGGTTGTGGATACTTCCAGACACATATTCTGAAGACACTAGCACCAGCAAACCTAATCCTACTTTTAACCAGTGGTGGGTAGTAACGAGTTACATTTACTCCGTTACATTTACTTGAGTAAGTTTTTGAAAAAATTATACTTCTAGGAGTAGTTTTAAATCACTATACTTTTTACTTTTACTTGAGTAGATTTGTGAAGAAGAAACTGTACTCTTACTCCGCTACATTAGGCTACAATGAGGTCGTTACTTTTCTTTTTACCTCTTTGGTATTCTACGCGTCATTGTCTTTATCCCCCCGCATATGCCTTATTTTAATGTTTTATTAAAATAAGACAGAGAGAGAGAGACTTCCGCTAAGGCTCTACCACGTGACTGTGTTTCACCAATCAAACGTAGTTGTGCAGTCTCGTCACTTTACCATACTCAATCTCAGTGGCGGGACGGGTTGGCTTTACAGTCATAGCAACACAAAAATGTCAGAATTAGCCGTCGGCAATGCAGACACAGACGAGGAGGAACACCCGCACCCCTGGCCTCATATTGAAAGCATGTTTACCTTAGTAAAAGTGCGAAAGAACAGCTACATTATGCGGTGTCTTCTGTGTCTACCAAAACAAACGGACATTTCAGCATTCAAGAACTCAACATCTAACTTGAGGAAACATGTAGCGGTAAGTTTCCTAAATTCGTTTTTTTTTGCTGTGGATAGGCGAATGTTTGTCTTTTAGGTTACATATGTTTTAAACATTTTCTATATATATATATATCCACATTTGATGTGATAATAAGTCTCTTTTAATGTCTTGATCTCCCTGTAGCCTCACATATTTTTTTTTTGTCCACAGAGGATTCACCCCAACAAACTGGCAAAGTACACAGACTTACTAGAGAACCACAGAAAGCGTAAGTCCTCCTCTTCCAGTGATACTCTTGTGAAAAATGCAAAAATCACAGCCTTTGCTGCCCCAGGGCGGGTAACACAAGCAACGCTTGACAAGCTGATGCTAAATTTTGTATGTGAGGCCAACCAACCATTTTCTGTGGTTGAGACGCCATCCTTCAATACTTTGATAGAAACCTTGCAACCTCATACAGTAATGACAAGGAAAACGTTATGCACAAGAATACAAGAAGCTGCAAAACACAAGAAGAGCATAATCATCAAAAAGCTGAGTGCTGTGAACTATGTTGCTAACGTAGCTACTTAGGTGTCACCTGTCACTGGATAGACAACACCTCACTGGAGAGGCACTCCACATTGGCTTGTAGACCTGTCAAAGGCTCGCACACGTTTGATGTCCTTGCTGCTGCATTAGAGGAAATACATTCTGAGTACCACATCAGGGAAAAAGTGACCAGGACGACAACAGACAGTGGCTCAAACTTCCTTTCGATTATATGGTGAGGAGAAAGAGGAGGAAGCCATCAATGTACAAGAGGAGAGTGACTCCACCCTTGATGATGCAACAGAAGATCAGAGTGAGTCAGAGGTGGAGTATCAAGATGTCTGCAATTCTGGATGACAACACAGGCCTTGAGTACCAACTTCCAAGGCACCAAAAGTGTGCATGCCATCTCCTCAATCTTATATCCACAGTTGATGCCACTGCTGCAGGAGGAGCTGCAAAGAAACCTACAAGAGGCTGTCTCGGTCTGCTTTTGCAAAATGTCATGCTCTTTGGAATAAAACCAGCAGGTCAACCATGGCTCATGAAACAGTGGAACGTGAATGCAAGCTGCAGTTTCTCCGACCCAATCAGACACGCTGGAGCTCCCTGTTCCTCGCTGTAGAAAGGATTGTGCGCATTCACCGAGAGCAAGGAGAACAAGCAATTCGCAATGTCTGCACAGCATTAAAGATAAAGATGTAAGTTGACAAAATGTATATTTTGTTTTTAAAGAATAATAAAAGTAAATAAGCCTTGCTGATTAATGGGTGAATCCACTTGTCTCAAGTAACTAAGTTTTCTTTGCATGGTGGTGTGACAATTGTGGATGACTTGAATGAAATATATATATATATATATTTTTTGTATTTAACATGTACAATGCATAATAAAGACATTGTACCAGAAATAGCTATAAGTAATTGTTTTATCGTTACATCTTTTATAGGTTCAATCCAGCTGAAAATTGGTTTTTGGTCGAGTATGCTGCTGTGATGAAGCCTGTTGCCATGGCCCTTAATATCCTCCAAGGGGAATCATCTGTGCATATGGGCCTCCTGCTGCCAACACTTTACCAGTTGCGGGACAAGCTGAAGAAATTGGAGTCAACTTGCAAAATGTGTACACCTCTTGTTCACGCCCTGCAGCAAGGGATCCAGAAACGTTTTGGAGACGTCATGAAAGAGCCTGAGCTGACTGCAGCAGCAATACTCCTACCAAGATTCAGAATATCCTGGACCACAGAGGAGAACATCTTAAATGCTGGTAAATATACTTGTTTATCAATTCAAATGTGAACCAGTAGACCTTGACCTATATAACTCTGTATAATGTTACTGTCATTTAGGATTATAGTGTGTCAGTGACAAACCACAGGGTGGCAATATAGTTAGTGTGACTTTTTTTTGCAGACTTTTCTTGTTAGATATTGGAACTGGAAGTAAACATAATGCCCGATCTACAACTACATCACTCTCCTCTAATGCCTTTTAGAGAACATGCATTCAGCTTAATTTGTGTTCTGGGATACTAGGCCTGCAATATTGTTTTATTTGGCCATCTATCATGGACTGGTGCTTTTTCAGTTGATGTGTACTGCTGCTCTTTTCCTCTGCTCAGTGAGATGTGCAGTGTGGCCTAATCACAGATCAGAGTATTCATTTCTAGGCACACAGAAAAAGGGCTGTTGCTTGCCATGCAATACAAAGGTACTGAGTAGGCCTAATCAACACCTATTGATTATTTTACGTTGACCGCTTCCTTCTGGTGTGCAGTTTTCTGTTCAGCATGCCTGGTATGAAATGTTTGTGTGTTTCCTTCTGTTGTTCTGTCACTGTGGAGACACACACACAGTTTATGAGAGTTTATGGGCTGCCTCGTTCTAGTTCTGCCTGGTAAAAAAAAGTATAAAGGTTTGGAAATTTGTGTTATTTGTGCTTATTTATTTTTTATTTTTTATTATTTTATTTTTTAATACTTGAATTTACCTGAATTATTTTAATTTAAGCTATTTTGTAATTCATTAAAGATGATTATTTTGTATTTTTGTCTGTCTGATTGTTGTCTTGTGTTAAAAAATAAATGAGACGTTACTCAACAGTTACTCAGTACTTGAGTAGTTTTTTCACCAAGTACTTTTTTACTCTTACTCAAGTAATTATTTGGATGACTACTTTTTACTTTTACTTGAGTCATATTATTCTGAAGTAACAGTACTTTTACTTGAGTACAATTTTTGGCTACTCTACCCACCTCTGCTTTTAACCGATACTGTTCATCCCGATACCCAACTAAATTGTGTGTAGTCAGGATGGCCGAGTGGTCTAAGGCGCTGCGTTCAGGTTGCAGTCTCCCCTGTAGGCGTGGGTTAGAATCCCACTTCTGACAAATCTTTAGCGCCTGCATGTCATGCTGCTTTGTAATAACCAGTTGATGAATAAATTACTTCAGATAATGGAAATAACAGTTAGTATGAGTAGTGAATAACTATCCTATTTTTGACATTCTGCAAAAACAGCTAGTTGATGAGAGATTGAAAGACAATTGCAAGAATCACGCAAGCTCACAGGCGGGACACAAACAGGCAAATAACGAAAGGATCTCGGAACGTACAACTCTTCGGTCTTTGTCAGTGAAAAAAGATAGTCTGCAGGGGAATCGGAACTCGCCGCATTTAACGTCAAGCCCAGGTTACAGGTAAGATCCCTTGATAAACCCTAAAAAACAACAATAAAACAATTTTCATGAATCACCACTAAGCCATTTGCTAAGATTTCCCCCATTTTGACATGTGGACCTGTTGGCACTCTTACCCTGACGGTTGTCGATACTTCCAGACACATATTCTGAAGACACTAGCATCAGCAAGCCTAATCCTTCTTTTACCCGATACCGTTCATCCCCACACCCAACTAAGTTGTGTGTAGTCAGGATGGCCGAGCGGTCTAAGGCGCTGTTTTTAGGTCGCAGTCTCCCCTGGAGGCGTGGGTTCAAATCCCTCTTCTGACAAACCTTTAGCGCCTGCATGTCATGCTGCTTTGTAATAACCAGTTGATGAATAAATTACTTCAGATAATGGAAATAACAGTTAGTATGAGTAGTGAATAACTATCCTATTTTTTACATTCTGCAAAAACAGCTAGTTGAAGAGAGGTTGAAAGAGAATTGCAAGAATCACGCAAGCTCACAGGTGGGCCACAAACAGGCAAATAACGAAAGGATCTCGGAACGCACAACTCTTCGGTCTTTGTCAGCGAAAAAAGATACTCTGCAAGAGAATCGGAACTCGCCGCATTTAAAGTCAAGCCACAGGTTACAGGTAAGATCCCTTGATAAACCCTAAAAAATAAAAAAATAAACGATTCTTATCAATCACCACTAAGCCATTTGCTAAGATTTCCCCCATTTTGACATGTGGACCTGTTGGCACTCTTACCCTGACGGTTGTCGATACTTCCAGACACATATTCTGAAGACACTAGCACCAGCAAGCCTAATCCTAATTTTACCAGATACTGTTCATCCCTATACTCAACTACATGTTTTTGTAGTCAGGATGGCAGAGCGGTCTAAGGCGCTTTGTTTAGGTAGCAGTCTCCCCTGGAGGCGTGGGTTCGAATCCCACTTCTGACAAACCTTTAGCGCCTGCATGTCATGCTGCTTTGTAATAACCAGTTGATGAATAAATTACTTCAGATAATGGAAATAACAGTTAGTATGAGTAGTGAATAACTATCCTATTTTTGACATTCTGCAAAAACAGCTAGTTGATGAGAGATTGAAAGACAATTGCAAGAATCACGCAAGCTCACAGGCGGGACACAAACAGGCAAATAACAAAAGGATCTCGGAACGTACAACTCTTCGGTCTTTGTCAGTGAAAAAAGATAGTCTGCAGGGGAATCGGAACTCGCCGCATTTAACGTCAAGCCCAGTTTACAGGTAAGATCCCTTGATAAACCCTAAAAAACAACAATAAAACGATTTTCATGAATCACCACTAAGCCATTTGCTAAGATTTCCCCCATTTTGACATGTGGACCTGTTGGCACTCTTACCCTGACGGTTGTCGATACTTCCAGACACATATTCTGAAGACACTAGCATCAGCAAGCCTAATCCTTCTTTTACCCGATACCGTTCATCCCCACACCCAACTAAGTTGTGTGTAGTCAGGATGGCCGAGCGGTCTAAGGCGCTGTTTTTAGGTCGCAGTCTCCCCTGGAGGCGTGGGTTCAAATCCCTCTTCTGACAAACCTTTAGCGCCTGCATGTCATGCTGCTTTGTAATAACCAGTTGATGAATAAATTACTTCAGATAATGGAAATAACAGTTAGTATGAGTAGTGAATAACTATCCTATTTTTTACATTCTGCAAAAACAGCTAGTTGAAGAGAGGTTGAAAGAGAATTGCAAGAATCACGCAAGCTCACAGGTGGGCCACAAACAGGCAAATAACGAAAGGATCTCGGAACGCACAACTCTTCGGTCTTTGTCAGCGAAAAAAGATACTCTGCAGGAGAATCGGAACTCGCCGCATTTAAAGTCAAGCCACAGGTTACAGGTAAGATCCCTTGATAAACCCTAAAAAAAAAAAAAAAAAACGATTCTTATCAATCACCACTAAGCCATTTGCTAAGATTTCCCCCATTTTGACATGTGGACCTGTTGGCACTCTTACCCTGACGGTTGTCGATACTTCCAGACACATATTCTGAAGACACTAGCACCAGCAAGCCTAATCCTAATTTTACCAGATACTGTTCATCCCTATACTCAACTACATGTTTTTGTAGTCAGGATGGCAGAGCGGTCTAAGGCGCTTTGTTTAGGTAGCAGTCTCCCCTGGAGGCGTGGGTTCGAATCCCACTTCTGACAAACCTTTAGCGCCTGCATGTCATGCTGCTTTGTAATAACCAGTTGATGAATAAATTACTTCAGATAATGGAAATAACAGTTAGTATGAGTAGTGAATAACTATCCTATTTTTGACATTCTGCAAAAACAGCTAGTTGATGAGAGATTGAAAGACAATTGCAAGAATCACGCAAGCTCACAGGCGGGACACAAACAGGCAAATAACAAAAGGATCTCGGAACGTACAACTCTTCGGTCTTTGTCAGTGAAAAAAGATAGTCTGCAGGGGAATCGGAACTCGCCGCATTTAACGTCAAGCCCAGTTTACAGGTAAGATCCCTTGATAAACCCTAAAAAACAACAATAAAACGATTTTCATGAATCACCACTAAGCCATTTGCTAAGATTTCCCCCATTTTGACATGTGGACCTGTTGGCACTCTTACCCTGACGGTTGTCGATACTTCCAGACACATATTCTGAAGACACTAGCATCAGCAAGCCTAATCCTTCTTTTTCCCGATACCGTTCATCCCCACACCCAACTAAGTTGTGTGTAGTCAGGATGGCCGAGCGGTCTAAGGCGCTGTGTTTAGGTCGCAGTCTCCCCTGGAGGCGTGGGTTCAAATCCCACTTCTGACAAACCTTTAGCGCATGCGTGTAATGCTGCTTTGTAATAACCAATTGATGAACAAATTACTTCAGATAATGGAAATAACGGTTAGTATGTGTAGTGAATAACTATCCTTTTTTTTACATTCTGCAAAAACAGCTAGTTAGAGAGATTTTGAAAGAGAATTGCAAGAATCACGCAAGCTCACAGGTGGGCCACAAACAGGCAAATAACGAAAGGATCTCGGAACGCACAACTCTTCGGTCTTTGTCAGCGAAAAAAGATACTCTGCAGGAGAATCGGAACTCGCCGCATTTAAAGTCAAGCCACAGGTTACAGGTAAGATCCCTTGATAAACCCTAAAAAATAAAAAATAAACGATTCTTATCAATCACCACTAAGCCATTTGCTAAGATTTCCCCCATTTTGACATGTGGACCTGTTGGCACTCTTACCCTGACGGTTGTCGATACTTCCAGACACATATTCTGAAGACACTAGCACCAGGAAGCCTAATCCTACTTTTACCAGATACTGTTCATCCCGATACCCAACTACATGTTTTTGTAGTCAGGATGGCCGAGCGGTCTAAGGCGCTGTGTTTAGGTCGCAGTCTCCCCTGGAGGCGTGGGTTCGAATCCCACTTCTGACAAACCTTTAGCGCCTGCATGTCATGCTGCTTTGTAATAACCAGTTGATGAATAAATTACTTCAGATAATGGAAATAACAGTTAGTATGAGTAGTGAATAACTATCCTATTTTTGACATTCTGCAAAAACAGCTAGTTGATGAGAGATTGAAAGACAATTGCAAGAATCACGCAAGCTCACAGGCGGGACACAAACAGGCAAATAACGAAAGGATCTCGGAACGTACAACTCTTCGGTCTTTGTCAGTGAAAAAAGATAGTCTGCAGGGGAATCGGAACTCGCCGCATTTAACGTCAAGCCCAGTTTACAGGTAAGATCCCTTGATAAACCCTAAAAAACAACAATAAAACGATTTTCATGAATCACCACTAAGCCATTTGCTAAGATTTCCCCCATTTTGACATGTGGACCTGTTGGCACTCTTACCCTGACGGTTGTCGATACTTCCAGACACATATTCTGAAGACACTAGCATCAGCAAGCCTAATCCTTCTTTTTCCCGATACCGTTCATCCCCACACCCAACTAAGTTGTGTGTAGTCAGGATGGCCGAGCGGTCTAAGGCGCTGTGTTTAGGTCGCAGTCTCCCCTGGAGGCGTGGGTTCAAATCCCACTTCTGACAAACCTTTAGCGCATGCGTGTAATGCTGCTTTGTAATAACCAATTGATGAACAAATTACTTCAGATAATGGAAATAACGGTTAGTATGTGTAGTGAATAACTATCCTTTTTTTTACATTCTGCAAAAACAGCTAGTTAGAGAGATTTTGAAAGAGAATTGCAAGAATCACGCAAGCTCACAGGTGGGCCACAAACAGGCAAATAACGAAAGGATCTCGGAACGCACAACTCTTCGGTCTTTGTCAGCGAAAAAAGATACTCTGCAGGAGAATCGGAACTCGCCGCATTTAAAGTCAAGCCACAGGTTACAGGTAAGATCCCTTGATAAACCCTAAAAAATAAAAAATAAACGATTCTTATCAATCACCACTAAGCCATTTGCTAAGATTTCCCCCATTTTGACATGTGGACCTGTTGGCACTCTTACCCTGACGGTTGTCGATACTTCCAGACACATATTCTGAAGACACTAGCACCAGGAAGCCTAATCCTACTTTTACCAGATACTGTTCATCCCGATACCCAACTACATGTTTTTGTAGTCAGGATGGCCGAGCGGTCTAAGGCGCTGTGTTTAGGTCGCAGTCTCCCCTGGAGGCGTGGGTTCGAATCCCACTTCTGACAAACCTTTAGCGCCTGCATGTCATGCTGCTTTGTAATAACCAGTTGATGAATAAATTACTTCAGATAATGGAAATAACAGTTAGTATGAGTAGTGAATAACTATCCTATTTTTGACATTCTGCAAAAACAGCTAGTTGATGAGAGATTGAAAGACAATTGCAAGAATCACGCAAGCTCACAGGCGGGACACAAACAGGCAAATAACGAAAGGATCTCGGAACGTACAACTCTTCGGTCTTTGTCAGTGAAAAAAGATAGTCTGCAGGGGAATCGGAACTCGCCGCATTTAACGTCAAGCCCAGGTTACAGGTAAGATCCCTTGATAAACCCTAAAAAACAACAATAAAACAATTTTCATGAATCACCACTAAGCCATTTGCTAAGATTTCCCCCATTTTGACATGTGGACCTGTTGGCACTCTTACCCTGACGGTTGTCGATACTTCCAGACACATATTCTGAAGACACTAGCATCAGCAAGCCTAATCCTTCTTTTACCCGATACCATTCATCCCCACACCCAACTAAGTTGTGTGTAGTCAGGATGGCCGAGCGGTCTAAGGAGCTGTTTTTAGGTCGCAGTCTCCCCTGGAGGCGTGGGTTCAAATCCCTCTTCTGACAAACCTTTAGCGCATGCGTGTAATGCTGCTTTGTAATAACCAATTGATGAACAAATTACTTCAGATAATGGAAATAACGGTTAGTATGTGTAGTGAATAGCTATCCTATTTTTTACATTCTGCAAAAACAGCTAGTTGAAGAGAGGTTGAAAGAGAATTGCAAGAATCACGCAAGCTCACAGGTGGGCCACAAACAGGCAAATAACGAAAGGATCTCGGAACGCACAACTCTTCGGTCTTTGTCAGCGAAAAAACATACTCTGCAGGAGAATCGGAACTCGCCGCATTTAAAGTCAAGCCACAGGTTACAGGTAAGATCCCTTGATAAACCCTAAAAAATAAAAAAATAAACGATTCTTATCAATCACCACTAAGCCATTTGCTAAGATTTCCCCCATTTTGACATGTGGACCTGTTGGCACTCTTACCCTGACGGTTGTCGATACTTCCAGACACATATTCTGAAGACACTAGCACCAGCAAGCCTAATCCTACTTTTACCAGATACTGTTCATCCCGATACCCAACTACATGTTTTTGTAGTCAGGATGGCCGAGCGGTCTAAGGCGTTGTGTTTAGGTCGCAGTCTTCCCTGGAGGCGTGGGTTCGAATCCCACTTCTTACAAACCTTTAGCGCCTGCATGTCATGCTGCTTTGTAATAACCAATTGATGAACAAATTACTTCAGATAATGGAAATAACGGTTAGTATGTGTAGTGAATAGCTATCCTATTTTTGACATTCTGCAAAAACAGCTAGTTGATGAGAGATTGAAAGACAATTGCAAGAATCACGCAAGCTCACAGGCGGCCACAAACAGGCAAATAACGAAAGGATCTCGGAACGTACAACTCTTCGGTCTTTGTCAGTGAAAAAAGATAGTCTGCAGGGGAATCGGAACTCGCCGCATTTAACGTCAAGCCCAGGTTACAGGTAAGATCCCTTGATAAACCCTAAAAAACAACAATAAAACGATTTTCATGAATCACCACTAAGCCATTTGCTAAGATTTCCCCCATTTTGACATGTGGACCTGTTGGCACTCTTACCCTGACGGTTGTCGATACTTCCAGACACATATTCTGAAGACACTAGCATCAGCAAGCCTAATCCTTCTTTTTCCCGATACCGTTCATCCCCACACCCAACTAAGTTGTGTGTAGTCAGGAAGGCCGAGTGGTCTAAGGCGCTGTGTTTAGGTCGCAGTCTCCCCTGGAGGCGTGGGTTCGAATCCCACTTCTGACAAACCTTTAGCGCCTGCATGTCATGCTGCTTTGTAATAACCAGTTGATGAATAAATTACTTCAGATAATGGAAATAACAGTTAGTATGAGTAGTGAATAACTATCCTATTTTTTACATTCTGCAAAAACAGCTAGTTGAAGAGAGGTTGAAAGAGAATTGCAAGAATCACGCAAGCTCACAGGTGGGCCACAAACAGGCAAATAACGAAAGGATCTCGGAACGCACAACTCTTCGGTCTTTGTCAGCGAAAAAAGATACTCTGCAGGAGAATCGGAACTCGCCGCATTTAAAGTCAAGCCACAGGTTACAGGTAAGATCCCTTGATAAACCCTAAAAAATAAAAAAATAAACGATTCTTATCAATCACCACTAAGCCATTTGCTAAGATTTCCCCCATTTTGACATGTGGACCTGTTGGCACTCTTACCCTGACGGTTGTCGATACTTCCAGACACATATTCTGAAGACACTAGCACCAGCAAGCCTAATCCTAATTTTACCAGATACTGTTCATCCCTATACTCAACTACATGTTTTTGTAGTCAGGATGGCAGAGCGGTCTAAGGCGCTTTGTTTAGGTAGCAGTCTCCCCTGGAGGCGTGGGTTCGAATCCCACTTCTGACAAACCTTTAGCGCCTGCATGTCATGCTGCTTTGTAATAACCAGTTGATGAATAAATTACTTCAGATAATGGAAATAACAGTTAGTATGAGTAGTGAATAACTATCCTATTTTTGACATTCTGCAAAAACAGCTAGTTGATGAGAGATTGAAAGACAATTGCAAGAATCACGCAAGCTCACAGGCGGGACACAAACAGGCAAATAACAAAAGGATCTCGGAACGTACAACTCTTCGGTCTTTGTCAGTGAAAAAAGATAGTCTGCAGGGGAATCGGAACTCGCCGCATTTAACGTCAAGCCCAGTTTACAGGTAAGATCCCTTGATAAACCCTAAAAAACAACAATAAAACGATTTTCATGAATCACCACTAAGCCATTTGCTAAGATTTCCCCCATTTTGACATGTGGACCTGTTGGCACTCTTACCCTGACGGTTGTCAATACTTCCAGACACATATTCTGAAGACACTAGCACCAGCAAACCTAATCCTACTTTTAACCGATACTGTTCATCCCGATACCCAACTAAATTGTGTGTAGTCAGGATGGCTGAGCTGTCTAAGGCGCTGCGTTCAGGTCGCAGTCTCCCCTGGAGGCGTGGGTTCGAATCCCACTTCTGACAAACCTTTAGCGCCTGCATGTCATGCTGCTTTGTAATAACCAGTTGATGAATAAATTACTTCAGATAATGGAAATAACAGTTAGTATGAGTAGTGAATAACTATCCTATTTTTGACATTCTGCAAAAACAGCTAGTTGATGAGAGGTTGAAAGAAAATTGCAAGAATCACGCAAGCACACAGGCGGCCACAAACAGGCAAATAACAAAAGGATCTCGGAATGCACAACTGGTCGGTGTTTGTCAGTGAAAAAAGATAGTCTGCAAGGGAATCGGAACTCGCCGCATTGAAAGTCAAGCCACAGGTTACAGGTAAGATCCCTTGATAAACCCTAAAAAACAACAACAAAACGATTCTCATGAATCACCACTAAGCCATTTGCTAAGATTTCCCCCATTTTGACATGTGGACCTGTTGGCACTCTTACCCTGACGGTTGTCAATACTTCCAGACACATATTCTGAAGACACTAGCACCAGCAAACCTAATCCTACTTTTAACCGATACTGTTCATCCCGATACCCAACTAAATTGTGTGTAGTCAGTATGGCCGAGCGGTCTAAGGCGCTGCGTTCAGGGCGCAGTCTCCCCTGGAGGCGTGGGATCGAATCCCACTTCTGACAAACCTTTAGCGCCTGCATGTCATGCTGCTTTGTAATAACCAGTTGATGAATAAATTACTTCAGATAATGGAAATAACAGTTAGTATGAGTAGTGAATAACTATCCTATTTTTGACATTCTGCAAAAACAGCTAGTTGATGAGAGGTTGAAAGAAAATTGCAAGAATCACGCAAGCTCACAGGCGGCCACAAACAGGCAAATAACAAAAGGATCTCGGAATGCACAACTGGTCGGTGTTTGTCAGTGAAAAAAGATAGTCTGCAAGGGAATCGGAACTCGCTGCATTGAAAGTCAAGCCACAGGTTACAGGTAAGATCCCTTGATAAACCCTAAAAAAAATAAAAAAAACGATTCTCATGAATCACCACTAAGCCATTTGCTAAGATTTCCCCCATTTTGACATGTGGACCTGTTGGCACTCTTACCCTGACGGTTGTGGATACTTCCAGACACATATTCTGAAGACACTAGCACCAGCAAACCTAATCCTACTTTTAACCGATACTGTTCATCCCGATACCCAACTAAATTGTATGTAGTCAGGATGGCCGAGCGGTCTAAGGCGCTGTGTTCAGGTCGCAGTCTCCCCTGGAGGCGTGGGTTCGAATCCCACTTCTGACAAATCTTTGGCGCCTGCATGTCATGCTGCTTTGTAATAACCAGTTGATGAATAAATTACTTCAGATAATGGAAATAACAGTTAGTATGAGTAGTGAATAACTATCCTATTTTTGACATTCTGCAAAAACAGCTAGTTGATGAGAGGTTGAAAGAAAATTGCAAGAATCACGCAAGCTCACAGGCGGCCACAAACAGGCAAATAACAAAAGGATCTCGGAATGGACAACTGGTCGGTGTTTGTCAGTGAAAAAAGATAGTCTGCAAGGGAATCGGAACTCGCCGCATTGAAAGTCAAGCCACAGGTTACAGGTAAGATCCCTTGATAAACCCTAAAAAACAACAACAAAACGATTCTCATGAATCACCACTAAGCCATTTGCTAAGATTTCCCCCATTTTGACATGTGGACCTGTTGGCACTCTTACCCTGACGGTTGTCGATACTTCCAGACACATATTCTGAAGACACTAGCACCAGCAAGCCTAATCCTAATTTTACCAGATACTGTTCATCCCTATACTCAACTACATGTTTTTGTAGTCAGGATGGCAGAGCGGTCTAAGGCGCTTTGTTTAGGTAGCAGTCTCCCCTGGAGGCGTGGGTTCGAATCCCACTTCTGACAAACCTTTAGCGCCTGCATGTCATGCTGCTTTGTAATAACCAGTTGATGAATAAATTACTTCAGATAATGGAAATAACAGTTAGTATGAGTAGTGAATAACTATCCTATTTTTGACATTCTGCAAAAACAGCTAGTTGATGAGAGATTGAAAGACAATTGCAAGAATCACGCAAGCTCACAGGCGGGACACAAACAGGCAAATAACAAAAGGATCTCGGAACGTACAACTCTTCGGTCTTTGTCAGTGAAAAAAGATAGTCTGCAGGGGAATCGGAACTCGCCGCATTTAACGTCAAGCCCAGTTTACAGGTAAGATCCCTTGATAAACCCTAAAAAACAACAATAAAACGATTTTCATGAATCACCACTAAGCCATTTGCTAAGATTTCCCCCATTTTGACATGTGGACCTGTTGGCACTCTTACCCTGACGGTTGTCGATACTTCCAGACACATATTCTGAAGACACTAGCATCAGCAAGCCTAATCCTTCTTTTACCCGATACCGTTCATCCCCACACCCAACTAAGTTGTGTGTAGTCAGGATGGCCGAGCGGTCTAAGGCGCTGTTTTTAGGTCGCAGTCTCCCCTGGAGGCGTGGGTTCAAATCCCTCTTCTGACAAACCTTTAGCGCCTGCATGTCATGCTGCTTTGTAATAACCAGTTGATGAATAAATTACTTCAGATAATGGAAATAACAGTTAGTATGAGTAGTGAATAACTATCCTATTTTTTACATTCTGCAAAAACAGCTAGTTGAAGAGAGGTTGAAAGAGAATTGCAAGAATCACGCAAGCTCACAGGTGGGCCACAAACAGGCAAATAACGAAAGGATCTCGGAACGCACAACTCTTCGGTCTTTGTCAGCGAAAAAAGATACTCTGCAGGAGAATCGGAACTCGCCGCATTTAAAGTCAAGCCACAGGTTACAGGTAAGATCCCTTGATAAACCCTAAAAAATAAAAAAATAAACGATTCTTATCAATCACCACTAAGCCATTTGCTAAGATTTCCCCCATTTTGACATGTGGACCTGTTGGCACTCTTACCCTGACGGTTGTCGATACTTCCAGACACATATTCTGAAGACACTAGCACCAGCAAGCCTAATCCTAATTTTACCAGATACTGTTCATCCCTATACTCAACTACATGTTTTTGTAGTCAGGATGGCAGAGCGGTCTAAGGCGCTTTGTTTAGGTAGCAGTCTCCCCTGGAGGCGTGGGTTCGAATTCCACTTCTGACAAACCTTTAGCGCCTGCATGTCATGCTGCTTTGTAATAACCAGTTGATGAATAAATTACTTCAGATAATGGAAATAACAGTTAGTATGAGTAGTGAATAACTATCCTATTTTTGACATTCTGCAAAAACAGCTAGTTGATGAGAGATTGAAAGACAATTGCAAGAATCACGCAAGCTCACAGGCGGGACACAAACAGGCAAATAACAAAAGGATCTCGGAACGTACAACTCTTCGGTCTTTGTCAGTGAAAAAATATAGTCTGCAGGGGAATCGGAACTCGCCGCATTGAAAGTCAAGCCACAGGTTACAGGTAAGATCCCTTGATAAACCCTAAAAAACAACAATAAAACGATTTTCATGAATCACCACTAAGCCATTTGCTAAGATTTCCCCCATTTTGACATGTGGACCTGTTGGCACTCTTACCCTGACGGTTGTCAATACTTCCAGACACATATTCTGAAGACACTAGCACCAGCAAACCTAATCCTACTTTTAACCGATACTGTTCATCCCGATACCCAACTAAATTGTGTGTAGTCAGGATGGCTGAGCTGTCTAAGGCGCTGCGTTCAGGTCGCAGTCTCCCCTGGAGGCGTGGGTTCGAATCCCACTTCTGACAAACCTTTAGCGCCTGCATGTCATGCTGCTTTGTAATAACCAGTTGATGAATAAATTACTTCAGATAATGGAAATAACAGTTAGTATGAGTAGTGAATAACTATCCTATTTTTGACATTCTGCAAAAACAGCTAGTTGATGAGAGGTTGAAAGAAAATTGCAAGAATCACGCAAGCACACAGGCGGCCACAAACAGGCAAATAACAAAAGGATCTCGGAATGCACAACTGGTCGGTGTTTGTCAGTGAAAAAAGATAGTCTGCAAGGGAATCGGAACTCGCCGCATTGAAAGTCAAGCCACAGGTTACAGGTAAGATCCCTTGATAAACCCTAAAAAACAACAACAAAACGATTCTCATGAATCACCACTAAGCCATTTGCTAAGATTTCCCCCATTTTGACATGTGGACCTGTTGGCACTCTTACCCTGACGGTTGTCAATACTTCCAGACACATATTCTGAAGACACTAGCACCAGCAAACCTAATCCTACTTTTAACCGATACTGTTCATCCCGATACCCAACTAAATTGTGTGTAGTCAGTATGGCCGAGCGGTCTAAGGCGCTGCGTTCAGGGCGCAGTCTCCCCTGGAGGCGTGGGATCGAATCCCACTTCTGACAAACCTTTAGCGCCTGCATGTCATGCTGCTTTGTAATAACCAGTTGATGAATAAATTACTTCAGATAATGGAAATAACAGTTAGTATGAGTAGTGAATAACTATCCTATTTTTGACATTCTGCAAAAACAGCTAGTTGATGAGAGGTTGAAAGAAAATTGCAAGAATCACGCAAGCTCACAGGCGGCCACAAACAGGCAAATAACAAAAGGATCTCGGAATGCACAACTGGTCGGTGTTTGTCAGTGAAAAAAGATAGTCTGCAAGGGAATCGGAACTCGCTGCATTGAAAGTCAAGCCACAGGTTACAGGTAAGATCCCTTGATAAACCCTAAAAAAAATAAAAAAAACGATTCTCATGAATCACCACTAAGCCATTTGCTAAGATTTCCCCCATTTTGACATGTGGACCTGTTGGCACTCTTACCCTGACGGTTGTGGATACTTCCAGACACATATTCTGAAGACACTAGCACCAGCAAACCTAATCCTACTTTTAACCGATACTGTTCATCCCGATACCCAACTAAATTGTATGTAGTCAGGATGGCCGAGCGGTCTAAGGCGCTGTGTTCAGGTCGCAGTCTCCCCTGGAGGCGTGGGTTCGAATCCCACTTCTGACAAATCTTTGGCGCCTGCATGTCATGCTGCTTTGTAATAACCAGTTGATGAATAAATTACTTCAGATAATGGAAATAACAGTTAGTATGAGTAGTGAATAACTATCCTATTTTTGACATTCTGCAAAAACAGCTAGTTGATGAGAGGTTGAAAGAAAATTGCAAGAATCACGCAAGCTCACAGGCGGCCACAAACAGGCAAATAACAAAAGGATCTCGGAATGGACAACTGGTCGGTGTTTGTCAGTGAAAAAAGATAGTCTGCAAGGGAATCGGAACTCGCCGCATTGAAAGTCAAGCCACAGGTTACAGGTAAGATCCCTTGATAAACCCTAAAAAACAACAACAAAACGATTCTCATGAATCACCACTAAGCCATTTGCTAAGATTTCCCCCATTTTGACATGTGGACCTGTTGGCACTCTTACCCTGACGGTTGTCGATACTTCCAGACACATATTCTGAAGACACTAGCACCAGCAAACCTAATCCTACTTTTAACCGATACTGTTCATCCCGATACCCAACTAAATTGTATGTAGTCAGGATGGCCGAGCGGTCTAAGGCGCTGCGTTCAGGTCGCAGTCTCCCCTGGAGGCGTGGGTTCGAATCCCACTTCTGACAAACCTTTAGCGCCTGCATGTCATGCTGCTTTGTAATAACCAGTTGATGAATAAATTACTTCAGATAATGGAAATAACAGTTAGTATGAGTAGTGAATAACTATCCTATTTTTGACATTCTGCAAAAACAGCTAGTTGATGAGAGGTTGAAAGAAAATTGCAAGAATCACGCAAGCTCACAGGCGGCCACAAACAGGCAAATAACAAAAGGATCTCGGAATGCACAACTGGTCGGTGTTTGTCAGTGAAAAAAGATAGTCTGCAAGGGAATCGGAACTCGCTGCATTGAAAGTCAAGCCACAGGTTACAGGTAAGATCCCTTGATAAACCCTAAAAAAAATAAAAAAAACGATTCTCATGAATCACCACTAAGCCATTTGCTAAGATTTCCCCCATTTTGACATGTGGACCTGTTGGCACTCTTACCCTGACGGTTGTGGATACTTCCAGACACATATTCTGAAGACACTAGCACCAGCAAACCTAATCCTACTTTTAACCGATACTGTTCATCCCGATACCCAACTAAATTGTATGTAGTCAGGATGGCCGAGCGGTCTAAGGCGCTGCGTTCAGGTCGCAGTCTCCCCTGGAGGCGTGGGTTCGAATCCCACTTCTGACAAACCTTTAGCGCCTGCATGTCATGCTGCTTTGTAATAACCAGTTGATGAATAAATTACTTCAGATAATGGAAATAACAGTTAGTATGAGTAGTGAATAACTATCCTATTTTTGACATTCTGCAAAAACAGCTAGTTGATGAGAGGTTGAAAGAAAATTGCAAGAATCACGCAAGCTCACAGGCGGCCACAAACAGGCAAATAACAAAAGGATCTCGGAATGCACAACTGGTCGGTGTTTGTCAGTGAAAAAAGATAGTCTGCAAGGGAATCGGAACTCGCTGCATTGAAAGTCAAGCCACAGGTTACAGGTAAGATCCCTTGATAAACCCTAAAAAAAATAAAAAAAACGATTCTCATGAATCACCACTAAGCCATTTGCTAAGATTTCCCCCATTTTGACATGTGGACCTGTTGGCACTCTTACCCTGACGGTTGTGGATACTTCCAGACACATATTCTGAAGACACTAGCACCAGCAAACCTAATCCTACTTTTAACCGATACTGTTCATCCCGATACCCAACTAAATTGTATGTAGTCAGGATGGCCGAGCGGTCTAAGGCGCTGTGTTCAGGTCGCAGTCTCCCCTGGAGGCGTGGGTTCGAATCCCACTTCTGACAAATCTTTAGCGCCTGCATGTCATGCTGCTTTGTAATAACCAGTTGATGAATAAATTACTTCAGATAATGGAAATAACAGTTAGTATGAGTAGTGAATAACTATCCTATTTTTGACATTCTGCAAAAACAGCTAGTTGATGAGAGGTTGAAAGAAAATTGCAAGAATCACGCAAGCTCACAGGCGGCCACAAACAGGCAAATAACAAAAGGATCTCGGAATGGACAACTGGTCGGTGTTTGTCAGTGAAAAAAGATAGTCTGCAAGGGAATCGGAACTCGCCGCATTGAAAGTCAAGCAACAGGTTACAGGTAAGATCCCTTGATAAACCCTAAAAAACAACAACAAAACGATTCTCATGAATCACCACTAAGCCATTTGCTAAGATTTCCCCCATTTTGACATGTGGACCTGTTGGCACTCTTACCCTGACGGTTGTCGATACTTCCAGACACATATTCTGAAGACACTAGCACCAGCAAACCTAATCCTACTTTTAACCGATACTGTTCATCCCGATACCCAACTAAATTGTATGTAGTCAGGATGGCCGAGCGGTCTAAGGCGCTGCGTTCAGGTCGCAGTCTCCCCTGGAGGCGTGGGTTCGAATCCCACTTCTGACAAACCTTTAGCGCCTGCATGTCATGCTGCTTTGTAATAACCAGTTGATGAATAAATTACTTCAGATAATGGAAATAACAGTTAGTATGAGTAGTGAATAACTATCCTATTTTTGACATTCTGCAAAAACAGCTAGTTGATGAGAGGTTGAAAGAAAATTGCAAGAATCACGCAAGCTCACAGGCGGCCACAAACAGGCAAATAACAAAAGGATCTCGGAATGGACAACTGGTCGGTGTTTGTCAGTGAAAAAAGATAGTCTGCAAGGGAATCGGAACTCGCCGCATTGAAAGTCAAGCCACAGGTTACAGGTAAGATCCCTTGATAAACCCTAAAAAACAACAACAAAACGATTCTCATGAATCACCACTAAGCCATTTGCTAAGATTTCCCCCATTTTGACATGTGGACCTGTTGGCACTCTTACCCTGACGGTTGTCGATACTTCCAGACACATATTCTGAAGACACTAGCACCAGCAAACCTAATCCTACTTTTAACCGATACTGTTCATCCCGATACCCAACTAAATTGTATGTAGTCAGGATGGCCGAGCGGTCTAAGGCGCTGCGTTCAGGTCGCAGTCTCCCCTGGAGGCGTGGGTTCGAATCCCACTTCTGACAAACCTTTAGCGCCTGCATGTCATGCTGCTTTGTAATAACCAGTTGATGAATAAATTACTTCAGATAATGGAAATAACAGTTAGTATGAGTAGTGAATAACTATCCTATTTTTGACATTCTGCAAAAACAGCTAGTTGATGAGAGGTTGAAAGAAAATTGCAAGAATCACGCAAGCTCACAGGCGGCCACAAACAGGCAAATAACAAAAGGATCTCGGAATGCACAACTGGTCGGTGTTTGTCAGTGAAAAAAGATAGTCTGCAAGGGAATCGGAACTCGCTGCATTGAAAGTCAAGCCACAGGTCACAGGTAAGATCCCTTGATAAACCCTAAAAAAAAATTAAAAAACGATTCTCATGAATCACCACTAAGCCATTTGCTAAGATTTCCCCCATTTTGACATGTGGACCTGTTGGCACTCTTACCCTGACGGTTGTGGATACTTCCAGACACATATTCTGAAGACACTAGCACCAGCAAACCTAATCCTACTTTTAACCAGTGGTGGGTAGTAACGAGTTACATTTACTCCGTTACATTTACTTGAGTAAGTTTTTGAAAAAATTATACTTCTAGGAGTAGTTTTAAATCACTATACTTTTTACTTTTACTTGAGTAGATTTGTGAAGAAGAAACTGTACTCTTACTCCGCTACATTAGGCTACAATGAGGTCGTTACTTTTCTTTTTACCTCTTTGGTATTCTACGCGTCATTGTCTTTATCCCCCCGCATATGCCTTATTTTAATGTTTTATTAAAATAAGACAGAGAGAGAGAGACTTCCGCTAAGGCTCTACCACGTGACTGTGTTTCACCAATCAAACGTAGTTGTGCAGTCTCGTCACTTTACCATACTCAATCTCAGTGGCGGGACGGGTTGGCTTTACAGTCATAGCAACACAAAAATGTCAGAATTAGCCGTCGGCAATGCAGACACAGACGAGGAGGAACACCCGCACCCCTGGCCTCATATTGAAAGCATGTTTACCTTAGTAAAAGTGCGAAAGAACAGCTACATTATGCGGTGTCTTCTGTGTCTACCAAAACAAACGGACATTTCAGCATTCAAGAACTCAACATCTAACTTGAGGAAACATGTAGCGGTAAGTTTCCTAAATTCGTTTTTTTTTGCTGTGGATAGGCGAATGTTTGTCTTTTAGGTTACATATGTTT
The DNA here is from genome assembly GCF_964263955.1 of Coregonus lavaretus. Classification (NCBI taxonomy): domain Eukaryota; kingdom Metazoa; phylum Chordata; class Actinopteri; order Salmoniformes; family Salmonidae; genus Coregonus; species Coregonus lavaretus. The sequence goes on from NC_140025.1 coordinate 400,426, forward strand.
TAAACATTTTCTATATATATATATATCCACATTTGATGTGATAATAAGTATCTTTTAATGTCTTGATCTCCCTGTAGCCTCACATATTTTTTTTTTGTCCACAGAGGATTCACCCCAACAAACTGGCAAAGTACACAGACTTACTAGAGAACCACAGAAAGCGTAAGTCCTCCTCTTCCAGTGATACTCTTGTGAAAAATGCAAAAATCACAGCCTTTGCTGCCCCAGGGCGGGTAACACAAGCAACGCTTGACAAGCTGATGCTAAATTTTGTATGTGAGGCCAACCAACCATTTTCTGTGGTTGAGACGCCATCCTTCAATACTTTGATAGAAACCTTGCAACCTCATACAGTAATGACAAGGAAAACGTTATGCACAAGAATACAAGAAGCTGCAAAACACAAGAAGAGCATAATCATCAAAAAGCTGAGTGCTGTGAACTATGTTGCTAACGTAGCTACTTAGGTGTCACCTGTCACTGGATAGACAACACCTCACTGGAGAGGCACTCCACATTGGCTTGTAGACCTGTCAAAGGCTCGCACACGTTTGATGTCCTTGCTGCTGCATTAGAGGAAATACATTCTGAGTACCACATCAGGGAAAAAGTGACCAGGACGACAACAGACAGTGGCTCAAACTTCCTTTCGATTATATGGTGAGGAGAAAGAGGAGGAAGCCATCAATGTACAAGAGGAGAGTGACTCCACCCTTGATGATGCAACAGAAGATCAGAGTGAGTCAGAGGTGGAGTATCAAGATGTCTGCAATTCTGGATGACAACACAGGCCTTGAGTACCAACTTCCAAGGCACCAAAAGTGTGCATGCCATCTCCTCAATCTTATATCCACAGTTGATGCCACTGCTGCAGGAGGAGCTGCAAAGAAACCTACAAGAGGCTGTCTCGGTCTGCTTTTGCAAAATGTCATGCTCTTTGGAATAAAACCAGCAGGTCAACCATGGCTCATGAAACAGTGGAACGTGAATGCAAGCTGCAGTTTCTCCGACCCAATCAGACACGCTGGAGCTCCCTGTTCCTCGCTGTAGAAAGGATTGTGCGCATTCACCGAGAGCAAGGAGAACAAGCAATTCGCAATGTCTGCACAGCATTAAAGATAAAGATGTAAGTTGACAAAATGTATATTTTGTTTTTAAAGAATAATAAAAGTAAATAAGCCTTGCTGATTAATGGGTGAATCCACTTGTCTCAAGTAACTAAGTTTTCTTTGCATGGTGGTGTGACAATTGTGGATGACTTGAATGAAATATATATATATATATATTTTTTGTATTTAACATGTACAATGCATAATAAAGACATTGTACCAGAAATAGCTATAAGTAATTGTTTTATCGTTACATCTTTTATAGGTTCAATCCAGCTGAAAATTGGTTTTTGGTCGAGTATGCTGCTGTGATGAAGCCTGTTGCCATGGCCCTTAATATCCTCCAAGGGGAATCATCTGTGCATATGGGCCTCCTGCTGCCAACACTTTACCAGTTGCGGGACAAGCTGAAGAAATTGGAGTCAACTTGCAAAATGTGTACACCTCTTGTTCACGCCCTGCAGCAAGGGATCCAGAAACGTTTTGGAGACGTCATGAAAGAGCCTGAGCTGACTGCAGCAGCAATACTCCTACCAAGATTCAGAATATCCTGGACCACAGAGGAGAACATCTTAAATGCTGGTAAATATACTTGTTTATCAATTCAAATGTGAACCAGTAGACCTTGACCTATATAACTCTGTATAATGTTACTGTCATTTAGGATTATAGTGTGTCAGTGACAAACCACAGGGTGGCAATATAGTTAGTGTGACTTTTTTTTGCAGACTTTTCTTGTTAGATATTGGAACTGGAAGTAAACATAATGCCCGATCTACAACTACATCACTCTCCTCTAATGCCTTTTAGAGAACATGCATTCAGCTTAATTTGTGTTCTGGGATACTAGGCCTGCAATATTGTTTTATTTGGCCATCTATCATGGACTGGTGCTTTTTCAGTTGATGTGTACTGCTGCTCTTTTCCTCTGCTCAGTGAGATGTGCAGTGTGGCCTAATCACAGATCAGAGTATTCATTTCTAGGCACACAGAAAAAGGGCTGTTGCTTGCCATGCAATACAAAGGTACTGAGTAGGCCTAATCAACACCTATTGAAAATTTTACGTTGACCGCTTCCTTCTGGTGTGCAGTTTTCTGTTCAGCATGCCTGGTATGAAATGTTTGTGTGTTTCCTTCTGTTGTTCTGTCACTGTGGAGACACACACACAGTTTATGAGAGTTTATGGGCTGCCTCGTTCTAGTTCTGCCTGGTAAAAAAAAGTATAAAGGTTTGGAAATTTGTGTTATTTGTGCTTATTTATTTTTTATTTTTTATTATTTTATTTTTTAATACTTGAATTTACCTGAATTATTTTAATTTAAGCTATTTTGTAATTCATTAAAGATGATTATTTTGTATTTTTGTCTGTCTGATTGTTGTCTTGTGTTAAAAAATAAATGAGACGTTACTCAACAGTTACTCAGTACTTGAGTAGTTTTTTCACCAAGTACTTTTTTACTCTTACTCAAGTAATTATTTGGATGACTACTTTTTACTTTTACTTGAGTCATATTATTCTGAAGTAACAGTACTTTTACTTGAGTACAATTTTTGGCTACTCTACCCACCTCTGCTTTTAACCGATACTGTTCATCCCGATACCCAACTAAATTGTGTGTAGTCAGGATGGCCGAGCGGTCTAAGGCGCTGCGTTCAGGTTGCAGTCTCCCCTGTAGGCGTGGGTTCGAATCCCACTTCTGACAAATCTTTAGCGCCTGCATGTCATGCTGCTTTGTAATAACCAGTTGATGAATAAATTACTTCAGATAATGGAAATAACAGTTAGTATGAGTAGTGAATAACTATCCTGTTTTTGACATTCTGCAAAAACAGCTAGTTGATGAGAGGTTGAAAGAAAATTGCAAGAATCACGCAAGCTCACAGGCGGCCACAAACAGGCAAATAACAAAAGGATCTCGGAATGCACAACTGGTCGGTGTTTGTCAGTGAAAAAAGATAGTCTGCAAGGGAATCGGAACTCGCCGCATTGAAAGTCAAGCCACAGGTTACAGGTAAGATCCCTTGATAAACCCTAAAAAACAACAACAAAACGATTCTCATGAATCACCACTAAGCCATTTGCTAAGATTTCCCCCATTTTGACATGTGGACCTGTTGGCACTCTTACCCTGACGGTTGTCGATACTTCCAGACACCAATTCTGAAGACACTAGCACCAGCAAGCCTAATCCTAATTTTACCAGATACTGTTCATCCCTATACCCAACTACATGTTTTTGTAGTCAGGATGGCCGAGCGGTCTAAGGCGCTGTGTTTAGGTCGCAGTCTCCCCTGGAGGCGTGGGTCCGTATCCCAATTCTGACAAACCTTTAGCGCCTGCATGTCATGCTGCTTTGTAATAACCAGTTGATGAATAAATTACTTCAGATAATGGAAATAACAGTTAGTATGAGTAGTGAATAACTATCCTATTTTTGACATTCTGCAAAAACAGCTAGTTGATGAGAGGTTGAAAGAAAATTGCAAGAATCACGCAAGCTCACAGGCGGCCACAAACAGGCAAATAACAAAAGGATCTCGGAATGCACAACTGGTCGGTGTTTGTCAGTGAAAAAAGATAGTCTGCAAGGGAATCGGAACTTGCCGCATTGAAAGTCAAGCCACAGGTTACAGGTAAGATCCCTTGATAAACCCTAAAAAACAACAACAAAACGATTCTCATGAATCACCACTAAGCCATTTGCTAAGATTTCCCCCATTTTGACATGTGGACCTGTTGGCACTCTTACCCTGACGGTTGTGGATACCTTCAGACACATATTCTGAAGACACTAGCACCAGCAAACCTAATCCTACTTTTAACCGATACTGTTCATCCCGATACCCAACTAAATTGTGTGTAGTCAGGATGGCCGAGCTGTCTAAGGCGCTGTGTTTAGGTCGCAGTCTCCCCTGGAGGCGTGGGTTCGAATCCCACTTCTGACAAACCTTTAGCGCCTGCATGTCATGCTGCTTTGTAATAACCAGTTGATGAATAAATTACTTCAGATAATGGAAATAACAGTTAGTATGAGTAGTGAATAACTATCCTATTTTTGACATTCTGCAAAAACAGCTAGTTGATGAGAGATTGAAAGACAATTGCAAGAATCAAACAAGCTCACAGGCGGGACACAAACAGGCAAATAACGAAAGGATCTCGGAACGCACAACTCTTCGGTCTTTGTCAGCGAAAAAAGATACTCTGCAGGAGAATCGGAACTCGCCGCATTTAAAGTCAAGCCACAGGTTACAGGTAAGATCCCTTGATAAACCCTAAAAAATAAAAAAATAAACGATTCTTATCAATCACCACTAAGCCATTTGCTAAGATTTCCCCCATTTTGACATGTGGACCTGTTGGCACTCTTACCCTGACGGTTGTCGATACTTCCAGACACATATTCTGAAGACACTAGCACCAGCAAGCCTAATCCTACTTTTACCAGATACTGTTCATCCCGATACCCAACTACATGTTTTTGTAGTCGGGATGGCCGAGCGGTCTAAGGCGCTGTGTTTAGGTCGCAGTCTTCCCTGGAGGCGTGGGTTCGAATCCCACTTCTGACAAACCTTTAGCGCCTGCATGTCATGCTGCTTTGTAATAACCAATTGATGAACAAATTACTTCAGATAATGGAAATAACGGTTAGTATGTGTAGTGAATAGCTATCCTATTTTTGACATTCTGCAAAAACAGCTAGTTGATGAGAGATTGAAAGACAATTGCAAGAATCACGCAAGCTCACAGGCGGCCACAAACAGGCAAATAACGAAAGGATCTCGGAACGTACAACTCTTCGGTCTTTGTCAGTGAAAAAAGATAGTCTGCAGGGGAATCGGAACTCGCCGCATTTAACGTCAAGCCCAGGTTACAGGTAAGATCCCTTGATAAACCCTAAAAAACAACAATAAAATGATTTTCATGAATCACCACTAAGCCATTTGCTAAGATTTCCCCCATTTTGACATGTGGACCTGTTGGCACTCTTACCCTGACGGTTGTCGATACTTCCAGACACATATTCTGAAGACACTAGCATCAGCAAGCCTAATCCTTCTTTTTCCCGATACCGTTCATCCCCACACCCAACTAAGTTGTGTGTAGTCAGGAAGGCCGAGTGGTCTAAGGCGCTGTGTTTAGGTCGCAGTCTCCCCTGGAGGCGTGGGTTCGAATCCCACTTCTGACAAACCTTTAGCGCCTGCATGTCATGCTGCTTTGTAATAACCAGTTGATGAATAAATTACTTCAGATAATGGAAATAACAGTTAGTATGAGTAGTGAATAACTATCCTATTTTTGACATTCTGCAAAAACAGCTAGTTGATGAGAGGTTGAAAGAAAATTGCAAGAATCACGCAAGCTCACAGGCGGCCACAAACAGGCAAATAACAAAAGGATCTCGGAATGCACAACTGGTCGGTGTTTGTCAGTGAAAAAAGATAGTCTGCAAGGGAATCGGAACTCGCTGCATTGAAAGTCAAGCCACAGGTTACAGGTAAGATCCCTTGATAAACCCTAAAAAAAATAAAAAAAACGATTCTCATGAATCACCACTAAGCCATTTGCTAAGATTTCCCCCATTTTGACATGTGGACCTGTTGGCACTCTTACCCTGACGGTTGTGGATACTTCCAGACACATATTCTGAAGACACTAGCACCAGCAAACCTAATCCTACTTTTAACCGATACTGTTCATCCCGATACCCAACTAAATTGTATGTAGTCAGGATGGCCGAGCGGTCTAAGGCGCTGTGTTCAGGTCGCAGTCTCCCCTGGAGGCGTGGGTTCGAATCCCACTTCTGACAAATCTTTAGCGCCTGCATGTCATGCTGCTTTGTAATAACCAGTTGATGAATAAATTACTTCAGATAATGGAAATAACAGTTAGTATGAGTAGTGAATAACTATCCTATTTTTGACATTCTGCAAAAACAGCTAGTTGATGAGAGGTTGAAAGAAAATTGCAAGAATCACGCAAGCTCACAGGCGGCCACAAACAGGCAAATAACAAAAGGATCTCGGAATGGACAACTGGTCGGTGTTTGTCAGTGAAAAAAGATAGTCTGCAAGGGAATCGGAACTCGCCGCATTGAAAGTCAAGCCACAGGTTACAGGTAAGATCCCTTGATAAACCCTAAAAAACAACAACAAAACGATTCTCATGAATCACCACTAAGCCATTTGCTAAGATTTCCCCCATTTTGACATGTGGACCTGTTGGCACTCTTACCCTGACGGTTGTCGATACTTCCAGACACATATTCTGAAGACACTAGCACCAGCAAACCTAATCCTACTTTTAACCGATACTGTTCATCCCGATACCCAACTAAATTGTATGTAGTCAGGATGGCCGAGCGGTCTAAGGCGCTGCGTTCAGGTCGCAGTCTCCCCTGGAGGCGTGGGTTCGAATCCCACTTCTGACAAACCTTTAGCGCCTGCATGTCATGCTGCTTTGTAATAACCAGTTGATGAATAAATTACTTCAGATAATGGAAATAACAGTTAGTATGAGTAGTGAATAACTATCCTATTTTTGACATTCTGCAAAAACAGCTAGTTGATGAGAGGTTGAAAGAAAATTGCAAGAATCACGCAAGCTCACAGGCGGCCACAAACAGGCAAATAACAAAAGGATCTCGGAATGGACAACTGGTCGGTGTTTGTCAGTGAAAAAAGATAGTCTGCAAGGGAATCGGAACTCGCCGCATTGAAAGTCAAGCCACAGGTTACAGGTAAGATCCCTTGATAAACCCTAAAAAACAACAACAAAACGATTCTCATGAATCACCACTAAGCCATTTGCTAAGATTTCCCCCATTTTGACATGTGGACCTGTTGGCACTCTTACCCTGACGGTTGTCGATACTTCCAGACACATATTCTGAAGACACTAGCACCAGCAAACCTAATCCTACTTTTAACCGATACTGTTCATCCCGATACCCAACTAAATTGTATGTAGTCAGGATGGCCGAGCGGTCTAAGGCGCTGCGTTCAGGTCGCAGTCTCCCCTGGAGGCGTGGGTTCGAATCCCACTTCTGACAAACCTTTAGCGCCTGCATGTCATGCTGCTTTGTAATAACCAGTTGATGAATAAATTACTTCAGATAATGGAAATAACAGTTAGTATGAGTAGTGAATAACTATCCTATTTTTGACATTCTGCAAAAACAGCTAGTTGATGAGAGGTTGAAAGAAAATTGCAAGAATCACGCAAGCTCACAGGCGGCCACAAACAGGCAAATAACAAAAGGATCTCGGAATGCACAACTGGTCGGTGTTTGTCAGTGAAAAAAGATAGTCTGCAAGGGAATCGGAACTCGCTGCATTGAAAGTCAAGCCACAGGTTACAGGTAAGATCCCTTGATAAACCCTAAAAAAAATTTAAAAAACGATTCTCATGAATCACCACTAAGCCATTTGCTAAGATTTCCCCCATTTTGACATGTGGACCTGTTGGCACTCTTACCCTGACGGTTGTGGATACTTCCAGACACATATTCTGAAGACACTAGCACCAGCAAACCTAATCCTACTTTTAACCAGTGGTGGGTAGTAACGAGTTACATTTACTCCGTTACATTTACTTGAGTAAGTTTTTGAAAAAATTATACTTCTAGGAGTAGTTTTAAATCACTATACTTTTTACTTTTACTTGAGTAGATTTGTGAAGAAGAAACTGTACTCTTACTCCGCTACATTAGGCTACAATGAGGTCGTTACTTTTCTTTTTACCTCTTTGGTATTCTACGCGTCATTGTCTTTATCCCCCCGCATATGCCTTATTTTAATGTTTTATTAAAATAAGACAGAGAGAGAGAGACTTCCGCTAAGGCTCTACCACGTGACTGTGTTTCACCAATCAAACGTAGTTGTGCAGTCTCGTCACTTTACCATACTCAATCTCAGTGGCGGGACGGGTTGGCTTTACAGTCATAGCAACACAAAAATGTCAGAATTAGCCGTCGGCAATGCAGACACAGACGAGGAGGAACACCCGCACCCCTGGCCTCATATTGAAAGCATGTTTACCTTAGTAAAAGTGCGAAAGAACAGCTACATTATGCGGTGTCTTCTGTGTCTACCAAAACAAACGGACATTTCAGCATTCAAGAACTCAACATCTAACTTGAGGAAACATGTAGCGGTAAGTTTCCTAAATTCGTTTTTTTTTGCTGTGGATAGGCGAATGTTTGTCTTTTAGGTTACATATGTTTTAAACATTTTCTATATATATATATATCCACATTTGATGTGATAATAAGTCTCTTTTAATGTCTTGATCTCCCTGTAGCCTCACATATTTTTTTTTTGTCCACAGAGGATTCACCCCAACAAACTGGCAAAGTACACAGACTTACTAGAGAACCACAGAAAGCGTAAGTCCTCCTCTTCCAGTGATACTCTTGTGAAAAATGCAAAAATCACAGCCTTTGCTGCCCCAGGGCGGGTAACACAAGCAACGCTTGACAAGCTGATGCTAAATTTTGTATGTGAGGCCAACCAACCATTTTCTGTGGTTGAGACGCCATCCTTCAATACTTTGATAGAAACCTTGCAACCTCATACAGTAATGACAAGGAAAACGTTATGCACAAGAATACAAGAAGCTGCAAAACACAAGAAGAGCATAATCATCAAAAAGCTGAGTGCTGTGAACTATGTTGCTAACGTAGCTACTTAGGTGTCACCTGTCACTGGATAGACAACACCTCACTGGAGAGGCACTCCACATTGGCTTGTAGACCTGTCAAAGGCTCGCACACGTTTGATGTCCTTGCTGCTGCATTAGAGGAAATACATTCTGAGTACCACATCAGGGAAAAAGTGACCAGGACGACAACAGACAGTGGCTCAAACTTCCTTTCGATTATATGGTGAGGAGAAAGAGGAGGAAGCCATCAATGTACAAGAGGAGAGTGACTCCACCCTTGATGATGCAACAGAAGATCAGAGTGAGTCAGAGGTGGAGTATCAAGATGTCTGCAATTCTGGATGACAACACAGGCCTTGAGTACCAACTTCCAAGGCACCAAAAGTGTGCATGCCATCTCCTCAATCTTATATCCACAGTTGATGCCACTGCTGCAGGAGGAGCTGCAAAGAAACCTACAAGAGGCTGTCTCGGTCTGCTTTTGCAAAATGTCATGCTCTTTGGAATAAAACCAGCAGGTCAACCATGGCTCATGAAACAGTGGAACGTGAATGCAAGCTGCAGTTTCTCCGACCCAATCAGACACGCTGGAGCTCCCTGTTCCTCGCTGTAGAAAGGATTGTGCGCATTCACCGAGAGCAAGGAGAACAAGCAATTCGCAATGTCTGCACAGCATTAAAGATAAAGATGTAAGTTGACAAAATGTATATTTTGTTTTTAAAGAATAATAAAAGTAAATAAGCCTTGCTGATTAATGGGTGAATCCACTTGTCTCAAGTAACTAAGTTTTCTTTGCATGGTGGTGTGACAATTGTGGATGACTTGAATGAAATATATATATATATATATTTTTTGTATTTAACATGTACAATGCATAATAAAGACATTGTACCAGAAATAGCTATAAGTAATTGTTTTATCGTTACATCTTTTATAGGTTCAATCCAGCTGAAAATTGGTTTTTGGTCGAGTATGCTGCTGTGATGAAGCCTGTTGCCATGGCCCTTAATATCCTCCAAGGGGAATCATCTGTGCATATGGGCCTCCTGCTGCCAACACTTTACCAGTTGCGGGACAAGCTGAAGAAATTGGAGTCAACTTGCAAAATGTGTACACCTCTTGTTCACGCCCTGCAGCAAGGGATCCAGAAACGTTTTGGAGACGTCATGAAAGAGCCTGAGCTGACTGCAGCAGCAATACTCCTACCAAGATTCAGAATATCCTGGACCACAGAGGAGAACATCTTAAATGCTGGTAAATATACTTGTTTATCAATTCAAATGTGAACCAGTAGACCTTGACCTATATAACTCTGTATAATGTTACTGTCATTTAGGATTATAGTGTGTCAGTGACAAACCACAGGGTGGCAATATAGTTAGTGTGACTTTTTTTTGCAGACTTTTCTTGTTAGATATTGGAACTGGAAGTAAACATAATGCCCGATCTACAACTACATCACTCTCCTCTAATGCCTTTTAGAGAACATGCATTCAGCTTAATTTGTGTTCTGGGATACTAGGCCTGCAATATTGTTTTATTTGGCCATCTATCATGGACTGGTGCTTTTTCAGTTGATGTGTACTGCTGCTCTTTTCCTCTGCTCAGTGAGATGTGCAGTGTGGCCTAATCACAGATCAGAGTATTCATTTCTAGGCACACAGAAAAAGGGCTGTTGCTTGCCATGCAATACAAAGGTACTGAGTAGGCCTAATCAACACCTATTGAAAATTTTACGTTGACCGCTTCCTTCTGGTGTGCAGTTTTCTGTTCAGCATGCCTGGTATGAAATGTTTGTGTGTTTCCTTCTGTTGTTCTGTCACTGTGGAGACACACACACAGTTTATGAGAGTTTATGGGCTGCCTCGTTCTAGTTCTGCCTGGTAAAAAAAAGTATAAAGGTTTGGAAATTTGTGTTATTTGTGCTTATTTATTTTTTATTTTTTATTATTTTATTTTTTAATACTTGAATTTACCTGAATTATTTTAATTTAAGCTATTTTGTAATTCATTAAAGATGATTATTTTGTATTTTTGTCTGTCTGATTGTTGTCTTGTGTTAAAAAATAAATGAGACGTTACTCAACAGTTACTCAGTACTTGAGTAGTTTTTTCACCAAGTACTTTTTTACTCTTACTCAAGTAATTATTTGGATGACTACTTTTTACTTTTACTTGAGTCATATTATTCTGAAGTAACAGTACTTTTACTTGAGTACAATTTTTGGCTACTCTACCCACCTCTGCTTTTAACCGATACTGTTCATCCCGATACCCAACTAAATTGTGTGTAGTCAGGATGGCCGAGCGGTCTAAGGCGCTGCGTTCAGGTTGCAGTCTCCCCTGTAGGCGTGGGTTCGAATCCCACTTCTGACAAATCTTTAGCGCCTGCATGTCATGCTGCTTTGTAATAACCAGTTGATGAATAAATTACTTCAGATAATGGAAATAACAGTTAGTATGAGTAGTGAATAACTATCCTATTTTTGACATTCTGCAAAAACAGCTAGTTGATGAGAGGTTGAAAGAAAATTGCAAGAATCACGCAAGCTCACAGGCGGCCACAAACAGGCAAATAACAAAAGGATCTCGGAATGCACAACTGGTCGGTGTTTGTCAGTGAAAAAAGATAGTCTGCAAGGGAATCGGAACTCGCCGCATTGAAAGTCAAGCCACAGGTTACAGGTAAGATCCCTTGATAAACCCTAAAAAACAACAACAAAACGATTCTCATGAATCACCACTAAGCCATTTGCTAAGATTTCCCCCATTTTGACATGTGGACCTGTTGGCACTCTTACCCTGACGGTTGTCGATACTTCCAGACACCAATTCTGAAGACACTAGCACCAGCAAGCCTAATCCTAATTTTACCAGATACTGTTCATCCCTATACCCAACTACATGTTTTTGTAGTCAGGATGGCCGAGCGGTCTAAGGCGCTGTGTTTAGGTCGCAGTCTCCCCTGGAGGCGTGGGTCCGTATCCCACTTCTGACAAACCTTTAGCGCCTGCATGTCATGCTGCTTTGTAATAACCAGTTGATGAATAAATTACTTCAGATAATGGAAATAACAGTTAGTATGAGTAGTGAATAACTATCCTATTTTTGACATTCTGCAAAAACAGCTAGTTGATGAGAGGTTGAAAGAAAATTGCAAGAATCACGCAAGCTCACAGGCGGCCACAAACAGGCAAATAACAAAAGGATCTCGGAATGCACAACTGGTCGGTGTTTGTCAGTGAAAAAAGATAGTCTGCAAGGGAATCGGAACTTGCCGCATTGAAAGTCAAGCCACAGGTTACAGGTAAGATCCCTTGATAAACCCTAAAAAACAACAACAAAACGATTCTCATGAATCACCACTAAGCCATTTGCTAAGATTTCCCCCATTTTGACATGTGGACCTGTTGGCACTCTTACCCTGACGGTTGTGGATACCTTCAGACACATATTCTGAAGACACTAGCACCAGCAAACCTAATCCTACTTTTAACCGATACTGTTCATCCCGATACCCAACTAAATTGTGTGTAGTCAGGATGGCCGAGCTGTCTAAGGCGCTGTGTTTAGGTCGCAGTCTCCCCTGGAGGCGTGGGTTCGAATCCCACTTCTGACAAACCTTTAGCGCCTGCATGTCATGCTGCTTTGTAATAACCAGTTGATGAATAAATTACTTCAGATAATGGAAATAACAGTTAGTATGAGTAGTGAATAACTATCCTATTTTTGACATTCTGCAAAAACAGCTAGTTGATGAGAGATTGAAAGACAATTGCAAGAATCAAACAAGCTCACAGGCGGGACACAAACAGGCAAATAACGAAAGGATCTCGGAACGCACAACTCTTCGGTCTTTGTCAGCGAAAAAAGATACTCTGCAGGAGAATCGGAACTCGCCGCATTTAAAGTCAAGCCACAGGTTACAGGTAAGATCCCTTGATAAACCCTAAAAAATAAAAAAATAAACGATTCTTATCAATCACCACTAAGCCATTTGCTAAGATTTCCCCCATTTTGACATGTGGACCTGTTGGCACTCTTACCCTGACGGTTGTCGATACTTCCAGACACATATTCTGAAGACACTAGCACCAGCAAGCCTAATCCTACTTTTACCAGATACTGTTCATCCCGATACCCAACTACATGTTTTTGTAGTCGGGATGGCCGAGCGGTCTAAGGCGCTGTGTTTAGGTCGCAGTCTTCCCTGGAGGCGTGGGTTCGAATCCCACTTCTGACAAACCTTTAGCGCCTGCATGTCATGCTGCTTTGTAATAACCAATTGATGAACAAATTACTTCAGATAATGGAAATAACGGTTAGTATGTGTAGTGAATAGCTATCCTATTTTTGACATTCTGCAAAAACAGCTAGTTGATGAGAGATTGAAAGACAATTGCAAGAATCACGCAAGCTCACAGGCGGCCACAAACAGGCAAATAACGAAAGGATCTCGGAACGTACAACTCTTCGGTCTTTGTCAGTGAAAAAAGATAGTCTGCAGGGGAATCGGAACTCGCCGCATTTAACGTCAAGCCCAGGTTACAGGTAAGATCCCTTGATAAACCCTAAAAAACAACAATAAAACGATTTTCATGAATCACCACTAAGCCATTTGCTAAGATTTCCCCCATTTTGACATGTGGACCTGTTGGCACTCTTACCCTGACGGTTGTCGATACTTCCAGACACATATTCTGAAGACACTAGCATCAGCAAGCCTAATCCTTCTTTTTCCCGATACCGTTCATCCCCACACCCAACTAAGTTGTGTGTAGTCAGGAAGGCCGAGTGGTCTAAGGCGCTGTGTTTAGGTCGCAGTCTCCCCTGGAGGCGTGGGTTCGAATCCCACTTCTGACAAACCTTTAGCGCCTGCATGTCATGCTGCTTTGTAATAACCAGTTGATGAATAAATTACTTCAGATAATGGAAATAACAGTTAGTATGAGTAGTGAATAACTATCCTATTTTTTACATTCTGCAAAAACAGCTAGTTGAAGAGAGGTTGAAAGAGAATTGCAAGAATCACGCAAGCTCACAGGTGGGCCACAAACAGGCAAATAACGAAAGGATCTCGGAACGCACAACTCTTCGGTCTTTGTCAGCGAAAAAAGATACTCTGCAGGAGAATCGGAACTCGCCGCATTTAAAGTCAAGCCACAGGTTACAGGTAAGATCCCTTGATAAACCCTAAAAAATAAAAAAATAAACGATTCTTATCAATCACCACTAAGCCATTTGCTAAGATTTCCCCCATTTTGACATGTGGACCTGTTGGCACTCTTACCCTGACGGTTGTCGATACTTCCAGACACATATTCTGAAGACACTAGCACCAGCAAGCCTAATCCTAATTTTACCAGATACTGTTCATCCCTATACTCAACTACATGTTTTTGTAGTCAGGATGGCAGAGCGGTCTAAGGCGCTTTGTTTAGGTAGCAGTCTCTCCTGGAGGCGTGGGTTCGAATCCCACTTCTGACAAACCTTTAGCGCCTGCATGTCATGCTGCTTTGTAATAACCAGTTGATGAATAAATTACTTCAGATAATGGAAATAACAGTTAGTATGAGTAGTGAATAACTATCCTATTTTTGACATTCTGCAAAAACAGCTAGTTGATGAGAGATTGAAAGACAATTGCAAGAATCACGCAAGCTCACAGGCGGGACACAAACAGGCAAATAACAAAAGGATCTCGGAACGTACAACTCTTCGGTCTTTGTCAGTGAAAAAAGATAGTCTGCAGGGGAATCGGAACTCGCCGCATTTAACGTCAAGCCCAGTTTACAGGTAAGATCCCTTGATAAACCCTAAAAAACAACAATAAAACGATTTTCATGAATCACCACTAAGCCATTTGCTAAGATTTCCCCCATTTTGACATGTGGACCTGTTGGCACTCTTACCCTGACGGTTGTCGATACTTCCAGACACATATTCTGAAGACACTAGCATCAGCAAGCCTAATCCTTCTTTTTCCCGATACCGTTCATCCCCACACCCAACTAAGTTGTGTGTAGTCAGGATGGCCGAGCGGTCTAAGGCGCTGTGTTTAGGTCGCAGTCTCCCCTGGAGGCGTGGGTTCAAATCCCACTTCTGACAAACCTTTAGCGCATGCGTGTAATGCTGCTTTGTAATAACCAATTGATGAACAAATTACTTCAGATAATGGAAATAACGGTTAGTATGTGTAGTGAATAACTATCCTTTTTTTTACATTCTGCAAAAACAGCTAGTTAGAGAGATTTTGAAAGAGAATTGCAAGAATCACGCAAGCTCACAGGTGGGCCACAAACAGGCAAATAACGAAAGGATCTCGGAACGCACAACTCTTCGGTCTTTGTCAGCGAAAAAAGATACTCTGCAGGAGAATCGGAACTCGCCGCATTTAAAGTCAAGCCACAGGTTACAGGTAAGATCCCTTGATAAACCCTAAAAAATAAAAAATAAACGATTCTTATCAATCACCACTAAGCCATTTGCTAAGATTTCCCCCATTTTGACATGTGGACCTGTTGGCACTCTTACCCTGACGGTTGTCGATACTTCCAGACACATATTCTGAAGACACTAGCACCAGGAAGCCTAATCCTACTTTTACCAGATACTGTTCATCCCGATACCCAACTACATGTTTTTGTAGTCAGGATGGCCGAGTGGTCTAAGGCGCTGTGTTTAGGTCGCAGTCTCCCCTGGAGGCGTGGGTTCGAATCCCACTTCTGACAAACCTTTAGCGCCTGCATGTCATGCTGCTTTGTAATAACCAGTTGATGAATAAATTACTTCAGATAATGGAAATAACAGTTAGTATGAGTAGTGAATAACTATCCTATTTTTGACATTCTGCAAAAACAGCTAGTTGATGAGAGATTGAAAGACAATTGCAAGAATCACGCAAGCTCACAGGCGGGACACAAACAGGCAAATAACGAAAGGATCTCGGAACGTACAACTCTTCGGTCTTTGTCAGTGAAAAAAGATAGTCTGCAGGGGAATCGGAACTCGCCGCATTTAACGTCAAGCCCAGGTTACAGGTAAGATCCCTTGATAAACCCTAAAAAACAACAATAAAACAATTTTCATGAATCACCACTAAGCCATTTGCTAAGATTTCCCCCATTTTGACATGTGGACCTGTTGGCACTCTTACCCTGACGGTTGTCGATACTTCCAGACACATATTCTGAAGACACTAGCATCAGCAAGCCTAATCCTTCTTTTACCCGATACCGTTCATCCCCACACCCAACTAAGTTGTGTGTAGTCAGGATGGCCGAGCGGTCTAAGGCGCTGTTTTTAGGTCGCAGTCTCCCCTGGAGGCGTGGGTTCAAATCCCTCTTCTGACAAACCTTTAGCGCATGCGTGTAATGCTGCTTTGTAATAACCAATTGATGAACAAATTACTTCAGATAATGGAAATAACGGTTAGTATGTGTAGTGAATAGCTATCCTATTTTTTACATTCTGCAAAAACAGCTAGTTGAAGAGAGGTTGAAAGAGAATTGCAAGAATCACGCAAGCTCACAGGTGGGCCACAAACAGGCAAATAACGAAAGGATCTCGGAACGCACAACTCTTCGGTCTTTGTCAGCGAAAAAAGATACTCTGCAGGAGAATCGGAACTCGCCGCATTTAAAGTCAAGCCACAGGTTACAGGTAAGATCCCTTGATAAACCCTAAAAAATAAAAAAATAAACGATTCTTATCAATCACCACTAAGCCATTTGCTAAGATTTCCCCCATTTTGACATGTGGACCTGTTGGCACTCTTACCCTGACGGTTGTCGATACTTCCAGACACATATTCTGAAGACACTAGCACCAGCAAGCCTAATCCTACTTTTACCAGATACTGTTCATCCCGATACCCAACTACATGTTTTTGTAGTCAGGATGGCCGAGCGGTCTAAGGCGTTGTGTTTAGGTCGCAGTCTTCCCTGGAGGCGTGGGTTCGAATCCCACTTCTGACAAACCTTTAGCGCCTGCATGTCATGCTGCTTTGTAATAACCAATTGATGAACAAATTACTTCAGATAATGGAAATAACGGTTAGTATGTGTAGTGAATAGCTATCCTATTTTTGACATTCTGCAAAAACAGCTAGTTGATGAGAGATTGAAAGACAATTGCAAGAATCACGCAAGCTCACAGGCGGCCACAAACAGGCAAATAACGAAAGGATCTCGGAACGTACAACTCTTCGGTCTTTGTCAGTGAAAAAAGATAGTCTGCAGGGGAATCGGAACTCGCCGCATTTAACGTCAAGCCCAGGTTACAGGTAAGATCCCTTGATAAACCCTAAAAAACAACAATAAAACGATTTTCATGAATCACCACTAAGCCATTTGCTAAGATTTCCCCCATTTTGACATGTGGACCTGTTGGCACTCTTACCCTGACGGTTGTCGATACTTCCAGACACATATTCTGAAGACACTAGCATCAGCAAGCCTAATCCTTCTTTTTCCCGATACCGTTCATCCCCACACCCAACTAAGTTGTGTGTAGTCAGGAAGGCCGAGTGGTCTAAGGCGCTGTGTTTAGGTCGCAGTCTCCCCTGGAGGCGTGGGTTCGAATCCCACTTCTGACAAACCTTTAGCGCCTGCATGTCATGCTGCTTTGTAATAACCAATTGATGAACAAATTACTTCAGATAATGGAAATAACGGTTAGTATGTGTAGTGAATAGCTATCCTATTTTTGACATTCTGCAAAAACAGCTAGTTGATGAGAGATTGAAAGACAATTGCAAGAATCACGCAAGCTCACAGGCGGCCACAAACAGGCAAATAACGAAAGGATCTCGGAACGTACAACTCTTCGGTCTTTGTCAGTGAAAAAAGATAGTCTGCAGGGGAATCGGAACTCGCCGCATTTAACGTCAAGCCCAGGTTACAGGTAAGATCCCTTGATAAACCCTAAAAAACAACAATAAAACGATTTTCATGAATCACCACTAAGCCATTTGCTAAGATTTCCCCCATTTTGACATGTGGACCTGTTGGCACTCTTACCCTGACGGTTGTCGATACTTCCAGACACATATTCTGAAGACACTAGCATCAGCAAGCCTAATCCTTCTTTTTCCCGATACCGTTCATCCCCACACCCAACTAAGTTGTGTGTAGTCAGGAAGGCCGAGTGGTCTAAGGCGCTGTGTTTAGGTCGCAGTCTCCCCTGGAGGCGTGGGTTCGAATCCCACTTCTGACAAACCTTTAGCGCCTGCATGTCATGCTGCTTTGTAATAACCAGTTGATGAATAAATTACTTCAGATAATGGAAATAACAGTTAGTATGAGTAGTGAATAACTATCCTATTTTTTACATTCTGCAAAAACAGCTAGTTGAAGAGAGGTTGAAAGAGAATTGCAAGAATCACGCAAGCTCACAGGTGGGCCACAAACAGGCAAATAACGAAAGGATCTCGGAACGCACAACTCTTCGGTCTTTGTCAGCGAAAAAAGATACTCTGCAGGAGAATCGGAACTCGCCGCATTTAAAGTCAAGCCACAGGTTACAGGTAAGATCCCTTGATAAACCCTAAAAAATAAAAAAATAAACGATTCTTATCAATCACCACTAAGCCATTTGCTAAGATTTCCCCCATTTTGACATGTGGACCTGTTGGCACTCTTACCCTGACGGTTGTCGATACTTCCAGACACATATTCTGAAGACACTAGCACCAGCAAGCCTAATCCTAATTTTACCAGATACTGTTCATCCCTATACTCAACTACATGTTTTTGTAGTCAGGATGGCAGAGCGGTCTAAGGCGCTTTGTTTAGGTAGCAGTCTCCCCTGGAGGCGTGGGTTCGAATCCCACTTCTGGCAAACCTTTAGCGCCTGCATGTCATGCTGCTTTGTAATAACCAGTTGATGAATAAATTACTTCAGATAATGGAAATAACAGTTAGTATGAGTAGTGAATAACTATCCTATTTTTGACATTCTGCAAAAACAGCTAGTTGATGAGAGATTGAAAGACAATTGCAAGAATCACGCAAGCTCACAGGCGGGACACAAACAGGCAAATAACAAAAGGATCTCGGAACGTACAACTCTTCGGTCTTTGTCAGTGAAAAAAGATAGTCTGCAGGGGAATCGGAACTCGCCGCATTTAACGTCAAGCCCAGTTTACAGGTAAGATCCCTTGATAAACCCTAAAAAACAACAATAAAACGATTTTCATGAATCACCACTAAGCCATTTGCTAAGATTTCCCCCATTTTGACATGTGGACCTGTTGGCACTCTTACCCTGACGGTTGTCGATACTTCCAGACACATATTCTGAAGACACTAGCATCAGCAAGCCTAATCCTTCTTTTTCCCGATACCGTTCATCCCCACACCCAACTAAGTTGTGTGTAGTCAGGATGGCCGAGCGGTCTAAGGCGCTGTGTTTAGGTCGCAGTCTCCCCTGGAGGCGTGGGTTCAAATCCCACTTCTGACAAACCTTTAGCGCATGCGTGTAATGCTGCTTTGTAATAACCAATTGATGAACAAATTACTTCAGATAATGGAAATAACGGTTAGTATGTGTAGTGAATAACTATCCTTTTTTTTACATTCTGCAAAAACAGCTAGTTAGAGAGATTTTGAAAGAGAATTGCAAGAATCACGCAAGCTCACAGGTGGGCCACAAACAGGCAAATAACGAAAGGATCTCGGAACGCACAACTCTTCGGTCTTTGTCAGCGAAAAAAGATACTCTGCAGGAGAATCGGAACTCGCCGCATTTAAAGTCAAGCCACAGGTTACAGGTAAGATCCCTTGATAAACCCTAAAAAATAAAAAATAAACGATTCTTATCAATCACCACTAAGCCATTTGCTAAGATTTCCCCCATTTTGACATGTGGACCTGTTGGCACTCTTACCCTGACGGTTGTCGATACTTCCAGACACATATTCTGAAGACACTAGCACCAGGAAGCCTAATCCTACTTTTACCAGATACTGTTCATCCCGATACCCAACTACATGTTTTTGTAGTCAGGATGGCCGAGCGGTCTAAGGCGCTGTGTTTAGGTCGCAGTCTCCCCTGGAGGCGTGGGTTCGAATCCCACTTCTGACAAACCTTTAGCGCCTGCATGTCATGCTGCTTTGTAATAACCAGTTGATGAATAAATTACTTCAGATAATGGAAATAACAGTTAGTATGAGTAGTGAATAACTATCCTATTTTTGACATTCTGCAAAAACAGCTAGTTGATGAGAGATTGAAAGACAATTGCAAGAATCACGCAAGCTCACAGGCGGGACACAAACAGGCAAATAACGAAAGGATCTCGGAACGTACAACTCTTCGGTCTTTGTCAGTGAAAAAAGATAGTCTGCAGGGGAATCGGAACTCGCCGCATTTAACGTCAAGCCCAGGTTACAGGTAAGATCCCTTGATAAACCCTAAAAAACAACAATAAAACAATTTTCATGAATCACCACTAAGCCATTTGCTAAGATTTCCCCCATTTTGACATGTGGACCTGTTGGCACTCTTACCCTGACGGTTGTCGATACTTCCAGACACATATTCTGAAGACACTAGCATCAGCAAGCCTAATCCTTCTTTTACCCGATACCGTTCATCCCCACACCCAACTAAGTTGTGTGTAGTCAGGATGGCCGAGCGCTCTAAGGCGCTGTTTTTAGGTCGCAGTCTCCCCTGGAGGCGTGGGTTCAAATCCCTCTTCTGACAAACCTTTAGCGCATGCGTGTAATGCTGCTTTGTAATAACCAATTGATGAACAAATTACTTCAGATAATGGAAATAACGGTTAGTATGTGTAGTGAATAGCTATCCTATTTTTTACATTCTGCAAAAACAGCTAGTTGAAGAGAGGTTGAAAGAGAATTGCAAGAATCACGCAAGCTCACAGGTGGGCCACAAACAGGCAAATAACGAAAGGATCTCGGAACGCACAACTCTTCGGTCTTTGTCAGCGAAAAAAGATACTCTGCAGGAGAATCGGAACTCGCCGCATTTAAAGTCAAGCCACAGGTTACAGGTAAGATCCCTTGATAAACCCTAAAAAATAAAAAAATAAACGATTCTTATCAATCACCACTAAGCCATTTGCTAAGATTTCCCCCATTTTGACATGTGGACCTGTTGGCACTCTTACCCTGACGGTTGTCGATACTTCCAGACACATATTCTGAAGACACTAGCACCAGCAAGCCTAATCCTACTTTTACCAGATACTGTTCATCCCGATACCCAACTACATGTTTTTGTAGTCAGGATGGCCGAGCGGTCTAAGGCGTTGTGTTTAGGTCGCAGTCTTCCCTGGAGGCGTGGGTTCAAATCCCACTTCTGACAAACCTTTAGCGCCTGCATGTCATGCTGCTTTGTAATAACCAATTGATGAACAAATTACTTCAGATAATGGAAATAACGGTTAGTATGTGTAGTGAATAGCTATCCTATTTTTGACATTCTGCAAAAACAGCTAGTTGATGAGAGATTGAAAGACAATTGCAAGAATCACGCAAGCTCACAGGCGGCCACAAACAGGCAAATAACGAAAGGATCTCGGAACGTACAACTCTTCGGTCTTTGTCAGTGAAAAAAGATAGTCTGCAGGGGAATCGGAACTCGCCGCATTTAACGTCAAGCCCAGGTTACAGGTAAGATCCCTTGATAAACCCTAAAAAACAACAATAAAACGATTTTCATGAATCACCACTAAGCCATTTGCTAAGATTTCCCCCATTTTGACATGTGGACCTGTTGGCACTCTTACCCTGACGGTTGTCGATACTTCCAGACACATATTCTGAAGACACTAGCATCAGCAAGCCTAATCCTTCTTTTTCCCGATACCGTTCATCCCCACACCCAACTAAGTTGTGTGTAGTCAGGAAGGCCGAGTGGTCTAAGGCGCTGTGTTTAGGTCGCAGTCTCCCCTGGAGGCGTGGGTTCGAATCCCACTTCTGACAAACCTTTAGCGCCTGCATGTCATGCTGCTTTGTAATAACCAGTTGATGAATAAATTACTTCAGATAATGGAAATAACAGTTAGTATGAGTAGTGAATAACTATCCTATTTTTTACATTCTGCAAAAACAGCTAGTTGAAGAGAGGTTGAAAGAGAATTGCAAGAATCACGCAAGCTCACAGGTGGGCCACAAACAGGCAAATAACGAAAGGATCTCGGAACGCACAACTCTTCGGTCTTTGTCAGCGAAAAAAGATACTCTGCAGGAGAATCGGAACTCGCCGCATTTAAAGTCAAGCCACAGGTTACAGGTAAGATCCCTTGATAAACCCTAAAAAATAAAAAAATTAACGATTCTTATCAATCACCACTAAGCCATTTGCTAAGATTTCCCCCATTTTGACATGTGGACCTGTTGGCACTCTTACCCTGACGGTTGTCGATACTTCCAGACACATATTCTGAAGACACTAGCACCAGCAAGCCTAATCCTAATTTTACCAGATACTGTTCATCCCTATACTCAACTACATGTTTTTGTAGTCAGGATGGCAGAGCGGTCTAAGGCGCTTTGTTTAGGTAGCAGTCTCCCCTGGAGGCGTGGGTTCGAATCCCACTTCTGACAAACCTTTAGCGCCTGCATGTCATGCTGCTTTGTAATAACCAGTTGATGAATAAATTACTTCAGATAATGGAAATAACAGTTAGTATGAGTAGTGAATAACTATCCTATTTTTGACATTCTGCAAAAACAGCTAGTTGATGAGAGATTGAAAGACAATTGCAAGAATCACGCAAGCTCACAGGCGGGACACAAACAGGCAAATAACAAAAGGATCTCGGAACGTACAACTCTTCGGTCTTTGTCAGTGAAAAAAGATAGTCTGCAGGGGAATCGGAACTCGCCGCATTTAACGTCAAGCCCAGTTTACAGGTAAGATCCCTTGATAAACCCTAAAAAACAACAATAAAACGATTTTCATGAATCACCACTAAGCCATTTGCTAAGATTTCCCCCATTTTGACATGTGGACCTGTTGGCACTCTTACCCTGACGGTTGTCGATACTTCCAGACACATATTCTGAAGACACTAGCATCAGCAAGCCTAATCCTTCTTTTTCCCGATACCGTTCATCCCCACACCCAACTAAGTTGTGTGTAGTCAGGATGGCCGAGCGGTCTAAGGCGCTGTGTTTAGGTCGCAGTCTCCCCTGGAGGCGTGGGTTCAAATCCCACTTCTGACAAACCTTTAGCGCATGCGTGTAATGCTGCTTTGTAATAACCAATTGATGAACAAATTACTTCAGATAATGGAAATAACGGTTAGTATGTGTAGTGAATAACTATCCTTTTTTTTACATTCTGCAAAAACAGCTAGTTGAAGAGAGGTTGAAAGAGAATTGCAAGAATCACGCAAGCTCACAGGTGGGCCACAAACAGGCAAATAACGAAAGGATCTCGGAACGCACAACTCTTCGGTCTTTGTCAGCGAAAAAAGATACTCTGCAGGAGAATCGGAACTCGCCGCATTTAAAGTCAAGCCACAGGTTACAGGTAAGATCCCTTGATAAACCCTAAAAAATAAAAAATAAACGATTCTTATCAATCACCACTAAGCCATTTGCTAAGATTTCCCCCATTTTGACATGTGGACCTGTTGGCACTCTTACCCTGACGGTTGTCGATACTTCCAGACACATATTCTGAAGACACTAGCACCAGCAAGCCTAATCCTACTTTTACCAGATACTGTTCATCCCGATACCCAACTACATGTTTTTGTAGTCAGGATGGCCGAGCGGTCTAAGGCGCTGTGTTTAGGTCGCAGTCTCCCCTGGAGGCGTGGGTTCGAATCCCACTTCTGACAAACCTTTAGCGCCTGCATGTCATGCTGCTTTGTAATAACCAGTTGATGAATAAATTACTTCAGATAATGGAAATAACAGTTAGTATGAGTAGTGAATAACTATCCTATTTTTGACATTCTGCAAAAACAGCTAGTTGATGAGAGATTGAAAGACAATTGCAAGAATCACGCAAGCTCACAGGCGGGACACAAACAGGCAAATAACGAAAGGATCTCGGAACGTACAACTCTTCGGTCTTTGTCAGTGAAAAAAGATAGTCTGCAGGGGAATCGGAACTCGCCGCATTTAACGTCAAGCCCAGGTTACAGGTAAGATCCCTTGATAAACCCTAAAAAACAACAATAAAACAATTTTCATGAATCACCACTAAGCCATTTGCTAAGATTTCCCCCATTTTGACATGTGGACCTGTTGGCACTCTTACCCTGACGGTTGTCGATACTTCCAGACACATATTCTGAAGACACTAGCATCAGCAAGCCTAATCCTTCTTTTACCCGATACCGTTCATCCCCACACCCAACTAAGTTGTGTGTAGTCAGGATGGCCGAGCGGTCTAAGGCGCTGTTTTTAGGTCGCAGTCTCCCCTGGAGGCGTGGGTTCAAATCCCTCTTCTGACAAACCTTTAGCGCCTGCATGTCATGCTGCTTTGTAATAACCAGTTGATGAATAAATTACTTCAGATAATGGAAATAACAGTTAGTATGAGTAGTGAATAACTATCCTATTTTTTACATTCTGCAAAAACAGCTAGTTGAAGAGAGGTTGAAAGAGAATTGCAAGAATCACGCAAGCTCACAGGTGGGCCACAAACAGGCAAATAACGAAAGGATCTCGGAACGCACAACTCTTCGGTCTTTGTCAGCGAAAAAAGATACTCTGCAGGAGAATCGGAACTCGCCGCATTTAAAGTCAAGCCACAGGTTACAGGTAAGATCCCTTGATAAACCCTAAAAAATAAAAAAATAAACGATTCTTATCAATCACCACTAAGCCATTTGCTAAGATTTCCCCCATTTTGACATGTGGACCTGTTGGCACTCTTACCCTGACGGTTGTCGATACTTCCAGACACATATTCTGAAGACACTAGCACCAGCAAGCCTAATCCTAATTTTACCAGATACTGTTCATCCCTATACTCAACTACATGTTTTTGTAGTCAGGATGGCAGAGTGGTCTAAGGCGCTTTGTTTAGGTAGCAGTCTCCCCTGGAGGCGTGGGTTCGAATCCCACTTCTGACAAACCTTTAGCGCCTGCATGTCATGCTGCTTTGTAATAACCAGTTGATGAATAAATTACTTCAGATAATGGAAATAACAGTTAGTATGAGTAGTGAATAACTATCCTATTTTTGACATTCTGCAAAAACAGCTAGTTGATGAGAGATTGAAAGACAATTGCAAGAATCACGCAAGCTCACAGGCGGGACACAAACAGGCAAATAACAAAAGGATCTCGGAACGTACAACTCTTCGGTCTTTGTCAGTGAAAAAAGATAGTCTGCAGGGGAATCGGAACTCGCCGCATTTAACGTCAAGCCCAGTTTACAGGTAAGATCCCTTGATAAACCCTAAAAAACAACAATAAAACGATTTTCATGAATCACCACTAAGCCATTTGCTAAGATTTCCCCCATTTTGACATGTGGACCTGTTGGCACTCTTACCCTGACGGTTGTCGATACTTCCAGACACATATTCTGAAGACACTAGCATCAGCAAGCCTAATCCTTCTTTTTCCCGATACCGTTCATCCCCACACCCAACTAAGTTGTGTGTAGTCAGGATGGCCGAGCGGTCTAAGGCGCTGTGTTTAGGTCGCAGTCTCCCCTGGAGGCGTGGGTTCAAATCCCACTTCTGACAAACCTTTAGCGCATGCGTGTAATGCTGCTTTGTAATAACCAATTGATGAACAAATTACTTCAGATAATGGAAATAACGGTTAGTATGTGTAGTGAATAACTATCCTTTTTTTTACATTCTGCAAAAACAGCTAGTTGAAGAGAGGTTGAAAGAGAATTGCAAGAATCACGCAAGCTCACAGGTGGGCCACAAACAGGCAAATAACGAAAGGATCTCGGAACGCACAACTCTTCGGTCTTTGTCAGCGAAAAAAGATACTCTGCAGGAGAATCGGAACTCGCCGCATTTAAAGTCAAGCCACAGGTTACAGGTAAGATCCCTTGATAAACCCTAAAAAATAAAAAATAAACGATTCTTATCAATCACCACTAAGCCATTTGCTAAGATTTCCCCCATTTTGACATGTGGACCTGTTGGCACTCTTACCCTGACGGTTGTCGATACTTCCAGACACATATTCTGAAGACACTAGCACCAGGAAGCCTAATCCTACTTTTACCAGATACTGTTCATCCCGATACCCAACTACATGTTTTTGTAGGCAGGATGGCCGAGCGGTCTAAGGCGCTGTGTTTAGGTTGCAGTCTCCCCTGGAGGCGTGGGTTCGAATCCCACTTCTGACAAACCTTTAGCGCCTGCATGTCATGCTGCTTTGTAATAACCAGTTGATGAATAAATTACTTCAGATAATGGAAATAACAGTTAGTATGAGTAGTGAATAACTATCCTATTTTTGACATTCTGCAAAAACAGCTAGTTGATGAGAGATTGAAAGACAATTGCAAGAATCACGCAAGCTCACAGGCGGGACACAAACAGGCAAATAACGAAAGGATCTCGGAACGTACAACTCTTCGGTCTTTGTCAGTGAAAAAAGATAGTCTGCAGGGGAATCGGAACTCGCCGCATTTAACGTCAAGCCCAGGTTACAGGTAAGATCCCTTGATAAACCCTAAAAAACAACAATAAAACAATTTTCATGAATCACCACTAAGCCATTTGCTAAGATTTCCCCCATTTTGACATGTGGACCTGTTGGCACTCTTACCCTGACGGTTGTCGATACTTCCAGACACATATTCTGAAGACACTAGCATCAGCAAGCCTAATCCTTCTTTTACCCGATACCGTTCATCCCCACACCCAACTAAGTTGTGTGTAGTCAGGATGGCCGAGCGGTCTAAGGCGCTGTTTTTAGGTCGCAGTCTCCCCTGGAGGCGTGGGTTCAAATCCCTCTTCTGACAAACCTTTAGCGCCTGCATGTCATGCTGCTTTGTAATAACCAGTTGATGAATAAATTACTTCAGATAATGGAAATAACAGTTAGTATGAGTAGTGAATAACTATCCTATTTTTTACATTCTGCAAAAACAGCTAGTTGAAGAGAGGTTGAAAGAGAATTGCAAGAATCACGCAAGCTCACAGGTGGGCCACAAACAGGGAAATAACGAAAGGATCTCGGAACGCACAACTCTTCGGTCTTTGTCAGCGAAAAAAGATACTCTGCAGGAGAATCGGAACTCGCCACATTTAAAGTCAAGCCACAGGTTACAGGTAAGATCCCTTGATAAACCCTAAAAAATAAAAAAATAAACGATTCTTATCAATCACCACTAAGCCATTTGCTAAGATTTCCCCCATTTTGACATGTGGACCTGTTGGCACTCTTACCCTGACGGTTGTCGATACTTCCAGACACATATTCTGAAGACACTAGCACCAGCAAGCCTAATCCTAATTTTACCAGATACTGTTCATCCCTATACTCAACTACATGTTTTTGTAGTCAGGATGGCAGAGCGGTCTAAGGCGCTTTGTTTAGGTAGCAGTCTCCCCTGGAGGCGTGGGTTCGAATTCCACTTCTGACAAACCTTTAGCGCCTGCATGTCATGCTGCTTTGTAATAACCAGTTGATGAATAAATTACTTCAGATAATGGAAATAACAGTTAGTATGAGTAGTGAATAACTATCCTATTTTTGACATTCTGCAAAAACAGCTAGTTGATGAGAGATTGAAAGACAATTGCAAGAATCACGCAAGCTCACAGGCGGGACACAAACAGGCAAATAACAAAAGGATCTCGGAACGTACAACTCTTCGGTCTTTGTCAGTGAAAAAAGATAGTCTGCAGGGGAATCGGAACTCGCCGCATTTAACGTCAAGCCCAGTTTACAGGTAAGATCCCTTGATAAACCCTAAAAAACAACAATAAAACGATTTTCATGAATCACCACTAAGCCATTTGCTAAGATTTCCCCCATTTTGACATGTGGACCTGTTGGCACTCTTACCCTGACGGTTGTCGATACTTCCAGACACATATTCTGAAGACACTAGCATCAGCAAGCCTAATCCTTCTTTTTCCCGATACCGTTCATCCCCACACCCAACTAAGTTGTGTGTAGTCAGGATGGCCGAGCGGTCTAAGGCGCTGTGTTTAGGTCGCAGTCTCCCCTGGAGGCGTGGGTTCAAATCCCACTTCTGACAAACCTTTAGCGCATGCGTGTAATGCTGCTTTGTAATAACCAATTGATGAACAAATTACTTCAGATAATGGAAATAACGGTTAGTATGTGTAGTGAATAACTATCCTTTTTTTTACATTCTGCAAAAACAGCTAGTTGAAGAGAGGTTGAAAGAGAATTGCAAGAATCACGCAAGCTCACAGGTGGGCCACAAACAGGCAAATAACGAAAGGATCTCGGAACGCACAACTCTTCGGTCTTTGTCAGCGAAAAAAGATACTCTGCAGGAGAATCGGAACTCGCCGCATTTAAAGTCAAGCCACAGGTTACAGGTAAGATCCCTTGATAAACCCTAAAAAATAAAAAATAAACGATTCTTATCAATCACCACTAAGCCATTTGCTAAGATTTCCCCCATTTTGACATGTGGACCTGTTGGCACTCTTACCCTGACGGTTGTCGATACTTCCAGACACATATTCTGAAGACACTAGCACCAGGAAGCCTAATCCTACTTTTACCAGATACTGTTCATCCCGATACCCAACTACATGTTTTTGTAGTCAGGATGGCCGAGCGGTCTAAGGCGCTGTGTTTAGGTCGCAGTCTCCCCTGGAGGCGTGGGTTCGAATCCCACTTCTGACAAACCTTTAGCGCCTGCATGTCATGCTGCTTTGTAATAACCACTTGATGAATAAATTACTTCAGATAATGGAAATAACAGTTAGTATGAGTAGTGAATAACTATCCTATTTTTGACATTCTGCAAAAACAGCTAGTTGATGAGAGATTGAAAGACAATTGCAAGAATCACGCAAGCTCACAGGCGGGACACAAACAGGCAAATAACGAAAGGATCTCGGAACGTACAACTCTTCGGTCTTTGTCAGTGAAAAAAGATAGTCTGCAGGGGAATCGGAACTCGCCGCATTTAACGTCAAGCCCAGGTTACAGGTAAGATCCCTTGATAAACCCTAAAAAACAACAATAAAACAATTTTCATGAATCACCACTAAGCCATTTGCTAAGATTTCCCCCATTTTGACATGTGGACCTGTTGGCACTCTTACCCTGACGGTTGTCGATACTTCCAGACACATATTCTGAAGACACTAGCATCAGCAAGCCTAATCCTTCTTTTACCCGATACCGTTCATCCCCACACCCAACTAAGTTGTGTGTAGTCAGGATGGCCGAGCGGTCTAAGGCGCTGTTTTTAGGTCGCAGTCTCCCCTGGAGGCGTGGGTTCAAATCCCTCTTCTGACAAACCTTTAGCGCATGCGTGTAATGCTGCTTTGTAATAACCAATTGATGAACAAATTACTTCAGATAATGGAAATAACGGTTAGTATGTGTAGTGAATAGCTATCCTATTTTTTACATTCTGCAAAAACAGCTAGTTGAAGAGAGGTTGAAAGAGAATTGCAAGAATCACGCAAGCTCACAGGTGGGCCACAAACAGGCAAATAACGAAAGGATCTCGGAACGCACAACTCTTCGGTCTTTGTCAGCGAAAAAAGATACTCTGCAGGAGAATCGGAACTCGCCGCATTTAAAGTCAAGCCACAGGTTACAGGTAAGATCCCTTGATAAACCCTAAAAAATAAAAAAATAAACGATTCTTATCAATCACCACTAAGCCATTTGCTAAGATTTCCCCCATTTTGACATGTGGACCTGTTGGCACTCTTACCCTGACGGTTGTCGATACTTCCAGACACATATTCTGAAGACACTAGCACCAGCAAGCCTAATCCTAATTTTACCAGATACTGTTCATCCCTATACTCAACTACATGTTTTTGTAGTCAGGATGGCAGAGCGGTCTAAGGCGCTTTGTTTAGGTAGCAGTCTCCCCTGGAGGCGTGGGTTCGAATCCCACTTCTGACAAAACTTTAGCGCCTGCATGTCATGCTGCTTTGTAATAACCAGTTGATGAATAAATTACTTCAGATAATGGAAATAACAGTTAGTATGAGTAGTGAATAACTATCCTATTTTTGACATTCTGCAAAAACAGCTAGTTGATGAGAGATTGAAAGACAATTGCAAGAATCACGCAAGCTCACAGGCGGGACACAAACAGGCAAATAACAAAAGGATCTCGGAACGTACAACTCTTCGGTCTTTGTCAGTGAAAAAAGATAGTCTGCAGGGGAATCGGAACTCGCCGCATTTAACGTCAAGCCCAGTTTACAGGTAAGATCCCTTGATAAACCCTAAAAAACAACAATAAAACAATTTTCATGAATCACCACTAAGCCATTTGCTAAGATTTCCCCCATTTTGACATGTGGACCTGTTGGCACTCTTACCCTGACGGTTGTCGATACTTCCAGACACATATTCTGAAGACACTAGCATCAGCAAGCCTAATCCTTCTTTTTCCCGATACCGTTCATCCCCACACCCAACTAAGTTGTGTGTAGTCAGGATGGCCGAGCGGTCTAAGGCGCTGTTTTTAGGTCGCAGTCTCCCCTGGAGGCGTGGGTTCAAATCCCTCTTCTGACAAACCTTTAGCGCATGCGTGTAATGCTGCTTTGTAATAACCAATTGATGAACAAATTACTTCAGATAATGGAAATAACGGTTAGTATGTGTAGTGAATAGCTATCCTATTTTTTACATTCTGCAAAAACAGCTAGTTGAAGAGAGGTTGAAAGAGAATTGCAAGAATCACGCAAGCTCACAGGTGGGCCACAAACAGGCAAATAACGAAAGGATCTCGGAACGCACAACTCTTCGGTCTTTGTCAGCGAAAAAAGATACTCTGCAGGAGAATCGGAACTCGCCGCATTTAAAGTCAAGCCACAGGTTACAGGTAAGATCCCTTGATAAACCCTAAAAAATAAAAAAATAAACGATTCTTATCAATCACCACTAAGCCATTTGCTAAGATTTCCCCCATTTTGACATGTGGACCTGTTGGCACTCTTACCCTGACGGTTGTCGATACTTCCAGACACATATTCTGAAGACACTAGCACCAGCAAGCCTAATCCTAATTTTACCAGATACTGTTCATCCCTATACTCAACTACATGTTTTTGTAGTCAGGATGGCAGAGCGGTCTAAGGCGCTTTGTTTAGGTAGCAGTCTCCCCTGGAGGCGTGGGTTCGAATCCCACTTCTGACAAAACTTTAGCGCCTGCATGTCATGCTGCTTTGTAATAACCAGTTGATGAATAAATTACTTCAGATAATGGAAATAACAGTTAGTATGAGTAGTGAATAACTATCCTATTTTTGACATTCTGCAAAAACAGCTAGTTGATGAGAGATTGAAAGACAATTGCAAGAATCACGCAAGCTCACAGGCGGGACACAAACAGGCAAATAACAAAAGGATCTCGGAACGTACAACTCTTCGGTCTTTGTCAGTGAAAAAAGATAGTCTGCAGGGGAATCGGAACTCGCCGCATTTAACGTCAAGCCCAGTTTACAGGTAAGATCCCTTGATAAACCCTAAAAAACAACAATAAAACAATTTTCATGAATCACCACTAAGCCATTTGCTAAGATTTCCCCCATTTTGACATGTGGACCTGTTGGCACTCTTACCCTGACGGTTGTCGATACTTCCAGACACATATTCTGAAGACACTAGCATCAGCAAGCCTAATCCTTCTTTTTCCCGATACCGTTCATCCCCACACCCAACTAAGTTGTGTGTAGTCAGGATGGCCGAGCGGTCTAAGGCGCTGTGTTTAGGTCGCAGTCTCCCCTGGAGGCGTGGGTTCAAATCCCACTTCTGACAAACCTTTAGCGCATGCGTGTAATGCTGCTTTGTAATAACCAATTGATGAACAAATTACTTCAGATAATGGAAATAACGGTTAGTATGTGTAGTGAATAACTATCCTTTTTTTTACATTCTGCAAAAACAGCTAGTTGAAGAGAGGTTGAAAGAGAATTGCAAGAATCACGCAAGCTCACAGGTGGGCCACAAACAGGCAAATAACGAAAGGATCTCGGAACGCACAACTCTTCGGTCTTTGTCAGCGAAAAAAGATACTCTGCAGGAGAATCGGAACTCGCCGCATTTAAAGTCAAGCCACAGGTTACAGGTAAGATCCCTTGATAAACCCTAAAAAATAAAAAATAAACGATTCTTATCAATCACCACTAAGCCATTTGCTAAGATTTCCCCCATTTTGACATGTGGACCTGTTGGCACTCTTACCCTGACGGTTGTCGATACTTCCAGACACATATTCTGAAGACACTAGCACCAGGAAGCCTAATCCTACTTTTACCAGATACTGTTCATCCCGATACCCAACTACATGTTTTTGTAGTCAGGATGGCCGAGCGGTCTAAGGCGCTGTGTTTAGGTCGCAGTCTCCCCTGGAGGCGTGGGTTCGAATCCCACTTCTGACAAACCTTTAGCGCCTGCATGTCATGCTGCTTTGTAATAACCAGTTGATGAATAAATTACTTCAGATAATGGAAATAACAGTTAGTATGAGTAGTGAATAACTATCCTATTTTTGACATTCTGCAAAAACAGCTAGTTGATGAGAGATTGAAAGACAATTGCAAGAATCACGCAAGCTCACAGGCGGGACACAAACAGGCAAATAACGAAAGGATCTCGGAACGTACAACTCTTCGGTCTTTGTCAGTGAAAAAAGATAGTCTGCAGGGGAATCGGAACTCGCCGCATTTAACGTCAAGCCCAGGTTACAGGTAAGATCCCTTGATAAACCCTAAAAAACAACAATAAAACAATTTTCATGAATCACCACTAAGCCATTTGCTAAGATTTCCCCCATTTTGACATGTGGACCTGTTGGCACTCTTACCCTGACGGTTGTCGATACTTCCAGACACATATTCTGAAGACACTAGCATCAGCAAGCCTAATCCTTCTTTTACCCGATACCGTTCATCCCCACACCCAACTAAGTTGTGTGTAGTCAGGATGGCCGAGAGGTCTAAGGCGCTGTTTTTAGGTCGCAGTCTCCCCTGGAGGCGTGGGTTCAAATCCCTCTTCTGACAAACCTTTAGCGCATGCGTGTAATGCTGCTTTGTAATAACCAATTGATGAACAAATTACTTCAGATAATGGAAATAACGGTTAGTATGTGTAGTGAATAGCTATCCTATTTTTCACATTCTGCAAAAACAGCTAGTTGAAGAGAGGTTGAAAGAGAATTGCAAGAATCACGCAAGCTCACAGGTGGGCCACAAACAGGCAAATAACGAAAGGATCTCGGAACGCACAACTCTTCGGTCTTTGTCAGCGAAAAAAGATACTCTGCAGGAGAATCGGAACTCGCCGCATTTAAAGTCAAGCCACAGGTTACAGGTAAGATCCCTTGATAAACCCTAAAAAATAAAAAAATAAACGATTCTTATCAATCACCACTAAGCCATTTGCTAAGATTTCCCCCATTTTGACATGTGGACCTGTTGGCACTCTTACCCTGACGGTTGTCGATACTTCCAGACACATATTCTGAAGACACTAGCACCAGCAAGCCTAATCCTAATTTTACCAGATACTGTTCATCCCTATACTCAACTACATGTTTTTGTAGTCAGGATGGCAGAGCGGTCTAAGGCGCTTTGTTTAGGTAGCAGTCTCCCCTGGAGGCGTGGGTTCGAATCCCACTTCTGACAAACCTTTAGCGCCTGCATGTCATGCTGCTTTGTAATAACCAGTTGATGAATAAATTACTTCAGATAATGGAAATAACAGTTAGTATGAGTAGTGAATAACTATCCTATTTTTGACATTCTGCAAAAACAGCTAGTTGATGAGAGATTGAAAGACAATTGCAAGAATCACGCAAGCTCACAGGCGGGACACAAACAGGCAAATAACAAAAGGATCTCGGAACGTACAACTCTTCGGTCTTTGTCAGTGAAAAAAGATAGTCTGCAGGGGAATCGGAACTCACCGCATTTAACGTCAAGCCCAGTTTACAGGTAAGATCCCTTGATAAACCCTAAAAAACAACAATAAAACGATTTTCATGAATCACCACTAAGCCATTTGCTAAGATTTCCCCCATTTTGACATGTGGACCTGTTGGCACTCTTACCCTGACGGTTGTCGATACTTCCAGACACATATTCTGAAGACACTAGCATCAGCAAGCCTAATCCTTCTTTTTCCCGATACCGTTCATCCCCACACCCAACTAAGTTGTGTGTATTCAGGATGGCCGAGCGGTCTAAGGCGCTGTGTTTAGGTCGCAGTCTCCCCTGGAGGCGTGGGTTCAAATCCCACTTCTGACAAACCTTTAGCGCATGCGTGTAATGCTGCTTTGTAATAACCAATTGATGAACAAATTACTTCAGATAATGGAAATAACGGTTAGTATGTGTAGTGAATAACTATCCTTTTTTTTACATTCTGCAAAAACAGCTAGTTGAAGAGAGGTTGAAAGAGAATTGCAAGAATCACGCAAGCTCACAGGTGGGCCACAAACAGGCAAATAACGAAAGGATCTCGGAACGCACAACTCTTCGGTCTTTGTCAGCGAAAAAAGATACTCTGCAGGAGAATCGGAACTCGCCGCATTTAAAGTCAAGCCACAGGTTACAGGTAAGATCCCTTGATAAACCCTAAAAAATAAAAAATAAACGATTCTTATCAATCACCACTAAGCCATTTGCTAAGATTTCCCCCATTTTGACATGTGGACCTGTTGGCACTCTTACCCTGACGGTTGTCGATACTTCCAGACACATATTCTGAAGACACTAGCACCAGGAAGCCTAATCCTACTTTTACCAGATACTGTTCATCCCGATACCCAACTACATGTTTTTGTAGTCAGGATGGCCGAGCGGTCTAAGGCGCTGTGTTTAGGTCGCAGTCTCCCCTGGAGGCGTGGGTTCGAATCCCACTTCTGACAAACCTTTAGCGCCTGCATGTCATGCTGCTTTGTAATAACCAGTTGATGAATAAATTACTTCAGATAATGGAAATAACAGTTAGTATGAGTAGTGAATAACTATCCTATTTTTGACATTCTGCAAAAACAGCTAGTTGATGAGAGATTGAAAGACAATTGCAAGAATCACGCAAGCTCACAGGCGGGACACAAACAGGCAAATAACGAAAGGATCTCGGAACGTACAACTCTTCGGTCTTTGTCAGTGAAAAAAGATAGTCTGCAGGGGAATCGGAACTCGCCGCATTTAACGTCAAGCCCAGGTTACAGGTAAGATCCCTTGATAAACCCTAAAAAACAACAATAAAACAATTTTCATGAATCACCACTAAGCCATTTGCTAAGATTTCCCCCATTTTGACATGTGGACCTGTTGGCACTCTTACCCTGACGGTTGTCGATACTTCCA
The DNA here is from genome assembly GCF_964263955.1 of Coregonus lavaretus. NCBI lineage: Eukaryota > Metazoa > Chordata > Actinopteri > Salmoniformes > Salmonidae > Coregonus > Coregonus lavaretus. Next base: position 435,665 of record NC_140025.1, read on the forward strand.
GACACATATTCTGAAGACACTAGCATCAGCAAGCCTAATCCTTCTTTTACCCGATACCGTTCATCCCCACACCCAACTAAGTTGTGTGTAGTCAGGATGGCCGAGAGGTCTAAGGCGCTGTTTTTAGGTCGCAGTCTCCCCTGGAGGCGTGGGTTCAAATCCCTCTTCTGACAAACCTTTAGCGCATGCGTGTAATGCTGCTTTGTAATAACCAATTGATGAACAAATTACTTCAGATAATGGAAATAACGGTTAGTATGTGTAGTGAATAGCTATCCTATTTTTCACATTCTGCAAAAACAGCTAGTTGAAGAGAGGTTGAAAGAGAATTGCAAGAATCACGCAAGCTCACAGGTGGGCCACAAACAGGCAAATAACGAAAGGATCTCGGAACGCACAACTCTTCGGTCTTTGTCAGCGAAAAAAGATACTCTGCAGGAGAATCGGAACTCGCCGCATTTAAAGTCAAGCCACAGGTTACAGGTAAGATCCCTTGATAAACCCTAAAAAATAAAAAAATAAACGATTCTTATCAATCACCACTAAGCCATTTGCTAAGATTTCCCCCATTTTGACATGTGGACCTGTTGGCACTCTTACCCTGACGGTTGTCGATACTTCCAGACACATATTCTGAAGACACTAGCACCAGCAAGCCTAATCCTAATTTTACCAGATACTGTTCATCCCTATACTCAACTACATGTTTTTGTAGTCAGGATGGCAGAGCGGTCTAAGGCGCTTTGTTTAGGTAGCAGTCTCCCCTGGAGGCGTGGGTTCGAATCCCACTTCTGACAAACCTTTAGCGCCTGCATGTCATGCTGCTTTGTAATAACCAGTTGATGAATAAATTACTTCAGATAATGGAAATAACAGTTAGTATGAGTAGTGAATAACTATCCTATTTTTGACATTCTGCAAAAACAGCTAGTTGATGAGAGATTGAAAGACAATTGCAAGAATCACGCAAGCTCACAGGCGGGACACAAACAGGCAAATAACAAAAGGATCTCGGAACGTACAACTCTTCGGTCTTTGTCAGTGAAAAAAGATAGTCTGCAGGGGAATCGGAACTCACCGCATTTAACGTCAAGCCCAGTTTACAGGTAAGATCCCTTGATAAACCCTAAAAAACAACAATAAAACGATTTTCATGAATCACCACTAAGCCATTTGCTAAGATTTCCCCCATTTTGACATGTGGACCTGTTGGCACTCTTACCCTGACGGTTGTCGATACTTCCAGACACATATTCTGAAGACACTAGCATCAGCAAGCCTAATCCTTCTTTTTCCCGATACCGTTCATCCCCACACCCAACTAAGTTGTGTGTATTCAGGATGGCCGAGCGGTCTAAGGCGCTGTGTTTAGGTCGCAGTCTCCCCTGGAGGCGTGGGTTCAAATCCCACTTCTGACAAACCTTTAGCGCATGCGTGTAATGCTGCTTTGTAATAACCAATTGATGAACAAATTACTTCAGATAATGGAAATAACGGTTAGTATGTGTAGTGAATAACTATCCTTTTTTTTACATTCTGCAAAAACAGCTAGTTGAAGAGAGGTTGAAAGAGAATTGCAAGAATCACGCAAGCTCACAGGTGGGCCACAAACAGGCAAATAACGAAAGGATCTCGGAACGCACAACTCTTCGGTCTTTGTCAGCGAAAAAAGATACTCTGCAGGAGAATCGGAACTCGCCGCATTTAAAGTCAAGCCACAGGTTACAGGTAAGATCCCTTGATAAACCCTAAAAAATAAAAAATAAACGATTCTTATCAATCACCACTAAGCCATTTGCTAAGATTTCCCCCATTTTGACATGTGGACCTGTTGGCACTCTTACCCTGACGGTTGTCGATACTTCCAGACACATATTCTGAAGACACTAGCACCAGGAAGCCTAATCCTACTTTTACCAGATACTGTTCATCCCGATACCCAACTACATGTTTTTGTAGTCAGGATGGCCGAGCGGTCTAAGGCGCTGTGTTTAGGTCGCAGTCTCCCCTGGAGGCGTGGGTTCGAATCCCACTTCTGACAAACCTTTAGCGCCTGCATGTCATGCTGCTTTGTAATAACCAGTTGATGAATAAATTACTTCAGATAATGGAAATAACAGTTAGTATGAGTAGTGAATAACTATCCTATTTTTGACATTCTGCAAAAACAGCTAGTTGATGAGAGATTGAAAGACAATTGCAAGAATCACGCAAGCTCACAGGCGGGACACAAACAGGCAAATAACGAAAGGATCTCGGAACGTACAACTCTTCGGTCTTTGTCAGTGAAAAAAGATAGTCTGCAGGGGAATCGGAACTCGCCGCATTTAACGTCAAGCCCAGGTTACAGGTAAGATCCCTTGATAAACCCTAAAAAACAACAATAAAACAATTTTCATGAATCACCACTAAGCCATTTGCTAAGATTTCCCCCATTTTGACATGTGGACCTGTTGGCACTCTTACCCTGACGGTTGTCGATACTTCCAGACACATATTCTGAAGACACTAGCATCAGCAAGCCTAATCCTTCTTTTACCCGATACCGTTCATCCCCACACCCAACTAAGTTGTGTGTAGTCAGGATGGCCGAGCGGTCTAAGGCGCTGTTTTTAGGTCGCAGTCTCCCCTGGAGGCGTGGGTTCAAATCCCTCTTCTGACAAACCTTTAGCGCATGCGTGTAATGCTGCTTTGTAATAACCAATTGATGAACAAATTACTTCAGATAATGGAAATAACGGTTAGTATGTGTAGTGAATAGCTATCCTATTTTTTACATTCTGCAAAAACAGCTAGTTGAAGAGAGGTTGAAAGAGAATTGCAAGAATCACGCAAGCTCACAGGTGGGCCACAAACAGGCAAATAACGAAAGGATCTCGGAACGCACAACTCTTCGGTCTTTGTCAGCGAAAAAAGATACTCTGCAGGAGAATCGGAACTCGCCGCATTTAAAGTCAAGCCACAGGTTACAGGTAAGATCCCTTGATAAACCCTAAAAAATAAAAAAATAAACGATTCTTATCAATCACCACTAAGCCATTTGCTAAGATTTCCCCCATTTTGACATGTGGACCTGTTGGCACTCTTACCCTGACGGTTGTCGATACTTCCAGACACATATTCTGAAGACACTAGCACCAGCAAGCCTAATCCTAATTTTACCAGATACTGTTCATCCCTATACTCAACTACATGTTTTTGTAGTCAGGATGGCAGAGCGGTCTAAGGCGCTTTGTTTAGGTAGCAGTCTCCCCTGGAGGCGTGGGTTCGAATCCCACTTCTGACAAACCTTTAGCGCCTGCATGTCATGCTGCTTTGTAATAACCAGTTGATGAATAAATTACTTCAGATAATGGAAATAACAGTTAGTATGAGTAGTGAATAACTATCCTATTTTTGACATTCTGCAAAAACAGCTAGTTGATGAGAGATTGAAAGACAATTGCAAGAATCACGCAAGCTCACAGGCGGGACACAAACAGGCAAATAACGAAAGGATCTCGGAACGTACAACTCTTCGGTCTTTGTCAGTGAAAAAAGATAGTCTGCAGGGGAATCGGAACTCGCCGCATTTAACGTCAAGCCCAGGTTACAGGTAAGATCCCTTGATAAACCCTAAAAAACAACAATAAAACAATTTTCATGAATCACCACTAAGCCATTTGCTAAGATTTCCCCCATTTTGACATGTGGACCTGTTGGCACTCTTACCCTGACGGTTGTCGATACTTCCAGACACATATTCTGAAGACACTAGCATCAGCAAGCCTAATCCTTCTTTTACCCGATACCGTTCATCCCCACACCCAACTAAGTTGTGTGTAGTCAGGATGGCCGAGAGGTCTAAGGCGCTGTTTTTAGGTCGCAGTCTCCCCTGGAGGCGTGGGTTCAAATCCCTCTTCTGACAAACCTTTAGCGCATGCGTGTAATGCTGCTTTGTAATAACCAATTGATGAACAAATTACTTCAGATAATGGAAATAACGGTTAGTATGTGTAGTGAATAGCTATCCTATTTTTCACATTCTGCAAAAACAGCTAGTTGAAGAGAGGTTGAAAGAGAATTGCAAGAATCACGCAAGCTCACAGGTGGGCCACAAACAGGCAAATAACGAAAGGATCTCGGAACGCACAACTCTTCGGTCTTTGTCAGCGAAAAAAGATACTCTGCAGGAGAATCGGAACTCGCCGCATTTAAAGTCAAGCCACAGGTTACAGGTAAGATCCCTTGATAAACCCTAAAAAATAAAAAAATAAACGATTCTTATCAATCACCACTAAGCCATTTGCTAAGATTTCCCCCATTTTGACATGTGGACCTGTTGGCACTCTTACCCTGACGGTTGTCGATACTTCCAGACACATATTCTGAAGACACTAGCACCAGCAAGCCTAATCCTAATTTTACCAGATACTGTTCATCCCTATACTCAACTACATGTTTTTGTAGTCAGGATGGCAGAGCGGTCTAAGGCGCTTTGTTTAGGTAGCAGTCTCCCCTGGAGGCGTGGGTTCGAATCCCACTTCTGACAAACCTTTAGCGCCTGCATGTCATGCTGCTTTGTAATAACCAGTTGATGAATAAATTACTTCAGATAATGGAAATAACAGTTAGTATGAGTAGTGAATAACTATCCTATTTTTGACATTCTGCAAAAACAGCTAGTTGATGAGAGATTGAAAGACAATTGCAAGAATCACGCAAGCTCACAGGCGGGACACAAACAGGCAAATAACAAAAGGATCTCGGAACGTACAACTCTTCGGTCTTTGTCAGTGAAAAAAGATAGTCTGCAGGGGAATCGGAACTCGCCGCATTTAACGTCAAGCCCAGTTTACAGGTAAGATCCCTTGATAAACCCTAAAAAACAACAATAAAACGATTTTCATGAATCACCACTAAGCCATTTGCTAAGATTTCCCCCATTTTGACATGTGGACCTGTTGGCACTCTTACCCTGACGGTTGTCGATACTTCCAGACACATATTCTGAAGACACTAGCATCAGCAAGCCTAATCCTTCTTTTTCCCGATACCGTTCATCCCCACACCCAACTAAGTTGTGTGTATTCAGGATGGCCGAGCGGTCTAAGGCGCTGTGTTTAGGTCGCAGTCTCCCCTGGAGGCGTGGGTTCAAATCCCACTTCTGACAAACCTTTAGCGCATGCGTGTAATGCTGCTTTGTAATAACCAATTGATGAACAAATTACTTCAGATAATGGAAATAACGGTTAGTATGTGTAGTGAATAACTATCCTTTTTTTTACATTCTGCAAAAACAGCTAGTTGAAGAGAGGTTGAAAGAGAATTGCAAGAATCACGCAAGCTCACAGGTGGGCCACAAACAGGCAAATAACGAAAGGATCTCGGAACGCACAACTCTTCGGTCTTTGTCAGCGAAAAAAGATACTCTGCAGGAGAATCGGAACTCGCCGCATTTAAAGTCAAGCCACAGGTTACAGGTAAGATCCCTTGATAAACCCTAAAAAATAAAAAATAAACGATTCTTATCAATCACCACTAAGCCATTTGCTAAGATTTCCCCCATTTTGACATGTGGACCTGTTGGCACTCTTACCCTGACGGTTGTCGATACTTCCAGACACATATTCTGAAGACACTAGCACCAGGAAGCCTAATCCTACTTTTACCAGATACTGTTCATCCCGATACCCAACTACATGTTTTTGTAGTCAGGATGGCCGAGCGGTCTAAGGCGCTGTGTTTAGGTCGCAGTCTCCCCTGGAGGCGTGGGTTCGAATCCCACTTCTGACAAACCTTTAGCGCCTGCATGTCATGCTGCTTTGTAATAACCAGTTGATGAATAAATTACTTCAGATAATGGAAATAACAGTTAGTATGAGTAGTGAATAACTATCCTATTTTTGACATTCTGCAAAAACAGCTAGTTGATGAGAGATTGAAAGACAATTGCAAGAATCACGCAAGCTCACAGGCGGGACACAAACAGGCAAATAACGAAAGGATCTCGGAACGTACAACTCTTCGGTCTTTGTCAGTGAAAAAAGATAGTCTGCAGGGGAATCGGAACTCGCCGCATTTAACGTCAAGCCCAGGTTACAGGTAAGATCCCTTGATAAACCCTAAAAAACAACAATAAAACAATTTTCATGAATCACCACTAAGCCATTTGCTAAGATTTCCCCCATTTTGACATGTGGACCTGTTGGCACTCTTACCCTGACGGTTGTCGATACTTCCAGACACATATTCTGAAGACACTAGCATCAGCAAGCCTAATCCTTCTTTTACCCGATACCGTTCATCCCCACACCCAACTAAGTTGTGTGTAGTCAGGATGGCCGAGCGGTCTAAGGCGCTGTTTTTAGGTCGCAGTCTCCCCTGGAGGCGTGGGTTCAAATCCCTCTTCTGACAAACCTTTAGCGCATGCGTGTAATGCTGCTTTGTAATAACCAATTGATGAACAAATTACTTCAGATAATGGAAATAACGGTTAGTATGTGTAGTGAATAGCTATCCTATTTTTTACATTCTGCAAAAACAGCTAGTTGAAGAGAGGTTGAAAGAGAATTGCAAGAATCACGCAAGCTCACAGGTGGGCCACAAACAGGCAAATAACGAAAGGATCTCGGAACGCACAACTCTTCGGTCTTTGTCAGCGAAAAAAGATACTCTGCAGGAGAATCGGAACTCGCCGCATTTAAAGTCAAGCCACAGGTTACAGGTAAGATCCCTTGATAAACCCTAAAAAATAAAAAAATAAACGATTCTTATCAATCACCACTAAGCCATTTGCTAAGATTTCCCCCATTTTGACATGTGGACCTGTTGGCACTCTTACCCTGACGGTTGTCGATACTTCCAGACACATATTCTGAAGACACTAGCACCAGCAAGCCTAATCCTAATTTTACCAGATACTGTTCATCCCTATACTCAACTACATGTTTTTGTAGTCAGGATGGCAGAGCGGTCTAAGGCGCTTTGTTTAGGTAGCAGTCTCCCCTGGAGGCGTGGGTTCGAATCCCACTTCTGACAAACCTTTAGCGCCTGCATGTCATGCTGCTTTGTAATAACCAGTTGATGAATAAATTACTTCAGATAATGGAAATAACAGTTAGTATGAGTAGTGAATAACTATCCTATTTTTGACATTCTGCAAAAACAGCTAGTTGATGAGAGATTGAAAGACAATTGCAAGAATCACGCAAGCTCACAGGCGGGACACAAACAGGCAAATAACAAAAGGATCTCGGAACGTACAACTCTTCGGTCTTTGTCAGTGAAAAAAGATAGTCTGCAGGGGAATCGGAACTCGCCGCATTTAACGTCAAGCCCAGTTTACAGGTAAGATCCCTTGATAAACCCTAAAAAACAACAATAAAACGATTTTCATGAATCACCACTAAGCCATTTGCTAAGATTTCCCCCATTTTGACATGTGGACCTGTTGGCACTCTTACCCTGACGGTTGTCGATACTTCCAGACACATATTCTGAAGACACTAGCATCAGCAAGCCTAATCCTTCTTTTTCCCGATACCGTTCATCCCCACACCCAACTAAGTTGTGTGTAGTCAGGATGGCCGAGCGGTCTAAGGCGCTGTGTTTAGGTCGCAGTCTCCCCTGGAGGCGTGGGTTCAAATCCCACTTCTGACAAACCTTTAGCGCATGCGTGTAATGCTGCTTTGTAATAACCAATTGATGAACAAATTACTTCAGATAACGGTTAGTATGTGTAGTGAATAACTATCCTTTTTTTTACATTCTGCAAAAACAGCTAGTTGAAGAGAGGTTGAAAGAGAATTGCAAGAATCACGCAAGCTCACAGGTGGGCCACAAACAGGCAAATAACGAAAGGATCTCGGAACGCACAACTCTTTGGTCTTTGTCAGCGAAAAAAGATACTCTGCAGGAGAATCGGAACTCGCCGCATTTAAAGTCAAGCCACAGGTTACAGGTAAGATCCCTTGATAAACCCTAAAAAATAAAAAATAAACGATTCTTATCAATCACCACTAAGCCATTTGCTAAGATTTCCCCCATTTTGACATGTGGACCTGTTGGCACTCTTACCCTGACGGTTGTCGATACTTCCAGACACATATTCTGAAGACACTAGCACCAGGAAGCCTAATCATACTTTTACCAGATACTGTTCATCCCGATACCCAATACATGTTTTTGTAGTCAGGATGGCCGAGCGGTCTAAGGCGCTGTGTTTAGGTCGCAGTCTCCCCTGGAGGCGTGGGTTCGAATCCCACTTCTGACAAACCTTTAGCGCCTGCATGTCATGCTGCTTTGTAATAACTAGTTGATGAATAAATTACTTCAGATAATGGAAATAACAGTTAGTATGAGTAGTGAATAACTATCCTATTTTTGACATTCTGCAAAAACAGCTAGTTGATGAGAGATTGAAAGACAATTGCAAGAATCACGCAAGCTCACAGGCGGGACACAAACAGGCAAATAACGAAAGGATCTCGGAACGTACAACTCTTCGGTCTTTGTCAGTGAAAAAAGATAGTCTGCAGGGGAATCGGAACTCGCCGCATTTAACGTCAAGCCCAGGTTACAGGTAAGATCCCTTGATAAACCCTAAAAAACAACAATAAAACAATTTTCATGAATCACCACTAAGCCATTTGCTAAGATTTCCCCCATTTTGACATGTGGACCTGTTGGCACTCTTACCCTGACGGTTGTCGATACTTCCAGACACATATTCTGAAGACACTAGCATCAGCAAGCCTAATCCTTCTTTTTCCCGATACCGTTCATCCCCACACCCAACTAAGTTGTGTGTAGTCAGGATGGCCGAGCGGTCTAAGGCGCTGTGTTTAGGTCGCAGTCTCCCCTGGAGGCGTGGGTTCAAATCCCACTTCTGACAAACCTTTAGCGCATGCGTGTAATGCTGCTTTGTAATAACCAATTGATGAACAAATTACTTCAGATAATGGAAATAACGGTTAGTATGTGTAGTGAATAACTATCCTTTTTTTTACATTCTGCAAAAACAGCTAGTTGAAGAGAGGTTGAAAGAGAATTGCAAGAATCACGCAAGCTCACAGGTGTGCCACAAACAGGCAAATAACGAAAGGATCTCGGAACGCACAACTCTTCGGTCTTTGTCAGCGAAAAAAGATACTCTGCAGGAGAATCGGAACTCGCCGCATTTAAAGTCAAGCCACAGGTTACAGGTAAGATCCCTTGATAAACCCTAAAAAATAAAAAATAAACGATTCTTATCAATCACCACTAAGCCATTTGCTAAGATTTCCCCCATTTTGACATGTGGACCTGTTGGCACTCTTACCCTGACGGTTGTCGATACTTCCAGACACATATTCTGAAGACACTAGCACCAGGAAGCCTAATCCTACTTTTACCAGATACTGTTCATCCCGATACCCAACTACATGTTTTTGTAGTCAGGATGGCCGAGCGGTCTAAGGCGCTGTGTTTAGGTCGCAGTCTCCCCTGGAGGCGTGGGTTCGAATCCCACTTCCGACAAACCTTTAGCGCCTGCATGTCATGCTGCTTTGTAATAACCAGTTGATTAATAAATTACTTCAGATAATGGAAATAACAGTTAGTATGAGTAGTGAATAACTATCCTATTTTTGACATTCTGCAAAAACAGCTAGTTGATGAGAGATTGAAAGACAATTGCAAGAATCACGCAAGCTCACAGGCGGGACACAAACAGGCAAATAACGAAAGGATCTCGGAACGTACAACTCTTCGGTCTTTGTCAGTGAAAAAAGATAGTCTGCAGGGGAATCGGAACTCGCCGCATTTAACGTCAAGCCCAGGTTACAGGTAAGATCCCTTGATAAACCCTAAAAAACAACAATAAAACAATTTTCATGAATCACCACTAAGCCATTTGCTAAGATTTCCCCCATTTTGACATGTGGACCTGTTGGCACTCTTACCCTGACGGTTGTCGATACTTCCAGACACATATTCTGAAGACACTAGCATCAGCAAGCCTAATCCTTCTTTTACCCGATACCGTTCATCCCCACACCCAACTAAGTTGTGTGTAGTCAGGATGGCCGAGCGGTCTAAGGCGCTGTTTTTAGGTCGCAGTCTCCCCTGGAGGCGTGGGTTCAAATCCCTCTTCTGACAAACCTTTAGCGCCTGCATGTCATGCTGCTTTGTAATAACCAGTTGATGAATAAATTACTTCAGATAATGGAAATAACAGTTAGTATGAGTAGTGAATAACTATCCTATTTTTTACATTCTGCAAAAACAGCTAGTTGAAGAGAGGTTGAAAGAGAATTGCAAGAATCACGCAAGCTCACAGGTGGGCCACAAACAGGCAAATAACGAAAGGATCTCGGAACGCACAACTCTTCGGTCTTTGTCAGCGAAAAAAGATACTCTGCAGGAGAATCGGAACTCGCCGCATTTAAAGTCAAGCCACAGGTTACAGGTAAGATCCCTTGATAAACCCTAAAAAATAAAAAAATAAACGATTCTTATCAATCACCACTAAGCCATTTGCTAAGATTTCCCCCATTTTGACATGTGGACCTGTTGGCACTCTTACCCTGACGGTTGTCGATACTTCCAGACACATATTCTGAAGACACTAGCACCAGCAAGCCTAATCCTAATTTTACCAGATACTGTTCATCCCTATACTCAACTACATGTTTTTGTAGTCAGGATGGCAGAGCGGTCTAAGGCGCTTTGTTTAGGTAGCAGTCTCCCCTGGAGGCGTGGGTTCGAATCCCACTTCTGACAAACCTTTAGCGCCTGCATGTCATGCTGCTTTGTAATAACCAGTTGATGAATAAATTACTTCAGATAATGGAAATAACAGTTAGTATGAGTAGTGAATAACTATCCTATTTTTGACATTCTGCAAAAACAGCTAGTTGATGAGAGATTGAAAGACAATTGCAAGAATCACGCAAGCTCACAGGCGGGACACAAACAGGCAAATAACAAAAGGATCTCGGAACGTACAACTCTTCGGTCTTTGTCAGTGAAAAAAGATAGTCTGCAGGGGAATCGGAACTCGCCGCATTTAACGTCAAGCCCAGTTTACAGGTAAGATCCCTTGATAAACCCTAAAAAACAACAATAAAACGATTTTCATGAATCACCACTAAGCCATTTGCTAAGATTTCCCCCATTTTGACATGTGGACCTGTTGGCACTCTTACCCTGACGGTTGTCGATACTTCCAGACACATATTCTGAAGACACTAGCATCAGCAAGCCTAATCCTTCTTTTTCCCGATACCGTTCATCCCCACACCCAACTAAGTTGTGTGTAGTCAGGATGGCCGAGCGGTCTAAGGCGCTGTTTTTAGGTCGCAGTCTCCCCTGGAGGCGTGGGTTCAAATCCCTCTTCTGACAAACCTTTAGCGCATGCGTGTAATGCTGCTTTGTAATAACCAATTGATGAACAAATTACTTCAGATAATGGAAATAACGGTTAGTATGTGTAGTGAATAGCTATCCTATTTTTTACATTCTGCAAAAACAGCTAGTTGAAGAGAGGTTGAAAGAGAATTGCAAGAATCACGCAAGCTCACAGGTGGGCCACAAACAGGCAAATAACGAAAGGATCTCGGAACGCACAACTCTTCGGTCTTTGTCAGCGAAAAAAGATACTCTGCAGGAGAATCGGAACTCGCCGCATTTAAAGTCAAGCCACAGGTTACAGGTAAGATCCCTTGATAAACCCTAAAAAATAAAAAAATAAACGATTCTTATCAATCACCACTAAGCCATTTGCTAAGATTTCCCCCATTTTGACATGTGGACCTGTTGGCACTCTTACCCTGACGGTTGTCGATACTTCCAGACACATATTCTGAAGACACTACCACCAGCAAGCCTAATCCTAATTTTACCAGATACTGTTCATCCCTATACTCAACTACATGTTTTTGTAGTCAGGATGGCAGAGCGGTCTAAGGCGCTTTGTTTAGGTAGCAGTCTCCCCTGGAGGCGTGGGTTCGAATCCCACTTCTGACAAACCTTTAGCGCCTGCATGTCATGCTGCTTTGTAATAACCAGTTGATGAATAAATTACTTCAGATAATGGAAATAACAGTTAGTATGAGTAGTGAATAACTATCCTATTTTTGACATTCTGCAAAAGCAGCTAGTTGATGAGAGATTGAAAGACAATTGCAAGAATCACGCAAGCTCACAGGCGGGACACAAACAGGCAAATAACAAAAGGATCTCGGAACGTACAACTCTTCGGTCTTTGTCAGTGAAAAAAGATAGTCTGCAGGGGAATCGGAACTCGCCGCATTTAACGTCAAGCCCAGGTTACAGGTAAGATCCCTTGATAAACCCTAAAAAACAACAATAAAACAATTTTCATGAATCACCACTAAGCCATTTGCTAAGATTTCCCCCATTTTGACATGTGGACCTGTTGGCACTCTTACCCTGACGGTTGTCGATACTTCCAGACACATATTCTGAAGACACTAGCATCAGCAAGCCTAATCCTTCTTTTACCCGATACCGTTCATCCCCACACCCAACTAAGTTGTGTGTAGTCAGGATGGCCGAGCGGTCTAAGGCGCTGTTTTTAGGTCGCAGTCTCCCCTGGAGGCGTGGGTTCAAATCCCTCTTCTGACAAACCTTTAGCGCCTGCATGTCATGCTGCTTTGTAATAACCAGTTGATGAATAAATTACTTCAGATAATGGAAATAACAGTTAGTATGAGTAGTGAATAACTATCCTATTTTTTACATTCTGCAAAAACAGCTAGTTGAAGAGAGGTTGAAAGAGAATTGCAAGAATCACGCAAGCTCACAGGTGGGCCACAAACAGGCAAATAACGAAAGGATCTCGGAACGCACAACTCTTCGGTCTTTGTCAGCGAAAAAAGATACTCTGCAGGAGAATCGGAACTCGCCGCATTTAAAGTCAAGCCACAGGTTACAGGTAAGATCCCTTGATAAACCCTAAAAAATAAAAAAATAAACGATTCTTATCAATCACCACTAAGCCATTTGCTAAGATTTCCCCCATTTTGACATGTGGACCTGTTGGCACTCTTACCCTGACGGTTGTCGATACTTCCAGACACATATTCTGAAGACACTAGCACCAGCAAGCCTAATCCTAATTTTACCAGATACTGTTCATCCCTATACTCAACTACATGTTTTTGTAGTCAGGATGGCAGAGCGGTCTAAGGCGCTTTGTTTAGGTAGCAGTCTCCCCTGGAGGCGTGGGTTCGAATCCCACTTCTGACAAACCTTTAGCGCCTGCATGTCATGCTGCTTTGTAATAACCAGTTGATGAATAAATTACTTCAGATAATGGAAATAACAGTTAGTATGAGTAGTGAATAACTATCCTATTTTTGACATTCTGCAAAAACAGCTAGTTGATGAGAGATTGAAAGACAATTGCAAGAATCACGCAAGCTCACAGGCGGGACACAAACAGGCAAATAACAAAAGGATCTCGGAACGTACAACTCTTCGGTCTTTGTCAGTGAAAAAAGATAGTCTGCAGGGGAATCGGAACTCGCCGCATTTAACGTCAAGCCCAGGTTACAGGTAAGATCCCTTGATAAACCCTAAAAAACAACAATAAAACGATTTTCATGAATCACCACTAAGCCATTTGCTAAGATTTCCCCCATTTTGACATGTGGACCTGTTGGCACTCTTACCCTGACGGTTGTCGATACTTCCAGACACATATTCTGAAGACACTAGCATCAGCAAGCCTAATCCTTCTTTTACCCGATACCGTTCATCCCCACACCCAACTAAGTTGTGTGTAGTCAGGATGGCCGAGCGGTCTAAGGCGCTGTTTTTAGGTCGCAGTCTCCCCTGGAGGCGTGGGTTCAAATCCCTCTTCTGACAAACCTTTAGCGCATGCGTGTAATGCTGCTTTGTAATAACCAATTGATGAACAAATTACTTCAGATAATGGAAATAACGGTTAGTATGTGTAGTGAATAGCTATCCTATTTTTTACATTCTGCAAAAACAGCTAGTTGAAGAGAGGTTGAAAGAGAATTGCAAGAATCACGCAAGCTCACAGGTGGGCCACAAACAGGCAAATAACGAAAGGATCTCGGAACGCACAACTCTTCGGTCTTTGTCAGCGAAAAAAGATACTCTGCAGGAGAATCGGAACTCGCCGCATTTAAAGTCAAGCCACAGGTTACAGGTAAGATCCCTTGATAAACCCTAAAAAATAAAAAAATAAACGATTCTTATCAATCACCACTAAGCCATTTGCTAAGATTTCCCCCATTTTGACATGTGGACCTGTTGGCACTCTTACCCTGACGGTTGTCGATACTTCCAGACACATATTCTGAAGACACTAGCACCAGCAAGCCTAATCCTAATTTTACCAGATACTGTTCATCCCTATACTCAACTACATGTTTTTGTAGTCAGGATGGCAGAGTGGTCTAAGGCGCTTTGTTTAGGTAGCAGTCTCCCCTGGAGGCGTGGGTTCGAATCCCACTTCTGACAAACCTTTAGCGCCTGCATGTCATGCTGCTTTGTAATAACCAGTTGATGAATAAATTACTTCAGATAATGGAAATAACAGTTAGTATGAGTAGTGAATAACTATCCTATTTTTGACATTCTGCAAAAACAGCTAGTTGATGAGAGATTGAAAGACAATTGCAAGAATCACGCAAGCTCACAGGCGGGACACAAACAGGCAAATAACAAAAGGATCTCGGAACGTACAACTCTTCGGTCTTTGTCAGTGAAAAAAGATAGTCTGCAGGGGAATCGGAACTCGCCGCATTTAACGTCAAGCCCAGTTTACAGGTAAGATCCCTTGATAAACCCTAAAAAACAACAATAAAACGATTTTCATGAATCACCACTAAGCCATTTGCTAAGATTTCCCCCATTTTGACATGTGGACCTGTTGGCACTCTTACCCTGACGGTTGTCGATACTTCCAGACACATATTCTGAAGACACTAGCATCAGCAAGCCTAATCCTTCTTTTTCCCGATACCGTTCATCCCCACACCCAACTAAGTTGTGTGTAGTCAGGATGGCCGAGCGGTCTAAGGCGCTGTGTTTAGGTCGCAGTCTCCCCTGGAGGCGTGGGTTCAAATCCCACTTCTGACAAAACTTTAGCGCATGCGTGTAATGCTGCTTTGTAATAACCAATTGATGAACAAATTACTTCAGATAATGGAAATAACGGTTAGTATGTGTAGTGAATAACTATCCTTTTTTTTACATTCTGCAAAAACAGCTAGTTGAAGAGAGGTTGAAAGAGAATTGCAAGAATCACGCAAGCTCACAGGTGGGCCACAAACAGGCAAATAACGAAAGGATCTCGGAACGCACAACTCTTCGGTCTTTGTCAGCGAAAAAAGATACTCTGCAGGAGAATCGGAACTCGCCGCATTTAAAGTCAAGCCACAGGTTACAGGTAAGATCCCTTGATAAACCCTAAAAAATAAAAAAATAAACGATTCTTATCAATCACCACTAAGCCATTTGCTAAGATTTCCCCCATTTTGACATGTGGACCTGTTGGCACTCTTACCCTGACGGTTGTCGATACTTCCAGACACATATTCTGAAGACACTAGCACCAGCAAGCCTAATCCTAATTTTACCAGATACTGTTCATCCCTATACTCAACTACATGTTTTTGTAGTCAGGATGGCAGAGCGGTCTAAGGCGCTTTGTTTAGGTAGCAGTCTCCCCTGGAGGCGTGGGTTCGAATCCCACTTCTGACAAACCTTTAGCGCCTGCATGTCATGCTGCTTTGTAATAACCAGTTGATGAATAAATTACTTCAGATAATGGAAATAACAGTTAGTATGAGTAGTGAATAACTATCCTATTTTTGACATTCTGCAAAAACAGCTAGTTGATGAGAGATTGAAAGACAATTGCAAGAATCACGCAAGCTCACAGGCGGGACACAAACAGGCAAATAACAAAAGGATCTCGGAACGTACAACTCTTCGGTCTTTGTCAGTGAAAAAAGATAGTCTGCAGGGGAATCGGAACTCGCCGCATTTAACGTCAAGCCCAGGTTACAGGTAAGATCCCTTGATAAACCCTAAAAAACAACAATAAAACGATTTTCATGAATCACCACTAAGCCATTTGCTAAGATTTCCCCCATTTTGACATGTGGACCTGTTGGCACTCTTACCCTGACGGTTGTCGATACTTCCAGACACATATTCTGAAGACACTAGCATCAGCAAGCCTAATCCTTCTTTTACCCGATACCGTTCATCCCCACACCCAACTAAGTTGTGTGTAGTCAGGATGGCCGAGCGGTCTAAGGCGCTGTTTTTAGGTCGCAGTCTCCCCTGGAGGCGTGGGTTCAAATCCCTCTTCTGACAAACCTTTAGCGCATGCGTGTAATGCTGCTTTGTAATAACCAATTGATGAACAAATTACTTCAGATAATGGAAATAACGGTTAGTATGTGTAGTGAATAGCTATCCTATTTTTTACATTCTGCAAAAACAGCTAGTTGAAGAGAGGTTGAAAGAGAATTGCAAGAATCACGCAAGCTCACAGGTGGGCCACAAACAGGCAAATAACGAAAGGATCTCGGAACGCACAACTCTTCGGTCTTTGTCAGCGAAAAAAGATACTCTGCAGGAGAATCGGAACTCGCCGCATTTAAAGTCAAGCCACAGGTTACAGGTAAGATCCCTTGATAAACCCTAAAAAATAAAAAAATAAACGATTCTTATCAATCACCACTAAGCCATTTGCTAAGATTTCCCCCATTTTGACATGTGGACCTGTTGGCACTCTTACCCTGACGGTTGTCGATACTTCCAGACACATATTCTGAAGACACTAGCACCAGCAAGCCTAATCCTAATTTTACCAGATACTGTTCATCCCTATACTCAACTACATGTTTTTGTAGTCAGGATGGCAGAGTGGTCTAAGGCGCTTTGTTTAGGTAGCAGTCTCCCCTGGAGGCGTGGGTTCGAATCCCACTTCTGACAAACCTTTAGCGCCTGCATGTCATGCTGCTTTGTAATAACCAGTTGATGAATAAATTACTTCAGATAATGGAAATAACAGTTAGTATGAGTAGTGAATAACTATCCTATTTTTGACATTCTGCAAAAACAGCTAGTTGATGAGAGATTGAAAGACAATTGCAAGAATCACGCAAGCTCACAGGCGGGACACAAACAGGCAAATAACAAAAGGATCTCGGAACGTACAACTCTTCGGTCTTTGTCAGTGAAAAAAGATAGTCTGCAGGGGAATCGGAACTCGCCGCATTTAACGTCAAGCCCAGTTTACAGGTAAGATCCCTTGATAAACCCTAAAAAACAACAATAAAACGATTTTCATGAATCACCACTAAGCCATTTGCTAAGATTTCCCCCATTTTGACATGTGGACCTGTTGGCACTCTTACCCTGACGGTTGTCGATACTTCCAGACACATATTCTGAAGACACTAGCATCAGCAAGCCTAATCCTTCTTTTTCCCGATACCGTTCATCCCCACACCCAACTAAGTTGTGTGTAGTCAGGATGGCCGAGCGGTCTAAGGCGCTGTGTTTAGGTCGCAGTCTCCCCTGGAGGCGTGGGTTCAAATCCCACTTCTGACAAACCTTTAGCGCATGCGTGTAATGCTGCTTTGTAATAACCAATTGATGAACAAATTACTTCAGATAATGGAAATAACGGTTAGTATGTGTAGTGAATAACTATCCTTTTTTTTACATTCTGCAAAAACAGCTAGTTGAAGAGAGGTTGAAAGAGAATTGCAAGAATCACGCAAGCTCACAGGTGGGCCACAAACAGGCAAATAACGAAAGGATCTCGGAACGCACAACTCTTCGGTCTTTGTCAGCGAAAAAAGATACTCTGCAGGAGAATCGGAACTCGCCGCATTTAAAGTCAAGCCACAGGTTACAGGTAAGATCCCTTGATAAACCCTAAAAAATAAAAAATAAACGATTCTTATCAATCACCACTAAGCCATTTGCTAAGATTTCCCCCATTTTGACATGTGGACCTGTTGGCACTCTTACCCTGACGGTTGTCGATACTTCCAGACACATATTCTGAAGACACTAGCACCAGGAAGCCTAATCCTACTTTTACCAGATACTGTTCATCCCGATACCCAACTACATGTTTTTGTAGTCAGGATGGCCGAGCGGTCTAAGGCGCTTTGTTTAGGTCGCAGTCTCCCCTGGAGGCGTGGGTTCGAATCCCACTTCTGACAAACCTTTAGCGCCTGCATGTCATGCTGCTTTGTAATAACCAGTTGATGAATAAATTACTTCAGATAATGGAAATAACAGTTAGTATGAGTAGTGAATAACTATCCTATTTTTGACATTCTGCAAAAACAGCTAGTTGATGAGAGATTGAAAGACAATTGCAAGAATCACGCAAGCTCACAGGCGGGACACAAACAGGCAAATAACGAAAGGATCTCGGAACGTACAACTCTTCGGTCTTTGTCAGTGAAAAAAGATAGTCTGCAGGGGAATCGGAACTCGCCGCATTTAACGTCAAGCCCAGGTTACAGGTAAGATCCCTTGATAAACCCTAAAAAACAACAATAAAACAATTTTCATGAATCACCACTAAGCCATTTGCTAAGATTTCCCCCATTTTGACATGTGGACCTGTTGGCACTCTTACCCTGACGGTTGTCGATACTTCCAGACACATATTCTGAAGACACTACCACCAGCAAGCCTAATCCTAATTTTACCAGATACTGTTCATCCCTATACTCAACTACATGTTTTTGTAGTCAGGATGGCAGAGCGGTCTAAGGCGCTTTGTTTAGGTAGCAGTCTCCCCTGGAGGCGTGGGTTCGAATCCCACTTCTGACAAACCTTTAGCGCCTGCATGTCATGCTGCTTTGTAATAACCAGTTGATGAATAAATTACTTCAGATAATGGAAATAACAGTTAGTATGAGTAGTGAATAACTATCCTATTTTTGACATTCTGCAAAAACAGCTAGTTGATGAGAGATTGAAAGACAATTGCAAGAATCACGCAAGCTCACAGGCGGGACACAAACAGGCAAATAACAAAAGGATCTCGGAACGTACAACTCTTCGGTCTTTGTCAGTGAAAAAAGATAGTCTGCAGGGGAATCGGAACTCGCCGCATTTAACGTCAAGCCCAGTTTACAGGTAAGATCCCTTGATAAACCCTAAAAAACAACAATAAAACGATTTTCATGAATCACCACTAAGCCATTTGCTAAGATTTCCCCCATTTTGACATGTGGACCTGTTGGCACTCTTACCCTGACGGTTGTCGATACTTCCAGACACATATTCTGAAGACACTAGCATCAGCAAGCCTAATCCTTCTTTTTCCCGATACCGTTCATCCCCACACCCAACTAAGTTGTGTGTAGTCAGGATGGCCGAGCGGTCTAAGGCGCTGTGTTTAGGTCGCAGTCTCCCCTGGAGGCGTGGGTTCAAATCCCACTTCTGACAAACCTTTAGCGCATGCGTGTAATGCTGCTTTGTAATAACCAATTGATGAACAAATTACTTCAGATAATGGAAATAACGGTTAGTATGTGTAGTGAATAACTATCCTTTTTTTTACATTCTGCAAAAACAGCTAGTTGAAGAGAGGTTGAAAGAGAATTGCAAGAATCACGCAAGCTCACAGGTGGGCCACAAACAGGCAAATAACGAAAGGATCTCGGAACGCACAACTCTTCGGTCTTTGTCAGCGAAAAAAGATACTCTGCAGGAGAATCGGAACTCGCCGCATTTAAAGTCAAGCCACAGGTTACAGGTAAGATCCCTTGATAAACCCTAAAAAATAAAAAATAAACGATTCTTATCAATCACCACTAAGCCATTTGCTAAGATTTCCCCCATTTTGACATGTGGACCTGTTGGCACTCTTACCCTGACGGTTGTCGATACTTCCAGACACATATTCTGAAGACACTAGCACCAGGAAGCCTAATCCTACTTTTACCAGATACTGTTCATCCCGATACCCAACTACATGTTTTTGTAGTCAGGATGGCCGAGCGGTCTAAGGCGCTGTGTTTAGGTCGCAGTCTCCCCTGGAGGCGTGGGTTCGAATCCCACTTCTGACAAACCTTTAGCGCCTGCATGTCATGCTGCTTTGTAATAACCAGTTGATGAATAAATTACTTCAGATAATGGAAATAACAGTTAGTATGAGTAGTGAATAACTATCCTATTTTTGACATTCTGCAAAAACAGCTAGTTGATGAGAGATTGAAAGACAATTGCAAGAATCACGCAAGCTCACAGGCGGGACACAAACAGGCAAATAACGAAAGGATCTCGGAACGTACAACTCTTCGGTCTTTGTCAGTGAAAAAAGATAGTCTGCAGGGGAATCGGAACTCGCCGCATTTAACGTCAAGCCCAGGTTACAGGTAAGATCCCTTGATAAACCCTAAAAAACAACAATAAAACAATTTTCATGAATCACCACTAAGCCATTTGCTAAGATTTCCCCCATTTTGACATGTGGACCTGTTGGCACTCTTACCCTGACGGTTGTCGATACTTCCAGACACATATTCTGAAGACACTAGCATCAGCAAGCCTAATCCTTCTTTTACCCGATACCGTTCATCCCCACACCCAACTAAGTTGTGTGTAGTCAGGATGGCCGAGCGGTCTAAGGCGCTGTTTTTAGGTCGCAGTCTCCCCTGGAGGCGTGGGTTCAAATCCCTCTTCTGACAAACCTTTAGCGCATGCGTGTAATGCTGCTTTGTAATAACCAATTGATGAACAAATTACTTCAGATAATGGAAATAACGGTTAGTATGTGTAGTGAATAGCTATCCTATTTTTTACATTCTGCAAAAACAGCTAGTTGAAGAGAGGTTGAAAGAGAATTGCAAGAATCACGCAAGCTCACAGGTGGGCCACAAACAGGCAAATAACGAAAGGATCTCGGAACGCACAACTCTTCGGTCTTTGTCAGCGAAAAAAGATACTCTGCAGGAGAATCGGAACTCGCCGCATTTAAAGTCAAGCCACAGGTTACAGGTAAGATCCCTTGATAAACCCTAAAAAATAAAAAAATTAACGATTCTTATCAATCACCACTAAGCCATTTGCTAAGATTTCCCCCATTTTGACATGTGGACCTGTTGGCACTCTTACCCTGACGGTTGTCGATACTTCCAGACACATATTCTGAAGACACTAGCACCAGCAAGCCTAATTCTACTTTTACCAGATACTGTTCATCCCGATACCCAACTACATGTTTTTGTAGTCAGGATGGCCGAGCGGTCTAAGGCGCTGTGTTTAGGTCGCAGTCTTCCCTGGAGGCGTGGGTTCGAATCCCACTTCTGACAAACCTTTAGCGCCTGCATGTCATGCTGCTTTGTAATAACCAATTGATGAACAAATTACTTCAGATAATGGAAATAACGGTTAGTATGTGTAGTGAATAGCTATCCTATTTTTGACATTCTGCAAAAACAGCTAGTTGATGAGAGATTGAAAGACAATTGCAAGAATCACGCAAGCTCACAGGCGGCCACAAACAGGCAAATAACGAAAGGATCTCGGAACGTACAACTCTTCGGTCTTTGTCAGTGAAAAAAGATAGTCTGCAGGGGAATCGGAACTCGCCGCATTTAACGTCAAGCCCAGGTTACAGGTAAGATCCCTTGATAAACCCTAAAAAACAACAATAAAACGATTTTCATGAATCACCACTAAGCCATTTGCTAAGATTTCCCCCATTTTGACATGTGGACCTGTTGGCACTCTTACCCTGACGGTTGTCGATACTTCCAGACACATATTCTGAAGACACTAGCATCAGCAAGCCTAATCCTTCTTTTTCCCGATACCGTTCATCCCCACACCCAACTAAGTTGTGTGTAGTCAGGAAGGCCGAGTGGTCTAAGGCGCTGTGTTTAGGTCGCAGTCTCCCCTGGAGGCGTGGGTTCGAATCCCACTTCTGACAAACCTTTAGCGCCTGCATGTCATGCTGCTTTGTAATAACCAGTTGATGAATAAATTACTTCAGATAATGGAAATAACAGTTAGTATGAGTAGTGAATAACTATCCTATTTTTTACATTCTGCAAAAACAGCTAGTTGAAGAGAGGTTGAAAGAGAATTGCAAGAATCACGCAAGCTCACAGGTGGGCCACAAACAGGCAAATAACGAAAGGATCTCGGAACGCACAACTCTTCAGTCTTTGTCAGCGAAAAAAGATACTCTGCAGGAGAATCGGAACTCGCCGCATTTAAAGTCAAGCCACAGGTTACAGGTAAGATCCCTTGATAAACCCTAAAAAATAAAAAAATAAACGATTCTTATCAATCACCACTAAGCCATTTGCTAAGATTTCCCCCATTTTGACATGTGGACCTGTTGGCACTCTTACCCTGACGGTTGTCGATACTTCCAGACACATATTCTGAAGACACTAGCACCAGCAAGCCTAATCCTAATTTTACCAGATACTGTTCATCCCTATACTCAACTACATGTTTTTGTAGTCAGGATGGCAGAGCGGTCTAAGGCGCTTTGTTTAGGTAGCAGTCTCCCCTGGAGGCGTGGGTTCGAATCCGACTTCTGACAAACCTTTAGCGCCTGCATGTCATGCTGCTTTGTAATAACCAGTTGATGAATAAATTACTTCAGATAATGGAAATAACAGTTAGTATGAGTAGTGAATAACTATCCTATTTTTGACATTCTGCAAAAACAGCTAGTTGATGAGAGATTGAAAGACAATTGCAAGAATCACGCAAGCTCACAGGCGGGACACAAACAGGCAAATAACAAAAGGATCTCGGAACGTACAACTCTTCGGTCTTTGTCAGTGAAAAAAGATAGTCTGCAGGGGAATCGGAACTCGCCGCATTTAACGTCAAGCCCAGTTTACAGGTAAGATCCCTTGATAAACCCTAAAAAACAACAATAAAACGATTTTCATGAATCACCACTAAGCCATTTGCTAAGATTTCCCCCATTTTGACATGTGGACCTGTTGGCACTCTTACCCTGACGGTTGTCGATACTTCCAGACACATATTCTGAAGACACTAGCATCAGCAAGCCTAATCCTTCTTTTTCCCGATACCGTTCATCCCCACACCCAACTAAGTTGTGTGTAGTCAGGATGGCCGAGCGGTCTAAGGCGCTGTGTTTAGGTCGCAGTCTCCCCTGGAGGCGTGGGTTCAAATCCCACTTCTGACAAACCTTTAGCGCATGCGTGTAATGCTGCTTTGTAATAACCAATTGATGAACAAATTACTTCAGATAATGGAAATAACGGTTAGTATGTGTAGTGAATAACTATCCTTTTTTTTACATTCTGCAAAAACAGCTAGTTGAAGAGAGGTTGAAAGAGAATTGCAAGAATCACGCAAGCTCACAGGTGGGCCACAAACAGGCAAATAACGAAAGGATCTCGGAACGCACAACTCTTCGGTCTTTGTCAGCGAAAAAAGATACTCTGCAGGAGAATCGGAACTCGCCGCATTTAAAGTCAAGCCACAGGTTACAGGTAAGATCCCTTGATAAACCCTAAAAAATAAAAAATAAACGATTCTTATCAATCACCACTAAGCCATTTGCTAAGATTTCCCCCATTTTGACATGTGGACCTCTTGGCACTCTTACCCTGACGGTTGTCGATACTTCCAGACACATATTCTGAAGACACTAGCACCAGCAAGCCTAATCCTACTTTTACCAGATACTGTTCATCCCGATACCCAACTACATGTTTTTGTAGTCAGGATGGCCGAGCGGTCTAAGGCGCTGTGTTTAGGTCGCAGTCTCCCCTGGAGGCGTGGGTTCGAATCCCACTTCTGACAAACCTTTAGCGCCTGCATGTCATGCTGCTTTGTAATAACCAGTTGATGAATAAATTACTTCAGATAATGGAAATAACAGTTAGTATGAGTAGTGAATAACTATCCTATTTTTGACATTCTGCAAAAACAGCTAGTTGATGAGAGATTGAAAGACAATTGCAAGAATCACGCAAGCTCACAGGCGGGACACAAACAGGCAAATAACGAAAGGATCTCGGAACGTACAACTCTTCGGTCTTTGTCAGTGAAAAAAGATAGTCTGCAGGGGAATCGGAACTCGCCGCATTTAACGTCAAGCCCAGGTTACAGGTAAGATCCCTTGATAAACCCTAAAAAACAACAATAAAACAATTTTCATGAATCACCACTAAGCCATTTGCTAAGATTTCCCCCATTTTGACATGTGGACCTGTTGGCACTCTTACCCTGACGGTTGTCGATACTTCCAGACACATATTCTGAAGACACTAGCATCAGCAAGCCTAATCCTTCTTTTACCCGATACCGTTCATCCCCACACCCAACTAAGTTGTGTGTAGTCAGGATGGCCGAGCGGTCTAAGGCGCTGTTTTTAGGTCGCAGTCTCCCCTGGAGGCGTGGGTTCAAATCCCTCTTCTGACAAACCTTTAGCGCCTGCATGTCATGCTGCTTTGTAATAACCAGTTGATGAATAAATTACTTCAGATAATGGAAATAACAGTTAGTATGAGTAGTGAATAACTATCCTATTTTTTACATTCTGCAAAAACAGCTAGTTGAAGAGAGGTTGAAAGAGAATTGCAAGAATCACGCAAGCTCACAGGTGGGCCACAAACAGGCAAATAACGAAAGGATCTCGGAACGTACAACTCTTCGGTCTTTGTCAGTGAAAAAAGATAGTCTGCAGGGGAATCGGAACTCGCCGCATTTAACGTCAAGCCCAGTTTACAGGTAAGATCCCTTGATAAACCCTAAAAAACAACAATAAAACGATTTTCATGAATCACCACTAAGCCATTTGCTAAGATTTCCCCCATTTTGACATGTGGACCTGTTGGCACTCTTACCCTGACGGTTGTCGATACTTCCAGACACATATTCTGAAGACACTAGCATCAGCAAGCCTAATCCTTCTTTTTCCCGATACCGTTCATCCCCACACCCAACTAAGTTATGTGTAGTCAGGATGGCCGAGCGGTCTAAGGCGCTGTGTTTAGGTCGCAGTCTCCCCTGGAGGCGTGGGTTCAAATCCCACTTCTGACAAACCTTTAGCGCATGCGTGTAATGCTGCTTTGTAATAACCAATTGATGAACAAATTACTTCAGATAATGGAAATAACGGTTAGTATGTGTAGTGAATAACTATCCTTTTTTTTACATTCTGCAAAAACAGCTAGTTGAAGAGAGGTTGAAAGAGAATTGCAAGAATCACGCAAGCTCACAGGTGGGCCACAAACAGGCAAATAACGAAAGGATCTCGGAACGCACAACTCTTCGGTCTTTGTCAGCGAAAAAAGATACTCTGCAGGAGAATCGGAACTCGCCGCATTTAAAGTCAAGCCACAGGTTACAGGTAAGATCCCTTGATAAACCCTAAAAAATAAAAAATAAACGATTCTTATCAATCACCACTAAGCCATTTGCTAAGATTTCCCCCATTTTGACATGTGGACCTGTTGGCACTCTTACCCTGACGGTTGTCGATACTTCCAGACACATATTCTGAAGACACTAGCACCAGCAAGCCTAATCCTACTTTTACCAGATACTGTTCATCCCGATACCCAACTACATGTTTTTGTAGTCAGGATGGCCGAGCGGTCTAAGGCGCTGTGTTTAGGTCGCAGTCTCCCCTGGAGGCGTGGGTTCGAATCCCACTTCTGACAAACCTTTAGCGCCTGCATGTCATGCTGCTTTGTAATAACCAGTTGATGAATAAATTACTTCAGATAATGGAAATAACAGTTAGTATGAGTAGTGAATAACTATCCTATTTTTGACATTCTGCAAAAACAGCTAGTTGATGAGAGATTGAAAGACAATTGCAAGAATCACGCAAGCTCACAGGCGGGACACAAACAGGCAAATAACGAAAGGATCTCGGAACGTACAACTCTTCGGTCTTTGTCAGTGAAAAAAGATAGTCTGCAGGGGAATCGGAACTCGCCGCATTTAACGTCAAGCCCAGGTTACAGGTAAGATCCCTTGATAAACCCTAAAAAACAACAATAAAACAATTTTCATGAATCACCACTAAGCCATTTGCTAAGATTTCCCCCATTTTGACATGTGGACCTGTTGGCACTCTTACCCTGACGGTTGTCGATACTTCCAGACACATATTCTGAAGACACTAGCATCAGCAAGCCTAATCCTTCTTTTACCCGATACCGTTCATCCCCACACCCAACTAAGTTGTGTGTAGTCAGGATGGCCGAGCGGTCTAAGGCGCTGTTTTTAGGTCGCAGTCTCCCCTGGAGGCGTGGGTTCAAATCCCTCTTCTGACAAACCTTTAGCGCATGCGTGTAATGCTGCTTTGTAATAACCAATTGATGAACAAATTACTTCAGATAATGGAAATAACGGTTAGTATGTGTAGTGAATAGCTATCCTATTTTTTACATTCTGCAAAAACAGCTAGTTGAAGAGAGGTTGAAAGAGAATTGCAAGAATCACGCAAGCTCACAGGTGGGCCACAAACAGGCAAATAACGAAAGGATCTCGGAACGCACAACTCTTCGGTCTTTGTCAGCGAAAAAAGATACTCTGCAGGAGAATCGGAACTCGCCGCATTTAAAGTCAAGCCACAGGTTACAGGTAAGATCCCTTGATAAACCCTAAAAAATAAAAAAATAAACGATTCTTATCAATCACCACTAAGCCATTTGCTAAGATTTCCCCCATTTTGACATGTGGACCTGTTGGCACTCTTACCCTGACGGTTGTCGATACTTCCAGACACATATTCTGAAGACACTAGCACCAGCAAGCCTAATCCTACTTTTACCAGATACTGTTCATCCCGATACCCAACTACATGTTTTTGTAGTCAGGATGGCCGAGCGGTCTAAGGCGCTGTGTTTAGGTCGCAGTCTTCCCTGGAGGCGTGGGTTCGAATCCCACTTCTGACAAACCTTTAGCGCCTGCATGTCATGCTGCTTTGTAATAACCAATTGATGAACAAATTACTTCAGATAATGGAAATAACGGTTAGTATGTGTAGTGAATAGCTATCCTATTTTTGACATTCTGCAAAAACAGCTAGTTGATGAGAGATTGAAAGACAATTGCAAGAATCACGCAAGCTCACAGGCGGGACACAAACAGGCAAATAACGAAAGGATCTCGGAACGTACAACTCTTCGGTCTTTGTCAGTGAAAAAAGATAGTCTGCAGGGGAATCGGAACTCGCCGCATTTAACGTCAAGCCCAGGTTACAGGTAAGATCCCTTGATAAACCCTAAAAAACAACAATAAAACGATTTTCATGAATCACCACTAAGCCATTTGCTAAGATTTCCCCCATTTTGACATGTGGACCTGTTGGCACTCTTACCCTGACGGTTGTCGATACTTCCAGACACATATTCTGAAGACACTAGCATCAGCAAGCCTAATCCTTCTTTTTCCCGATACCGTTCATCCCCACACCCAACTAAGTTGTGTGTAGTCAGGAAGGCCGAGTGGTCTAAGGCGCTGTGTTTAGGTCGCAGTCTCCCCTGGAGGCGTGGGTTCGAATCCCACTTCTGACAAACCTTTAGCGCCTGCATGTCATGCTGCTTTGTAATAACCAGTTGATGAATAAATTACTTCAGATAATGGAAATAACAGTTAGTATGAGTAGTGAATAACTATCCTATTTTTTACATTCTGCAAAAACAGCTAGTTGAAGAGAGGTTGAAAGAGAATTGCAAGAATCACGCAAGCTCACAGGTGGGCCACAAACAGGCAAATAACGAAAGGATCTCGGAACGCACAACTCTTCGGTCTTTGTCAGCGAAAAAATATACTCTGCAGGAGAATCGGAACTCGCCGCATTTAACGTCAAGCCCAGGTTACAGGTAAGATCCCTTGATAAACCCTAAAAAACAACAATAAAACAATTTTCATGAATCACCACTAAGCCATTTGCTAAGATTTCCCCCATTTTGACATGTGGACCTGTTGGCACTCTTACCCTGACGGTTGTCGATACTTCCAGACACATATTCTGAAGACACTAGCATCAGCAAGCCTAATCCTTCTTTTACCCGATACCGTTCATCCCCACACCCAACTAAGTTGTGTGTAGTCAGGATGGCCGAGCGGTCTAAGGCGCTGTGTTTAGGTCGCAGTCTCCCCTGGAGGCGTGGGTTCAAATCCCTCTTCTGACAAACCTTTAGCGCATGCGTGTAATGCTGCTTTGTAATAACCAATTGATGAACAAATTACTTCAGATAATGGAAATAACGGTTAGTATGTGTAGTGAATAGCAATCCTATTTTTTACATTCTGCAAAAACAGCTAGTTGAAGAGAGGTTGAAAGAGAATTGCAAGAATCACGCAAGCTCACAGGTGGTTCACAAACAGGCAAATAACGAAAGGATCTCGGAACGCACAACTCTTCGGTCTTTGTCAGCGAAAAAAGATACTCTGCAGGAAAATCGGAACTCGCCGCATTTAAAGTCAAGCCACAGGTTACAGGTAAGATCCCTTGATAAACCCTAAAAAATAAAAAAATAAACGATTCTTATCAATCACCACTAAGCCATTTGCTAAGATTTCCCCCATTTTGACATGTGGACCTGTTGGCACTCTTACCCTGACGGTTGTCGATACTTCCAGACACATATTCTGAAGACACTAGCACCAGCAAGCCTAATCCTACTTTTACCAGATACTGTTCATCCCGATACCCAACTACATGTTTTTGTAGTCAGGATGGCCGAGCGGTCTAAGGCGCTGTGTTTAGGTCGCAGTCTTCCCTGGAGGCGTGGGTTCGAATCCCACTTCTGACAAACCTTTAGCGCCTGCATGTCATGCTGCTTTGTAATAACCAATTGATGAACAAATTACTTCAGATAATGGAAATAACGGTTAGTATGTGTAGTGAATAGCTATCCTATTTTTGACATTCTGCAAAAACAGCTAGTTGATGAGAGATTGAAAGACAATTGCAAGAATCACGCAAGCTCACAGGCGGGACACAAACAGGCAAATAACGAAAGGATCTCGGAACGTACAACTCTTCGGTCTTTGTCAGTGAAAAAAGATAGTCTGCAGGGGAATCGGAACTCGCCGCATTTAACGTCAAGCCCAGGTTACAGGTAAGATCCCTTGATAAACCCTAAAAAACAACAATAAAACGATTTTCATGAATCACCACTAAGCCATTTGCTAAGATTTCCCCCATTTTGACATGTGGACCTGTTGGCACTCTTACCCTGACGGTTGTCGATACTTCCAGACACATATTCTGAAGACACTAGCATCAGCAAGCCTAATCCTTCTTTTTCCCGATACCGTTCATCCCCACACCCAACTAAGTTGTGTGTAGTCAGGAAGGCCGAGTGGTCTAAGGCGCTGTGTTTAGGTCGCAGTCTCCCCTGGAGGCGTGGGTTCGAATCCCACTTCTGACAAACCTTTAGCGCCTGCATGTCATGCTGCTTTGTAATAACCAGTTGATGAATAAATTACTTCAGATAATGGAAATAACAGTTAGTATGAGTAGTGAATAACTATCCTATTTTTTACATTCTGCAAAAACAGCTAGTTGAAGAGAGGTTGAAAGAGAATTGCAAGAATCACGCAAGCTCACAGGTGGGCCACAAACAGGCAAATAACGAAAGGATCTCGGAACGCACAACTCTTCGGTCTTTGTCAGCGAAAAAATATACTCTGCAGGAGAATCGGAACTCGCCGCATTTAACGTCAAGCCCAGGTTACAGGTAAGATCCCTTGATAAACCCTAAAAAACAACAATAAAACGATTTTCATGAATCACCACTAAGCCATTTGCTAAGATTTCCCCCATTTTGACATGTGGACCTGTTGGCACTCTTACCCTGACGGTTGTCGATACTTCCAGACACATATTCTGAAGACACTAGCATCAGCAAGCCTAATCCTTCTTTTACCCGATACCGTTCATCCCCACACCCAACTAAGTTGTGTGTAGTCAGGATGGCTGAGCGGTCTAAGGCGCTGTGTTTAGGTCGCAGTCTCCCCTGGAGGCGTGGGTTCAAATCCCTCTTCTGACAAACCTTTAGCGCATGCGTGTAATGCTGCTTTGTAATAACCAATTGATGAACAAATTACTTCAGATAATGGAAATAACGGTTAGTATGTGTAGTGAATAGCAATCCTATTTTTTACATTCTGCAAAAACAGCTAGTTGAAGAGAGGTTGAAAGAGAATTGCAAGAATCACGCAAGCTCACAGGTGGTTCACAAACAGGCAAATAACGAAAGGATCTCGGAACGCACAACTCTTCGGTCTTTGTCAGCGAAAAAAGATACTCTGCAGGAAAATCGGAACTCGCCGCATTTAAAGTCAAGCCACAGGTTACAGGTAAGATCCCTTGATAAACCCTAAAAAATAAAAAAATAAACGATTCTTATCAATCACCACTAAGCCATTTGCTAAGATTTCCCCCATTTTGACATGTGGACCTGTTGGCACTCTTACCCTGACGGTTGTCGATACTTCCAGACACATATTCTGAAGACACTAGCACCAGCAAGCCTAATCCTAATTTTACCAGATACTGTTCATCCCTATACTCAACTACATGTTTTTGTAGTCAGGATGGCAGAGCGGTCTAAGGCGCTGTGTTTAGGTAGCAGTCTCCCCTGGAGGCGTGGGTTCGAATCCCACTTCTGACAAACCTTTAGCGCCTGCATGTCATGTTGCTTTGTAATAACCAGTTGATGAATAAATTACTTCAGATAATGGAAATAACAGTTAGTATGAGTAGTGAATAACTATCCTATTTTTGACATTCTGCAAAAACAGCTAGTTGATGAGAGATTGAAAGACAATTGCAAGAATCACGCAAGCTCACAGGCGGGACACAAACAGGCAAATAACAAAAGGATCTCGGAACGTACAACTCTTCGGTCTTTGTCAGTGAAAAAAGATAGTCTGCAGGGGAATCGGAACTCGCCGCATTTAACGTCAAGCCCAGTTTACAGGTAAGATCCCTTGATAAACCCTAAAACACAACAATAAAATGATTTTCATGAATCACCACTAAGCCATTTGCTAAGATTTCCCCCATTTTGACATGTGGACCTGTTGGCACTCTTACCCTGACGGTTGTCGATACTTCCAGACACATATTCTGAAGACACTAGCATCAGCAAGCCTAATCCTTCTTTTTCCCGATACCGTTCATCCCCACACCCAACTAAGTTGTGTGTAGTCAGGATGGCCGAGCGGTCTAAGGCGCTGTGTTTAGGTCGCAGTCTCCCCTGGAGGCGTGGGTTCAAATCCCTCTTCTGACAAACCTTTAGCGCATGCGTGTAATGCTGCTTTGTAATAACCAATTGATGAACAAATTACTTCAGATAATGGAAATAACGGTTAGTATGTGTAGTGAATAGCTATCCTATTTTTTACATTCTGCAAAAACAGCTAGTTGAAGAGAGGTTGAAAGAGAATTGCAAGAATCACGCAAGCTCACAGGTGGGCCACAAACAGGCAAATAACGAAAGGATCTCGGAACGCACAACTCTTCAGTCTTTGTCAGCGAAAAAAGATACTCTGCAGGAGAATCGGAACTCGCCGCATTTAACGTCAAGCCCAGGTTACAGGTAAGATCCCTTGATAAACCCTAAAAAACAACAATAAAACGATTTTCATGAATCACCACTAAGCCATTTGCTAAGATTTCCCCCATTTTGACATGTGGACCTGTTGGCACTCTTACCCTGACGGTTGTCGATACTTCCAGACACATATTCTGAAGACACTAGCATCAGCAAGCCTAATCCTTCTTTTTCCCGATACCGTTCATCCCCACACCCAACTAAGTTGTGTGTAGTCAGGAAGGCCGAGTGGTCTAAGGCGCTGTGTTTAGGTCGCAGTCTCCCCTGGAGGCGTCAGTTCGAATCCCACTTCTGACGAACCTTTAGCGCCTGCATGTCATGCTGCTTTGTAATAACCAGTTGATGAATAAATTACTTCAGATAATGGAAATAACAGTTAGTATGAGTAGTGAATAACTATCCTATTTTTTACATTCTGCAAAAACAGCTAGTTGAAGAGAGGTTGAAAGAGAATTGCAAGAATCACGCAAGCTCACAGGTGGGCCACAAACAGGCAAATAACGAAAGGATCTCGGAACGCACAACTCTTCGGTCTTTGTCAGCGAAAAAATATACTCTGCAGGAGAATCGGAACTCGCCGCATTTAACGTCAAGCCCAGGTTACAGGTAAGATCCCTTGATAAACCCTAAAAAACAACAATAAAACAATTTTCATGAATCACCACTAAGCCATTTGCTAAGATTTACCCCATTTTGACATGTGGACCTGTTGGCACTCTTACCCTGACGGTTGTCGATACTTCCAGACACATATTCTGAAGACACTAGCATCAGCAAGCCTAATCCTTCTTTTACCCGATACCGTTCATCCCCACACCCAACTAAGTTGTGTGTAGTCAGGATGGCCGAGCGGTCTAAGGCGCTGTGTTTAGGTCGCAGTCTCCCCTGGAGGCGTGGGTTCAAATCCCTCTTCTGACAAACCTTTAGCGCATGCGTGTAATGCTGCTTTGTAATAACCAATTGATGAACAAATTACTTCAGATAATGGAAATAACGGTTAGTATGTGTAGTGAATAGCAATCCTATTTTTTACATTCTGCAAAAACAGCTAGTTGAAGAGAGGTTGAAAGAGAATTGCAAGAATCACGCAAGCTCACAGGTGGGCCACAAACAGGCAAATAACGAAAGGATCTCGGAACGCACAACTCTTCGGTCTTTGTCAGCGAAAAAAGATACTCTGCAGGAGAATCGGAACTCGCCGCATTTAAAGTCAAGCCACAGGTTACAGGTAAGATCCCTTGATAAACCCTAAAACACAACAATAAAATGATTTTCATGAATCACCACTAAGCCATTTGCTAAGATTTCCCCCATTTTGACATGTGGACCTGTTGGCACTCTTACCCTGACGGTTGTCGATACTTCCAGACACATATTCTGAAGACACTAGCATCAGCAAGCCTAATCCTTCTTTTTCCCGATACCGTTCATCCCCACACCCAACTAAGTTGTGTGTAGTCAGGATGGCCGAGCGGTCTAAGGCGCTGTGTTTAGGTCGCAGTCTCCCCTGGAGGCGTGGGTTCAAATCCCTCTTCTGACAAACCTTTAGCGCATGCGTGTAATGCTGCTTTGTAATAACCAATTGATGAACAAATTACTTCAGATAATGGAAATAACGGTTAGTATGTGTAGTGAATAGCTATCCTATTTTTTACATTCTGCAAAAACAGCTAGTTGAAGAGAGGTTGAAAGAGAATTGCAAGAATCACGCAAGCTCACAGGTGGGCCACAAACAGGCAAATAACGAAAGGATCTCGGAACGCACAACTCTTCAGTCTTTGTCAGCGAAAAAAGATACTCTGCAGGAGAATCGGAACTCGCCGCATTTAACGTCAAGCCCAGGTTACAGGTAAGATCCCTTGATAAACCCTAAAAAACAACAATAAAACGATTTTCATGAATCACCACTAAGCCATTTGCTAAGATTTCCCCCATTTTGACATGTGGACCTGTTGGCACTCTTACCCTGACGGTTGTCGATACTTCCAGACACATATTCTGAAGACACTAGCATCAGCAAGCCTAATCCTTCTTTTTCCCGATACCGTTCATCCCCACACCCAACTAAGTTGTGTGTAGTCAGGAAGGCCGAGTGGTCTAAGGCGCTGTGTTTAGGTCGCAGTCTCCCCTGGAGGCGTCAGTTCGAATCCCACTTCTGACGAACCTTTAGCGCCTGCATGTCATGCTGCTTTGTAATAACCAGTTGATGAATAAATTACTTCAGATAATGGAAATAACAGTTAGTATGAGTAGTGAATAACTATCCTATTTTTTACATTCTGCAAAAACAGCTAGTTGAAGAGAGGTTGAAAGAGAATTGCAAGAATCACGCAAGCTCACAGGTGGGCCACAAACAGGCAAATAACGAAAGGATCTCGGAACGCACAACTCTTCGGTCTTTGTCAGCGAAAAAATATACTCTGCAGGAGAATCGGAACTCGCCGCATTTAACGTCAAGCCCAGGTTACAGGTAAGATCCCTTGATAAACCCTAAAAAACAACAATAAAACAATTTTCATGAATCACCACTAAGCCATTTGCTAAGATTTACCCCATTTTGACATGTGGACCTGTTGGCACTCTTACCCTGACGGTTGTCGATACTTCCAGACACATATTCTGAAGACACTAGCATCAGCAAGCCTAATCCTTCTTTTACCCGATACCGTTCATCCCCACACCCAACTAAGTTGTGTGTAGTCAGGATGGCCGAGCGGTCTAAGGCGCTGTGTTTAGGTCGCAGTCTCCCCTGGAGGCGTGGGTTCAAATCCCTCTTCTGACAAACCTTTAGCGCATGCGTGTAATGCTGCTTTGTAATAACCAATTGATGAACAAATTACTTCAGATAATGGAAATAACGGTTAGTATGTGTAGTGAATAGCAATCCTATTTTTTACATTCTGCAAAAACAGCTAGTTGAAGAGAGGTTGAAAGAGAATTGCAAGAATCACGCAAGCTCACAGGTGGGCCACAAACAGGCAAATAACGAAAGGATCTCGGAACGCACAACTCTTCGGTCTTTGTCAGCGAAAAAAGATACTCTGCAGGAGAATCGGAACTCGCCGCATTTAAAGTCAAGCCACAGGTTACAGGTAAGATCCCTTGATAAACCCTAAAAAATAAAAAAATAAACGATTCTTATCAATCACCACTAAGCCATTTGCTAAGATTTCCCCCATTTTGACATGTGGACCTGTTGGCACTCTTACCCTGACGGTTGTCGATACTTCCAGACACATATTCTGAAGACACTAGCACCAGCAAGCCTAATCCTAATTTTACCAGATACTGTTCATCCCTATACTCAACTACATGTTTTTGTAGTCAGGATGGCAGAGCGGTCTAAGGCGCTGTGTTTAGGTAGCAGTCTCCCCTGGAGGCGTGGGTTCGAATCC
The DNA here is from genome assembly GCF_964263955.1 of Coregonus lavaretus. NCBI lineage: Eukaryota > Metazoa > Chordata > Actinopteri > Salmoniformes > Salmonidae > Coregonus > Coregonus lavaretus. Next base: position 470,658 of record NC_140025.1, read on the forward strand.
CACTTCTGACAAACCTTTAGCGCCTGCATGTCATGCTGCTTTGTAATAACCAGTTGATGAATAAATTACTTCAGATAATGGAAATAACAGTTAGTATGAGTAGTGAATAACTATCCTATTTTTGACATTCTGCAAAAACAGCTAGTTGATGAGAGATTGAAAGACAATTGCAAGAATCACGCAAGCTCACAGGCGGGACACAAACAGGCAAATAACAAAAGGATCTCGGAACGTACAACTCTTCGGTCTTTGTCAGTGAAAAAAGATAGTCTGCAGGGGAATCGGAACTCGCCGCATTTAACGTCAAGCCCAGTTTACAGGTAAGATCCCTTGATAAACCCTAAAACACAACAATAAAATGATTTTCATGAATCACCACTAAGCCATTTGCTAAGATTTCCCCCATTTTGACATGTGGACCTGTTGGCACTCTTACCCTGACGGTTGTCGATACTTCCAGACACATATTCTGAAGACACTAGCATCAGCAAGCCTAATCCTTCTTTTTCCCGATACCGTTCATCCCCACACCCAACTAAGTTGTGTGTAGTCAGGATGGCCGAGCGGTCTAAGGCGCTGTGTTTAGGTCGCAGTCTCCCCTGGAGGCGTGGGTTCAAATCCCACTTCTGACAAACCTTTAGCGCATGCGTGTAATGCTGCTTTGTAATAACCAATTGATGAACAAATTACTTAAGATAATGGAAATAACGGTTAGTATGTGTAGTGAATAACTATCCTTTTTTTTACATTCTGCAAAAACAGCTAGTTGAAGAGAGGTTGAAAGAGAATTGCAAGAATCACGCAAGCTCACAGGTGGGCCACAAACAGGCAAATAACGAAAGGATCTCGGAACGCACAACTCTTCGGTCTTTGTCAGCGAAAAAAGATACTCTGCAGGAGAATCGGAACTCGCCGCATTTAAAGTCAAGCCACAGGTTACAGGTAAGATCCCTTGATAAACCCTAAAAAATAAAAAATAAACGATTCTTATCAATCACCACTAAGCCATTTGCTAAGATTTCCCCCATTTTGACATGTGGACCTGTTGGCACTCTTACCCTGACGGTTGTCGATACTTCCAGACACATATTCTGAAGACACTAGCACCAGCAAGCCTAATCCTAATTTTACCAGATACTGTTCATCCCGATACCCAACTACATGTTTTTGTAGTCAGGATGGCCGAGCGGTCTAAGGCACTGTGTTTAGGTCGCAGTCTCCCCTGGAGGCGTGGGTTCGAATCCCACTTCTGACAAACCTTTAGCGCCTGCATGTCATGCTGCTTTGTAATAACCAGTTGATGAATAAATTACTTCAGATAATGGAAATAACAGTTAGTATGAGTAGTGAATAACTATCCTATTTTTGACATTCTGCAAAAACAGCTAGTTGATGAGAGATTGAAAGACAATTGCAAGAATCACGCAAGCTCACAGGCGGGACACAAACAGGCAAATAACGAAAGGATCTCGGAACGTACAACTCTTCGGTCTTTGTCAGTGAAAAAATATAGTCTGCAGGGGAATCGGAACTCGCCGCATTTAACGTCAAGCCCAGGTTACAGGTAAGATCCCTTGATAAACCCTAAAAAACAACAATAAAACGATTTTCATGAATCACCACTAAGCCATTTGCTAAGATTTCCCCCATTTTGACATGTGGACCTGTTGGCACTCTTACCCTGACGGTTGTCGATACTTCCAGACACATATTCTGAAGACACTAGCATCAGTAAGCCTAATCCTTCTTTTACCCGATTCCGTTCATCCCCACACTCAACTAAGTTGTGTGTAGTCAGGATGGCCGAGCGGTCTAAGGCGCTGTGTTTAGGTCGCAGTCTCCCCTGGAGGCGTGGGTTCAAATCCCTCTTCTGACAAACCTTTAGCGCATGCGTGTAATGCTGCTTTGTAATAACCAATTGATGAACAAATTACTTCAGATAATGGAAATAACGGTTAGTATGTGTAGTGAATAGCTATCCTATTTTTTACATTCTGCAAAAACAGCTAGTTGAAGAGAGGTTGAAAGAGAATTGCAAGAATCACGCAAGCTCACAGGTGGGCCACAAACAGGCAAATAACGAAAGGATCTCGGAACGCACAACTCTTCGGTCTTTGTCAGCGAAAAAAGATACTCTGCAGGAGAATCGGAACTCGCCGCATTTAAAGTCAAGCCACAGGTTACAGGTAAGATCCCTTGATAAACCCTAAAAAATAAAAAAATAAACGATTCTTATCAATCACCACTAAGCCATTTGCTAAGATTTCCCCCATTTTGACATGTGGACCTGTTGGCACTCTTACCCTGACGGTTGTCGATACTTCCAGACACATATTCTGAAGACACTAGCATCAGCAAGCCTAATCCTTCTTTTACCCGATACCGTTCATCCCCACACCCAACTAAGTTGTGTGTAGTCAGGATGGCCGAGCGGTCTAAGGCGCTGTGTTTAGGTCGCAGTCTCCCCTGGAGGCGTGGGTTCAAATCCCTCTTCTGACAAACCTTTAGCGCATGCGTGTAATGCTGCTTTGTAATAACCAATTGATGAACAAATTACTTCAGATAATGGAAATAACGGTTAGTATGTGTAGTGAATAGCTATCCTATTTTTTACATTCTGCAAAAACAGCTAGTTGAAGAGAGGTTGAAAGAGAATTGCAAGAATCACGCAAGCTCACAGGTGGGCCACAAACAGGCAAATAACGAAAGGATCTCGGAACGCACAACTCTTCGGTCTTTGTCAGCGAAAAAAGATACTCTGCAGGAGAATCGGAACTCGCCGCATTTAAAGTCAAGCCACAGGTTACAGGTAAGATCCCTTGATAAACCCTAAAAAATAAAAAAATAAACGATTCTTATCAATCACCACTAAGCCATTTGCTAAGATTTCCCCCATTTTGACATGTGGACCTGTTGGCACTCTTACCCTAACGGTTGTCGATACTTCCAGACACATATTCTGAAGACACTAGCACCAGCAAGCCTAATCCTAATTTTACCAGATACTGTTCATCCCTATACTCAACTACATGTTTTTGTAGTCAGGATGGCAGAGCGGTCTAAGGCGCTGTGTTTAGGTAGCAGTCTCCCCTGGAGGCGTGGGTTCGAATCCCACTTCTGACAAACCTTTAGCGCCTGCATGTCATGCTGCTTTGTAATAACCAGTTGATGAATAAATTACTTCAGATAATGGAAATAACAGTTAGTATGAGTAGTGAATAACTATCCTATTTTTGACATTCTGCAAAAACAGCTAGTTGATGAGAGATTGAAAGACAATTGCAAGAATCACGCAAGCTCACAGGCGGGACACAAACAGGCAAATAACAAAAGGATCTCGGAACGTACAACTCTTCGGTCTTTGTCAGTGAAAAAAGATAGTCTGCAGGGGAATCGGAACTCGCCGCATTTAACGTCAAGCCCAGTTTACAGGTAAGATCCCTTGATAAACCCTAAAACACAACAATAAAATGATTTTCATGAATCACCACTAAGCCATTTGCTAAGATTTCCCCCATTTTAACATGTGGACCTGTTGGCACTCTTACCCTGACGGTTGTCGATACTTCCAGACACATATTCTGAAGACACTAGCATCAGCAAGCCTAATCCTTCTTTTTCCCGATACCGTTCATCCCCACACCCAACTAAGTTGTGTGTAGTCAGGATGGCCGAGCGGTCTAAGGCGCTGTGTTTAGGTCGCAGTCTCCCCTGGAGGCGTGGGTTCAAATCCCACTTCTGACAAACCTTTAGCGCATGCGTGTAATGCTGCTTTGTAATAACCAATTGATGAACAAATTACTTCAGATAATGGAAATAACGGTTAGTATGTGTAGTGAATAACTATCCTTTTTTTTACATTCTGCAAAAACAGCTAGTTGAAGAGAGGTTGAAAGAGAATTGCAAGAATCACGCAAGCTCACAGGTGGGCCACAAACAGGCAAATAACGAAAGGATCTCGGAACGCACAACTCTTCGGTCTTTGTCAGCGAAAAAAGATACTCTGCAGGAGAATCGGAACTCGCCGCATTTAAAGTCAAGCCACAGGTTACAGGTAAGATCCCTTGATAAACCCTAAAAAATAAAAAATAAACGATTCTTATCAATCACCACTAAGCCATTTGCTAAGATTTCCCCCATTTTGACATGTGGACCTGTTGGCACTCTTACCCTGACGGTTGTCGATACTTCCAGACACATATTCTGAAGACACTAGCATCAGTAAGCCTAATCCTTCTTTTACCCGATTCCGTTCATCCCCACACTCAACTAAGTTGTGTGTACTCAGGATGGCCGAGCGGTCTAAGGCGCTGTGTTTAGGTCGCAGTCTCCCCTGGAGGCGTGGGTTCAAATCCCTCTTCTGACAAACCTTTAGCGCATGCGTGTAATGCTGCTTTGTAATAACCAATTAATGAACAAATTACTTCAGATAATGGAAATAACGGTTAGTATGTGTAGTGAATAGCTATCCTATTTTTTACATTCTGCAAAAACAGCTAGTTGAAGAGAGGTTGAAAGAGAATTGCAAGAATCACACAAGCTCACAGGTGGGCCACAAACAGGCAAATAACGAAAGGATCTCGGAACGCACAACTCTTCGGTCTTTGTCAGCGAAAAAAGATACTCTGCAGGAGAATCGGAACTCGCCGCATTTAAAGTCAAGCCACAGGTTACAGGTAAGATCCCTTGATAAACCCTAAAAAAAAAAAAAAAAAACGATTCTTATCAATCACCACTAAGCCATTTGCTAAGATTTCCCCCATTTTGACATGTGGACCTGTTGGCACTCTTACCCTGACGGTTGTCGATACTTCCAGACACATATTCTGAAGACACTAGCATCAGCAAGCCTAATCCTTCTTTTACCCGATACCGTTCATCCCCACACCCAACTAAGTTGTGTGTAGTCAGGATGGCCGAGCGGTCTAAGGCGCTGTGTTTAGGTCGCAGTCTCCCCTGGAGGCGTGGGTTCAAATCCCTCTTCTGACAAACCTTTAGCGCATGCGTGTAATGCTGCTTTGTAATAACCAATTGATGAACAAATTACTTCAGATAATGGAAATAACGGTTAGTATGTGTAGTGAATAGCTATCCTATTTTTTACATTCTGCAAAAACAGCTAGTTGAAGAGAGGTTGAAAGAGAATTGCAAGAATCACGCAAGCTCACAGGTGGGCCACAAACAGGCAAATAACAAAAGGATCTCGGAACGCACAACTCTTCGGTCTTTGTCAGCGAAAAAAGATACTCTGCAGGAGAATCGGAACTCGCCGCATTTAACGTCAAGCCCAGTTTACAGGTAAGATCCCTTGATAAACCCTAAAAAACAACAATAAAACGATTTTCATGAATCACCACTAAGCCATTTGCTAAGATTTCCCCCATTTTGACATGTGGACCTGTTGGCACTCTTACCCTGACGGTTGTCGATACTTCCAGACACATATTCTGAAGACACTAGCATCAGCAAGCCTAATCCTTCTTTTTCCCGATACCGTTCATCCCCACACCCAACTAAGTTGTGTGTAGTCAGGATGGCCGAGCGGTCTAAGGCACTGTGTTTAGGTCGCAGTCTCCCCTGGAGGCGTGGGTTCAAATCCCACTTCTGACAAACCTTTAGCGCATGCGTGTAATGCTGCTTTGTAATAACCAATTGATGAACAAATTACTTCAGATAATGGAAATAACGGTTAGTATGTGTAGTGAATAACTATCCTTTTTTTTACATTCTGCAAAAACAGCTAGTTGAAGAGAGGTTGAAAGAGAATTGCAAGAATCACGCAAGCTCACAGGTGGGCCACAAACAGGCAAATAACGAAAGGATCTCGGAACGCACAACTCTTCGGTCTTTGTCAGCGAAAAAAGATACTCTGCAGGAGAATCGGAACTCGCCGCATTTAAAGTCAAGCCACAGGTTACAGGTAAGATCCCTTGATAAACCCTAAAAAATAAAAAATAAACGATTCTTATCAATCACCACTAAGCCATTTGCTAAGATTTCCCCCATTTTGACATGTGGACCTGTTGGCACTCTTACCCTGACGGTTGTCGATACTTCCAGACACATATTCTGAAGACACTAGCACCAGCAAGCCTAATCCTACTTTTACCAGATACTGTTCATCCCGATACCCAACTACATGTTTTTTTAGTCAGGATGGCCGAGCGGTCTAAGGCGCTGTGTTTAGGTCGCAGTCTCCCCTGGAGGCGAGGGTTCGAATCCCACTTCTGACAAACCTTTAGCGCCTGCATGTCATGCTGCTTTGTAATAACCAGTTGATGAATAAATTACTTCAGATAATGGAAATAACAGTTAGTATGAGTAATGAATAACTATCCTATTTTTGACATTCTGCAAAAACAGCTAGTTGATGAGAGATTGAAAGACAATTGCAAGAATCACGCAAGCTCACAGGCGGGACACAAACAGGCAAATAACGAAAGGATCTCGGAACGCACAACTCTTCGGTCTTTGTCAGCGAAAAAAGATACTCTGCAGGAGAATCGGAACTAGCCGCATTTAAAGTCAAGCCACAGGTTACAGGTAAGATCCCTTGATAAACCCTAAAAAATAAAAAAATAAACGATTCTTATCAATCACCACTAAGCCATTTGCTAAGATTTCCCCCATTTTGACATGTGGACCTGTTGGCACTCTTACCCTGACGGTTGTCGATACTTCCAGACACATATTCTGAAGACACTAGCATCAGCAAGCCTAATCCTTCTTTTACCCGATACCGTTCATCCCCACACCCAACTAAGTTGTGTGTAGTCAGGATGGCCGAGCGGTCTAAGGCGCTGTGTTTAGGTCGCAGTCTCCCCTGGAGGCGTGGGTTCAAATCCCTCTTCTGACAAACCTTTAGCGCATGCGTGTAATGCTGCTTTGTAATAACCAATTGATGAACAAATTACTTCAGATAATGGAAATAACGGTTAGTATGTGTAGTGAATAGCTATCCTATTTTTTACATTCTGCAAAAACAGCTAGTTGAAGAGAGGTTGAAAGAGAATTGCAAGAATCACGCAAGCTCACAGGTGGGCCACAAACAGGCAAATAACGAAAGGATCTCGGAACGCACAACTCTTCGGTCTTTGTCAGCGAAAAAAGATACTCTGCAGGAGAATCGGAACTCGCCGCATTTAAAGTCAAGCCACAGGTTACAGGTAAGATCCCTTGATAAACCCTAAAAAATAAAAAAATAAACGATTCTTATCAATCACCACTAAGCCATTTGCTAAGATTTCCCCCATTTTGACATGTGGACCTGTTGGCACTCTTACCCTAACGGTTGTCGATACTTCCAGACACATATTCTGAAGACACTAGCACCAGCAAGCCTAATCCTAATTTTACCAGATACTGTTCATCCCTATACTCAACTACATGTTTTTGTAGTCAGGATGGCAGAGCGGTCTAAGGCGCTGTGTTTAGGTAGCAGTCTCCCCTGGAGGCGTGGGTTCGAATCCCACTTCTGACAAACCTTTAGCGCCTGCATGTCATGCTGCTTTGTAATAACCAGTTGATGAATAAATTACTTCAGATAATGGAAATAACAGTTAGTATGAGTAGTGAATAACTATCCTATTTTTGACATTCTGCAAAAACAGCTAGTTGATGAGAGATTGAAAGACAATTGCAAGAATCACGCAAGCTCACAGGCGGGACACAAACAGGCAAATAACAAAAGGATCTCGGAACGTACAACTCTTCGGTCTTTGTCAGTGAAAAAAGATAGTCTGCAGGGGAATCGGAACTCGCCGCATTTAACGTCAAGCCCAGTTTACAGGTAAGATCCCTTGATAAACCCTAAAACACAACAATAAAATGATTTTCATGAATCACCACTAAGCCATTTGCTAAGATTTCCCCCATTTTAACATGTGGACCTGTTGGCACTCTTACCCTGACGGTTGTCGATACTTCCAGACACATATTCTGAAGACACTAGCATCAGCAAGCCTAATCCTTCTTTTTCCCGATACCGTTCATCCCCACACCCAACTAAGTTGTGTGTAGTCAGGATGGCCGAGCGGTCTAAGGCGCTGTGTTTAGGTCGCAGTCTCCCCTGGAGGCGTGGGTTCAAATCCCACTTCTGACAAACCTTTAGCGCATGCGTGTAATGCTGCTTTGTAATAACCAATTGATGAACAAATTACTTCAGATAATGGAAATAACGGTTAGTATGTGTAGTGAATAACTATCCTTTTTTTTACATTCTGCAAAAACAGCTAGTTGAAGAGAGGTTGAAAGAGAATTGCAAGAATCACGCAAGCTCACAGGTGGGCCACAAACAGGCAAATAACGAAAGGATCTCGGAACGCACAACTCTTCGGTCTTTGTCAGCGAAAAAAGATACTCTGCAGGAGAATCGGAACTCGCCGCATTTAAAGTCAAGCCACAGGTTACAGGTAAGATCCCTTGATAAACCCTAAAAAATAAAAAATAAACGATTCTTATCAATCACCACTAAGCCATTTGCTAAGATTTCCCCCATTTTGACATGTGGACCTGTTGGCACTCTTACCCTGACGGTTGTCGATACTTCCAGACACATATTCTGAAGACACTAGCATCAGTAAGCCTAATCCTTCTTTTACCCGATTCCGTTCATCCCCACACTCAACTAAGTTGTGTGTACTCAGGATGGCCGAGCGGTCTAAGGCGCTGTGTTTAGGTCGCAGTCTCCCCTGGAGGCGTGGGTTCAAATCCCTCTTCTGACAAACCTTTAGCGCATGCGTGTAATGCTGCTTTGTAATAACCAATTAATGAACAAATTACTTCAGATAATGGAAATAACGGTTAGTATGTGTAGTGAATAGCTATCCTATTTTTTACATTCTGCAAAAACAGCTAGTTGAAGAGAGGTTGAAAGAGAATTGCAAGAATCACACAAGCTCACAGGTGGGCCACAAACAGGCAAATAACGAAAGGATCTCGGAACGCACAACTCTTCGGTCTTTGTCAGCGAAAAAAGATACTCTGCAGGAGAATCGGAACTCGCCGCATTTAAAGTCAAGCCACAGGTTACAGGTAAGATCCCTTGATAAACCCTAAAAAAAAAAAAAAAAAACGATTCTTATCAATCACCACTAAGCCATTTGCTAAGATTTCCCCCATTTTGACATGTGGACCTGTTGGCACTCTTACCCTGACGGTTGTCGATACTTCCAGACACATATTCTGAAGACACTAGCATCAGCAAGCCTAATCCTTCTTTTACCCGATACCGTTCATCCCCACACCCAACTAAGTTGTGTGTAGTCAGGATGGCCGAGCGGTCTAAGGCGCTGTGTTTAGGTCGCAGTCTCCCCTGGAGGCGTGGGTTCAAATCCCTCTTCTGACAAACCTTTAGCGCATGCGTGTAATGCTGCTTTGTAATAACCAATTGATGAACAAATTACTTCAGATAATGGAAATAACGGTTAGTATGTGTAGTGAATAGCTATCCTATTTTTTACATTCTGCAAAAACAGCTAGTTGAAGAGAGGTTGAAAGAGAATTGCAAGAATCACGCAAGCTCACAGGTGGGCCACAAACAGGCAAATAACAAAAGGATCTCGGAACGCACAACTCTTCGGTCTTTGTCAGCGAAAAAAGATACTCTGCAGGAGAATCGGAACTCGCCGCATTTAACGTCAAGCCCAGTTTACAGGTAAGATCCCTTGATAAACCCTAAAAAACAACAATAAAACGATTTTCATGAATCACCACTAAGCCATTTGCTAAGATTTCCCCCATTTTGACATGTGGACCTGTTGGCACTCTTACCCTGACGGTTGTCGATACTTCCAGACACATATTCTGAAGACACTAGCATCAGCAAGCCTAATCCTTCTTTTTCCCGATACCGTTCATCCCCACACCCAACTAAGTTGTGTGTAGTCAGGATGGCCGAGCGGTCTAAGGCACTGTGTTTAGGTCGCAGTCTCCCCTGGAGGCGTGGGTTCAAATCCCACTTCTGACAAACCTTTAGCGCATGCGTGTAATGCTGCTTTGTAATAACCAATTGATGAACAAATTACTTCAGATAATGGAAATAACGGTTAGTATGTGTAGTGAATAACTATCCTTTTTTTTACATTCTGCAAAAACAGCTAGTTGAAGAGAGGTTGAAAGAGAATTGCAAGAATCACGCAAGCTCACAGGTGGGCCACAAACAGGCAAATAACGAAAGGATCTCGGAACGCACAACTCTTCGGTCTTTGTCAGCGAAAAAAGATACTCTGCAGGAGAATCGGAACTCGCCGCATTTAAAGTCAAGCCACAGGTTACAGGTAAGATCCCTTGATAAACCCTAAAAAATAAAAAATAAACGATTCTTATCAATCACCACTAAGCCATTTGCTAAGATTTCCCCCATTTTGACATGTGGACCTGTTGGCACTCTTACCCTGACGGTTGTCGATACTTCCAGACACATATTCTGAAGACACTAGCACCAGCAAGCCTAATCCTACTTTTACCAGATACTGTTCATCCCGATACCCAACTACATGTTTTTTTAGTCAGGATGGCCGAGCGGTCTAAGGCGCTGTGTTTAGGTCGCAGTCTCCCCTGGAGGCGAGGGTTCGAATCCCACTTCTGACAAACCTTTAGCGCCTGCATGTCATGCTGCTTTGTAATAACCAGTTGATGAATAAATTACTTCAGATAATGGAAATAACAGTTAGTATGAGTAATGAATAACTATCCTATTTTTGACATTCTGCAAAAACAGCTAGTTGATGAGAGATTGAAAGACAATTGCAAGAATCACGCAAGCTCACAGGCGGGACACAAACAGGCAAATAACGAAAGGATCTCGGAACGCACAACTCTTCGGTCTTTGTCAGCGAAAAAAGATACTCTGCAGGAGAATCGGAACTAGCCGCATTTAAAGTCAAGCCACAGGTTACAGGTAAGATCCCTTGATAAACCCTAAAAAATAAAAAAATAAACGATTCTTATCAATCACCACTAAGCCATTTGCTAAGATTTCCCCCATTTTGACATGTGGACCTGTTGGCACTCTTACCCTGACGGTTGTCGATACTTCCAGACACATATTCTGAAGACACTAGCATCAGCAAGCCTAATCCTTCTTTTACCCGATACCGTTCATCCCCACACCCAACTAAGTTGTGTGTAGTCAGGATGGCCGAGCGGTCTAAGGCGCTGTGTTTAGGTCGCAGTCTCCCCTGGAGGCGTGGGTTCAAATCCCTCTTCTGACAAACCTTTAGCGCATGCGTGTAATGCTGCTTTGTAATAACCAATTGATGAACAAATTACTTCAGATAATGGAAATAACGGTTAGTATGTGTAGTGAATAGCTATCCTATTTTTTACATTCTGCAAAAACAGCTAGTTGAAGAGAGGTTGAAAGAGAATTGCAAGAATCACGCAAGCTCACAGGTGGGCCACAAACAGGCAAATAACGAAAGGATCTCGGAACGCACAACTCTTCGGTCTTTGTCAGCGAAAAAAGATACTCTGCAGGAGAATCGGAACTCGCCGCATTTAAAGTCAAGCCACAGGTTACAGGAAAGATCCCTTGATAAACCCTAAAAAATAAAAAAATAAACGATTCTTATCAATCACCACTAAGCCATTTGCTAAGATTTCCCCCATTTTGACATGTGGACCTGTTGGCACTCTTACCCTAACGGTTGTCGATACTTCCAGACACATATTCTGAAGACACTAGCACCAGCAAGCCTAATCCTAATTTTACCAGATACTGTTCATCCCTATACTCAACTACATGTTTTCGTAGTCAGGATGGCAGAGCGGTCTAAGGTGCTGTGTTTAGGTAGCAGTCTCCCCTGGAGGCGTGGGTTCGAATCCCACTTCTGACAAACCTTTAGCGCCTGCATGTCATGCTGCTTTGTAATAACCAGTTGATGAATAAATTACTTCAGATAATGGAAATAACAGTTAGTATGAGTAGTGAATAACTATCCTATTTTTGACATTCTGCAAAAACAGCTAGTTGATGAGAGATTGAAAGACAATTGCAAGAATCACGCAAGCTCATAGGCGGGACACAAACAGGCAAATAACAAAAGGATCTCGGAACGTACAACTCTTCGGTCTTTGTCAGTGAAAAAAGATAGTCTGCAGGGGAATCGGAACTCGCCGCATTTAACGTCAAGCCCAGTTTACAGGTAAGATCCCTTGATAAACCCTAAAAAACAACAATAAAACGATTTTCATGAATCACCACTAAGCCATTTGCTAAGATTTCCCCCATTTTGACATGTGGACCTGTTGGCACTCTTACCCTGACGGTTGTCGATACTTCCAGACACATATTCTGAAGACACTAGCATCAGCAAGCCTAATCCTTCTTTTTCCCGATACCGTTCATCCCCACACCCAACTAAGTTGTGTGTAGTCAGGATGGCCGAGCGGTCTAAGGCGCTGTGTTTAGGTCGCAGTCTCCCCTGGAGGCGTGGGTTCAAATCCCACTTCTGACAAACCTTTAGCGCATGCGTGTAATGCTGCTTTGTAATAACCAATTGATGAACAAATTACTTCAGATAATGGAAATAACGGTTAGTATGTGTAGTGAATAACTATCCTATTTTTTACATTCTGCAAAAACAGCTAGTTGAAGAGAGGTTGAAAGAGAATTGCAAGAATCACGCAAGCTCACAGGTGGGCCACAAACAGGCAAATAACGAAAGGATCTCGGAACGCACAACTCTTCGGTCTTTGTCAGCGGAAAAAGATACTCTGCAGGAGAATCGGAACTCGCCGCATTTAAAGTCAAGCCACAGGTTACAGGTAAGATCCCTTGATAAACCCTAAAAAATAAAAAATAAACGATTCTTATCAATCACCACTAAGCCATTTGCTAAGATTTCCCCCATTTTGACATGTGGACCTGTTGGCACTCTTACCCTGACGGTTGTCGATACTTCCAGACACATATTCTGAAGACACTAGCACCAGCAAGCCTAATCCTACTTTTACCAGATACTGTTCATCCCGATACCCAACTACATGTTTTTTTAGTCAGGATGGCCGAGCGGTCTAAGGCGCTGTGTTTAGGTCGCAGTCTCCCCTGGAGGCGAGGGTTCGAATCCCACTTCTGACAAACCTTTAGCGCCTGCATGTCATGCTGCTTTGTAATAACCAGTTGATGAATAAATTACTTCAGATAATGGAAATAACAGTTAGTATGAGTAATGAATAACTATCCTATTTTTGACATTCTGCAAAAACAGCTAGTTGATGAGAGATTGAAAGACAATTGCAAGAATCACGCAAGCTCACAGGCGGGACACAAACAGGCAAATAACGAAAGGATCTCGGAACGTACAACTCTTCGGTCTTTGTCAGTGAAAAAATATAGTCTGCAGGGGAATCGGAACTCGCCGCATTTAACGTCAAGCCCAGGTTACAGGTAAGATCCCTTGATAAACCCTAAAAAACAACAATAAAACGATTTTCATGAATCACCACTAAGCCATTTGCTAAGATTTCCCCCATTTTGACATGTGGACCTGTTGGCACTCTTACCCTGACGGTTGTCGATACTTCCAGACACATATTCTGAAGACACTAGCACCAGCAAGCCTAATCCTAATTTTACCAGATACTGTTCATCCCTATACTCAACTACATGTTTTTGTAGTCAGGATGGCAGAGCGGTCTAAGGTGCTTTGTTTAGGTAGCAGTCTCCCCTGGAGGCGTGGGTTCGAATCCCACTTCTGACAAACCTTTAGCGCCTGCATGTCATGCTGCTTTGTAATAACCAGTTGATGAATAAATTACTTCAGATAATGGAAATAACAGTTAGTATGAGTAGTGAATAACTATCCTATTTTTGACATTCTGCAAAAACAGCTAGTTGATGTGAGATTGAAAGACAATTGCAAGAATCACGCAAGCTCACAGGCGGGACACAAACAGGCAAATAACAAAAGGATCTCGGAACGTACAACTCTTCGGTCTTTGTCAGTGAAAAAAGATAGTCTGCAGGGGAATCGGAACTCGCCGCATTTAACGTCAAGCCCAGTTTACAGGTAAGATCCCTTGATAAACCCTAAAAAACAACAATAAAACGATTTTCATGAATCACCACTAAGCCATTTGCTAAGATTTCCCCCATTTTGACATGTGGACCTGTTGGCACTCTTACCCTGACGGTTGTCGATACTTCCAGACACATATTCTGAAGACACTAGCATCAGCAAGCCTAATCCTTCTTTTTCCCGATACCGTTCATCCCCACACCCAACTAAGTTGTGTGTAGTCAGGATGGCCGAGCGGTCTAAGGCGCTGTGTTTAGGTCGCAGTCTCCCCTGGAGGCGTGGGTTCAAATCCCACTTCTGACAAACCTTTAGCGCATGCGTGTAATGCTGCTTTGTAATAACCAATTGATGAACAAATTACTTCAGATAATGGAAATAACGGTTAGTATGTGTAGTGAATAACTATCCTTTTTTTTTACATTCTGCAAAAACAGCTAGTTGAAGAGAGGTTGAAAGAGAATTGCAAGAATCACGCAAGCTCACAGGTGGGCCACAAACAGGCAAATAACGAAAGGATCTCGGAACGCACAACTCTTCGGTCTTTGTCAGCGAAAAAAGATACTCTGCAGGAGAATCGGAACTCGCCGCATTTAAAGTCAAGGCACAGGTTACAGGTAAGATCCCTTGATAAACCCTAAAAAATAAAAAATAAACGATTCTTATCAATCACCACTAAGCCATTTGCTAAGATTTCCCCCATTTTGACATGTGGACCTGTTGGCACTCTTACCCTGACGGTTGTCGATACTTCCAGACACATATTCTGAAGACACTAGCACCAGCAAGCCTAATCCTACTTTTACCAGATACTGTTCATCCCGATACCCAACTACATGTTTTTGTAGTCAGGATGGCCGAGCGGTCTAAGGCGCTGTGTTTAGGTCGCAGTCTCCCCTGGAGGCGTGGGTTCGAATCCCACTTCTGACAAACCTTTAGCGCCTGCATGTCATGCTGCTTTGTAATAACCAGTTGATGTATAAATTACTTCAGATAATGGAAATAACAGTTAGTATGAGTAGTGAATAACTATCCTATTTTTGACATTCTGCAAAAACAGCTAGTTGATGAGAGATTGAAAGACAATTGCAAGAATCACGCAAGCTCACAGGCGGGACACAAACAGGCAAATAACGAAAGGATCTCGGAACGTACAACTCTTCGGTCTTTGTCAGTGAAAAAAGATAGTCTGCAGGGGAATCGGAACTCGCCGCATTTAACGTCAAGCCCAGGTTACAGGTAAGATCCCTTGATAAACCCTAAAAAACAACAATAAAACAATTTTCATGAATCACCACTAAGCCATTTGCTAAGATTTCCCCCATTTTGACATGTGGACCTGTTGGCACTCTTACCCTGACAGTTGTCGATACTTCCAGACACATATTCTGAAGACACTAGCATCAGCAAGCATAATACTTCTTTTACCCGATACCGTTCATCCCCACACCCAACTAAGTTGTGCGTAGTCAGGATGGCCGAGCGGTCTAAGGCGCTGTTTTTAGGTTGCAGTCTCCCCTGGAGGCGTGGGTTCAAATCCCACTTCTAACAAACCTTTAGCGCATGCGTGTAATGCTGCTTTGTAATAACCAATTGATGAACAAATTACTTCAGATAATGGAAATAACGGTTAGTATGTGTAGTGAATAACTATCCTTTTTTTTACATTCTGCAAAAACAGCTAGTTGAAGAGAGGTTGAAAGAGAATTGCAAGAATCACGCAAGCTCACAGGTGGGCCACAAACAGGCAAATAACGAAAGGATCTCGGAACGCACAACTCTTCGGTCTTTGTCAGCGAAAAAAGATACTCTGCAGGAGAATCGGAACTCGCCGCATTTAAAGTCAAGCCACAGGTTACAGGTAAGATCCCTTGATAAACCCTAAAAAATAAAAAATAAACGATTCTTATCAATCACCACTAAGCCATTTGCTAAGATTTCCCCCATTTTGACATGTGGACCTGTTGGCACTCTTACCCTGACGGTTGTCGATACTTCCAGACACATATTCTGAAGACACTAGCACCAGCAAGCCTAATCCTACTTTTACCAGATACTGTTCATCCCGATACCCAACTACATGTTTTTTTAGTCAGGATGGCCGAGAGGTCTAAGGCGCTGTGTTTAGGTCGCAGTCTCCCCTGGAGGCGTGGGTTCGAATCCCACTTCTGACAAACCTTTAGCGCCTGCATGTCATGCTGCTTTGTAATAACCAGTTGATGAATAAATTACTTCAGATAATGGAAATAACAGTTAGTATGAGTAATGAATAACTATCCTATTTTTGACATTCTGCAAAAACAGCTAGTTGATGAGAGATTGAAAGACAATTGCAAGAATCACGCAAGCTCACAGGCGGGACACAAACAGGCAAATAACGAAAGGATCTCGGAACGTACAACTCTTCGGTCTTTGTCAGTGAAAAAATATAGTCTGCAGGGGAATCGGAACTCGCCGCATTTAACGTCAAGCCCAGGTTACAGGTAAGATCCCTTGATAAACCCTAAAAAACAACAATAAAACGATTTTCATGAATCACCACTAAGCCATTTGCTAAGATTTCCCCCATTTTGACATGTGGACCTGTTGGCACTCTTACCCTGACGGTTGTCGATACTTCCAGACACATCTTCTGAAGACACTAGCATCAGCAAGCCTAATTCTTCTTTTACCCGATACCGTTCATCCCCACACCCAACTAAGTTGTGTGTAGTCAGGATGGCCGAGCGGTCTAAGGCGCTGTGTTTAGGGCGCAGTCTCCCCTGGAGGCGTGGGTTCAAATCCCACTTCTGACAAACCTTTAGCGCATGCGTGTAATGCTGCTTTGTAATAACCAATTGATGAACAAATTACTTCAGATAATGGAAATAACGGTTAGTATGTGTAGTGAATAACTATCCTTTTTTTTACATTCTGCAAAAACAGCTAGTTGAAGAGAGGTTGAAAGAGAATTGCAAGAATCACGCAAGCACACAGGTGGACCACAAACAGGCAAATAACGAAAGGATCTCGGAACGCACAACTCTTCGGTCTTTGTCAGCGAAAAAAGATACTCTGCAGGAGAATCGGAACTCGCCGCATTTAAAGTCAAGCCACAGGTTACAGGTAAGATCCCTTGATAAACCCTAAAAAATAAAAAATAAACGATTCTTATCAATCACCACTAAGCCATTTGCTAAGATTTCCCCCATTTTGACATGTGGACCTGTTGGCACTCTTACCCTGACGGTTGTCGATACTTCCAGACACATATTCTGAAGACACTAGCACCAGCAAGCCTAATCCTACTTTTACCAGATACTGTTCATCCCGATACCCAACTACATGTTTTTTTAGTCAGGATGGCCGAGCGGTCTAAGGCGCTGTGTTTAGGTCGCAGTCTCCCCTGGAGGCGTGGGTTCGAATCCCACTTCTGACAAACCTTTAGCGCCTGCATGTCATGCTGCTTTGTAATAACCAGTTGATGAATAAATTACTTCAGATAATGGAAATAACAGTTAGTATGAGTAATGAATAACTATCCTATTTTTGACATTCTGCAAAAACAGCTAGTTGATGAGAGATTGAAAGACAATTGCAAGAATCACGCAAGCTCACAGGCGGGACACAAACAGGCAAATAACGAAAGGATCTCGGAACGTACAACTCTTCGGTCTTTGTCAGTGAAAAAATATAGTCTGCAGGGGAATCGGAACTCGCCGCATTTAACGTCAAGCCCAGGTTACAGGTAAGATCCCTTGATAAACCCTAAAAAACAACAATAAAACGATTTTCATGAATCACCACTAAGCCATTTGCTAAGATTTCCCCCATTTTGACATGTGGACCTGTTGGCACTCTTACCCTGACGGTTGTCGATACTTCCAGACACATATTCTGAAGACACTAGCATCAGCAAGCCTAATTCTTCTTTTACCCGATACCGTTCATCCCCACACCCAACTAAGTTGTGTGTAGTCAGGATGGCCGAGCGGTCTAAGGCGCTGTGTTTAGGTCCCAGTCTCCCCTGGAGGCGTGGGTTCAAATCCCTCTTCTGACAAACCTTTAGCGCATGCGTGTAATGCTGCTTTGTAATAACCAATTGATGAACAAATTACTTCAGATAATGGAAATAACGGTTAGTATGTGTAGTGAATAGCAATCCTATTTTTTACATTCTGCAAAAACAGCTAGTTGAAGAGAGGTTGAAAGAGAATTGCAAGAATCACGCAAGCTCACAGGTGGGCCACAAACAGGCAAATAACGAAAGGATCTCGGAACGCACAACTCTTCGGTCTTTGTCAGCGAAAAAAGATACTCTGCAGGAGAATCGGAACTCGCCGCATTTAAAGTCAAGCCACAGGTTACAGGTAAGATCCCTTGATAAACCCTAAAAAATAAAAAAATTAACGATTCTTATCAATCACCACTAAGCCATTTGCTAAGATTTCCCCCATTTTGACATGTGGACCTGTTGGCACTCTTACCCTGACGGTTGTCGATACTTCCAGACACATATTCTGAAGACACTAGCACCAGCAAGCCTAATCCTAATTTTACCAGATACTGTTCATCCCTATACTCAACTACATGTTTTTGTAGTCAGGATGGCAGAGCGGTCTAAGGTGCTTTGTTTAGGTAGCAGTCTCCCCTGGAGGCGTGGGTTCGAATCCCACTTCTGACAAACCTTTAGCGCCTGCATGTCATGCTGCTTTGTAATAACCAGTTGATGAATAAATTACTTCAGATAATGGAAATAACAGTTAGTATGAGTAGTGAATAACTATCCTATTTTTGACATTCTGCAAAAACAGCTAGTTGATGAGAGATTGAAAGACAATTGCAAGAATCACGCAAGCTCACAGGCGGGACACAAACAGGCAAATAACAAAAGGATCTCGGAACGTACAACTCTTCGGTCTTTGTCAGTGAAAAAAGATAGTCTGCAGGGGAATCGGAACTCGCCGCATTTAACGTCAAGCCCAGTTTACAGGTAAGATCCCTTGATAAACCCTAAAAAACAACAATAAAACGATTTTCATGAATCACCACTAAGCCATTTGCTAAGATTTCCCCCATTTTGACATGTGGACCTGTTGGCACTCTTACCCTGACGGTTGTCGATACTTCCAGACACATATTCTGAAGACACTAGCATCAGCAAGCCTAATCCTTCTTTTTCCCGATACCGTTCATCCCCACACCCAACTAAGTTGTGTGTAGTCAGGATGGCCGAGCGGTCTAAGGCGCTGTGTTTAGGTCGCAGTCTCCCCTGGAGGCGTGGGTTCAAATCCCACTTCTGACAAACCTTTAGCGCATGCGTGTAATGCTGCTTTGTAATAACCAATTGATGAACAAATTACTTCAGATAATGGAAATAACGGTTAGTATGTGTAGTGAATAACTATCCTTTTTTTTACATTCTGCAAAAACAGCTAGTTGAAGAGAGGTTGAAAGAGAATTGCAAGAATCACGCAAGCTCACAGGTGGGCCACAAACAGGCAAATAACGAAAGGATCTCGGAACGCACAACTCTTCGGTCTTTGTCAGCGAAAAAAGATACTCTGCAGGAGAATCGGAACTCGCCGCATTTAAAGTCAAGCCACAGGTTACAGGTAAGATCCCTTGATAAACCCTAAAAAATAAAAAATAAACGATTCTTATCAATCACCACTAAGCCATTTGCTAAGATTTCCCCCATTTTGACATGTGGACCTGTTGGCACTCTTACCCTGACGGTTGTCGATACTTCCAGACACATATTCTGAAGACACTAGCACCAGCAAGCCTAATCCTACTTTTACCAGATACTGTTCATCCCGATACCCAACTAGATGTTTTTGTAGTCAGGATGGCCGAGCGGTCTAAGGCGCTGTGTTTAGGTCGCAGTCTCCCCTGGAGGCGTGGGTTCGAATCCCACTTCTGACAAACCTTTAGTGCCTGCATGTCATGCTGCTTTGTAATAACCAGTTGATGTATAAATTACTTCAGATAATGGAAATAACAGTTAGTATGAGTAGTGAATAACTATCCTATTTTTGACATTCTGCAAAAACAGCTAGTTGATGAGAGATTGAAAGACAATTGCAAGAATCACGCAAGCTCACAGGCGGGACACAAACAGGCAAATAACGAAAGGATCTCGGAACGTACAACTCTTCGGTCTTTGTCAGTAAAAAAATATAGTCTGCAGGGGAATCGGAACTCGCCGCATTTAACGTCAAGCCCAGGTTACAGGTAAGATCCCTTGATAAACCCTAAAAAACAACAATAAAACAATTTTCATGAATCACCACTAAGCCATTTGCTAAGATTTCCCCCATTTTGACATGTGGACCTGTTGGCACTCTTACCCTGACAGTTGTCGATACTTCCAGACACATATTCTGAAGACACTAGCATCAGCAAGCATAATACTTCTTTTACCCGATACCGTTCATCCCCACACCCAACTAAGTTGTGTGTAGTCAGGATGGCCGAGCGGTCTAAGGCGCTGTTTTTAGGTCGCAGTCTCCCCTGGAGGCGTGGGTTCAAATCCCTCTTCTGACAAACCTTTAGCGCATGCGTGTAATGCTGCTTTGTAATAACCAATTGATGAACAAATTACTTCAGATAATGGAAATAACGGTTAGTATGTGTAGTGAATAGCTATCCTATTTTTTACATTCTGCAAAAACAGCTAGTTGAAGAGAGGTTGAAAGAGAATTGCAAGAATCACGCAAGCTCACAGGTGGGCCACAAACAGGCAAATAACGAAAGGATCTCGGAACGCACAACTCTTCGGTCTTTGTCAGCGAAAAAAGATACTCTGCAGGAGAATCGGAACTCGCCGCATTTAAAGTCAAGCCACAGGTTACAGGTAAGATCCCTTGATAAACCCTAAAAAACAACAATAAAACAATTTTCATGAATCACCACTAAGCCATTTGCTAAGATTTCCCCCATTTTGACATGTGGACCTGTTGGCACTCTTACCCTGACAGTTGTCGATACTTCCAGACACATATTCTGAAGACACTAGCATCAGCAAGCATAATACTTCTTTTACCCGATACCGTTCATCCCCACACCCAACTAAGTTGTGTGTAGTCAGGATGGACGAGCGGTCTAAGGCGCTGTTTTTAGGTCACAGTCTCCCCTGGAGGCGTGGGTTCAAATCCCTCTTCTGACAAACCTTTAGCGCATGCGTGTAATGCTGCTTTGTAATAACCAATTGATGAACAAATTACTTCAGATAATGGAAATAACGGTTAGTATGTGTAGTGAATAGCTATCCTATTTTTTACATTCTGCAAAAACAGCTAGTTGAAGAGAGGTTGAAAGAGAATTGCAAGAATCACGCAAGCTCACAGGTGGGCCACAAACAGGCAAATAACGAAAGGATCTCGGAACGCACAACTCTTCGGTCTTTGTCAGCGAAAAAAGATACTCTGCAGGAGAATCGGAACTCGCCGCATTTAAAGTCAAGCCACAGGTTACAGGTAAGATCCCTTGATAAACCCTAAAAAATAAAAAAATAAACGATTCTTATCAATCACCACTAAGCCATTTGCTAAGATTTCCCCCATTTTGACATGTGGACCTGTTGGCACTCTTACCCTGACGGTTGTCGATACTTCCAGACACATATTCTGAAGACACTAGCACCAGCAAGCCTAATCCTACTTTTACCAGATACTGTTCATCCCGATACCCAACTACATGTTTTTGTAGTCAGGATGGCCGAGCGGTCTAAGGCGCTGTGTTTAGGTCGCAGTCTTCCCTGGAGGCGTGGGTTCGAATCCCACTTCTGACAAACCTTTAGCGCCTGCATGTCATGCTGCTTTGTAATAACCAATTGATGAACAAATTACTTCAGATAATGGAAATAACGGTTAGTATGTGTAGTGAATAGCTATCCTATTTTTGACATTCTGCAAAAACAGCTAGTTGATGAGAGATTGAAAGACAATTGCAAGAATCACGCAAGCTCACAGGCGGCCACAAACAGGCAAATAACGAAAGGATCTCGGAACGTACAACTCTTCGGTCTTTGTCAGTGAAAAAAGATAGTCTGCAGGGGAATCGGAACTCGCCGCATTTAACGTCAAGCCCAGGTTACAGGTAAGATCCCTTGATAAACCCTAAAAAACAACAATAAAACGATTTTCATGAATCACCACTAAGCCATTTGCTAAGATTTCCCCCATTTTGACATGTGGACCTGTTGGCACTCTTACCCTGACGGTTGTCGATACTTCCAGACAAATATTCTGAAGACACTAGCATCAGCAAGCCTAATCCTTCTTTTTCCCGATACCGTTCATCCCCACACCCAACTAAGTTGTGTGTAGTCAGGAAGGCCGAGTGGTCTAAGGCGCTGTGTTTAGGTCGCAGTCTCCCCTGGAGGCGTGGGTTCGAATCCCACTTCTGAAAAACCTTTAGCACCTGCATGTCATGCTGCTTTGTAATAACCAGTTGATGAATAAATTACTTCAGATAATGGAAATAACAGTTAGTATGAGTAGTGAATAACTATCCTATTTTTGACATTCTGCAAAAACAGCTAGTTGATGAGAGATTGAAAGACAATTGCAAGAATCACGCAAGCTCACAGGCGGGACACAAACAGGCAAATAACAAAAGGATCTCGGAACGTACAACTCTTCGGTCTTTGTCAGTGAAAAAAGATAGTCTGCAGGGGAATCGGAACTCGCCGCATTTAACGTCAAGCCCAGTTTACAGGTAAGATCCCTTGATAAACCCTAAAAAACAACAATAAAACGATTTTCATGAATCACCACTAAGCCATTTGCTAAGATTTCCCCCATTTTGACATGTGGACCTGTTGGCACTCTTACCCTGACGGTTGTCGATACTTCCAGACACATATTCTGAAGACACTAGCATCAGCAAGCCTAATCCTTCTTTTTCCCGATACCGTTCATCCCCACACCCAACTAAGTTGTGTGTAGTCAGGATGGCCGAGCGGTCTAAGGCGCTGTGTTTAGGTCGCAGTCTCCCCTGGAGGCGTGTGTTCAAATCCCACTTCTGACAAAACTTTAGCGCATGCGTGTAATGCTGCTTTGTAATAACCAATTGATGAACAAATTACTTCAGATAATGGAAATAACGGTTAGTATGTGTAGTGAATAACTATGCTTTTTTTTACATTCTGCAAAAACAGCTAGTTGAAGAGAGGTTGAAAGAGAATTGCAAGAATCACGCAAGCTCACAGGTGGGCCACAAACAGGCAAATAACGAAAGGATCTCGGAACGCACAACTCTTCGGTCTTTGTCAGCGAAAAAAGATACTCTGCAGGAGAATCGGAACTCGCCGCATTTAAAGTCAAGCCACAGGTTACAGGTAAGATCCCTTGATAAACCCTAAAAAATAAAAAATAAACGATTCTTATCAATCACCACTAAGCCATTTGCTAAGATTTCCCCCATTTTGACATGTGGACCTCTTGGCACTCTTACCCTGACGGTTGTCGATACTTCCAGACACATATTCTGAAGACACTAGCACCAGCAAGCCTAATCCTACTTTTACCAGATACTGTTCATCCCGATACCCAACTACATGTTTTTTTAGTCAGGATGGCCGAGCGGTCTAAGGCGCTGTGTTTAGGTCGCAGTCTCCCCTGGAGGCGTGGGTTCGAATCCCACTTCTGACAAACCTTTAGCGCCTGCATGTCATGCTGCTTTGTAATAACCAGTTGATGAATAAATTACTTCAGATAATGGAAATAACAGTTAGTATGAGTAATGAATAACTATCCTATTTTTGACATTCTGCAAAAACAGCTAGTTGATGAGAGATTGAAAGACAATTGCAAGAATCACGCAAGCTCACAGGCGGGACACAAACAGGCAAATAACGAAAGGATCTCGGAACGTACAACTCTTCGGTCTTTGTCAGTGAAAAAATATAGTCTGCAGGGGAATCGGAACTCGCCGCATTTAACGTCAAGCCCAGGTTACAGGTAAGATCCCTTGATAAACCCTAAAAAACAACAATAAAACGATTTTCATGAATCACCACTAAGCCATTTGCTAAGATTTCCCCCATTTTGACATGTGGACCTGTTGGCACTCTTACCCTGACGGTTGTCGATACTTCCAGACACATATTCTGAAGACACTAGCACCAGCAAGCCTAATCCTAATTTTACCAGATACTGTTCATCCCTATACCCAACTACATGTTGTTGTAGTCAGGATGGCCGAGCGGTCTAAGGCGCTGTGTTTAGGTCGCAGTCTCCCCTGGAGGCGTGGGTTTGAATCCCACTTCTGACAAACCTTTAGCATCTGCATGTCATGCTGCTTTGTAATAACCAGTTGATGAATAAATTACTTCAGATAATGGAAATAACAGTTAGTATGAGTAGTGAATAACTATCCTATTTTTGACATTCTGCAAAAACAGCTAGTTGATGAGAGATTGAAAGACAATTGCAAGAATCACGCAAGCTCACAGGCGGGACACAAACAGGCAAATAACGAAA
Source organism: Coregonus lavaretus (assembly GCF_964263955.1). NCBI lineage: Eukaryota > Metazoa > Chordata > Actinopteri > Salmoniformes > Salmonidae > Coregonus > Coregonus lavaretus. Next base: position 495,145 of record NC_140025.1, read on the forward strand.
GGATCTCGGAACGTACAACTCTTCGGTCTTTGTCAGTGAAAAAATATAGTCTGCAGGGGAATCGGAACTCGCCGCATTTAACGTCAAGCCCAGGTTACAGGTAAGATCCCTTGATAAACCCTAAAAAACAACAATAAAACGATTTTCATGAATCACCACTAAGCCATTTGCTAAGATTTCCCCCATTTTGACATGTGGACCTGTTGGCACTCTTACCCTGACGGTTGTCGATACTTCCAGACACATATTCTGAAGACACTAGCATCAGCAAGCCTAATCCTTCTTTTACCCGATACCGTTCATCCCCACACCCAACTAAGTTGTGTGTAGTCAGGATGGCCGAGCGGTCTAAGGCGCTGTGTTTAGGTCGTAGTCTCCCCTGGAGGCGTGGGTTCAAATCCCACTTCTGACAAACCTTTAGCGCATGCGTGTAATGCTGCTTTGTAATAACCAATTGATGAACAAATTACTTCAGATAATGGAAATAACGGTTAGTATGTGTAGTGAATAACTATCCTATTTTTTACATTCTGCAAAAACAGCTAGTTGAAGAGAGGTTGAAAGAGAATTGCGAGAATCACGCAAGCTCACAGGTGGGCCACAAACAGGCAAATAACGAAAGGATCTCGGAACGCACAACTCTTCGGTCTTTGTCAGCGAAAAAAGATACTCTGCAGGAGAATCGGAACTCGCCGCATTTAACGTCAAGCCACAGGTTACAGGTAAGACCCCTTGATAAACCCTAAAAAAAAAAAAAAAATTTTTTATTATCAATCACCACTAAGCCATTTGCTAAGATTTCCCCCATTTTGACATGTGGACCTGTTGGCACTCTTACCCTGACGGTTGTCGATACTTCCAGACACATATTCTGAAGACACTAGCACCAGCAAGCCTAATCCTAATTTTACCAGATACTGTTCATCCCTATACCCAACTACATGTTTTTGTAGTCAGGATGGCCGAGCGGTCTAAGGCGCTGTGTTTAGGTCGCAGTCTCCCCTGGAGGCGTGGGTTTGAATCCCACTTCTGACACACCTTTAGCATCTGCATGTCATGCTGCTTTGTAATAACCAGTTGATGAATAAATTACTTCAGATAATGGAAATAACAGTTAGTATGAGTAGTGAATAACTATCCTATTTTTGACATTCTGCAAAAACAGCTAGTTGATGAGAGATTGAAAGACAATTGCAAGAATCACGCAAGCTCACAGGCGGGACACAAACAGGCAAATAACGAAAGGATCTCGGAACGTACAACTCTTCGGTCTTTGTCAGTGAAAAAAGATAGTCTGCAGGGGAATCGGAACTCCCCGCATTTAACGTCAAGCCCAGGTTACAGGTAAGATCCCTTGATAAACCCTAAAAAACAACAATAAAACGATTTTCATGAATCACCACTAAGCCATTTGTTAAGATTTCCCCCATTTTGACATGTGGACCTGTTGGCACTCTTACCCTGACGGTTGTCGATACTTCCAGACACATATTCTGAAGACACTAGCATCAGCAAGCCTAATCCTTCTTTTACCCGATACCGTTCATCCCCACACCCAACTAAGTTGTGTGTAGTCAGGATGACCGAGCGGTCTAAGGCGCTGTGTTTAGGTCGCAGTCTCCCCTGGAGGTGTGGGTTCGAATCCCACTTCTGAAAAACCTTTAGCACCTGCGTGTAATGCTGCTTTGTAATAACCAATTGATGAACAAATTACTTCAGATAATGGAAATAACGGTTAGTATGAGTAGTGAATAACTATCCTATTTTTGACATTCTGCAAAATCAGCTAGTTGATGAGAGATTGAAAGACAATTGCAAGAATCACGCAAGCTCACAGGCGGGCCACATACAGAAAAATAACAAAAGGATCTCGGAATGCACAACTGGTCCGTGTTTGTCAGTGAAAAAAGATACTCTGCAGGAGAATCGGAACTCGCCGCATTTAAAGTCAAGCCACAGGTTACAGGTAAGATCCCTTGATAAACCCTAAAAAAATTTTTTTTTAAAGATTCTTATGAATCACCACTAAGCCATTTGCTAAGATTTCCCCCATTTTGACATGTGGACCTGTTGGCACTCTTACCCTGACGGATGTCGATACTTCCAGACACCAATTCTGAAGACACTAGCACCAGCAAGCCTAATCCTTCTTTTACCCGATACCATTCATCCCCACACCCAACTAAGTTGTGCGTAGTCAGGATGGCCGAGCGGTCTAAGGCGCTGTGTTTAAGTCGCAGTCTCCCCTGGAGGCGTGGGTTCAAATCCCACTTCTGACAAACCTTTAGCGCATGCGTGTAATGCTGCTTTGTAATAACCAATTGATGAACAAATTACTTCAGATAATGGAAATAACGGTTAGTATGTGTAGTGAATAACTATCCTATTTTTTACATTCTGCAAAAACAGCTAGTTGAAGAGAGGTTGAAAGAGAATTGCGAGAATCACGCAAGCTCACAGGTGGGCCACAAACAGGCAAATAACGAAAGGATCTCGGAACGCACAACTCTTCGGTCTTTGTCAGCGAAAAAAGATACTCTGCAATTAGAATCGGAACTCGCCGCATTTAACGTCAAGCCACAGGTTACAGGTAAGATCCCTTGATAAACCCTAAAAAAAAACAAAAAAACAATTCTTATCAATCACCACTAAGCCATTTGCTAAGATTTCCCCCATTTTGACATGTGGACCTGTTGGCACTCTTACCCTGACGGTTGTCGATACTTCCAGACACATATTCTGAAGACACTAGCACCAGCAAGCCTAATCCTAATTTTACCAGATACTGTTCATCCCTATACCCAACTACATGTTTTTGTAGTCAGGATGGCCGAGCGGTCTAAGGCGCTGTGTTTAGGTCGCAGTCTCCCCTGGAGGCGTGGGTTTGAATCCCACTTCTGACAAACCTTTAGCATCTGCATGTCATGCTGCTTTGTAATAACCAGTTGATGAATAAATTACTTCAGATAATGGAAATAACAGTTAGTATGAGTAGTGAATAACTATCCTATTTTTGACATTCTGCAAAAACAGCTAGTTGATGAGAGATTGAAAGACAATTGCAAGAATCACGCAAGCTCACAGGCGGGACACAAACAGGCAAATAACGAAAGGATCTCGGAACGTACAACTCTTCGGTCTTTGTCAGTGAAAAAAGATAGTCTGCAGGGCAATCGGAACTCCCCGCATTTAACGTCAAGCCCAGGTTACAGGTAAGATCCCTTGATAAACCCTAAAAAACAACAATAAAACGATTTTCATGAATCACCACTAAGCCATTTGTTAAGATTTCCCCCATTTTGACATGTGGACCTGTTGGCACTCTTACCCTGACGGTTGTCGATACTTCCAGACACATATTCTGAAGACACTAGCACCAGCAAGCCTAATCCTAATTTTACCAGATACTGTTCATCCCTATACCCAACTACATGTTTTTGTAGTCAGGATGGCCGAGCGGTCTAAGGCGCTGTGTTTAGGTCGCAGTCTCCCCTGGAGGCGTGGGTTTGAATCCCACTTCTGACAAACCTTTAGCATCTGCATGTCATGCTGCTTTGTAATAACCAGTTGATGAATAAATTACTTCAGATAATGGAAATAACAGTTAGTATGAGTAGTGAATAACTATCCTATTTTTGACATTCTGCAAAAACAGCTAGTTGATGAGAGATTGAAAGACAATTGCAAGAATCACGCAAGCTCACAGGCGGGACACAAACAGGCAAATAACGAAAGGATCTCGGAACGTACAACTCTTCGGTCTTTGTCAGTGAAAAAATATAGTCTGCAGGGGAATCGGAACTCGCCGCATTTAACGTCAAGCCCAGGTTACAGGTAAGATCCCTTGATAAACCCTAAAAAACAACAATAAAACGATTTTCATGAATCACCACTAAGCCATTTGCTAAGATTTCCCCCATTTTGACATGTGGACCTGTTGGCACTCTTACCCTGACGGTTGTCGATACTTCCAGACACATATTCTGAAGACACTAGCATCAGCAAGCCTAATCCTTCTTTTACCCGATACCGTTCATCCCCACACCCAACAAAGTTGTGTGTAGTCAGGATGGCCGAGCGGTCTAAGGCGCTGTGTTTAGGTCGCAGTCTCCCATGGAGGTGTGGGTTCTAATCCCACTTCTGACAAACCTTTAGCGCATGCGTGTAATGCTGCTTTGTAATAACCAATTGATGAACAAATTACTTCAGATAATGGAAATAACGGTTAGTATGTGTAGTGAATAACTATCCTATTCTTTACATTCTGCAAAAACAGCTAGTTGAAGAGAGGTTGAAAGAGAATTGCAAGAATCACGCAAGCTCACAGGTGGGCCACAAACAGGCAAATAACGAAAGGATCTCGGAACGCACAACTCTTCGGTCTTTGTCAGCGAAAAAAGATACTCTGCAGGAGAATCGGAACTCGCCGCATTTAAAGTCAAGCCACAGGTTACAGGTAAGATCCCTTGATAAACCCTAAAAAAAAATAAAAAAAACAATTCTTATCAATCACCACTAAGCCATTTGCTAAGATTTCCCCCATTTTGACATGTGGACCTGTTGGCACTCTTACCCTGACGGTTGTCGATACTTCCAGACACATATTCTGAAGACACTAGCACCAGCAAGCCTAATCCTACTTTTACCAGATACTGTTCATCCCGATACCCAACTACATGTTTTTGTAGTCAGGATGGCCGAGCGGTCTAAGGCGCTGTGTTTAGGTCGCAGTCTCCCCTGGAGGCGTTTGTTCGAATCCCACTTCTGACAAACCTTTAGCGCCTGCATGTCATGCTGCTTTGTAATAACCAGTTGATGAATAAATTACTTCAGATAATGGAAATAACAGTTAGTATGAGTAGTGAATAACTATCCTATTTTTTACATTCTGCAAAATCAGCTAGTTGATGAGAGATTGAAAGACAATTGCAAGAATCACGCAAGCAATTTGACAGGCGGGCCACATACAGAAAAATAACAAAAGGATCTCGGAATGCACAACTGGTCGGCGTGTTTGTCAGTGAAAAAATATAATCTGCAGGGCAATCGGAACTCGCCGCATTTAAAGTCAAGCCGCAGGTTACAGGTAAGATCCCTTGATAAACCCTAAAAAATAAAAAATAAATGATTCTTATGAATCACCACTAAATCAAATCAAATCAAATCAAATTTTATTGGTCACATGCGCCGAATACAACAGGTGCAGACATTACAGTGAAATGCTTACTTACAGCCCTTAACCAACAGTGCATTTATTTTAAACAAAAAAAGTAAGAATAAAACAACAACAAAAAAAGTGTTGAGAGAAAAAGAGCAGAAGTAAAATAAAGTGACAGTAGGGAGGCTATATATACAGTAAAATAAAGTGACAGTAGGGAGGCTATATATACAGGGGGGTACCGTTGCAGAGTCAATGTGCGGGGGCACCGGCTAGTTGAGGTAGTTGAGGTAATATGTACATGTGGGTAGAGTTAAAGTGACTATGCATAAATACTTAACAGAGTAGCAGCAGCGTAAAAAGGATGGGGTGGGGGGGCAGTGCAAATAGTCCGGGTAGCCATGATTAGCTGTTCAGGAGTCTTATGGCTTGGGGGTAGAAGCTGTTGAGAAGTCTTTTGGACCTAGACTTGGCACTCCGGTACCGCTTGCCGTGCGGTAGCAGAGAGAACAGTCTATGACTAGGGTGGCTGGAGTCTTTGACAATTTTGAGGGCCTTCCTCTGACACCGCCTGGTATAGAGGTCCTGAATGGCAGGGAGCTTTGCCCCAGTGATGTACTGGGCCGTACGCACTACCCTCTGTAGTGCCTTGCGGTCAGAGGCCAAGCAGTTGCCATACCAGGCGGTGATGCAACCAGTCAGGATGCTCTCGATGGTGCAGCTGTAGAATTTTTTGAGGATCTGAGGACCCATGCCAAATCTTTTTAGTCTCCTGAGGGGGAATAGGCTTTGTCGTGCCCTCTTCACGACTGTCTTGGTGTGTTTGGACCATGATAGTTCGTTGGTGATGTGGACACCAAGGAACTTGAAGCTCTCAACCTGTTCCACTACAGCCCCGTCGATGAGAATGGGGGCGTGCTCAGTCCTCTTTTTTTTCCTGTAGTCCACAATCATCTCCTTTGTCTTGGTCACGTTGAGGGAGAGGTTGTTGTCCTGGCACCACACGGCCAGATCTCTGACCTCCTCCCTATAGGCTGTCTCATCGTTGTCGGTGATCAGGCCTACCACTGTTGTGTCGTCGGCAAACTTAATGATGGTGTTGGAGTCGTGCCTGGCCATGCAGTCATGGGTGAACAGAGAGTACAGGAGGGGACTGAGCACGCACCCCTGAGGGGCCCCCGTGTTGAGGATCAGTGTGGCAGATGTGTTGTTACCTACCCTTACCACCTGGGGGCGGCCCGTCAGGAAGTCCAGGATCCAGTTGCAGAGGGAGGTGTTTAGTCCCAGGATCCTTAGCTTAGTGATGAGCTTAGAGGGCACTATGGTGTTGAATGCTGAGCTGTAGTCAATGAATAGCATTCTCACGTAGGTGTTCCTCTTGTCCAGGTGGGAAAGGGCAGTGTGGAGTGCGATAGAGATTGCATCATCTGTGGATCTGTTGGGGCGGTATGCAAATTGGAGTGGGTCTAGGGTTTCTGGGATTATGCTGTTGATGTGAGCCTAGACAACAGCGCCGGGAAGATGGCTACCGTTTTACAGCCCTCTAACCAATTGTACTATTATGTGTGTTTTTCCGCGTTATTTGTAATTTATTTTGTACATAATGTTTCTGCCATCGTCTCTTATAACCAAAAAGAGCTTCTGGATATCAGGACAGCGATTACTCACCTCGCATTGGACGAAGATTTTTTCTTCAACGAGGCGGTCGCGAAGGATATCCTACAGACACCCGACAAGGCCCAGATCCCCGTCATTCGCGTGAGGAAGAGACGGAGATATCGCGGACGCAGATCCGGGTGCCTTGTAAGGATCCGACGGCGAGCGAGTAAACTGCCTCTCCCATCAATCCTACTAGCCAACGTTCAATCTTTTGAGAATAAAATGAACGTCTCGAAGGATATCCTACAGACACCCGACAAGGCCCAGATCCCCGTCATTCGCGTGAGGAAGAGACGGAGATATCGCGGACGCAGATCCGGGTGCCTTGTAAGGATCCGACGGCGAGCGAGTAAACTGCCTCTCCCATCAATCCTACTAGCCAACGTTCAATCTTTTGAGAATAAAATGGACGAACCCACTAAGCCATTTGCTAAGATTTCCCCCATTTTGACATGTGGACCTGTTGGCACTCTTACCCTGACGGTTGTCGATACTTCCAGACACATATTCTGAAGACACTAGCACCAGCAAGCCTAATCCTACTTTTACCAGATACTGTTCATCCCGATACCCAACTACATGTTTTTGTAGTCAGGGTGGCCGAGCGGTCTAAGGCGCTGTGTTTAGGTCGCAGTCTCCCCTGGAGGCGTGGGTTCGAATCCCACTTCTAAAAAACCTTTAGCACCTGCGTGTAATGCTGCTTTGTAATAACCAATTGATGAACAAATTACTTCAGATAATGGAAATAACGGTTAGTATGAGTAGTGAATAACTATCCTATTTTTGACATTCTGCAAAATCAGCTAGTTGATGAGAGATTGAAAGACAATTGCAAGAATCACGCAAGCTCACAGGCGGGCCACATACAGAAAAATACCAAAAGGATCTCGGAATGCACAACTGGTCCGTGTTTGTCAGTGAAAAAAGATACTCTGCAGGAGAATTGGAACTCGCCGCATTTAAAGTCAAGCCACAGGTTACAGGTAAGATCCCTTGATAAACCCAAAAAAAAAAAAAAAAAAAGATTCTTATCAATCACCACTAAGCCATTTGCTAAGATTTCCCCCATTTTGACATGTGGACCTGTTGGCACTCTTACCCTGACGGTTGTCGATACTTCCAGACACATATTCTGAAGACACTAGCACCAGCAAGCCTAATCCTACTTTTACCAGATACTGTTCATCCCGATACCCAACTACATGTTTTTGTAGTCAGGATGGCCGAGCGGTCTAAGGCGCTGTGTTTAGGTCGCAGTCTCCCCTGGAGGCGTGGGTTCGAATCCCACTTCTGACAAACCTTTAGCGCCTGCATGTCATGCTGCTTTGTAATAACCAGTTGATGAATAAATTACTTCAGATAATGGAAATAACAGTTAGTATGAGTAGTGAATAACTATCCTATTTTTTACATTCTGCAAAATCAGCTAGTTGATGAGAGATTGAAAGACAATTGCAAGAATCACGCAAGCTCACAGGCGGGCCACATACAGAAAAATAACAAAATGATCTCGGAATGCACAACTGGTCGGCGTGTTTGTCAGTGAAAAAATATAATCTGCAGGGGAATCGGAACTCGCCGCATTTAAAGTCAAGCCGCAGGTTACAGGTAAGATCCCTTGATAAACCCTAAAAAATTAAAAATAAATGATTCTTATGAATCACCACTAAGCCATTTGCTAAGATTTCCCCCATTTTGACATGTGGACCTGTTGGCACTCTTACCCTGACGGTTGTCGATACTTCCAGACACATATTCTGAAGACACTAGCATCATCAAGCCTAATCCTTCTTTTACCCGATACCGTTCATCCCGACACTGAACTAAGTGATGTGTAGTCAGGATGGCCGAGTGGTCTAAGGCGCTGTGTTTAGGTCGCAGTCTCCCCTGGAGGCATGGGTTCAAAACCCACTTCTGACAAACCTTTAGCGCCTGCATGTAATGCTGCTTTGTAATAACCAATTGATGAACAAATTACTTCAGATAATGGAAATAACAGTTAGTATGAGTAGTGAATAATTATCCTATTTTTGACATTCTGCAAAATCAGCTAGTTGATGAGAGATTGAAAGACAATTGCAAGAATCACGCAAGCTCACAGGCGGGACACAAACAGGCAAATAACGAAAGGATCTCGGAACGTACAACTCTTCGGTCTTTGTCAGTGAAAAAAGATAGTCTGCAGGGGAATCGGAACTCGCCGCATTTAACGTCAAGCCCAGGTTACAGGTAAGATCCCTTGATAAACCCTAAAAAACAACAATAAAACGATTTTCATGAATCACCACTAAGCCATTTGCTAAGATTTCCCCCATTTTGACATGTGGACCTGTTGGCACTCTTACCCTGACGGTTGTCGATACTTCCAGACACATATTCTGAAGACACTAGCATCAGCAAGCCTAATCCTTCTTTTACCCGATACCGTTCATCCCCACACCCAACAAAGTTGTGTGTAGTCAGGATGGCCGAGCGGTCTAAGGCGCTGTGTTTAGGTCGCAGTCTCCCCTGGAGGCGTGGGTTCTCATCCCACTTCTGACAAACCTTTAGCGCATGCGTGTAATGCTGCTTTGTAATAACCAATTGATGAACAAATTACTTCAGATAATGGAAATAACGGTTAGTATGTGTAGTGAATAAGTATCCTATTCTTTACATTCTGCAAAAACAGCTAGTTGAAGAGAGGTTGAAAGAGAATTGCAAGAATCACGCAAGCTCACAGGTGGGCCACAAACAGGCAAATAACGAAAGGATCTCGGAACGCACAACTCTTCGGTCTTTGTCAGCGAAAAAAGATACTCTGCAGGAGAATCGGAACTCGCCGCATTTAAAGTCAAGCCACAGGTTACAGGTAAGATCCCTTGATAAACCCTAAAAAAAAAAAAAAAAAAGATTCTTATCAATCACCACTAAGCCATTTGCTAAGATTTCCCCCATTTTGACATGTGGACCTGTTGGCACTCTTACCCTGACGGTTGTCGATACTTCCAGACACATATTCTGAAGACACTAGCACCAGCAAGCCTAATCCTACTTTTACCAGATACTGTTCATCCCGATACCCAACTAAATGTTTTTGTAGTCAGGATGGGTGAGCGGTCTAAGGCGCTGTGTTTAGGTCGCAGTCTCCCCTGGAGGTGTGGGTTCGAATCCCACTTCTGACAAACCTTTAGCGCCTGCATGTCATGCTGCTTTGTAATAACCAGTTGATGAATAAATTACTTCAGATAATGGAAATAACAGTTAGTATGAGTAGTGAATAACTATCCTATTTTTTACATTCTGCAAAATCAGCTAGTTGATGAGAGATTGAAAGACAATTGCAAGAATCACGCAAGCTCACAGGCGGGCCACATACAGAAAAATAACAAAAGGATCTCGGAATGCACAACTGGTCGGCGTGTTTGTCAGTGAAAAAATATAATCTGCAGGGGAATCGGAACTCGCCGCATTTAAAGTCAAGCCGCAGGTTACAGGTAAGATCCCTTGATAAACCCTAAAAAATAAAAAATAAATGATTCTTATGAATCACCACTAAGCCATTTGCTAAGATTTCCCCCATTTTGACATGTGGACCTGTTGGCACTCTTACCCTGACGGTTGTCGATACTTCCAGACACATATTCTGAAGACACTAGCACCAGCAAGCCTAATCCTACTTTTACCAGATACTGTTCATCCCTATACCCAACTACATGTTTTTGTAGTCAGGATGGCTGAGCGGTCTAAGTCGCTGTGTTTAGGTCGCAGTCTCCCCTGGAGGCGTGGGTTTGAGTTCCACTTCTAAGAAACACTTAGTTCCTGCATTTAATGCTGCTTTGTAATAACCAGTTAATAAATAAATTACTTCAGATCATGGAAATAAAGGTTAATATGAGTAGTGAATAACTATCCTATTTTTTACATTCTGCAAAAACAGCTAGTTGAAGAGAGGTTGAAAGAGAATTGCAAAAATCACGCAAGCTCACAGGCGGGCCTCAAACAGGCAAATAATAATAATAAATAATAATAAATAATATGCCATTTAGCAGACGCTTTTATCCAAAGCGACTTACAGTCGTGCGTGCATACATTTTTGTGTATGGGTGGTCCCGGGGATCGAACCCACTACCTTGGCGTTACAAGCGCCGTGCTCTACCAGCTGAGCTACAGAGGACCATAATGAAAGGATCTCGGAACGCACAACTGGTCGGTGTTTGTCAGTGAAAAAAGATAGTCTGCAGGGGAATCGGAACTCGCGCATTTAACGTCAAGCCACAGGTTACAGGTAAGATCCCTTGATAAACCCTAAAAAACAACAATAAAACGATTTTCATGAATCACCACTAAGCCATTTGCTAAGATTTCCCCCATTTTGACATGTGGACCTGTTGTCACTCTTACCCTGACGGTTGTCGATACTTCCAGACACATATTCTGAAGACACTAGCATCATCAAGCCTAATCCTTCTTTTACCCGATACCGTTCATCCCGACACTGAACTAAGTGATGTGTAGTCAGGATGGCCGAGTGGTCTAAGGCGCTGTGTTTAGGTCGCAGTCTCCCCTGGAGGCATGGGTTCAAAACCCACTTCTGACAAACCTTTAGCGCCTGCATGTAATGCTGCTTTGTAATAACCAATTGATGAACAAATTACTTCAGATAATGGAAATAACAGTTAGTATGAGTAGTGAATAACTATCCTATTTTTGACATTCTGCAAAATCAGCTAGTTGATGAGAGATTGAAAGACAATTGCAAGAATCACGCAAGCTCACAGGCTGGACACAAACAGGCAAATAACGAAAGGATCTCGGAACGTACAACTCTTCGGTCTTTGTCAGTGAAAAAAGATAGTCTGCAGGGGAATCGGAACTCGCCGCATTGAAAGTCAAGCCACAGGTTACAGGTAAGATCCCTTGATAAACCCTAAAAAACAACAATAAAACGATTTTCATGAATCACCACTAAGCCATTTGCTAAGATTTCCCCCATTTTGACATGTGGACCTGTTGGCACTCTTACCCTGACGGTTGTCGATACTTCCAGACACATATTCTGAAGACACTAGCATCAGCAAGCCTAATCCTTCTTTTACCCGATACCGTTCATCCCCACACCCAACTAAGTTGTGTGTAGTCAGGATGGCCGAGCGGTCTAAGGCGCTGTGTTTAGGTCGCAGTCTCCCCTGGAGGCGTGGGTTCTCATCCCACTTCTGACAAACCTTTAGCGCATGCGTGTAATGCTGCTTTGTAATAACCAATTGATGAACAAATTACTTCAGATAATGGAAATAACGGTTAGTATGTGTAGTGAATAACTATCCTATTCTTTACATTCTGCAAAAACAGCTAGTTGAAGAGAGGTTGAAAGAGAATTGCAAGAATCACGCAAGCTCACAGGTGGGCCACAAACAGGCAAATAACGAAAGGATCTCGGAACGCACAACTCTTCGGTCTTTGTCAGCGAAAAAAGATACTCTGCAGGAGAATCGGAACTCGCCGCATTTAAAGTCAAGCCACAGGTTACAGGTAAGATCCCTTGATAAACCCTAAAAAAAAATAAAAAAAAGATTCTTATCAATCACCACTAAGCCATTTGCTAAGATTTCCCCCATTTTGACATGTGGACCTGTTGGCACTCTTACCCTGACGGTTGTCGATACTTCCAGACACATATTCTGAAGACACTAGCACCAGCAAGCCTAATCCTACTTTTACCAGATACTGTTCATCCCGATACCCAACTAAATGTTTTTGTAGTCAGGATGGCCGAGCGGTCTAAGGCGCTGTGTTTAGGTCGCAGTCTCCCCTGGAGGCGTGGGTTCGAATCCCACTTCTGACAAACCTTTAGCGCCTGCATGTCATGCTGCTTTGTAATAACCAGTTGATGAATAAATTACTTCAGATAATGGAAATAACAGTTAGTATGAGTAGTGAATAACTATCCTATTTTTTACATTCTGCAAAATCAGCTAGTTGATGAGAGATTGAAAGACAATTGCAAGAATCACGCAAGCTCACAGGCGGGCCACATACAGAAAAATAACAAAAGGATCTCGGAATGCACAACTGGTCGGCGTGTTTGTCAGTGAAAAAATATAATCTGCAGGGGAATCGGAACTCGCCGCATTTAAAGTCAAGCCGCAGGTTACAGGTAAGATCCCTTGATAAACCCTAAAAAATAAAAAATAAATGATTCTTATGAATCACCACTAAGCCATTTGCTAAGATTTCCCCCATTTTGACATGTGGACCTGTTGGCACTCTTACCCTGACGGTTGTCGATACTTCCAGACACATATTCTGAAGACACTAGCACCAGCAAGCCTAATCCTACTTTTACCAGATACTGTTCATCCCTATACCCAACTACATGTTTTTGTAGTCAGGATGGCTGAGCGGTCTAAGTCGCTGTGTTTAGGTCGCAGTCTCCCCTGGAGGCGTGGGTTTGAGTTCCACTTCTAAGAAACACTTAGTTCCTGCATTTAATGCTGCTTTGTAATAACCAGTTAATAAATAAATTACTTCAGATCATGGAAATAAAGGTTAATATGAGTAGTGAATAACTATCCTATTTTTTACATTCTGCAAAAACAGCTAGTTGAAGAGAGGTTGAAAGAGAATTGCAAAAATCACGCAAGCTCACAGGCGGGCCTCAAACAGGCAAATAATGAAAGGATCTCGGAACGCACAACTGGTCGGTGTTTGTCAGTGAAAAAAGATAGTCTGCAGGGGAATCGGAACTCGCGCATTTAACGTCAAGCCACAGGTTACAGGTAAGATCCCTTGATAAACCCTAAAAAACAACAATAAAACGATTTTCATGAATCACCACTAAGCCATTTGCTAAGATTTCCCCCATTTTGACATGTGGACCTGTTGTCACTCTTACCCTGACGGTTGTCGATACTTCCAGACACATATTCTGAAGACACTAGCATCATCAAGCCTAATCCTTCTTTTACCCGATACCGTTCATCCCGACACTGAACTAAGTGATGTGTAGTCAGGATGGCCGAGTGGTCTAAGGCGCTGTGTTTAGGTCGCAGTCTCCCCTGGAGGCATGGGTTCAAAACCCACTTCTGACAAACCTTTAGCACCTGCATGTAATGCTGCTTTGTAATAACCAATTGATGAACAAATTACTTCAGATAATGGAAATAACAGTTAGTATGAGTAGTGAATAACTATCCTATTTTTGACATTCTGCAAAATCAGCTAGTTGATGAGAGATTGAAAGACAATTGCAAGAATCACGCAAGCTCACAGGCGGGACACAAACAGGCAAATAACGAAAGGATCTCGGAACGTACAACTCTTCGGTCTTTGTCAGTGAAAAAAGATAGTCTGCAGGGGAATCGGAACTCGCCGCATTGAAAGTCAAGCCACAGGTTACAGGTAAGATCCCTTGATAAACCCTAAAAAACAACAATAAAACGATTTTCATGAATCACCACTAAGCCATTTGCTAAGATTTCCCCCATTTTGACATGTGGACCTGTTGGCACTCTTACCCTGACGGTTGTCGATAATTCCAGACACATATTCTGAAGACACTAGCATCAGCAAGCCTAATCCTTCTTTTACCCGATACCGTTCATCCCCACACCCAACTAAGTTGTGTGTAGTCAGGATGGCCGAGCGGTCTAAGGCGCTGTGTTTAGGTCGCAGTCTCCCCTGGAGGCGTGGGTTCTCATCCCACTTCTGACAAACCTTTAGCGCATGCGTGTAATGCTGCTTTGTAATAACCAATTGATGAACAAATTACTTCAGATAATGGAAATAACGGTTAGTATGTGTAGTGAATAACTATCCTATTCTTTACATTCTGCAAAAACAGCTAGTTGAAGAGAGGTTGAAAGAGAATTGCAAGAATCACGCAAGCTCACAGGTGGGCCACAAACAGGCAAATAACGAAAGGATCTCGGAACGCACAACTCTTCGGTCTTTGTCAGCGAAAAAAGATACTCTGCAGGAGAATCGGAACTCGCCGCATTTAAAGTCAAGCCACAGGTTACAGGTAAGATCCCTTGATAAACCCTAAAAAAAAATAAAAAAAAGATTCTTATCAATCACCACTAAGCCATTTGCTAAGATTTCCCCCATTTTGACATGTGGACCTGTTGGCACTCTTACCCTGACGGTTGTCGATACTTCCAGACACATATTCTGAAGACACTAGCACCAGCAAGCCTAATCCTACTTTTACCAGATACTGTTCATCCCGATACCCAACTAAATGTTTTTGTAGTCAGGATGGCCGAGCGGTCTAAGGCGCTGTGTTTAGGTCGCAGTCTCCCCTGGAGGCGTGGGTTCGAATCCCACTTCTGACAAACCTTTAGCGCCTGCATGTCATGCTGCTTTGTAATAACCAGTTGATGAATAAATTACTTCAGATAATGGAAATAACAGTTAGTATAAGTAGTGAATAACTATCCTATTTTTTACATTCTGCAAAATCAGCTAGTTGATGAGAGATTGAAAGACAATTGCAAGAATCACGCAAGCTCACAGGCGGGCCACATACAGAAAAATAACAAAAGGATCTCGGAATGCACAACTGGTCGGCGTGTTTGTCAGTGAAAAAATATAATCTGCAGGGGAATCGGAACTCGCCGCATTTAAAGTCAAGCCGCAGGTTACAGGTAAGATCCCTTGATAAACCCTAAAAAATAAAAAATAAATGATTCTTATGAATCACCACTAAGCCATTTGCTAAGATTTCCCCCATTTTGACATGTGGACCTGTTGTCACTCTTACCCTGACGGTTGTCGATACTTCCAGACACATATTCTGAAGACACTAGCATCATCAAGCCTAATCCTTCTTTTACCCGATACCGTTCATCCCGACACTGAACTAAGTGATGTGTAGTCAGGATGGCCGAGTGGTCTAAGGCGCTGTGTTTAGGTCGCAGTCTCCCCTGGAGGCATGGGTTCAAAACCCACTTCTGACAAACCTTTAGCGCCTGCATGTAATGCTGCTTTGTAATAACCAATTGATGAACAAATTACTTCAGATAATGGAAATAACAGTTAGTATGAGTAGTGAATAACTATCCTATTTTTGACATTCTGCAAAATCAGCTAGTTGATGAGAGATTGAAAGACAATTGCAAGAATCACGCAAGCTCACAGGCGGGACACAAACAGGCAAATAACGAAAGGATCTCGGAACGTACAACTCTTCGGTCTTTGTCAGTGAAAAAAGATAGTCTGCAGGGGAATCGGAACTCGCCGCATTTAACGTCAAGCCCAGGTTACAGGTAAGATCCCTTGATAAACCCTAAAAAATAAAAAATAAATGATTCTTATGAATCACCACTAAGCCATTTGCTAAGATTTCCCCCATTTTGACATGTGGACCTGTTGGCACTCTTACCCTGACGGTTGTCGATACTTCCAGACACATATTCTGAAGACACTAGCACCAGCAAGCCTAATCCTACTTTTACCAGATAATGTTCATCCCTATACCCAACTACATGTTTTTGTAGTCAGGATGGCTGAGCGGTCTAAGGCGCTGTGTTTAGGTCGCAGTCTCCCCTGGAGGCGTGGGTTCGAGTTCCACTTCTAAGAAACACTTAGTTCCTGCATTTAATGCTGCTTTGTAATAACCAGTTAATAAATAAATTACTTCAGATCATGGAAATAAAGGTTAATATGAGTAGTGAATAACTATCCTATTTTTTACATTCTGCAAAAACAGCTAGTTGAAGAGAGGTTGAAAGAGAATTGCAAAAATCACGCAAGCTCACAGGCGGGCCTCAAACAGGCAAATAATGAAAGGATCTCGGAACGCACAACTGGTCGGTGTTTGTCAGTGAAAAAAGATAGTCTGCAGGGGAATCGGAACTCGCGCATTTAATGTCAAGCCACAGGTTACAGGTAAGATCCCTTGATAAACCCTAAAAAACAACAATAAAACGATTTTCATGAATCACCACTAAGCCATTTGCTAAGATTTCCCCCATTTTGACATGTGGACCTGTTGTCACTCTTACCCTGACGGTTGTCGATACTTCCAGACACATATTCTGAAGACACTAGCATCATCAAGCCTAATCCTTCTTTTACCCGATACCGTTCATCCCGACACTGAACTAAGTGATGTGTAGTCAGGATGGCCGAGTGGTCTAAGGCGCTGTGTTTATGTCGCAGTCTCCCCTGGAGGCATGGGTTCAAAACCCACTTCTGACAAACCTTTAGCGCCTGCATGTAATGCTGCTTTGTAATAACCAATTGATGAACAAACTACTTCAGATAATGGAAATAACAGTTAGTATGAGTAGTGAATAACTATCCTATTTTTGACATTCTGCAAAATCAGCTAGTTGATGAGAGATTGAAAGACAATTGCAAGAATCACGCAAGCTCACAGGCGGGCCACATACAGAGAAATAACAAAAGGATCTCGGAATGCACAACTGGTCGGTGTTTGTCAGTGAAAAAAGATAATCTGCAGGGGAATCGGAACTCGCCGCATTTAAAGTCAAGCCACAGGTTACAGGTAAGATCCCTTGATAAACCCTAAAAAATAAAAAATAAATGATTCTTATGAATCACCACTAAGCCATTTGCTAAGATTTCCCCCATTTTGACATGTGGACCTGTTGGCACTCTTACCCTGACGGTTGTCGATACTTCCAGACACATATTCTGAAGACACTAGCACCAGCAAGCCTAATCCTACTTTTACCAGATAATGTTCATCCCTATACCCAACTACATGTTTTTGTAGTCAGGATGGCTGAGCGGTCTAAGGCGCTGTGTTTAGGTCGCAGTCTCCCCTGGAGGCGTGGGTTCGAGTTCCACTTCTAAGAAACACTTAGTTCCTGCATTTAATGCTGCTTTGTAATAACCAGTTAATAAATAAATTACTTCAGATCATGGAAATAAAGGTTAATATGAGTAGTGAATAACTATCCTATTTTTTACATTCTGCAAAAACAGCTAGTTGAAGAGAGGTTGAAAGAGAATTGCAAAAATCACGCAAGCTCACAGGCGGGCCTCAAACAGGCAAATAATGAAAGGATCTCGGAACGCACAACTGGTCGGTGTTTGTCAGTGAAAAAAGATAGTCTGCAGGGGAATCGGAACTCGCGCATTTAATGTCAAGCCACAGGTTACAGGTAAGATCCCTTGATAAACCCTAAAAAACAACAATAAAACGATTTTCATGAATCACCACTAAGCCATTTGCTAAGATTTCCCCCATTTTGACATGTGGACCTGTTGTCACTCTTACCCTGACGGTTGTCGATACTTCCAGACACATATTCTGAAGACACTAGCATCATCAAGCCTAATCCTTCTTTTACCCGATACCGTTCATCCCGACACTGAACTAAGTGATGTGTAGTCAGGATGGCCGAGTGGTCTAAGGCGCTGTGTTTATGTCGCAGTCTCCCCTGGAGGCATGGGTTCAAAACCCACTTCTGACAAACCTTTAGCGCCTGCATGTAATGCTGCTTTGTAATAACCAATTGATGAACAAACTACTTCAGATAATGGAAATAACAGTTAGTATGAGTAGTGAATAACTATCCTATTTTTGACATTCTGCAAAATCAGCTAGTTGATGAGAGATTGAAAGACAATTGCAAGAATCACGCAAGCTCACAGGCGGGCCACATACAGAGAAATAACAAAAGGATCTCGGAATGCACAACTGGTCGGTGTTTGTCAGTGAAAAAAGATAATCTGCAGGGGAATCGGAACTCGCCGCATTTAAAGTCAAGCCACAGGTTACAGGTAAGATCCCTTGATAAACCCTAAAAAATAAAAAATAAATGATTCTTATGAATCACCACTAAGCCATTTGCTAAGATTTCCCCCATTTTGACATGTGGACCTGTTGGCACTCTTACCCTGACGGTTGTCGATACTTCCAGACACATATTCTGAAGACACTAGCACCAGCAAGCCTAATCCTACTTTTACCAGATAATGTTCATCCCTATACCCAACTACATGTTTTTGTAGTCAGGATGGCTGAGCGGTCTAAGGCGCTGTGTTTAGGTCGCAGTTTCCCCTGGAGGCGTGGGTTCGAGTCCCACTTCTAAGAAACACTTAGCGCCTGCATTTAATGCTGCTTTGTAATAACCAGTTAATAAATAAATTACTTCAGATCTTGGAAATAAAGGTTAATATGAGTAGTGAATAACTATCCTATTTTTTACATTCTGCAAAAACAGCTAGTTGAAGAGAGGTTGAAAGAGAATTGCAAAAATCACGCAAGCTCACAGGCGGGCCTCAAACAGGCAAATAATGAAAGGATCTCGGAACGCACAACTGGTCGGTGTTTGTCAGTGAAAAAAGATAGTCTGCAGGGGAATCGGAACTCGCGCATTTAACGTCAAGCCACAGGTTACAGGTAAGATCCCTTGATAAACCCTAAAAAACAACAATAAAACGATTTTCATGAATCACCACTAAGCCATTTGCTAAGATTTCCCCCATTTTGACATGTGGACCTGTTGTCACTCTTACCCTGACGGTTGTCGATACTTCCAGACACATATTCTGAAGACACTAGCATCATCAAGCCTAATCCTTCTTTTACCCGATACCGTTCATCCCGACACAGAACTAAGTGATGTGTAGTCAGGATGGCCGAGTGGTCTAAGGCGCTGTGTTTAGGTCGCAGTCTCCCCTGGAGGCATGGGTTCAAAACCCACTTCTGACAAACATTTTGCGCCTGCATGTAATGCTGCTTTGTAATAACCAATTGATGAACAAATTACTTCAGATAATGGAAATAACAGTTAGTATGAGTAGTGAATAACTATCCTATTTTTGACATTCTGCAAAATCAGCTAGTTGATGAGAGATTGAAAGACAATTGCAAGAATCACGCAAGCTCACAGGCGGGACACAAACAGGCAAATAACGAAAGGATCTCGGAACGTACAACTCTTCGGTCTTTGTCAGTGAAAAAAGATAGTCTGCAGGGGAATCGGAACTCGCCGCATTTAACGTCAAGCCCAGGTTACAGGTAAGATCCCTTGATAAACCCTAAAAAACAACAATAAAACGATTTTCATGAATCACCACTAAGCCATTTGCTAAGATTTCCCCCATTTTGACATGTGGACCTGTTGGCACTCTTACCCTGACGGTTGTCGATACTTCCAGACACATATTCTGAAGACACTAGCATCAGCAAGCCTAATCCTTCTTTTACCCGATACCGTTCATCTCCACACCCAACTAAGTTGTGTGTAGTCAGGATGGCCGAGCGGTCTAAGGCGCTGTGTTTAGGTCGCAGTCTCCCCTGGAGGCGTGGGTTCTAATCCCACTTCTGACAAACCTTTAGCGCATGCGTGTAATGCTGCTTTGTAATAACCAATTGATGAACAAATTACTTCAGATAATGGAAATAACGGTTAGTATGTGTAGTGAATAACTATCCTATTCTTTACATTCTGCAAAAACAGCTAGTTGAAGAGAGGTTGAAAGAGAATTGCAAGAATCACGCAAGCTCACAGGTGGGCCACAAACAGGCAAATAACGAAAGGATCTCGGAACGCACAACTCTTCGGTCTTTGTCAGCGAAAAAAGATACTCTGCAGGAGAATCGGAACTCGCCGCATTTAAAGTCAAGCCACAGGTTACAGGTAAGATCCCTTGATAAACCCTAAAAAAAAAAAAAAACGATTCTTATCAATCACCACTAAGCCATTTGCTAAGATTTCCCCCATTTTGACATGTGGACCTGTTGGCACCCTTACCCTGACGGTTGTCGATACTTCCAGACACATATTCTGAAGACACTAGCACCAGCAAGCCTAATCCTACTTTTACCAGATACTGTTCATCCCGATACCCAACTACATGTTTTTGTAGTCAGGATGGCCGAGCGGTCTAAGGCGCTGTGTTTAGGTCGCAGTCTCCCCTGGAGGCGTGGGTTCGAATCCCACTTCTGACAAACCTTTAGCGCCTGCATGTCATGCTGCTTTGTAATAACCAGTTGATGAATAAATTACTTCAGATAATGGAAATAACAGTTAGTATGAGTAGTGAATAACTATCCTATTTTTTACATTCTGCAAAATCAGCTAGTTGATGAGAGATTGAAAGACAATTGCAAGAATCACGCAAGCTCACAGGCGGGCCACATACAGAAAAATAACAAAAGGATCTCGGAATGCACAACTGGTCGGCGTGTTTGTCAGTGAAAAAATATAATCTGCAGGGGAATCGGAACTCGCCGCATTTAAAGTCAAGCCGCAGGTTACAGGTAAGATCCCTTGATAAACCCTAAAAAATAAAAAATAAATGATTCTTATGAATCACCACTAAGCCATTTGCTAAGATTTCCCCCATTTTGACATGTGGACCTGTTGTCAGTCTTACCCTGACGGTTGTCGATACTTCCAGACACATATTCTGAAGACACTAGCATCATCAAGCCTAATCCTTCTTTTACCCGATACCGTTCATCCCGACACTGAACTAAGTGATGTGTAGTCAGGATGGCTGAGTGGTCTAAGGCGCTGTGTTTATGTCGCAGTCTCCCCTGGAGGCATGGGTTCAAAACCCACTTCTGACAAACCTTTAGCGCCTGCATGTAATGCTGCTTTGTAATAACCAATTGATGAACAAACTACTTCAGATAATGGAAATAACAGTTAGTATGAGTAGTGAATAACTATCCTATTTTTGACATTCTGCAAAATCAGCTAGTTGATGAGAGATTGAAAGACAATTGCAAGAATCACGCAAGCTCACAGGCGGGCCACATACAGAGAAATAACAAAAGGATCTCGGAATGCACAACTGGTCGGTGTTTGTCAGTGAAAAAAGATAATCTGCAGGGGAATCGGAACTCGCCGCATTTAAAGTCAAGCCACAGGTTACAGGTAAGATCCCTTGATAAACCCTAAAAAATAAAAAATAAATGATTCTTATGAATCACCACTAAGCCATTTGCTAAGATTTCCCCCATTTTGACATGTGGACCTGTTGGCACTCTTACCCTGACGGTTGTCGATACTTCCAGACACATATTCTGAAGACACTAGCACCAGCAAGCCTAATCCTACTTTTACCAGATAATGTTCATCCCTATACCCAACTACATGTTTTTGTAGTCAGGATGGCTGAGCGGTCTAAGGCGCTGTGTTTAGGTCGCAGTTTCCCCTGGAGGCGTGGGTTCGAGTCCCACTTCTAAGAAACACTTAGCGCCTGCATTTAATGCTGCTTTGTAATAACCAGTTAATAAATAAATTACTTCAGATCTTGGAAATAAAGGTTAATATGAGTAGTGAATAACTATCCTATTTTTTACATTCTGCAAAAACAGCTAGTTGAAGAGAGGTTGAAAGAGAATTGCAAAAATCACGCAAGCTCACAGGCGGGCCTCAAACAGGCAAATAATGAAAGGATCTCGGAACGCACAACTGGTCGGTGTTTGTCAGTGAAAAAAGATAGTCTGCAGGGGAATCGGAACTCGCGCATTTAACGTCAAGCCACAGGTTACAGGTAAGATCCCTTGATAAACCCTAAAAAACAACAATAAAACGATTTTCATGAATCACCACTAAGCCATTTGCTAAGATTTCCCCCATTTTGACATGTGGACCTGTTGTCACTCTTACCCTGACGGTTGTCGATACTTCCAGACACATATTCTGAAGACACTAGCATCATCAAGCCTAATCCTTCTTTTACCCGATACCGTTCATCCCGACACTGAACTAAGTGATGTGTAGTCAGGATGGCCGAGTGGTCTAAGGCGCTGTGTTTATGTCGCAGTCTCCCCTGGAGGCATGGGTTCAAAACCCACTTCTGACAAACCTTTAGCGCCTGCATGTAATGCTGCTTTGTAATAACCAATTGATGAACAAACTACTTCAGATAATGGAAATAACAGTTAGTATGAGTAGTGAATAACTATCCTATTTTTGACATTCTGCAAAATCAGCTAGTTGATGAGAGATTGAAAGACAATTGCAAGAATCACGCAAGCTCACAGGCGGGCCACATACAGAGAAATAACAAAAGGATCTCGGAATGCACAACTGGTCGGTGTTTGTCAGTGAAAAAAGATAATCTGCAGGGGAATCGGAACTCGCCGCATTTAAAGTCAAGCCACAGGTTACAGGTAAGATCCCTTGATAAACCCTAAAAAATAAAAAATAAATGATTCTTATGAATCACCACTAAGCCATTTGCTAAGATTTCCCCCATTTTGACATGTGGACCTGTTGGCACTCTTACCCTGACGGTTGTCGATACTTCCAGACACATATTCTGAAGACACTAGCACCAGCAAGCCTAATCCTACTTTTACCAGATAATGTTCATCCCTATACCCAACTACATGTTTTTGTAGTCAGGATGGCTGAGCGGTCTAAGGCGCTGTGTTTAGGTCGCAGTCTCCCCTGGAGGCGTGGGTTCGAGTTCCACTTCTAAGAAACACTTAGTTCCTGCATTTAATGCTGCTTTGTAATAACCAGTTAATAAATAAATTACTTCAGATCATGGAAATAAAGGTTAATATGAGTAGTGAATAACTATCCTATTTTTTACATTCTGCAAAAACAGCTAGTTGAAGAGAGGTTGAAAGAGAATTGCAAAAATCACGCAAGCTCACAGGCGGGCCTCAAACAGGCAAATAATGAAAGGATCTCGGAACGCACAACTGGTCGGTGTTTGTCAGTGAAAAAAGATAGTCTGCAGGGGAATCGGAACTCGCGCATTTAATGTCAAGCCACAGGTTACAGGTAAGATCCCTTGATAAACCCTAAAAAACAACAATAAAACGATTTTCATGAATCACCACTAAGCCATTTGCTAAGATTTCCCCCATTTTGACATGTGGACCTGTTGTCACTCTTACCCTGACGGTTGTCGATACTTCCAGACACATATTCTGAAGACACTAGCATCATCAAGCCTAATCCTTCTTTTACCCGATACCGTTCATCCCGACACTGAACTAAGTGATGTGTAGTCAGGATGGCCGAGTGGTCTAAGGCGCTGTGTTTATGTCGCAGTCTCCCCTGGAGGCATGGGTTCAAAACCCACTTCTGACAAACCTTTAGCGCCTGCATGTAATGCTGCTTTGTAATAACCAATTGATGAACAAACTACTTCAGATAATGGAAATAACAGTTAGTATGAGTAGTGAATAACTATCCTATTTTTGACATTCTGCAAAATCAGCTAGTTGATGAGAGATTGAAAGACAATTGCAAGAATCACGCAAGCTCACAGGCGGGCCACATACAGAGAAATAACAAAAGGATCTCGGAATGCACAACTGGTCGGTGTTTGTCAGTGAAAAAAGATAATCTGCAGGGGAATCGGAACTCGCCGCATTTAAAGTCAAGCCACAGGTTACAGGTAAGATCCCTTGATAAACCCTAAAAAATAAAAAATAAATGATTCTTATGAATCACCACTAAGCCATTTGCTAAGATTTCCCCCATTTTGACATGTGGACCTGTTGGCACTCTTACCCTGACGGTTGTCGATACTTCCAGACACATATTCTGAAGACACTAGCACCAGCAAGCCTAATCCTACTTTTACCAGATAATGTTCATCCCTATACCCAACTACATGTTTTTGTAGTCAGGATGGCTGAGCGGTCTAAGGCGCTGTGTTTAGGTCGCAGTTTCCCCTGGAGGCGTGGGTTCGAGTCCCACTTCTAAGAAACACTTAGCGCCTGCATTTAATGCTGCTTTGTAATAACCAGTTAATAAATAAATTACTTCAGATCTTGGAAATAAAGGTTAATATGAGTAGTGAATAACTATCCTATTTTTTACATTCTGCAAAAACAGCTAGTTGAAGAGAGGTTGAAAGAGAATTGCAAAAATCACGCAAGCTCACAGGCGGGCCTCAAACAGGCAAATAATGAAAGGATCTCGGAACGCACAACTGGTCGGTGTTTGTCAGTGAAAAAAGATAGTCTGCAGGGGAATCGGAACTCGCGCATTTAACGTCAAGCCACAGGTTACAGGTAAGATCCCTTGATAAACCCTAAAAAACAACAATAAAACGATTTTCATGAATCACCACTAAGCCATTTGCTAAGATTTCCCCCATTTTGACATGTGGACCTGTTGTCACTCTTACCCTGACGGTTGTCGATACTTCCAGACACATATTCTGAAGACACTAGCATCATCAAGCCTAATCCTTCTTTTACCCGATACCGTTCATCCCGACACTGAACTAAGTGATGTGTAGTCAGGATGGCCGAGTGGTCTAAGGCGCTGTGTTTATGTCGCAGTCTCCCCTGGAGGCATGGGTTCAAAACCCACTTCTGACAAACCTTTAGCGCCTGCATGTAATGCTGCTTTGTAATAACCAATTGATGAACAAACTACTTCAGATAATGGAAATAACAGTTAGTATGAGTAGTGAATAACTATCCTATTTTTGACATTCTGCAAAATCAGCTAGTTGATGAGAGATTGAAAGACAATTGCAAGAATCACGCAAGCTCACAGGCGGGCCACATACAGAGAAATAACAAAAGGATCTCGGAATGCACAACTGGTCGGTGTTTGTCAGTGAAAAAAGATAATCTGCAGGGGAATCGGAACTCGCCGCATTTAAAGTCAAGCCACAGGTTACAGGTAAGATCCCTTGATAAACCCTAAAAAATAAAAAATAAATGATTCTTATGAATCACCACTAAGCCATTTGCTAAGATTTCCCCCATTTTGACATGTGGACCTGTTGGCACTCTTACCCTGACGGTTGTCGATACTTCCAGACACATATTCTGAAGACACTAGCACCAGCAAGCCTAATCCTACTTTTACCAGATAATGTTCATCCCTATACCCAACTACATGTTTTTGTAGTCAGGATGGCTGAGCGGTCTAAGGCGCTGTGTTTAGGTCGCAGTCTCCCCTGGAGGCGTGGGTTCGAGTTCCACTTCTAAGAAACACTTAGTTCCTGCATTTAATGCTGCTTTGTAATAACCAGTTAATAAATAAATTACTTCAGATCATGGAAATAAAGGTTAATATGAGTAGTGAATAACTATCCTATTTTTTACATTCTGCAAAAACAGCTAGTTGAAGAGAGGTTGAAAGAGAATTGCAAAAATCACGCAAGCTCACAGGCGGGCCTCAAACAGGCAAATAATGAAAGGATCTCGGAACGCACAACTGGTCGGTGTTTGTCAGTGAAAAAAGATAGTCTGCAGGGGAATCGGAACTCGCGCATTTAATGTCAAGCCACAGGTTACAGGTAAGATCCCTTGATAAACCCTAAAAAACAACAATAAAACGATTTTCATGAATCACCACTAAGCCATTTGCTAAGATTTCCCCCATTTTGACATGTGGACCTGTTGTCACTCTTACCCTGACGGTTGTCGATACTTCCAGACACATATTCTGAAGACACTAGCATCATCAAGCCTAATCCTTCTTTTACCCGATACCGTTCATCCCGACACTGAACTAAGTGATGTGTAGTCAGGATGGCCGAGTGGTCTAAGGCGCTGTGTTTATGTCGCAGTCTCCCCTGGAGGCATGGGTTCAAAACCCACTTCTGACAAACCTTTAGCGCCTGCATGTAATGCTGCTTTGTAATAACCAATTGATGAACAAACTACTTCAGATAATGGAAATAACAGTTAGTATGAGTAGTGAATAACTATCCTATTTTTGACATTCTGCAAAATCAGCTAGTTGATGAGAGATTGAAAGACAATTGCAAGAATCACGCAAGCTCACAGGCGGGCCACATACAGAGAAATAACAAAAGGATCTCGGAATGCACAACTGGTCGGTGTTTGTCAGTGAAAAAAGATAATCTGCAGGGGAATCGGAACTCGCCGCATTTAAAGTCAAGCCACAGGTTACAGGTAAGATCCCTTGATAAACCCTAAAAAATAAAAAATAAATGATTCTTATGAATCACCACTAAGCCATTTGCTAAGATTTCCCCCATTTTGACATGTGGACCTGTTGGCACTCTTACCCTGACGGTTGTCGATACTTCCAGACACATATTCTGAAGACACTAGCACCAGCAAGCCTAATCCTACTTTTACCAGATAATGTTCATCCCTATACCCAACTACATGTTTTTGTAGTCAGGATGGCTGAGCGGTCTAAGGCGCTGTGTTTAGGTCGCAGTTTCCCCTGGAGGCGTGGGTTCGAGTCCCACTTCTAAGAAACACTTAGCGCCTGCATTTAATGCTGCTTTGTAATAACCAGTTAATAAATAAATTACTTCAGATCTTGGAAATAAAGGTTAATATGAGTAGTGAATAACTATCCTATTTTTTACATTCTGCAAAAACAGCTAGTTGAAGAGAGGTTGAAAGAGAATTGCAAAAATCACGCAAGCTCACAGGCGGGCCTCAAACAGGCAAATAATGAAAGGATCTCGGAACGCACAACTGGTCGGTGTTTGTCAGTGAAAAAAGATAGTCTGCAGGGGAATCGGAACTCGCGCATTTAACGTCAAGCCACAGGTTACAGGTAAGATCCCTTGATAAACCCTAAAAAACAACAATAAAACGATTTTCATGAATCACCACTAAGCCATTTGCTAAGATTTCCCCCATTTTGACATGTGGACCTGTTGTCACTCTTACCCTGACGGTTGTCGATACTTCCAGACACATATTCTGAAGACACTAGCATCATCAAGCCTAATCCTTCTTTTACCCGATACCGTTCATCCCGACACAGAACTAAGTGATGTGTAGTCAGGATGGCCGAGTGGTCTAAGGCGCTGTGTTTAGGTCGCAGTCTCCCCTGGAGGCATGGGTTCAAAACCCACTTCTGACAAACATTTTGCGCCTGCATGTAATGCTGCTTTGTAATAACCAATTGATGAACAAATTACTTCAGATAATGGAAATAACAGTTAGTATGAGTAGTGAATAACTATCCTATTTTTGACATTCTGCAAAATCAGCTAGTTGATGAGAGATTGAAAGACAATTGCAAGAATCACGCAAGCTCACAGGCGGGACACAAACAGGCAAATAACGAAAGGATCTCGGAACGTACAACTCTTCGGTCTTTGTCAGTGAAAAAAGATAGTCTGCAGGGGAATCGGAACTCGCCGCATTTAACGTCAAGCCCAGGTTACAGGTAAGATCCCTTGATAAACCCTAAAAAACAACAATAAAACGATTTTCATGAATCACCACTAAGCCATTTGCTAAGATTTCCCCCATTTTGACATGTGGACCTGTTGGCACTCTTACCCTGACGGTTGTCGATACTTCCAGACACATATTCTGAAGACAGTAGCATCAGCAAGCCTAATCCTTCTTTTACCCGATACCGTTCATCTCCACACCCAACTAAGATGTGTGTAGTCAGGATGGCCGAGCGGTCTAAGGCGCTGTGTTTAGGTCGCAGTCTCCCCTGGAGGCGTGGGTTCTAATCCCACTTCTGACAAACCTTTAGCGCATGCGTGTAATGCTGCTTTGTAATAACCAATTGATGAACAAATTACTTCAGATAATGGAAATAACGGTTAGTATGTGTAGTGAATAACTATCCTATTCTTTACATTCTGCAAAAACAGCTAGTTGAAGAGAGGTTGAAAGAGAATTGCAAGAATCACGCAAGCTCACAGGTGGGCCACAAACAGGCAAATAACGAAAGGATCTCGGAACGCACAACTCTTCGGTCTTTGTCAGCGAAAAAAGATACTCTGCAGGAGAATCGGAACTCGCCGCATTTAAAGTCAAGCCACAGGTTACAGGTAAGATCCCTTGATAAACCCTAAAAAAAAAAAAAAACGATTCTTATCAATCACCACTAAGCCATTTGCTAAGATTTCCCCCATTTTGACATGTGGACCTGTTGGCACCCTTACCCTGACGGTTGTCGATACTTCCAGACACATATTCTGAAGACACTAGCACCAGCAAGCCTAATCCTACTTTTACCAGATACTGTTCATCCCGATACCCAACTACATGTTTTTGTAGTCAGGATGGCCGAGCGGTCTAAGGCGCTGTGTTTAGGTCGCAGTCTCCCCTGGAGGCGTGGGTTCGAATCCCACTTCTGACAAACCTTTAGCGCCTGCATGTCATGCTGCTTTGTAATAACCAGTTGATGAATAAATTACTTCAGATAATGGAAATAACAGTTAGTATGAGTAGTGAATAACTATCCTATTTTTTACATTCTGCAAAATCAGCTAGTTGATGAGAGATTGAAAGACAATTGCAAGAATCACGCAAGCTCACAGGCGGGCCACATACAGAAAAATAACAAAAGGATCTCGGAATGCACAACTGGTCGGCGTGTTTGTCAGTGAAAAAATATAATCTGCAGGGGAATCGGAACTCGCCGCATTTAAAGTCAAGCCGCAGGTTACAGGTAAGATCCCTTGATAAACCCTAAAAAATAAAAAATAAATGATTCTTATGAATCACCACTAAGCCATTTGCTAAGATTTCCCCCATTTTGACATGTGGACCTGTTGTCAGTCTTACCCTGACGGTTGTCGATACTTCCAGACACATATTCTGAAGACACTAGCATCATCAAGCCTAATCCTTCTTTTACCCGATACCGTTCATCCCGACACTGAACTAAGTGATGTGTAGTCAGGATGGCCGAGTGGTCTAAGGCGCTGTGTTTATGTCGCAGTCTCCCCTGGAGGCATGGGTTCAAAACCCACTTCTGACAAACCTTTAGCGCCTGCATGTAATGCTGCTTTGTAATAACCAATTGATGAACAAACTACTTCAGATAATGGAAATAACAGTTAGTATGAGTAGTGAATAACTATCCTATTTTTGACATTCTGCAAAATCAGCTAGTTGATGAGAGATTGAAAGACAATTGCAAGAATCACGCAAGCTCACAGGCGGGCCACATACAGAGAAATAACAAAAGGATCTCGGAATGCACAACTGGTCGGTGTTTGTCAGTGAAAAAAGATAATCTGCAGGGGAATCGGAACTCGCCGCATTTAAAGTCAAGCCACAGGTTACAGGTAAGATCCCTTGATAAACCCTAAAAAATAAAAAATAAATGATTCTTATGAATCACCACTAAGCCATTTGCTAAGATTTCCCCCATTTTGACATGTGGACCTGTTGGCACTCTTACCCTGACGGTTGTCGATACTTCCAGACACATATTCTGAAGACACTAGCACCAGCAAGCCTAATCCTACTTTTACCAGATAATGTTCATCCCTATACCCAACTACATGTTTTTGTAGTCAGGATGGCTGAGCGGTCTAAGGCGCTGTGTTTAGGTCGCAGTTTCCCCTGGAGGCGTGGGTTCGAGTCCCACTTCTAAGAAACACTTAGCGCCTGCATTTAATGCTGCTTTGTAATAACCAGTTAATAAATAAATTACTTCAGATCTTGGAAATAAAGGTTAATATGAGTAGTGAATAACTATCCTATTTTTTACATTCTGCAAAAACAGCTAGTTGAAGAGAGGTTGAAAGAGAATTGCAAAAATCACGCAAGCTCACAGGCGGGCCTCAAACAGGCAAATAATGAAAGGATCTCGGAACGCACAACTGGTCGGTGTTTGTCAGTGAAAAAAGATAGTCTGCAGGGGAATCGGAACTCGCGCATTTAACGTCAAGCCACAGGTTACAGGTAAGATCCCTTGATAAACCCTAAAAAACAACAATAAAACGATTTTCATGAATCACCACTAAGCCATTTGCTAAGATTTCCCCCATTTTGACATGTGGACCTGTTGTCACTCTTACCCTGACGGTTGTCGATACTTCCAGACACATATTCTGAAGACACTAGCATCATCAAGCCTAATCCTTCTTTTACCCGATACCGTTCATCCCGACACAGAACTAAGTGATGTGTAGTCAGGATGGCCGAGTGGTCTAAGGCGCTGTGTTTAGGTCGCAGTCTCCCCTGGAGGCATGGGTTCAAAACCCACTTCTGACAAACATTTTGCGCCTGCATGTAATGCTGCTTTGTAATAACCAATTGATGAACAAATTACTTCAGATAATGGAAATAACAGTTAGTATGAGTAGTGAATAACTATCCTATTTTTGACATTCTGCAAAATCAGCTAGTTGATGAGAGATTGAAAGACAATTGCAAGAATCACGCAAGCTCACAGGCGGGACACAAACAGGCAAATAACGAAAGGATCTCGGAACGTACAACTCTTCGGTCTTTGTCAGTGAAAAAAGATAGTCTGCAGGGGAATCGGAACTCGCCGCATTTAACGTCAAGCCCAGGTTACAGGTAAGATCCCTTGATAAACCCTAAAAAACAACAATAAAACGATTTTCATGAATCACCACTAAGCCATTTGCTAAGATTTCCCCCATTTTGACATGTGGACCTGTTGGCACTCTTACCCTGACGGTTGTCGATACTTCCAGACACATATTCTGAAGACAGTAGCATCAGCAAGCCTAATCCTTCTTTTACCCGATACCGTTCATCTCCACACCCAACTAAGATGTGTGTAGTCAGGATGGCCGAGCGGTCTAAGGCGCTGTGTTTAGGTCGCAGTCTCCCCTGGAGGCGTGGGTTCTAATCCCACTTCTGACAAACCTTTAGCGCATGCGTGTAATGCTGCTTTGTAATAACCAATTGATGAACAAATTACTTCAGATAATGGAAATAACGGTTAGTATGTGTAGTGAATAACTATCCTATTCTTTACATTCTGCAAAAACAGCTAGTTGAAGAGAGGTTGAAAGAGAATTGCAAGAATCACGCAAGCTCACAGGTGGGCCACAAACAGGCAAATAACGAAAGGATCTCGGAACGCACAACTCTTCGGTCTTTGTCAGCGAAAAAAGATACTCTGCAGGAGAATCGGAACTCGCCGCATTTAAAGTCAAGCCACAGGTTACAGGTAAGATCCCTTGATAAACCCTAAAAAAAAAAAAAAACGATTCTTATCAATCACCACTAAGCCATTTGCTAAGATTTCCCCCATTTTGACATGTGGACCTGTTGGCACCCTTACCCTGACGGTTGTCGATACTTCCAGACACATATTCTGAAGACACTAGCACCAGCAAGCCTAATCCTACTTTTACCAGATACTGTTCATCCCGATACCCAACTACATGTTTTTGTAGTCAGGATGGCCGAGCGGTCTAAGGCGCTGTGTTTAGGTCGCAGTCTCCCCTGGAGGCGTGGGTTCGAATCCCACTTCTGACAAACCTTTAGCGCCTGCATGTCATGCTGCTTTGTAATAACCAGTTGATGAATAAATTACTTCAGATAATGGAAATAACAGTTAGTATGAGTAGTGAATAACTATCCTATTTTTTACATTCTGCAAAATCAGCTAGTTGATGAGAGATTGAAAGACAATTGCAAGAATCACGCAAGCTCACAGGCGGGCCACATACAGAAAAATAACAAAAGGATCTCGGAATGCACAACTGGTCGGCGTGTTTGTCAGTGAAAAAATATAATCTGCAGGGGAATCGGAACTCGCCGCATTTAAAGTCAAGCCGCAGGTTACAGGTAAGATCCCTTGATAAACCCTAAAAAATAAAAAATAAATGATTCTTATGAATCACCACTAAGCCATTTGCTAAGATTTCCCCCATTTTGACATGTGGACCTGTTGTCAGTCTTACCCTGACGGTTGTCGATACTTCCAGACACATATTCTGAAGACACTAGCATCATCAAGCCTAATCCTTCTTTTACCCGATACCGTTCATCCCGACACTGAACTAAGTGATGTGTAGTCAGGATGGCCGAGTGGTCTAAGGCGCTGTGTTTATGTCGCAGTCTCCCCTGGAGGCATGGGTTCAAAACCCACTTCTGACAAACCTTTAGCGCCTGCATGTAATGCTGCTTTGTAATAACCAATTGATGAACAAACTACTTCAGATAATGGAAATAACAGTTAGTATGAGTAGTGAATAACTATCCTATTTTTGACATTCTGCAAAATCAGCTAGTTGATGAGAGATTGAAAGACAATTGCAAGAATCACGCAAGCTCACAGGCGGGCCACATACAGAGAAATAACAAAAGGATCTCGGAATGCACAACTGGTCGGTGTTTGTCAGTGAAAAAAGATAATCTGCAGGGGAATCGGAACTCGCCGCATTTAAAGTCAAGCCACAGGTTACAGGTAAGATCCCTTGATAAACCCTAAAAAATAAAAAATAAATGATTCTTATGAATCACCACTAAGCCATTTGCTAAGATTTCCCCCATTTTGACATGTGGACCTGTTGGCACTCTTACCCTGACGGTTGTCGATACTTCCAGACACATATTCTGAAGACACTAGCACCAGCAAGCCTAATCCTACTTTTACCAGATAATGTTCATCCCTATACCCAACTACATGTTTTTGTAGTCAGGATGGCTGAGCGGTCTAAGGCGCTGTGTTTAGGTCGCAGTTTCCCCTGGAGGCGTGGGTTCGAGTCCCACTTCTAAGAAACACTTAGCGCCTGCATTTAATGCTGCTTTGTAATAACCAGTTAATAAATAAATTACTTCAGATCTTGGAAATAAAGGTTAATATGAGTAGTGAATAACTATCCTATTTTTTACATTCTGCAAAAACAGCTAGTTGAAGAGAGGTTGAAAGAGAATTGCAAAAATCACGCAAGCTCACAGGCGGGCCTCAAACAGGCAAATAATGAAAGGATCTCGGAACGCACAACTGGTCGGTGTTTGTCAGTGAAAAAAGATAGTCTGCAGGGGAATCGGAACTCGCGCATTTAACGTCAAGCCACAGGTTACAGGTAAGATCCCTTGATAAACCCTAAAAAACAACAATAAAACGATTTTCATGAATCACCACTAAGCCATTTGCTAAGATTTCCCCCATTTTGACATGTGGACCTGTTGTCACTCTTACCCTGACGGTTGTCGATACTTCCAGACACATATTCTGAAGACACTAGCATCATCAAGCCTAATCCTTCTTTTACCCGATACCGTTCATCCCGACACAGAACTAAGTGATGTGTAGTCAGGATGGCCGAGTGGTCTAAGGCGCTGTGTTTAGGTCGCAGTCTCCCCTGGAGGCATGGGTTCAAAACCCACTTCTGACAAACCTTTTGCGCCTGCATGTAATGCTGCTTTGTAATAACCAATTGATGAACAAATTACTTCAGATAATGGAAATAACAGTTAGTATGAGTAGTGAATAACTATCCTATTTTTGACATTCTGCAAAATCAGCTAGTTGATGAGAGATTGAAAGAGAATTGCAAGAATCACGCAAGCTCACAGGTGGGCCACAAACAGGCAAATAACGAAAGGATCTTGGAACGCACAACTCTTCGGTGTTTGTCAGCGAAAAAAGATACTCTGCAGGAGAATCGGAACTCGCCGCATTTAAAGTCAAGCCACAGGTTACAGGTAAGATCCCTTGATAAACCCTAAAAAAAAAAAAAAACGATTCTTATCAATCACCACTAAGCCATTTGCTAAGATTTCCCCCATTTTGACATGTGGACCTGTTGGCACTCTTACCCTGACGGTTGTCGATACTTCCAGACACATATTCTGAAGACACTAGCACCAGCAAGCCTAATCCTACTTTTACCAGATACTGTTCATCCCGATACCCAACTACATGTTTTTGTAGTCAGGATGGCCGAGCGGTCTAAGGCGCTGTGTTTAGGTCGCAGTCTCCCCTGGAGGCGTGGGTTCGAATCCCACTTCTGACAAACCTTTAGCGCCTGCATGTCATGCTGCTTTGTAATAACCAGTTGATGAATAAATTACTTCAGATAATGGAAATAACAGTTAGTATGAGTAGTGAATAACTATCCTATTTTTTACATTCTGCAAAATCAGCTAGTTGATGAGAGATTGAAAGACAATTGCAAGAATCACACAAGCTCACAGGCGGGCCACATACAGAAAAATAACAAAAGGATCTCGGAATGCACAACTGGTCGGCGTGTTTGTCAGTGAAAAAATATAATCTGCAGGGGAATCGGAACTCGCCGCATTTAAAGTCAAGCCGCAGGTTACAGGTAAGATCCCTTGATAAACCCTAAAAAATAAAAAATAAATGATTCTTATGAATCACCACTAAGCCATTTGCTAAGATTTCCCCCATTTTGACATGTGGACCTGTTGGCACTCTTACCCTGACGGTTGTCGATACTTCCAGACACATATTCTGAAGACACTAGCACCAGCAAGCCTAATCCTACTTTTACCAGATACTGTTCATCCCGATACCCAACTACATGTTTTTGTAGTCAGGATGGCCGAGCGGTCTAAGGCGCTGTGTTTAGGTCGCAGTCTCCCCTGGAGGCGTGGGTTCGAATCCCACTTCTGACAAACCTTTAGCGCCTGCATGTCATGCTGCTTTGTAATAACCAGTTGATGAATAAATTACTTCAGATAATGGAAATAACAGTTAGTATGAGTAGTGAATAACTATCCTATTTTTTACATTCTGCAAAATCAGCTAGTTGATGAGAGATTGAAAGACAATTGCAAGAATCACGCAAGCTCACAGGCGGGCCACATACAGAAAAAGAACAAAAGGATCTCGGAATGCACAACTGGTCGGCGTGTTTGTCAGTGAAAAAATATAATCTGCAGGGGAATCGGAACTCGTCGCATTTAAAGTCAAGCCGCAGGTTACAGGTAAGATCCCTTGATAAACCCTAAAAAATAAAAAATAAATGATTCTTATGAATCACCACTAAGCCATTTGCTAAGATTTCCCCCATTTTGACATGTGGACCTGTTGGCACTCTTACCCTGACGGTTGTCGATACTTCCAGACACATATTCTGAAGACACTAGCACCAGCAAGCCTAATCCTACTTTTACCAGATACTGTTCATCCCGATACCCAACTACATGTTTTTGTAGTCAGGATGGCCGAGCGGTCTAAGGCGCTGTGTTTAGGTCGCAGTCTCCCCTGGAGGCGTGGGTTCGAATCCCACTTCTGACAAACCTTTAGCGCCTGCATGTCATGCTGCTTTGTAATAACCAGTTGATGAATAAATTACTTCAGATAATGGAAATAACAGTTAGTATGAGTAGTGAATAACTATCCTATTTTTTACATTCTGCAAAATCAGCTAGTTGATGAGAGATTGAAAGACAATTGCAAGAATCACGCAAGCTCACAGGCGGGCCACATACAGAAAAAGAACAAAAGGATCTCGGAATGCACAACTGGTCGGCGTGTTTGTC
The DNA here is from genome assembly GCF_964263955.1 of Coregonus lavaretus. Lineage (NCBI taxonomy): Eukaryota > Metazoa > Chordata > Actinopteri > Salmoniformes > Salmonidae > Coregonus > Coregonus lavaretus. The sequence goes on from NC_140025.1 coordinate 531,054, forward strand.
AGTGAAAAAATATAATCTGCAGGGGAATCGGAACTCGTCGCATTTAAAGTCAAGCCGCAGGTTACAGGTAAGATCCCTTGATAAACCCTAAAAAATAAAAAATAAATGATTCTTATGAATCACCACTAAGCCATTTGCTAAGATTTCCCCCATTTTGACATGTGGACCTGTTGGCACTCTTACCCTGACGGTTGTCGATACTTCCAGACACATATTCTGAAGACACTAGCATCATCAAGCCTAATCCTTCTTTTACCCGATACCGTTCATCCCGACACTGAACTAAGTGATGTGTAGTCAGGATGGCCGAGTGGTCTAAGGCGCTGTGTTTAGGTCGCAGTCTCCCCTGGAGGCATGGGTTCAAAACCCACTTCTGACAAACCTTTAGCGCATGCATGTAATGCTGCTTTGTAATAACCAATTGATGAACAAATTACTTCAGATAATGGAAATAACAGTTAGTATGAGTAGTGAATAACTATCCTATTTTTGACATTCTGCAAAATCAGCTAGTTGATGAGAGATTGAAAGACAATTGCAAGAATCACGCAAGCTCACAGGCGGGACACAAACAGGCAAATAACGAAAGGATCTCGGAACGTACAACTCTTCGGTCTTTGTCAGTGAAAAAAGATAGTCTGCAGGGGAATCGGAACTCGCGCATTTAACGTCAAGCCACAGGTTACAGGTAAGATCCCTTGATAAACCCTAAAAAATAAAAAATAAATGATTCTTATGAATCACCACTAAGCCATTTGCTAAGATTTCCCCCATTTTGACATGTGGACCTGTTGGCACTCTTACCCTGACGGTTGTCGATACTTCCAGACACATATTCTGAAGACACTAGCACCAGCAAGCCTAATCCTACTTTTACCAGATAATGTTCATCCCTATACCCAACTACATGTTTTTGTAGTCAGGATGGCTGAGTGGTCTAAGGCGCTGTGTTTAGGTCGCAGTTTCCCCTGGAGGCGTGGGTTCGAGTCCCACTTCTAAGAAACACTTAGCGCCTGCATTTAATGCTGCTTTGTAATAACCAGTTAATAAATAAATTACTTCAGATCTTGGAAATAAAGGTTAATATGAGTAGTGAATGAATATCCTATTTTTTACATTCTGCAAAAACAGCTAGTTGAAGAGAGGTTGAAAGAGAATTGCAAAAATCACGCAAGCTCACAGGCGGGCCTCAAACAGGCAAATAATGAAAGGATCTCGGAACGCACAACTGGTCGGTGTTTGTCAGTGAAAAAAGATAGTCTGCAGGGGAATCGGAACTCGCGCATTTAATGTCAAGCCACAGGTTACAGGTAAGATCCCTTGATAAACCCTAAAAAACAACAATAAAACGATTTTCATGAATCACCACTAAGCCATTTGCTAAGATTTCCCCCATTTTGACATGTGGACCTGTTGTCACTCTTACCCTGACGGTTGTCGATACTTCCAGACACATATTCTGAAGACACTAGCATCATCAAGCCTAATCCTTCTTTTACCCGATACCGTTCATCCCGACACAGAACTAAGTGATGTGTAGTCAGGATGGCCGAGTGGTCTAAGGCGCTGTGTTTAGGTCGCAGTCTCCCCTGGAGGCATGGGTTCAAAACCCACTTCTGACAAACCTTTAGCGCCTGCATGTAATGCTGCTTTGTAATAACCAATTGATGAACAAATTACTTCAGATAATGGAAATAACAGTTAGTATGAGTAGTGAATAACTATCCTATTTTTGACATTCTGCAAAATCAGCTAGTTGATGAGAGATTGAAAGACAATTGCAAGAATCACGCAAGCTCACAGGCGGGACACAAACAGGCAAATAACGAAAGGATCTCGGAACGTACAACTCTTCGGTCTTTGTCAGTGAAAAAAGATAGTCTGCAGGGGAATCGGAACTCGCCGCATTTAACGTCAAGCCCAGGTTACAGGTAAGATCCCTTGATAAACCCTAAAAAACAACAATAAAACGATTTTCATGAATCACCACTAAGCCATTTGCTAAGATTTCCCCCATTTTGACATGTGGACCTGTTGGCACTCTTACCCTGACGGTTGTCGATACTTCCAGACACATATTCTGAAGACACTAGCATCAGCAAGCCTAATCCTTCTTTTACCCGATACCGTTCATCTCCACACCCAACTAAGTTGTGTGTAGTCAGGATGGCCGAGCGGTCTAAGGCGCTGTGTTTAGGTCGCAGTCTCACCTGGAGGCGTGGGTTCTAATCCCACTTCTGACAAACCTTTAGCGCATGCGTGTAATGCTGCTTTGTAATAACCACTTGATGAACAAATTACTTCAGATAATGGAAATAACGGTTAGTATGTGTAGTGAATAACTATCCTATTCTTTACATTCTGCAAAAACAGCTAGTTGAAGAGAGGTTGAAAGAGAATTGCAAGAATCACGCAAGCTCACAGGTGGGCCACAAACAGGCAAATAACGAAAGGATCTCGGAACGCACAACTCTTCGGTCTTTGTCAGCGAAAAAAGATACTCTGCAGGAGAATCGGAACTCGCCGCATTTAAAGTCAAGCCACAGGTTACAGGTAAGATCCCTTGATAAACCCTAAAAAAAAAAAAAAACGATTCTTATCAATCACCACTAAGCCATTTGCTAAGATTTCCCCCATTTTGACATGTGGACCTGTTGGCACTCTTACCCTGACGGTTGTCGATACTTCCAGACACATATTCTGAAGACACTAGCACCAGCAAGCCTAATCCTACTTTTACCAGATACTGTTCATCCCGATACCCAACTACATGTTTTTGTAGTCAGGATGGCCGAGCGGTCTAAGGCGCTGTGTTTAGGTCGCAGTCTCCCCTGGAGGCGTGGGTTTGAATCCCACTTCTGACAAACCTTTAGCGCCTGCATGTCATGCTGCTTTGTAATAACCAGTTGATGAATAAATTACTTCAGATAATGGAAATAACAGTTAGTATGAGTAGTGAATAACTATCCTATTTTTTACATTCTGCAAAATCAGCTAGTTGATGAGAGATTGAAAGACAATTGCAAGAATCACGCAAGCTCACAGGCGGGCCACATACAGAAAAATAACAAAAGGATCTCGGAATGCACAACTGGTCGGCGTGTTTGTCAGTGAAAAAATATAATCTGCAGGGGAATCGGAACTCGCCGCATTTAAAGTCAAGCCGCAGGTTACAGGTAAGATCCCTTGATAAACCCTAAAAAATAAAAAATAAATGATTCTTATGAATCACCACTAAGCCATTTGCTAAGATTTCCCCCATTTTGACATGTGGACCTGTTGGCACTCTTACCCTGACGGTTGTCGATACTTCCAGACACATATTCTGAAGACACTAGCACCAGCAAGCCTAATCCTACTTTTACCAGATACTGTTCATCCCGATACCCAACTACATGTTTTTGTAGTCAGGATGGCCGAGCGGTCTAAGGCGCTGTGTTTAGGTCGCAGTCTCCCCTGTAGGCGTGGGTTCGAGTTCCACTTCTAAGAAACACTTAGTTCCTGCATTTAATGCTGCTTTGTAATAACCAGTTAATAAATAAATTACTTCAGATCATGGAAATAAAGGTTAATATGAGTAGTGAATAACTATCCTATTTTTGACATTCTGCAAAATCAGCTAGTTGATGAGAGATTGAAAGACAATTGCAAGAATCACGCAAGCTCACAGGCGGGACACAAACAGGCAAATAACGAAAGGATCTCGGAACGTACAACTCTTCGGTCTTTGTCAGTGAAAAAAGATAGTCTGCAGGGGAATCGGAACTCGCGCATTTAACGTCAAGCCACAGGTTACAGGTAAGATCCCTTGATAAACCCTAAAAAACAACAATAAAACGATTTTCATGAATCACCACTAAGCCATTTGCTAAGATTTCCCCCATTTTGACATGTGGACCTGTTGGCACTCTTACCCTGACGGTTGTCGATACTTCCAGACACATATTCTGAAGACACTAGCATCAGCAAGCCTAATCCTTCTTTTACCCGATACCGTTCATCTCCACACCCAACTAAGTGGTGTGTAGTCAGGATGGCCGAGCGGTCTAAGGCGCTGTGTTTAGGTTGCAGTCTCCCCTGGAGGCGTGGGTTCTAATCCCACTTCTGACAAACCTTTAGCGCCTGCATGTCATGCTGCTTTGTAATAACCAGTTGATGAACAAATTACTTCAGATAATGGAAATAACGGTTAGTATGTGTAGTGAATAACTATCCTATTTTTTACATTCTGCAAAATCAGCTAGTTGATGAGAGATTGAAAGACAATTGCAAGAATCACGCAAGCTCACAGGCGGGCCACATACAGAAAAATAACAAAAGGATCTCGGAATGCACAACTGGTCGGCGTGTTTGTCAGTGAAAAAATATAATCTGCAGGGGAATCGGAACTCGTCGCATTTAAAGTCAAGCCGCAGGTTACAGGTAAGATCCCTTGATAAACCCTAAAAAATAAAAAATAAATGATTCTTATGAATCACCACTAAGCCATTTGCTAAGATTTCCCCCATTTTGACATGTGGACCTGTTGGCACTCTTACCCTGACGGTTGTCGATACTTCCAGACACATATTCTGAAGACACTAGCACCAGCAAGCCTAATCCTACTTTTACCAGATACTGTTCATCCCTATACCCAACTACATGTTTTTGTAGTCAGGATGGCTGAGCGGTCTAAGTCGCTGTGTTTAGGTCGCAGTCTCCCCTGGAGGCGTGGGTTCGAGTTCCACTTCTAAGAAACACTTAGTTCCTGCATTTAATGCTGCTTTGTAATAACCAGTTAATAAATAAATTACTTCAGATCATGAAAATAAAGGTTAATATGAGTAGTGAATAACTATCCTATTTTTTACATTCTGCAAAAACAGCTAGTTGAAGAGAGGTTGAAAGAGAATTGCAAAAATCACGCAAGCTCACAGGCGGGCCTCAAACAGGCAAATAATGAAAGGATCTCGGAACGCACAACTGGTCGGTGTTTGTCAGTGAAAAAAGATAGTCTGCAGGGGAATCGGAACTCGCGCATTTAACGTCAAGCCACAGGTTACAGGTAAGATCCCTTGATAAACCCTAAAAAACAACAATAAAACGATTTTCATGAATCACCACTAAGCCATTTGCTAAGATTTCCCCCATTTTGACATGTGGACCTGTTGTCACTCTTACCCTGACGGTTGTCGATACTTCCAGACACATATTCTGAAGACACTAGCATCATCAAGCCTAATCCTTCTTTTACCCGATACCGTTCATCCCGACACTGAACTAAGTGATGTGTAGTCAGGATGGCCGAGTGGTCTAAGGCGCTGTGTTTAGGTCGCAGTCTCCCCTGGAGGCATGGGTTCAAAACCCACTTCTGACAAACTTTTAGCGCCTGCATGTAATGCTGCTTTGTAATAACCAATTGATGAACAAATTACTTCAGATAATGGAAATAACAGTTAGTATGAGTAGTGAATAACTATCCTATTTTTGACATTCTGCAAAATCAGCTAGTTGATGAGAGATTGAAAGACAATTGCAAGAATCACGCAAGCTCACAGGCGGGACACAAACAGGCAAATAACGAAAGGATCTCGGAACGTACAACTCTTCGGTCTTTGTCAGTGAAAAAAGATAGTCTGCAGGGGAATCGGAACTCGCCGCATTTAACGTCAAGCCCAGGTTACAGGTAAGATCCCTTGATAAACCGTAAAAAACAACAATAAAATGATTTTCATGAATCACCACTAAGCCATTTGCTAAGATTTCCCCCATTTTGACATGTGGACCTGTTGGCACTCTTACCCTGACGGTTGTCGATACTTCCAGACACATATTCTGAAGACACTAGCATCAGCAAGCCTAATCCTTCTTTTACCCGATACCGTTCATCCCCACACCCAACTAAGTTGTGTGTAGTCAGGATGGCCGAGCGGTCTAAGGCGCTGTGTTTAGGTCGCAGTCTCCCCTGGAGGCGTGGGTTCTAATCCCACTTCTGACAAACCTTTAGCGCATGCGTGTAATGCTGCTTTGTAATAACCAATTGATGAACAAATTACTTCAGATAATGGAAATAACGGTTAGTATGTGTAGTGAATAACTATCCTATTCTTTACATTCTGCAAAAACAGCTAGTTGAAGAGAGGTTGAAAGAGAATTGCAAGAATCACGCAAGCTCACAGGTGGGCCACAAACAGGCAAATAACGAAAGGATCTCGGAACGCACAACTCTTCGGTCTTTGTCAGCGAAAAAAGATACTCTGCAGGAGAATCGGAACTCGCCGCATTTAAAGTCAAGCCACAGGTTACAGGTAAGATCCCTTGATAAACCCTAAAAATAAAAATAAAAAGATTCTTATCAATCACCACTAAGCCATTTACTAAGATTTCCCCCATTTTGACATGTGGACCTGTTGGCACTCTTACCCTGACGGTTGTCGATACTTCCAGACACATATTCTGAAGACACTAGCACCAGCAAGCCTAATCCTACTTTTACCAGATACTGTTCATCCCGATACCCAACTAAATGTTTTTGTAGTCAGGATGGCCGAGCGGTCTAAGGCGCTGTGTTTAGGTCGCAGTCTCCCCTGGAGGCGTGGGTTCGAATCCCACTTCTGACAAACCTTTAGCGCCTGCATGTCATGCTGCTTTGTAATAACCAGTTGATGAATAAATTACTTCAGATAATGGAAATAACAGTTAGTATGAGTAGTGAATAACTATCCTATTTTTTACATTCTGCAAAATCAGCTAGTTGATGAGAGATTGAAAGACAATTGCAAGAATCACGCAAGCTCACAGGCGGGCCACATACAGAAAAATAACAAAAGGATCTCGGAATGCACAACTGGTCGGCGTGTTTGTCAGTGAAAAAATATAATCTGCAGGGGAATCGGAACTCGCCGCATTTAAAGTCAAGCCGCAGGTTACAGGTAAGATCCCTTGATAAACCCTAAAAAATAAAAAATAAATGATTCTTATGAATCACCACTAAGCCATTTGCTAAGATTTCCCCCATTTTGACATGTGGACCTGTTGGCACTCTTACCCTGACGGTTGTCGATACTTCCAGACACATATTCTGAAGACACTAGCACCAGCAAGCCTAATCCTACTTTTACCAGATACTGTTCATCCCTATACCCAACTACATGTTTTCGTAGTCAGGATGGCTGAGCGGTCTAAGTCGCTGTGTTTAGGTCGCAGTCTCCCCTGGAGGCGTGGGTTCGAGTTCCACTTCTAAGAAACACTTAGTTCCTGCATTTAATGCTGCTTTGTAATAACCAGTTAATAAATAAATTACTTCAGATCATGGAAATAAAGGTTAATATGAGTAGTGAATAACTATCCTATTTTTTACATTCTGCAAAAACAGCTAGTTGAAGAGAGGTTGAAAGAGAATTGCAAAAATCACGCAAGCTCACAGGCGGGCCTCAAACAGGCAAATAATGAAAGGATCTCGGAACGCACAACTGGTCGGTGTTTGTCAGTGAAAAAAGATAGTCTGCAGGGGAATCGGAACTCGCGCATTTAACGTCAAGCCACAGGTTACAGGTAAGATCCCTTGATAAACCCTAAAAAACAACAATAAAACGATTTTCATGAATCACCACTAAGCCATTTGCTAAGATTTCCCCCATTTTGACATGTGGACCTGTTGGCACTCTTACCCTGACGGTTGTCGATACTTCCAGACACATATTCTGAAGACACTAGCATCAGCAAGCCTAATCCTTCTTTTACCCGATACCGTTCATCCCCACACCCAACTAAGTTGTGTGTAGTCAGGATGGCCGAGCGGTCTAAGGCGCTGTGTTTAGGTCGCAGTCTCCCCTGGAGGCGTGGGTTCTAATCCCACTTCTGACAAACCTTTAGCGCATGCGTGTAATGCTGCTTTGTAATAACCAATTGATGAACAAATTACTTCAGATAATGGAAATAACGGTTAGTATGTGTAGTGAATAACTATCCTATTCTTTACATTCTGCAAAAACAGCTAGTTGAAGAGAGGTTGAAAGAGAATTGCAAGAATCACGCAAGCTCACAGGTGGGCCACAAACAGGCAAATAACGAAAGGATCTCGGAACGCACAACTCTTCGGTCTTTGTCAGCGAAAAAAGATACTCTGCAGGAGAATCGGAACTCGCCGCATTTAAAGTCAAGCCACAGGTTACAGGTAAGATCCCTTGATAAACCCTAAAAATAAAAATAAAAAGATTCTTATCAATCACCACTAAGCCATTTACTAAGATTTCCCCCATTTTGACATGTGGACCTGTTGGCACTCTTACCCTGACGGTTGTCGATACTTCCAGACACATATTCTGAAGACACTAGCACCAGCAAGCCTAATCCTACTTTTACCAGATACTGTTCATCCCGATACCCAACTAAATGTTTTTGTAGTCAGGATGGCCGAGCGGTCTAAGGCGCTGTGTTTAGGTCGCAGTCTCCCCTGGAGGCGTGGGTTCGAATCCCACTTCTGACAAACCTTTAGCGCCTGCATGTCATGCTGCTTTGTAATAACCAGTTGATGAATAAATTACTTCAGATAATGGAAATAACAGTTAGTATGAGTAGTGAATAACTATCCTATTTTTTACATTCTGCAAAATCAGCTAGTTGATGAGAGATTGAAAGACAATTGCAAGAATCACGCAAGCTCACAGGCGGGCCACATACAGAAAAATAACAAAAGGATCTCGGAATGCACAACTGGTCGGCGTGTTTGTCAGTGAAAAAATATAATCTGCAGGGGAATCGGAACTCGCCGCATTTAAAGTCAAGCCGCAGGTTACAGGTAAGATCCCTTGATAAACCCTAAAAAATGAAAAATAAATGATTCTTATGAATCACCACTAAGCCATTTGCTAAGACTTCCCCCATTTTGACATGTGGACCTGTTGGCACTCTTACCCTGACGGTTGTCGATACTTCCAGACACATATTCTGAAGACACTAGCACCAGCAAGCCTAATCCTACTTTTACCAGATACTGTTCATCCCTATACCCAACTACATGTTTTCGTAGTCAGGATGGCTGAGCGGTCTAAGTCGCTGTGTTTAGGTCGCAGTCTCCCCTGGAGGCGTGGGTTCGAGTTCCACTTCTAAGAAACACTTAGTTCCTGCATTTAATGCTGCTTTGTAATAACCAGTTAATAAATAAATTACTTCAGATCATGGAAATAAAGGTTAATATGAGTAGTGAATAACTATCCTATTTTTTACATTCTGCAAAAACAGCTAGTTGAAGAGAGGTTGAAAGAGAATTGCAAAAATCACGCAAGCTCACAGGCGGGCCTCAAACAGGCAAATAATGAAAGGATCTCGGAACGCACAACTGGTCGGTGTTTGTCAGTGAAAAAAGATAGTCTGCAGGGGAATCGGAACTCGCGCATTTAACGTCAAGCCACAGGTTACAGGTAAGATCCCTTGATAAACCCTAAAAAACAACAATAAAACGATTTTCATGAATCACCACTAAGCCATTTGCTAAGATTTCCCCCATTTTGACATGTGGACCTGTTGGCACTCTTACCCTGACGGTTGTCGATACTTCCAGACACATATTCTGAAGACACTAGCATCAGCAAGCCTAATCCTTCTTTTACCCGATACCGTTCATCCCCACACCCAACTAAGTTGTGTGTAGTCAGGATGGCCGAGCGGTCTAAGGCGCTGTGTTTAGGTCGCAGTCTCCCCTGGAGGCGTGGGTTCTAATCCCACTTCTGACAAACCTTTAGCGCATGCGTGTAATGCTGCTTTGTAATAACCAATTGATGAACAAATTACTTCAGATAATGGAAATAACGGTTAGTATGTGTAGTGAATAACTATCCTATTCTTTACATTCTGCAAAAACAGCTAGTTGAAGAGAGGTTGAAAGAGAATTGCAAGAATCACGCAAGCTCACAGGTGGGCCACAAACAGGCAAATAACGAAAGGATCTCGGAACGCACAACTCTTCGGTCTTTGTCAGCGAAAAAAGATACTCTGCAGGAGAATCGGAACTCGCCGCATTTAACGTCAAGCCACAGGTTACAGGTAAGATCCCTTGATAAACCCTAAAAAACAACAATAAAACGATTTTCATGAATCACCACTAAGCCATTTGCTAAGATTTCCCCCATTTTGACATGTGGACCTGTTGGCACTCTTACCCTGACGGTTGTCGATACTTCCAGACACATATTCTGAAGACACTAGCATCAGCAAGCCTAATCCTTCTTTTACCCGATACCGTTCATCCCCACACCCAACTAAGTTGTGTGTAGTCAGGATGGCCGAGCGGTCTAAGGCGCTGTGTTTAGGTCGCAGTCTCCCCTGGAGGCGTGGGTTCGAATCCCACTTCTGACAAACCTTTAGCGCCTGCATGTCATGCTGCTTTGTAATAACCAGTTGATGAATAAATTACTTCAGATAATGGAAATAACAGTTAGTATGAGTAGTGAATAACTATCCTATTTTTTACATTCTGCAAAATCAGCTAGTTGATGAGAGATTGAAAGACAATTGCAAGAATCACGCAAGCTCACAGGCGGGCCACATACAGAAAAATAACAAAAGGATCTCGGAATGCACAACTGGTCGGCGTGTTTGTCAGTGAAAAAATATAATCTGCAGGGGAATCGGAACTCGCCGCATTTAAAGTCAAGCCGCAGGTTACAGGTAAGATCCCTTGATAAACCCTAAAAAATAAAAAATAAATGATTCTTATGAATCACCACTAAGCCATTTGCTAAGATTTCCCCCATTTTGACATGTGGACCTGTTGGCACTCTTACCCTGACGGTTGTCGATACTTCCAGACACATATTCTGAAGACACTAGCACCAGCAAGCCTAATCCTACTTTTACCAGATACTGTTCATCACTATACCCAACTACATGTTTTCGTAGTCAGGATGGCTGAGCGGTCTAAGTCGCTGTGTTTAGGTCGCAGTCTCCCCTGGAGGCGTGGGTTTGAGTTCCACTTCTAAGAAACACTTAGTTCCTGCATTTAATGCTGCTTTGTAATAACCAGTTAATAAATAAATTACTTCAGATCATGGAAATAAAGGTTAATATGAGTAGTGAATAACTATCCTATTTTTTACATTCTGCAAAAACAGCTAGTTGAAGAGAGGTTGAAAGAGAATTGCAAAAATCACGCAAGCTCACAGGCGGGCCTCAAACAGGCAAATAATGAAAGGATCTCGGAACGCACAACTGGTCGGTGTTTGTCAGTGAAAAAAGATAGTCTGCAGGGGAATCGGAACTCGCGCATTTAACGTCAAGCCACAGGTTACAGGTAAGATCCCTTGATAAACCCTAAAAAACAACAATAAAACGATTTTCATGAATCACCACTAAGCCATTTGCTAAGATTTCCCCCATTTTGACATGTGGACCTGTTGGCACTCTTACCCTGACGGTTGTCGATACTTCCAGACACATATTCTGAAGACACCAGCATCAGCAAGCCTAATCCTTCTTTTACCCGATACCGTTCATCCCCACACCCAACTAAGTTGTGTGTAGTCAGGATGGCCGAGCGGTCTAAGGCGCTGTGTTTAGGTCGCAGTCTACCCTGGAGGCGTGGGTTCTAATCCCACTTCTGACAAACCTTTAGCGCATGCGTGTAATGCTGCTTTGTAATAACCAATTGATGAACAAATTACTTCAGATAATGGAAATAACGGTTAGTATGTGTAGTGAATAACTATCCTATTCTTTACATTCTGCAAAAACAGCTAGTTGAAGAGAGGTTGAAAGAGAATTGCAAGAATCACGCAAGCTCACAGGTGGGCCACAAACAGGCAAATAACGAAAGGATCTCGGAACGCACAACTCTTCGGTCTTTGTCAGCGAAAAAAGATACTCTGCAGGAGAATCGGAACTCGCCGCATTTAAAGTCAAGCCACAGGTTACAGGTAAGATCCCTTGATAAACCCTAAAAAAAAAAAAAAAAAGATTCTTATCAATCACCACTAAGCCATTTACTAAGATTTCCCCCATTTTGACATGTGGACCTGTTGGCACTCTTACCCTGACGGTTGTCGATACTTCCAGACACATATTCTGAAGACACTAGCACCAGCAAGCCTAATCCTACTTTTACCAGATACTGTTCATCCCGATACCCAACTAAATGTTTTTGTAGTCAGGATGGCCGAGCGGTCTAAGGCGCTGTGTTTAGGTCGCAGTCTCCCCTGGAGGCGTGGGTTCGAATCCCACTTCTGACAAACCTTTAGCGCCTGCATGTCATGCTGCTTTGTAATAACCAGTTGATGAATAAATTACTTCAGATAATGGAAATAACAGTTAGTATGAGTAGTGAATAACTATACTATTTTTTACATTCTGCAAAATCAGCTAGTTGATGAGAGATTGAAAGACAATTGCAAGAATCACGCAAGCTCACAGGCGGGCCACATACAGAAAAATAACAAAAGGATCTCGGAATGCACAACTGGTCGGCGTGTTTGTCAGTGAAAAAATATAATCTGCAGGGGAATCGGAACTCGCCGCATTTAAAGTCAAGCCGCAGGTTACAGGTAAGATCCCTTGATAAACCCTAAAAAATAAAAAATAAATGATTCTTATGAATCACCACTAAGCCATTTGCTAAGATTTCCCCCATTTTGACATGTGGACCTGTTGGCACTCTTACCCTGACGGTTGTCGATACTTCCAGACACATATTCTGAAGACACTAGCACCAGCAAGCCTAATCCTACTTTTACCAGATACTGTTCATCCCTATACCCAACTACATGTTTTCGTAGTCAGGATGGCTGAGCGGTCTAAGTCGCTGTGTTTAGGTCGCAGTCTCCCCTGGAGGCGTGGGTTCGAGTTCCACTTCTAAGAAACACTTAGTCCCTGCATTTAATGCTGCTTTGTAATAACCAGTTAATAAATAAATTACTTCAGATCATGGAAATAAAGGTTAATATGAGTAGTGAATAACTATCCTATTTTTTACATTCTGCAAAAACAGCTAGTTGAAGAGAGGTTGAAAGAGAATTGCAAAAATCACGCAAGCTCACAGGCGGGCCTCAAACAGGCAAATAATGAAAGGATCTCGGAACGCACAACTGGTCGGTGTTTGTCAGTGAAAAAAGATAGTCTGCAGGGGAATCGGAACTCGCGCATTTAACGTCAAGCCACAGGTTACAGGTAAGATCCCTTGATAAACCCTAAAAAACAACAATAAAACGATTTTCATGAACCACCACTAAGCCATTTGCTAAGATTTCCCCCATTTTGACATGTGGACCTGTTGGCACTCTTACCCTGACGGTTGTCGATACTTCCAGACACATATTCTGAAGACACTAGCATCAGCAAGCCTAATCCTTCTTTTACCCGATACCGTTCATCCCCACACCCAACTAAGTTGTGTGTAGTCAGGATGGCCGAGCGGTCTAAGGCGCTGTGTTTAGGTCGCAGTCTCCCCTGGAGGCGTGGGTTCTAATCCCACTTCTGACAAACCTTTAGCGCATGCGTGTAATGCTGCTTTGTAATAACCAATTGATGAACAAATTACTTCAGATAATGGAAATAACGGTTAGTATGTGTAGTGAATAACTATCCTATTCTTTACATTCTGCAAAAACAGCTAGTTGAAGAGAGGTTGAAAGAGAATTGCAAGAATCACGCAAGCTCACAGGTGGGCCACAAACAGGCAAATAACGAAAGGATCTCGGAACGCACAACTCTTCGGTCTTTGTCAGCGAAAAAATATACTCTGCAGGAGAATCGGAACTCGCCGCATTTAAAGTCAAGCCACAGGTTACAGGTAAGATCCCTTGATAAACCCTAAAAAAAAAAAAAAAAAGATTCTTATCAATCACCACTAAGCCATTTACTAAGATTTCCCCCATTTTGACATGTGGACCTGTTGGCACTCTTACCCTGACGGTTGTCGATACTTCCAGACACATATTCTGAAGACACTAGCACCAGCAAGCCTAATCCTACTTTTACCAGATACTGTTCATCCCGATACCCAACTAAATGTTTTTGTAGTCAGGATGGCCGAGCGGTCTAAGGCGCTGTGTTTAGGTCGCAGTCTCCCCTGGAGGCGTGGGTTCGAATCCCACTTCTGACAAACCTTTAGCGCCTGCATGTCATGCTGCTTTGTAATAACCAGTTGATGAATAAATTACTTCAGATAATGGAAATAACAGTTAGTATGAGTAGTGAATAACTATACTATTTTTTACATTCTGCAAAATCAGCTAGTTGATGAGAGATTGAAAGACAATTGCAAGAATCACGCAAGCTCACAGGCGGGCCACATACAGAAAAATAACAAAAGGATCTCGGAATGCACAACTGGTCGGCGTGTTTGTCAGTGAAAAAATATAATCTGCAGGGGAATCGGAACTCGCCGCATTTAAAGTCAAGCCGCAGGTTACAGGTAAGATCCCTTGATAAACCCTAAAAAATAAAAAATAAATGATTCTTATGAATCACCACTAAGCCATTTGCTAAGATTTCCCCCATTTTGACATGTGGACCTGTTGGCACTCTTACCCTGACGGTTGTCGATACTTCCAGACACATATTCTGAAGACACTAGCACCAGCAAGCCTAATCCTACTTTTACCAGATACTGTTCATCCCTATACCCAACTACATGTTTTCGTAGTCAGGATGGCTGAGCGGTCTAAGTCGCTGTGTTTAGGTCGCAGTCTCCCCTGGAGGCGTGGGTTCGAGTTCCACTTCTAAGAAACACTTAGTTCCTGCATTTAATGCTGCTTTGTAATAACCAGTTAATAAATAAATTACTTCAGATCATGGAAATAAAGGTTAATATGAGTAGTGAATAACTATCCTATTTTTTACATTCTGCAAAAACAGCTAGTTGAAGAGAGGTTGAAAGAGAATTGCAAAAATCACGCAAGCTCACAGGCGGGCCTCAAACAGGCAAATAATGAAAGGATCTCGGAACGCACAACTGGTCGGTGTTTGTCAGTGAAAAAAGATAGTCTGCAGGGGAATCGGAACTCGCGCATTTAACGTCAAGCCACAGGTTACAGGTAAGATCCCTTGATAAACCCTAAAAAACAACAATAAAACGATTTTCATGAACCACCACTAAGCCATTTGCTAAGATTTCCCCCATTTTGACATGTGGACCTGTTGGCACTCTTACCCTGACGGTTGTCGATACTTCCAGACACATATTCTGAAGACACTAGCATCAGCAAGCCTAATCCTTCTTTTACCCGATACCGTTCATCCCCACACCCAACTAAGTTGTGTGTAGTCAGGATGGCCGAGCGGTCTAAGGCGCTGTGTTTAGGTCGCAGTCTCCCCTGGAGGCGTGGGTTCTAATCCCACTTCTGACAAACCTTTAGCGCATGCGTGTAATGCTGCTTTGTAATAACCAATTGATGAACAAATTACTTCAGATAATGGAAATAACGGTTAGTATGTGTAGTGAATAACTATCCTATTCTTTACATTCTGCAAAAACAGCTAGTTGAAGAGAGGTTGAAAGAGAATTGCAAGAATCACGCAAGCTCACAGGTGGGCCACAAACAGGCAAATAACGAAAGGATCTCGGAACGCACAACTCTTCGGTCTTTGTCAGCGAAAAAAGATACTCTGCAGGAGAATCGGAACTCGCCGCATTTAACGTCAAGCCACAGGTTACAGGTAAGATCCCTTGATAAACCCTAAAAAACAACAATAAAACGATTTTCATGAATCACCACTAAGCCATTTGCTAAGATTTCCCCCATTTTGACATGTGGACCTGTTGGCACTCTTACCCTGACGGTTGTCGATACTTCCAGACACATATTCTGAAGACACTAGCATCAGCAAGCCTAATCCTTCTTTTACCCGATACCGTTCATCCCCACACCCAACTAAGTTGTGTGTAGTCAGGATGGCCGAGCGGTCTAAGGCGCTGTGTTTAGGTCGCAGTCTCCCCTGGAGGCGTGGGTTCTAATCCCACTTCTGACAAACCTTTAGCGCATGCGTGTAATGCTGCTTTGTAATAACCAATTGATGAACAAATTACTTCAGATAATGGAAATAACGGTTAGTATGTGTAGTGAATAACTATCTTATTCTTTACATTCTGCAAAAACAGCTAGTTGAAGAGAGGTTGAAAGAGAATTGCAAGAATCACGCAAGCTCACAGGTGGGCCACAAACAGGCAAATAACGAAAGGATCTCGGAACGCACAACTCTTCGGTCTTTGTCAGCGAAAAAAGATACTCTGCAGGAGAATCGGAACTCGCCGCATTTAAAGTCAAGCCACAGGTTACAGGTAAGATCCCTTGATAAACCCTAAAAAAAAAAAAAAAAAAGATTCTTATCAATCACCACTAAGCCATTTACTAAAATTTCCCCCATTTTGACATGTGGACCTGTTGGCACTCTTACCCTGACGGTTGTCGATACTTCCAGACACATATTCTGAAGACACTAGCACCAGCAAGCCTAATCCTACTTTTACCAGATACTGTTCATCCCGATACCCAACTAAATGTTTTTGTAGTCAGGATGGCCGAGCGGTCTAAGGCGCTGTGTTTAGGTCGCAGTCTCCCCTGGAGGCGTGGGTTCGAATCCCACTTCTGACAAACCTTTAGCGCCTGCATGTCATGCTGCTTTGTAATAACCAGTTGATGAATAAATTACTTCAGATAATGGAAATAACAGTTAGTATGAGTAGTGAATAACTATCCTATTTTTTACATTCTGCAAAATCAGCTAGTTGATGAGAGATTGAAAGACAATTGCAAGAATCACGCAAGCTCACAGGCGGGCCACATACAGAAAAATAACAAAAGGATCTCGGAATGCACAACTGGTCGGCGTGTTTGTCAGTGAAAAAATATAATCTGCAGGGGAATCGGAACTCGCCGCATTTAAAGTCAAGCTGCAGGTTACAGGTAAGATCCCTTGATAAACCCTAAAAAATAAAAAATAAATGATTCTTATGAATCACCACAAAGCCATTTGCTAAGATTTCCCCCATTTTGACATGTGGACCTGTTGGCACTCTTACCCTGACGGTTGTCGATACTTCCAGACACATATTCTGAAGACACTAGCATCAGCAAGCCTAATCCTTCTTTTACCCGATACCGTTCATCCCCACACCCAACTAAGTTGTGTGTAGTCAGGATGGCCGAGCGGTCTAAGGCGCTGTGTTTAGGTCGCAGTCTCCCCTGGAGGCGTGGGTTCTAATCCCACTTCTGACAAACCTTTAGCGCATGCGTGTAATGCTGCTTTGTAATAACCAATTGATGAACAAATTACTTCAGATAATGGAAATAACGGTTAGTATGTGTAGTGAATAACTATCCTATTCTTTACATTCTGCAAAAACAGCTAGTTGAAGAGAGGTTGAAAGAGAATTGCAAGAATCACGCAAGCTCACAGGTGGGCCACAAACAGGCAAATAACGAAAGGATCTCGGAACGCACAACTCTTCGGTCTTTGTCAGCGAAAAAAGATACTCTGCAGGAGAATCGGAACTCGCCGCATTTAAAGTCAAGCCACAGGTTACAGGTAAGATCCCTTGATAAACCCTAAAAAAAAAAAAAAAAAAGATTCTTATCAATCACCACTAAGCCATTTACTAAAATTTCCCCCATTTTGACATGTGGACCTGTTGGCACTCTTACCCTGACGGTTGTCGATACTTCCAGACACATATTCTGAAGACACTAGCACCAGCAAGCCTAATCCTACTTTTACCAGATACTGTTCATCCCGATACCCAACTAAATGTTTTTGTAGTCAGGATGGCCGAGCGGTCTAAGGCGCTGTGTTTAGGTCGCAGTCTCCCCTGGAGGCGTGGGTTCGAATCCCACTTCTGACAAACCTTTAGCGCCTGCATGTCATGCTGCTTTGTAATAACCAGTTGATGAATAAATTACTTCAGATAATGGAAATAACAGTTAGTATGAGTAGTGAATAACTATCCTATTTTTTACATTCTGCAAAATCAGCTAGTTGATGAGAGATTGAAAGACAATTGCAAGAATCACGCAAGCTCACAGGCGGGCCACATACAGAAAAATAACAAAAGGATCTCGGAATGCACAACTGGTCGGCGTGTTTGTCAGTGAAAAAATATAATCTGCAGGGGAATCGGAACTCGCCGCATTTAAAGTCAAGCCGCAGGTTACAGGTAAGATCCCTTGATAAACCCTAAAAAATAAAAAATAAATGATTCTTATGAATCACCACTAAGCCATTTGCTAAGATTTCCCCCATTTTGACATGTGGACCTGTTGGCACTCTTACCCTGACGGTTGTCGATACTTCCAGACACATATTCTGAAGACACTAGCATCAGCAAGCCTAATCCTTCTTTTACCCGATACCGTTCATCCCCACACCCAACTAAGTTGTGTGTAGTCAGGATGGCCGAGCGGTCTAAGGCGCTGTGTTTAGGTCGCAGTCTCCCCTGGAGGCGTGGGTTCTAATCCCACTTCTGACAAACCTTTAGCGCATGCGTGTAATGCTGCTTTGTAATAACCAATTGATGAACAAATTACTTCAGATAATGGAAATAACGGTTAGTATGTGTAGTGAATAACTATCCTATTCTTTACATTCTGCAAAAACAGCTAGTTGAAGAGAGGTTGAAAGAGAATTGCAAGAATCACGCAAGCTCACAGGTGGGCCACAAACAGGCAAATAACGAAAGGATCTCGGAACGCACAACTCTTCGGTCTTTGTCAGCGAAAAAAGATACTCTGCAGGAGAATCGGAACTCGCCGCATTTAAAGTCAAGCCACAGGTTACAGGTAAGATCCCTTGATAAACCCTAAAAAAAATAAAAAAAAAGATTCTTATCAATCACCACTAAGCCATTTACTAAAATTTCCCCCATTTTGACATGTGGACCTGTTGGCACTCTTACCCTGACGGTTGTCGATACTTCCAGACACATATTCTGAAGACACTAGCACCAGCAAGCCTAATCCTACTTTTACCAGATACTGTTCATCCCGATACCCAACTAAATGTTTTTGTAGTCAGGATGGCCGAGCGGTCTAAGGCGCTGTGTTTAGGTCGCAGTCTCCCCTGGAGGCGTGGGTTCGAATCCCACTTCTGACAAACCTTTAGTGCCTGCATGTCATGCTGCTTTGTAATAACCAGTTGATGAATAAATTACTTCAGATAATGGAAATAACAGTTAGTATGAGTAGTGAATAACTATCCTATTTTTTACATTCTGCAAAATCAGCTAGTTGATGAGAGATTGAAAGACAATTGCAAGAATCACGCAAGCTCACAGGCGGGCCACATACAGAAAAATAACAAAAGGATCTCGGAATGCACAACTGGTCGGCGTGTTTGTCAGTGAAAAAATATAATCTGCAGGGGAATCGGAACTCGCCGCATTTAAAGTCAAGCCGCAGGTTACAGGTAAGATCCCTTGATAAACCCTAAAAAATAAAAAATAAATGATTCTTATGAATCACCACTAAGCCATTTGCTAAGATTTCCCCCATTTTGACATGTGGACCTGTTGGCACTCTTACCCTGACGGTTGTCGATACTTCCAGACACATATTCTGAAGACACTAGCACCAGCAAGCCTAATCCTACTTTTACCAGATACTGTTCATCCTTATACCCAACTACATGTTTTCGTAGTCAGGATGGCTGAGCGGTCTAAGTCGCTGTGTTTAGGTCGCAGTCTCCCCTGGAGGCGTGGGTTCGAGTTCCACTTCTAAGAAACACTTAGTTCCTGCATTTAATGCTGCTTTGTAATAACCAGTTAATAAATAAATTACTTCAGATCATGGAAATAAAGGTTAATATGAGTAGTGAATAACTATCCTATTTTTTACATTCTGCAAAAACAGCTAGTTGAAGAGAGGTTGAAAGAGAATTGCAAAAATCACGCAAGCTCACAGGCGGGCCTCAAACAGGCAAATAATGAAAGGATCTCGGAACGCACAACTGGTCGGTGTTTGTCAGTGAAAAAAGATAGTCTGCAGGGGAATCGGAACTCGCGCATTTAACGTCAAGCCACAGGTTACAGGTAAGATCCCTTGATAAACCCTAAAAAACAACAATAAAACAATTTTCATGAATCACCACTAAGCCATTTGCTAAGATTTCCCCCATTTTGACATGTGGACCTGTTGGCACTCTTACCCTGACGGTTGTCGATACTTCCAGACACATATTCTGAAGACACTAGCATCAGCAAGCCTAATCCTTCTTTTACCCGATACCGTTCATCCCCACACCCAACTAAGTTGTGTGTAGTCAGGATGGCCGAGCTGTCTAAGGCGCTGTGTTTAGGTCGCAGTCTCCCCTGGAGGCGTGGGTTCTAATCCCACTTCTGACAAACCTTTAGCGCATGCGTGTAATGCTGCTTTGTAATAACCAATTGATGAACAAATTACTTCAGATAATGGAAATAACGGTTAGTATGTGTAGTGAATAACTATCCTATTCTTTACATTCTGCAAAAACAGCTAGTTGAAGAGAGGTTGAAAGAGAATTGCAAGAATCACGCAAGCTCACAGGTGGGCCACAAACAGGCAAATAACGAAAGGATCTCGGAACGCACAACTCTTCGGTCTTTGTCAGCGAAAAAAGATACTCTGCAGGAGAATCGGAACTCGCCGCATTTAAAGTCAAGCCACAGGTTACAGGTAAGATCCCTTGATAAACCCTAAAAAAAAAAAAAATAGATTCTTATCAATCACCACTAAGCCATTTACTAAGATTTCCCCCATTTTGACATGTGGACCTGTTGGCACTCTTACCCTGACGGTTGTCGATACTTCCAGACACATATTCTGAAGACACTAGCACCAGCAAGCCTAATCCTACTTTTACCAGATACTGTTCATCCCGATACCCAACTAAATGTTTTTGTAGTCAGGATGGCGGAGCGGTCTAAGGCGCTGTGTTTAGGTCGCAGTCTCCCCTGGAGGCTTGGGTTCGAATCCCACTTCTGACAAACCTTTAGCGCCTGCATGTCATGCTGCTTTGTAATAACCAGTTGATGAATAAATTACTTCAGATAATGGAAATAACAGTTAGTATGAGTAGTGAATAACTATCCTATTTTTTACATTCTGCAAAATCAGCTAGTTGATGAGAGATTGAAAGACAATTGCAAGAATCACGCAAGCTCACAGGCGGGCCACATACAGAAAAATAACAAAAGGATCTCGGAATGCACAACTGGTCGGCGTGTTTGTCAGTGAAAAAATATAATCTGCAGGGGAATCGGAACTCGTCGCATTTAAAGTCAAGCCGCAGGTTACAGGTAAGATCCCTTGATAAACCCTAAAAAATAAAAAATAAATGATTCTTATGAATCACCACTAAGCCATTTGCTAAGATTTCCCCCATTTTGACATGTGGACCTGTTGGCACTCTTACCCTGACGGTTGTCGATACTTCCAGACACATATTCTGAAGACACTAGCACCAGCAAGCCTAATCCTACTTTTACCAGATACTGTTCATCCCTATACCCAACTACATGTTTTTGTAGTCAGGATGGCTGAGCGGTCTAAGTCGCTGTGTTTAGGTCGCAGTCTCCCCTGGAGGCGTGGGTTTGAGTTCCACTTCTAAGAAACACTTAGTTCCTGCATTTAATGCTGCTTTGTAATAACCAGTTAATAAATAAATTACTTCAGATCATGGAAATAAAGGTTAATATGAGTAGTGAATAACTATCCTATTTTTTACATTCTGCAAAAACAGCTAGTTGAAGAGAGGTTGAAAGAGAATTGCAAAAATCACGCAAGCTCACAGGCGGGCCTCAAACAGGCAAATAATGAAAGGATCTCGGAACGCACAACTGGTCGGTGTTTGTCAGTGAAAAAAGATAGTCTGCAGGGGAATCGGAACTCGCGCATTTAACGTCAAGCCACAGGTTACAGGTAAGATCCCTTGATAAACCCTAAAAAACAACAATAAAACGATTTTCATGAATCACCACTAAGCCATTTGCTAAGATTTCCCCCATTTTGACATGTGGACCTGTTGGCACTCTTACCCTGACGGTTGTCGATACTTCCAGACACATATTCTGAAGACACTAGCATCAGCAAGCCTAATCCTTCTTTTACCCGATACCGTTCATCCCCACACCCAACTAAGTTGTGTGTAGTCAGGATGGCCGAGCGGTCTAAGGCGCTGTGTTTAGGTCGCAGTCTCCCCTGGAGGCGTGGGTTCTAATCCCACTTCTGACAAACCTTTAGCGCATGCGTGTAATGCTGCTTTGTAATAACCAATTGATGAACAAATTACTTCAGATAATGGAAATAACGGTTAGTATGTGTAGTGAATAACTATCCTATTCTTTACATTCTGCAAAAACAGCTAGTTGAAGAGAGGTTGAAAGAGAATTGCAAGAATCACGCAAGCTCACAGGTGGGCCACAAACAGGCAAATAACGAAAGGATCTCGGAACGCACAACTCTTCGGTCTTTGTCAGCGAAAAAAGATACTCTGCAGGAGAATCGGAACTCGCCGCATTTAAAGTCAAGCCACAGGTTACAGGTAAGATCCCTTGATAAACCCTAAAAAAAAAAAAAAAAAGATTCTTATCAATCACCACTAAGCCATTTACTAAGATTTCCCCCATTTTGACATGTGGACCTGTTGGCACTCTTACCCTGACGGTTGTCGATACTTCCAGACACATATTCTGAAGACACTAGCACCAGCAAGCCTAATCCTACTTTTACCAGATACTGTTCATCCCGATACCCAACTAAATGTTTTTGTAGTCAGGATGGCGGAGCGGTCTAAGGCGCTGTGTTTAGGTCGCAGTCTCCCCTGGAGGCGTGGGTTCGAATCCCACTTCTGACAAACCTTTAGCGCCTGCATGTCATGCTGCTTTGTAATAACCAGTTGATGAATAAATTACTTCAGATAATGGAAATAACAGTTAGTATGAGTAGTGAATAACTATCCTATTTTTTACATTCTGCAAAATCAGCTAGTTGATGAGAGATTGAAAGACAATTGCAAGAATCACGCAAGCTCACAGGCGGGCCACATACAGAAAAATAACAAAAGGATCTCGGAATGCACAACTGGTCGGCGTGTTTGTCAGTGAAAAAATATAATCTGCAGGGGAATCGGAACTCGCCGCATTTAAAGTCAAGCCGCAGGTTACAGGTAAGATCCCTTGATAAACCCTAAAAAATAAAAAATAAATGATTCTTATGAATCACCACTAAGCCATTTGCTAAGATTTCCCCCATTTTGACATGTGGACCTGTTGGCACTCTTACCCTGACGGTTGTCGATACTTCCAGACACATATTCTGAAGACACTAGCACCAGCAAGCCTAATCCTACTTTTACCAGATACTGTTCATCCCTATACCCAACTACATGTTTTTGTAGTCAGGATGGCTGAGCGGTCTAAGTCGCTGTGTTTAGGTCGCAGTCTCCCCTGGAGGCGTGGGTTCGAGTTCCACTTCTAAGAAACACTTAGTTCCTGCATTTAATGCTGCTTTGTAATAACCAGTTAATAAATAAATTACTTCAGATCATGGAAATAAAGGTTAATATGAGTAGTGAATAACTATCCTATTTTTTACATTCTGCAAAAACAGCTAGTTGAAGAGAGGTTGAAAGAGAATTGCAAAAATCACGCAAGCTCACAGGCGGGCCTCAAACAGGCAAATAATGAAAGGATCTCGGAACGCACAACTGGTCGGTGTTTGTCAGTGAAAAAAGATAGTCTGCAGTGGAATCGGAACTCGCGCATTTAACGTCAAGCCACAGGTTACAGGTAAGATCCCTTGATAAACCCTAAAAAACAACAATAAAACGATTTTCATGAATCACCACTAAGCCATTTGCTAAGATTTCCCCCATTTTGACATGTGGACCTGTTGTCACTCTTACCCTGACGGTTGTCGATACTTCCAGACACATATTCTGAAGACACTAGCATCATCAAGCCTAATCCTACTTTTACCCGATACCGTTCATCCCGACACTGAACTAAGTGATGTGTAGTCAGGATGGCCGAGTGGTCTAAGGCGCTGTGTTTAGGTCGCAGTCTCCCCTGGAGGCATGGGTTCAAAACCCACTTCTGACAAACCTTTAGCGCCTGCATGTAATGCTGCTTTGTAATAACCAATTGATGAACAAATTACTTCAGATAATGGAAATAACAGTTAGTATGAGTAGTGAATAACTATCCTATTTTTGACATTCTGCAAAATCAGCTAGTTGATGAGAGATTGAAAGACAATTGCAAGAATCACGCAAGCTCACAGGCGGGACACAAACAGGCAAATAACGAAAGGATCTCGGAACGTACAACTCTTCGGTCTTTGTCAGTGAAAAAAGATAGTCTGCAGGGGAATCGGAACTCGCCGCATTTAACGTCAAGCCCAGGTTACAGGTAAGATCCCTTGATAAACCCTAAAAAACAACAATAAAACGATTTTCATGAATCACCACTAAGCCATTTGCTAAGATTTCCCCCATTTTGACATGTGGACCTGTTGGCACTCTTACCCTGACGGTTGTCGATATTTCCAGACACATATTCTGAAGACACTAGCATCAGCAAGCCTAATCCTTCTTTTACCCGATACCGTTCATCTCCACACCCAACTAAGTTGTGTGTAGTCAGGATGGCCGAGCGGTCTAAGGCGCTGTGTTTAGGTTGCAGTCTCCCCTGGAGGCGTGGGTTCTAATCCCACTTCTGACAAACCTTTAGCGCATGCGTGTAATGCTGCTTTGTAATAACCAATTGATGAACAAATTACTTCAGATAATGGAAATAACGGTTAGTATGTGTAGTGAATAACTATCCTATTCTTTACATTCTGCAAAAACAGCTAGTTGAAGAGAGGTTGAAAGAGAATTGCAAGAATCACGCAAGCTCACAGGTGGGCCACAAACAGGCAAATAACGAAAGGATCTCGGAACGCACAACTCTTCGGTCTTTGTCAGCGAAAAAAGATACTCTGCAGGAGAATCGGAACTCGCCGCATTTAAAGTCAAGCCACAGGTTACAGGTAAGATCCCTTGATAAACCCTAAAAAAAAAAAAAAACGATTCTTATCAATCACCACTAAGCCATTTGCTAAGATTTCCCCCATTTTGACATGTGGACCTGTTGGCACTCTTACCCTGACGGTTGTCGATACTTCCAGACACATATTCTGAAGACACTAGCACCAGCAAGCCTAATCCTACTTTTACCAGATACTGTTCATCCCGATACCCAACTACATGTTTTTGTAGTCAGGATGGCCGAGCGGTCTAAGGCGCTGTGTTTAGGTCGCAGTCTCCCCTGGAGGCGTGGGTTCGAATCCCACTTCTGACAAACCTTTAGCGCCTGCATGTCATGCTGCTTTGTAATAACCAGTTGATGAATAAATTACTTCAGATAATGGAAATAACAGTTAGTATGAGTAGTGAATAACTATCCTATTTTTTACATTCTGCAAAATCAGCTAGTTGATGAGAGATTGAAAGACAATTGCAAGAATCACGCAAGCTCACAGGCGGGCCACATACAGAAAAATAACAAAAGGATCTCGGAATGCACAACTGGTCGGCGTGTTTGTCAGTGAAAAAATATAATCTGCAGGGGAATCGGAACTCGCCGCATTTAAAGTCAAGCCGCAGGTTACAGGTAAGATCCCTTGATAAACCCTAAAAAATAAAAAATAAATGATTCTTATGAATCACCACTAAGCCATTTGCTAAGATTTCCCCCATTTTGACATGTGGACCTGTTGGCACTCTTACCCTGACGGTTGTCGATACTTCCAGACACATATTCTGAAGACACTAGCACCAGCAAGCCTAATCCTACTTTTACCAGATACTGTTCATCCCTATACCCAACTACATGTTTTTGTAGTCAGGATGGCTGAGCGGTCTAAGTCGCTGTGTTTAGGTCGCAGTCTCCCCTGGAGGCGTGGGTTCGAGTTCCACTTCTAAGAAACACTTAGTTCCTGCATTTAATGCTGCTTTGTAATAACCAGTTAATAAATAAATTACTTCAGATCATGGAAATAAAGGTTAATATGAGTAGTGAATAACTATCCTATTTTTTACATTCTGCAAAAACAGCTAGTTGAAGAGAGGTTGAAAGAGAATTGCAAAAATCACGCAAGCTCACAGGCGGGCCTCAAACAGGCAAATAATGAAAGGATCTCGGAACGCACAACTGGTCGGTGTTTGTTAGTGAAAAAAGATAGTCTGCAGGGGAATCGGAACTCGCGCATTTAACGTCAAGCCACAGGTTACAGGTAAGATCCCTTGATAAACCCTAAAAAACAACAATAAAACGATTTTCATGAATCACCACTAAGCCATTTGCTAAGATTTCCCCCATTTTGACATGTGGACCTGTTGGCACTCTTACCCTGACGGTTGTCGATACTTCCAGACACATATTCTGAAGACACTAGCACCAGCAAGCCTAATCCTACTTTTACCAGATAATGTTCATCCCTATACCCAACTACATGTTTTTGTAGTCAGGATGGCTGAGCGGTCTAAGTCGCTGTGTTTAGGTCGCAGTCTCCCCTGGAGGCGTGGGTTCGAGTTCCACTTCTAAGAAACACTTAGTTCCTGCATTTAATGCTGCTTTGTAATAACCAGTTAATAAATAAATTACTTCAGATCATGGAAATAAAGGTTAATATGAGTAGTGAATAACTATCCTATTTTTTACATTCTGCAAAAACAGCTAGTTGAAGAGAGGTTGAAAGAGAATTGCAAAAATCACGCAAGCTCACAGGCGGGCCTCAAACAGGCAAATAATGAAAGGATCTCGGAACGCACAACTGGTCGGTGTTTGTCAGTGAAAAAAGATAGTCTGCAGGGGAATCGGAACTCGCGCATTTAACGTCAAGCCACAGGTTACAGGTAAGATCCCTTGATAAACCCTAAAAAACAACAATAAAACGATTTTCATGAATCACCACTAAGCCATTTGCTAAGATTTCCCCCATTTTGACATGTGGACCTGTTGTCACTCTTACCCTGACGGTTGTCGATACTTCCAGACACATATTCTGAAGACACTAGCATCATCAAGCCTAATCCTTCTTTTACCCGATACCGTTCATCCCGACACTGAACTAAGTGATGTGTAGTCAGGATGGCCGAGTGGTCTAAGGCGCTGTGTTTAGGTCGCAGTCTCCCCTGGAGGCATGGGTTCAAAACCCACTTCTGACAAACCTTTAGCGCCTGCATGTAATGCTGCTTTGTAATAACCAATTGATGAACAAATTACTTCAGATAATGGAAATAACAGTTAGTATGAGTAGTGAATAACTATCCTATTTTTGACATTCTGCAAAATCAGCTAGTTGATGAGAGATTGAAAGACAATTGCAAGAATCACGCAAGCTCACAGGCGGGACACAAACAGGCAAATAACGAAAGGATCTCGGAACGTACAACTCTTCGGTCTTTGTCAGTGAAAAAAGATAGTCTGCAGGGGAATCGGAACTCGCCGCATTTAACGTCAAGCCCAGGTTACAGGTAAGATCCCTTGATAAACCCTAAAAAACAACAATAAAACGATTTTCATGAATCACCACTAAGCCATTTGCTAAGATTTCCCCCATTTTGACATGTGGACCTGTTGGCACTCTTACCCTGACGGTTGTCGATACTTCCAGACACATATTCTGAAGACACTAGCACCAGCAAGCCTAATCCTTCTTTTACCCGATACCGTTCATCCCGATACCCAACTACATGTTTTTGTAGTCAGGATGGCCGAGCGGTCTAAGGCGCTGTGTTTAGGTCGCAGTCTCCCTTGGAGGCGTGGGTTCGAATCCCACTTCTGACAAACCTTTAGCGCCTGCATGTCATGCTGCTTTGTAATAACCAGTTGATGAATAAATTACTTCAGATAATGGAAATAACAGTTAGTATGAGTAGTGAATAACTATCCTATTTTTTACATTCTGCAAAATCAGCTAGTTGATGAGAGATTGAAAGACAATTGCAAGAATCACGCAAGCTCACAGGCGGGCCACATACAGAAAAATAACAAAAGGATCTCGGAATGCACAACTGGTCGGCGTGTTTGTCAGTGAAAAAATATAATCTGCAGGGGAATCGGAACTCGCCGCATTTAAAGTCAAGCCACAGGTTACAGGTAAGATCCCTTGATAAACCCAAAAAAAAAAAAAAAAACGATTCTTATCAATCATCACTAAGCCATTTGCTAAGATTTCCCCCATTTTGACATGTGGACCTGTTGGCACTCTTACCCTGACGGTTGTCGATACTTCCAGACACATATTCTGAAGACACTAGCACCAGCAAGCCTAATCCTACTTTTACCAGATACTGTTCATCCCGATACCAAACTACATGTTTTTGTAGTCAGGATGGCCGAGCGGTCTAAGGCGCTGTGTTTAGGTCGCAGTCTCCCTTGGAGGCGTGGGTTCGAATCCCACTTCTGACAAACCTTTAGCGCCTGCATGTCATGCTGCTTTGTAATAACCAGTTGATGAATAAATTACTTCAGATAATGGAAATAACAGTTAGTATGAGTAGTGAATAACTATCCTATTTTTTACATTCTGCAAAATCAGCTAGTTGATGAGAGATTGAAAGACAATTGCAAGAATCACGCAAGCTCACAGGCGGGCCACATACAGAAAAATAACAAAAGGATCTCGGAATGCACAACTGGTCGGCGTGTTTGTCAGTGAAAAAATATAATCTGCAGGGGAATCGGAACTCGCCGCATTTAAAGTCAAGCCGCAGGTTACAGGTAAGATCCCTTGATAAACCCTAAAAAATAAAAAATAAATGATTCTTATGAATCACCACTAAGCCATTTGCTAAGATTTCCCCCATTTTGACATGTGGACCTGTTGGCACTCTTACCCTGACGGTTGTCGATACTTCCAGACACATATTCTGAAGACACTAGCACCAGCAAGCCTAATCCTACTTTTACCAGATACTGTTCATCCCTATACCCAACTACATGTTTTTGTAGTCAGGATGGCTGAGCGGTCTAAGTCGCTGTGTTTAGGTCGCAGTCTCCCCTGGAGGCGTGGGTTCGAGTTCCACTTCTAAGAAACACTTAGTTCCTGCATTTAATGCTGCTTTGTAATAACCAGTTAATAAATAAATTACTTCAGATCATGGAAATAAAGGTTAATATGAGTAGTGAATAACTATCCTATTTTTTACATTCTGCAAAAACAGCTAGTTGAAGAGAGGTTGAAAGAGAATTGCAAAAATCACGCAAGCTCACAGGCGGGCCTCAAACAGGCAAATAATGAAAGGATCTCGGAACGCACAACTGGTCGGTGTTTGTCAGTGAAAAAAGATAGTCTGCAGGGGAATCGGAACTCGCGCATTTAACGTCAAGCCACAGGTTACAGGTAAGATCCCTTGATAAACCCTAAAAAACAACAATAAAACGATTTTCATGAATCACCACTAAGCCATTTGCTAAGATTTCCCCCATTTTGACATGTGGACCTGTTGTCACTCTTACCCTGACGGTTGTCGATACTTCCAGACACATATTCTGAAGACACTAGCATCATCAAGCCTAATCCTTCTTTTACCCGATACCGTTCATCCCGACACTGAACTAAGTGATGTGTAGTCAGGATGGCCGAGTGGTCTAAGGCGCTGTGTTTAGGTCGCAGTCTCCCCTGGAGGCATGGGTTCAAAACCCACTTCTGACAAACCTTTAGCGCCTGCATGTAATGCTGCTTTGTAATAACCAATTGATGAACAAATTACTTCAGATAATGGAAATAACAGTTAGTATGAGTAGTGAATAACTATCCTATTTTTGACATTCTGCAAAATCAGCTAGTTGATGAGAGATTGAAAGACAATTGCAAGAATCACGCAAGCTCACAGGCGGGACACAAACAGGCAAATAACGAAAGGATCTCGGAACGTACAACTCTTCGGTCTTTGTCAGTGAAAAAAGATAGTCTGCAGGGGAATCGGAACTCGCCGCATTTAACGTCAAGCCCAGGTTACAGGTAAGATCCCTTGATAAACCCTAAAAAACAACAATAAAACGATTTTCATGAATCACCACTAAGCCATTTGCTAAGATTTCCCCCATTTTGACATGTGGACCTGTTGGCACTCTTACCCTGACGGTTGTCGATACTTCCAGACACATATTCTGAAGACACTAGCACCAGCAAGCCTAATCCTTCTTTTACCCGATACCGTTCATCCCGATACCCAACTACATGTTTTTGTAGTCAGGATGGCCGAGCGGTCTAAGGCGCTGTGTTTAGGTCGCAGTCTCCCTTGGAGGCGTGGGTTCGAATCCCACTTCTGACAAACCTTTAGCGCCTGCATGTCATGCTGCTTTGTAATAACCAGTTGATGAATAAATTACTTCAGATAATGGAAATAACAGTTAGTATGAGTAGTGAATAACTATCCTATTTTTTACATTCTGCAAAATCAGCTAGTTGATGAGAGATTGAAAGACAATTGCAAGAATCACGCAAGCTCACAGGCGGGCCACATACAGAAAAATAACAAAAGGATCTCGGAATGCACAACTGGTCGGCGTGTTTGTCAGTGAAAAAATATAATCTGCAGGGGAATCGGAACTCGCCGCATTTAAAGTCAAGCCGCAGGTTACAGGTAAGATCCCTTGATAAACCCTAAAAAATAAAAAATAAATGATTCTTATGAATCACCACTAAGCCATTTGCTAAGATTTCCCCCATTTTGACATGTGGACCTGTTGGCACTCTTACCCTGACGGTTGTCGATACTTCCAGACACATATTCTGAAGACACTAGCACCAGCAAGCCTAATCCTACTTTTACCAGATACTGTTCATCCCTATACCCAACTACATGTTTTTGTAGTCAGGATGGCTGAGCGGTCTAAGTCGCTGTGTTTAGGTCGCAGTCTCCCCTGGAGGCGTGGGTTCGAGTTCCACTTCTAAGAAACACTTAGTTCCTGCATTTAATGCTGCTTTGTAATAACCAGTTAATAAATAAATTACTTCAGATCATGGAAATAAAGGTTAATATGAGTAGTGAATAACTATCCTATTTTTTACATTCTGCAAAAACAGCTAGTTGAAGAGAGGTTGAAAGAGAATTGCAAAAATCACGCAAGCTCACAGGCGGGCCTCAAACAGGCAAATAATGAAAGGATCTCGGAACGCACAACTGGTCGGTGTTTGTCAGTGAAAAAAGATAGTCTGCAGGGGAATCGGAACTCGCGCATTTAACGTCAAGCCACAGGTTACAGGTAAGATCCCTTGATAAACCCTAAAAAACAACAATAAAACGATTTTCATGAATCACCACTAAGCCATTTGCTAAGATTTCCCCCATTTTGACATGTGGACCTGTTGTCACTCTTACCCTGACGGTTGTCGATACTTCCAGACACATATTCTGAAGACACTAGCATCATCAAGCCTAATCCTTCTTTTACCCGATACCGTTCATCCCGACACTGAACTAAGTGATGTGTAGTCAGGATGGCCGAGTGGTCTAAGGCGCTGTGTTTAGGTCGCAGTCTCCCCTGGAGGCATGGGTTCAAAACCCACTTCTGACAAACCTTTAGCGCCTGCATGTAATGCTGCTTTGTAATAACCAATTGATGAACAAATTACTTCAGATAATGGAAATAACAGTTAGTATGAGTAGTGAATAACTATCCTATTTTTGACATTCTGCAAAATCAGCTAGTTGATGAGAGATTGAAAGACAATTGCAAGAATCACGCAAGCTCACAGGCGGGACACAAACAGGCAAATAACGAAAGGATCTCGGAACGTACAACTCTTCGGTCTTTGTCAGTGAAAAAAGATAGTCTGCAGGGGAATCGGAACTCGCCGCATTTAACGTCAAGCCCAGGTTACAGGTAAGATCCCTTGATAAACCCTAAAAAACAACAATAAAACGATTTTCATGAATCACCACTAAGCCATTTGCTAAGATTTCCCCCATTTTGACATGTGGACCTGTTGGCACTCTTACCCTGACGGTTGTCGATACTTCCAGACACATATTCTGAAGACACTAGCATCAGCAAGCCTAATCCTTCTTTTACCCGATACCGTTCATCTCCACACCCAACTAAGTTGTGTGTAGTCAGGATGGCCGAGCGGTCTAAGGCGCTGTGTTTAGGTCGCAGTCTCACCTGGAGGCGTGGGTTCTAATCCCACTTCTGACAAACCTTTAGCGCATGCGTGTAATGCTGCTTTGTAATAACCAATTGATGAACAAATTACTTCAGATAATGGAAATAACTGTTAGTATGTGTAGTGAATAACTATCCTATTCTTTACATTCTGCAAAAACAGCTAGTTGAAGAGAGGTTGAAAGAGAATTGCAAGAATCACGCAAGCTCACAGGTGGGCCACAAACAGGCAAATAACGAAAGGATCTCGGAACGCACAACTCTTCGGTCTTTGTCAGCGAAAAAAGATACTCTGCAGGAGAATCGGAACTCGCCGCATTTAAAGTCAAGCCACAGGTTACAGGTAAGATCCCTTGATAAACCCTAAAAAAAAAAAAAAAAAGATTCTTATCAATCACCACTAAGCCATTTACTAAGATTTCCCCCATTTTGACATGTGGACCTGTTGGCACTCTTACCCTGACGGTTGTCGATACTTCCAGACACATATTCTGAAGACACTAGCACCAGCAAGCCTAATCCTACTTTTACCAGATACTGTTCATCCCGATACCCAACTAAATGTTTTTGTAGTCAGGATGGCCGAGCGGTCTAAGGCGCTGTGTTTAGGTCGCAGTCTCCCCTGGAGGCGTGGGTTCGAATCCCACTTCTGACAAACCTTTAGCGCCTGCATGTCATGCTGCTTTGTAATAACCAGTTGATGAATAAATTACTTCAGATAATGGAAATAACAGTTAGTATGAGTAGTGAATAACTATCCTATTTTTTACATTCTGCAAAATCAGCTAGTTGATGAGAGATTGAAAGACAATTGCAAGAATCACGCAAGCTCACAGGCGGGCCACATACAGAAAAATAACAAAAGGATCTCGGAATGCACAACTGGTCGGCGTGTTTGTCAGTGAAAAAATATAATCTGCAGGGGAATCGGAACTCGCCGCATTTAAAGTCAAGCCGCAGGTTACAGGTAAGATCCCTTGATAAACCCTAAAAAATAAAAAATAAATGATTCTTATGAATCACCACTAAGCCATTTGCTAAGATTTCCCCCATTTTGACATGTGGACCTGTTGGCACTCTTACCCTGACGGTTGTCGATACTTCCAGACACATATTCTGAAGACACTAGCACCAGCAAGCCTAATCCTACTTTTACCAGATACTGTTCATCCCTATACCCAACTACATGTTTTCGTAGTCAGGATGGCTGAGCGGTCTAAGTCGCTGTGTTTAGGTCGCAGTCTCCCCTGGAGGCGTGGGTTCGAGTTCCACTTCTAAGAAACACTTAGTTCCTGCATTTAATGCTGCTTTGTAATAACCAGTTAATAAATAAATTACTTCAGATCATGGAAATAAAGGTTAATATGAGTAGTGAATAACTATCCTATTTTTTACATTCTGCAAAAACAGCTAGTTGAAGAGAGGTTGAAAGAGAATTGCAAAAATCACGCAAGCTCACAGGCGGGCCTCAAACAGGCAAATAATGAAAGGATCTCGGAACGCACAACTGGTCGGTGTTTGTCAGTGAAAAAAGATAGTCTGCAGGGGAATCGGAACTCGCGCATTTAACGTCAAGCCACAGGTTACAGGTAAGATCCCTTGATAAACCCTAAAAAACAACAATAAAACGATTTTCATGAATCACCACTAAGCCATTTGCTAAGATTTCCCCCATTTTGACATGTGGACCTGTTGTCACTCTTACCCTGACGGTTGTCGATACTTCCAGACACATATTCTGAAGACACTAGCATCATCAAGCCTAATCCTTCTTTTACCCGATACCGTTCATCCCGACACTGAACTAAGTGATGTGTAGTCAGGATGGCCGAGTGGTCTAAGGCGCTGTGTTTAGGTCGCAGTCTCCCCTGGAGGCGTGGGTTCTAATCCCACTTCTGACAAACCTTTAGCACATGCGTGTAATGCTGCTTTGTAATAACCAATTGATGAACAAATTACTTCAGATAATGGAAATAACGGTTAGTATGTGTAGTGAATAACTATCCTATTCTTTACATTCTGCAAAAACAGCTAGTTGAAGAGAGGTTGAAAGAGAATTGCAAGAATCACGCAAGCTCACAGGTGGGCCACAAACAGGCAAATAACGAAAGGATCTCGGAACGCACAACTCTTCGGTCTTTGTCAGCGAAAAAAGATACTCTGCAGGAGAATCGGAACTCGCCGCATTTAAAGTCAAGCCACAGGTTACAGGTAAGATCCCTTGATAAACCCTAAAAAAAAAAAAAAAAATTTCTTATCAATCACCACTAAGCCATTTGCTAAGATTTCCCCCATTTTGACATGTGGACCTGTTGGCACTCTTACCCTGACGGTTGTCGATACTTCCAGACACATATTCTGAAGACACTAGCACCAGCAAGCCTAATCCTACTTTTACCAGATACTGTTCATCCCGATACCCAACTACATGTTTTTGTAGTCAGGATGGCCGAGCGGTCTAAGGCGCTGTGTTTAGGTCGCAGTCTCCCCTGGAGGCGTGGGTTCGAATCCCACTTCTGACAAACCTTTAGCGCCTGCATGTCATGCTGCTTTGTAATAACCAGTTGATGAATAAATTACTTCAGATAATGGAAATAACAGTTAGTATGAGTAGTGAATAACTATCCTATTTTTTACATTCTGCAAAATCAGCTAGTTGATGAGAGATTGAAAGACAATTGCAAGAATCACGCAAGCTCACAGGCGGGCCACATACAGAAAAATAACAAAAGGATCTCGGAATGCACAACTGGTCGGCGTGTTTGTCAGTGAAAAAATATAATCTGCAGGGGAATCGGAACTCGCCGCATTTAAAGTCAAGCCGCAGGTTACAGGTAAGATCCCTTGATAAACCCTAAAAAATAAAAAATTAATGATTCTTATGAATCACCACTAAGCCATTTGCTAAGATTTCCCCCATTTTGACATGTGGACCTGTTGGCACTCTTACCCTGACGGTTGTCGATACTTCCAGACACATATTCTGAAGACACTAGCACCAGCAAGCCTAATCCTACTTTTACCAGATACTGTTCATCCCTATACCCAACTACATGTTTTTGTAGTCAGGATGGCTGAGCGGTCTAAGTCGCTGTGTTTAGGTCGCAGTCTCCCCTGGAGGCGTGGGTTCGAGTTCCACTTCTAAGAAACACTTAGTTCCTGCATTTAATGCTGCTTTGTAATAACCAGTTAATAAATAAATTACTTCAGATCATGGAAATAAAGGTTAATATGAGTAGTGAATAACTATCCTATTTTTTACATTCTGCAAAAACAGCTAGTTGAAGAGAGGTTGAAAGAGAATTGCAAAAATCACGCAAGCTCACAGGCGGGCCTCAAACAGGCAAATAATGAAAGGATCTCGGAACGCACAACTGGTCGGTGTTTGTCAGTGAAAAAAGATAGTCTGCAGGGGAATCGGAACTCGCGCATTTAACGTCAAGCCACAGGTTACAGGTAAGATCCCTTGATAAACCCTAAAAAACAACAATAAAACGATTTTCATGAATCACCACTAAGCCATTTGCTAAGATTTCCCCCATTTTGACATGTGGACCTGTTGTCACTCTTACCCTGACGGTTGTCGATACTTCCAGACACATATTCTGAAGACACTAGCATCATCAAGCCTAATCCTTCTTTTACCCGATACCGTTCATCCCGACACTGAACTAAGTGATGTGTAGTCGGGATGGCCGAGTGGTCTAAGGCGCTGTGTTTAGGTCGCAGTCTCCCCTGGAGGCATGGGTTCAAAACCCACTTCTGACAAACCTTTAGCGCCTGCATGTAATGCTGCTTTGTAATAACCAATTGATGAACAAATTACTTCAGATAATGGAAATAACAGTTAGTATGAGTAGTGAATAACTATCCTATTTTTGACATTCTGCAAAATCAGCTAGTTGATGAGAGATTGAAAGACAATTGCAAGAAAAACGCAAGCTCACAGGCGGGACACAAACAGGCAAATAACGAAAGGATCTCGGAACGTACAACTCTTCGGTCTTTGTCAGTGAAAAAAGATAGTCTGCAGGGGAATCGGAACTCGCCGCATTTAACGTCAAGCCCAGGTTACAGGTAAGATCCCTTGATAAACCCTAAAAAACAACAATAAAACGATTTTCATGAATCACCACTAAGCCATTTGCTAAGATTTCCCCCATTTTGACATGTGGACCTGTTGGCACTCTTACCCTGACGGTTGTCGATATTTCCAGACACATATTCTGAAGACACTAGCATCAGCAAGCCTAATCCTTCTTTTACCCGATACCGTTCATCTCCACACCCAACTAAGTTGTGTGTAGTCAGGATGGCCGAGCGGTCTAAGGCGCTGTGTTTAGGTCGCAGTCTCCCCTGGAGGTGTGGGTTCGAATCCCACTTCTGACAAACCTTTAGCGCCTGCATGTCATGCTGCTTTGTAATAACCAGTTGATGAATAAATTACTTCAGATAATGGAAATAACAGTTAGTATGAGTAGTGAATAACTATCCTATTTTTTACATTCTGCAAAATCAGCTAGTTGATGAGAGATTGAAAGACAATTGCAAGAATCACGCAAGCTCACAGGCGGGCCACATACAGAAAAATAACAAAAGGATCTCGGAATGCACAACTGGTCGGCGTGTTTGTCAGTGAAAAAATATAATCTGCAGGGGAATCGGAACTCGCCGCATTTAAAGTCAAGCCGCAGGTTACAGGTAAGATCCCTTGATAAACCCTAAAAAATAAAAAATAAATGATTCTTATGAATCACCACTAAGCCATTTGCTAAGATTTCCCCCATTTTGACATGTGGACCTGTTGGCACTCTTACCCTGACGGTTGTCGATACTTCCAGACACATATTCTGAAGACACTAGCACCAGCAAGCCTAATCCTACTTTTACCAGATACTGTTCATCCCTATACCCAACTACATGTTTTTGTAGTCAGGATGGCTGAGCGGTCTAAGTCGCTGTGTTTAGGTCGCAGTCTCCCCTGGAGGCGTGGGTTTGAGTTCCACTTCTAAGAAACACTTAGTTCCTGCATTTAATGCTGCTTTGTAATAACCAGTTAATAAATAAATTACTTCAGATCATGGAAATAAAGGTTAATATGAGTAGTGAATAAATATCCTATTTTTTACATTCTGCAAAAACAGCTAGTTGAAGAGAGGTTGAAAGAGAATTGCAAAAATCACGCAAGCTCACAGGCGGGCCTCAAACAGGCAAATAATGAAAGGATCTCGGAACGCACAACTGGTCGGTGTTTGTCAGTGAAAAAAGATAGTCTGCAGGGGAATCGGAACTCGCGCATTTAACGTCAAGCCACAGGTTACAGGTAAGATCCCTTGATAAACCCTAAAAAACAACAATAAAACGATTTTCATGAATCACCACTAAGCCATTTGCTAAGATTTCCCCCATTTTGACATGTGGACCTGTTGTCACTCTTACCCTGACGGTTGTCGATACTTCCAGACACATATTCTGAAGACACTAGCATCATCAAGCCTAATCCTTCTTTTACCCGATACTGTTCATCCCGACACTGAACTAAGTGATGTGTAGTCAGGATGGCCGAGTGGTCTAAGGCGCTGTGTTTAGGTCGCAGTCTCCCCTGGAGGCATGGGTTCAAAACCCACTTCTGACAAACCTTTAGCGCCTGCATGTAATGCTGCTTTGTAATAACCAATTGATGAACAAATTACTTCAGATAATGGAAATAACAGTTAGTATGAGTAGTGAATAACTATCCTATTTTTGACATTCTGCAAAATCAGCTAGTTGATGAGAGATTGAAAGACAATTGCAAGAATCACGCAAGCTCACAGGCGGGACACAAACAGGCAAATAACGAAAGGATCTCGGAACGTACAACTCTTCGGTCTTTGTCAGTGAAAAAAGATAGTCTGCAGGGGAATCGGAACTCGCCGCATTTAACGTCAAGCCCAGGTTACAGGTAAGATCCCTTGATAAACCCTAAAAAACAACAATAAAACGATTTTCATGAATCACCACTAAGCCATTTGCTAAGATTTCCCCCATTTTGACATGTGGACCTGTTGGCACTCTTACCCTGACGGTTGTCGATATTTCCAGACACATATTCTGAAGACACTAGCATCAGCAAGCCTAATCCTTCTTTTACCCGATACCGTTCATCTCCACACCCAACTAAGTTGTGTGTAGTCAGGATGGCCGAGCGGTCTAAGGCGCTGTGTTTAGGTCGCAGTCTCCCCTGGAGGCGTGGGTTCTAATCCCACTTCTGACAAACCTTTAGCGCATGCGTGTAATGCTGCTTTGTAATAACCAATTGATGAACAAATTACTTCAGATAATGGAAATAACGGTTAGTATGTGTAGTGAATAACTATCCTATTCTTTACATTCTGCAAAAACAGCTAGTTGAAGAGAGGTTGAAAGAGAATTGCAAGAATCACGCAAGCTCACAGGTGGGCCACAAACAGGCAAATAACGAAAGGATCTCGGAACGCACAACTCTTCGGTCTTTGTCAGCGAAAAAAGATACTCTGCAGGAGAATCGGAACTCGCCGCATTTAAAGTCAAGCCACAGGTTACAGGTAAGATCCCTTGATAAACCCAAAAAAAAAAAAAAAACGATTCTTATCAATCACCACTAAGCCATTTGCTAAGATTTCCCCCATTTTGACATGTGGACCTGTTGGCACTCTTACCCTGACGGTTGTCGATACTTCCAGACACATATTCTGAAGACACTAGCACCAGCAAGCCTAATCCTACTTTTACCAGATACTGTTCATCCCTATACCCAACTACATGTTTTTGTAGTCAGGATGGCTGAGCGGTCTAAGTCGCTGTGTTTAGGTCGCAGTCTCCCCTGGAGGCGTGGGTTTGAGTTCCACTTCTAAGAAACACTTAGTTCCTGCATTTAATGCTGCTTTGTAATAACCAGTTAATAAATAAATTACTTCAGATCATGGAAATAAAGGTTAATATGAGTAGTGAATAAATATCCTATTTTTTACATTCTGCAAAAACAGCTAGTTGAAGAGAGGTTGAAAGAGAATTGCAAAAATCACGCAAGCTCACAGGCGGGCCTCAAACAGGCAAATAATGAAAGGATCTCGGAACGCACAACTGGTCGGTGTTTGTCAGTGAAAAAAGATAGTCTGCAGGGGAATCGGAACTCGCGCATTTAACGTCAAGCCACAGGTTACAGGTAAGATCCCTTGATAAACCCTAAAAAACAACAATAAAACGATTTTCATGAATCACCACTAAGCCATTTGCTAAGATTTCCCCCATTTTGACATGTGGACCTGTTGTCACTCTTACCCTGACGGTTGTCGATACTTCCAGACACATATTCTGAAGACACTAGCATCATCAAGCCTAATCCTTCTTTTACCCGATACTGTTCATCCCGACACTGAACTAAGTGATGTGTAGTCAGGATGGCCGAGTGGTCTAAGGCGCTGTGTTTAGGTCGCAGTCTCCCCTGGAGGCATGGGTTCAAAACCCACTTCTGACAAACCTTTAGCGCCTGCATGTAATGCTGCTTTGTAATAACCAATTGATGAACAAATTACTTCAGATAATGGAAATAACAGTTAGTATGAGTAGTGAATAACTATCCTATTTTTGACATTCTGCAAAATCAGCTAGTTGATGAGAGATTGAAAGACAATTGCAAGAATCACGCAAGCTCACAGGCGGGACACAAACAGGCAAATAACGAAAGGATCTCGGAACGTACAACTCTTCGGTCTTTGTCAGTGAAAAAAGATAGTCTGCAGGGGAATCGGAACTCGCCGCATTTAACGTCAAGCCCAGGTTACAGGTAAGATCCCTTGATAAACCCTAAAAAACAACAATAAAACGATTTTCATGAATCACCACTAAGCCATTTGCTAAGATTTCCCCCATTTTGACATGTGGACCTGTTGGCACTCTTACCCTGACGGTTGTCGATATTTCCAGACACATATTCTGAAGACACTAGCATCAGCAAGCCTAATCCTTCTTTTACCCGATACCGTTCATCTCCACACCCAACTAAGTTGTGTGTAGTCAGGATGGCCGAGCGGTCTAAGGCGCTGTGTTTAGGTCGCAGTCTCCCCTGGAGGCGTGGGTTCTAATCCCACTTCTGACAAACCTTTAGCGCATGCGTGTAATGCTGCTTTGTAATAACCAATTGATGAACAAATTACTTCAGATAATGGAAATAACGGTTAGTATGTGTAGTGAATAACTATCCTATTCTTTACATTCTGCAAAAACAGCTAGTTGAAGAGAGGTTGAAAGAGAATTGCAAGAATCACGCAAGCTCACAGGTGGGCCACAAACAGGCAAATAACGAAAGGATCTCGGAACGCACAACTCTTCGGTCTTTGTCAGCGAAAAAAGATACTCTGCAGGAGAATCGGAACTCGCCGCATTTAAAGTCAAGCCACAGGTTACAGGTAAGATCCCTTGATAAACCCAAAAAAAAAAAAAAAACGATTCTTATCAATCACCACTAAGCCATTTGCTAAGATTTCCCCCATTTTGACATGTGGACCTGTTGGCACTCTTACCCTGACGGTTGTCGATACTTCCAGACACATATTCTGAAGACACTAGCACCAGCAAGCCTAATCCTACTTTTACCAGATACTGTTCATCCCGATACCCAACTACATGTTTTTGTAGTCAGGATGGCCGAGCGGTCTAAGGCGCTGTGTTTAGGTCGCAGTCTCCCCTGGAGGCGTGGGTTCGAATCCCACTTCTGACAAACCTTTAGCGCCTGCATGTCATGCTGCTTTGTAATAACCAGTTGATGAATAAATTACTTCAGATAATGGAAATAACAGTTAGTATGAGTAGTGAATAACTATCCTATTTTTTACATTCTGCAAAATCAGCTAGTTGATGAGAGATTGAAAGACAATTGCAAGAATCACGCAAGCTCACAGGCGGGCCACATACAGAAAAATAACAAAAGGATCTCGGAATGCACAACTGGTCGGCGTGTTTGTCAGTGAAAAAATATAATCTGCAGGGGAATCGGAACTCGCCGCATTTAAAGTCAAGCCGCAGGTTACAGGTAAGATCCCTTGATAAACCCTAAAAAATAAAAAATAAATGATTCTTATGAATCACCACTAAGCCATTTGCTAAGATTTCCCCCATTTTGACATGTGGACCTGTTGGCACTCTTACCCTGACGGTTGTCGATACTTCCAGACACATATTCTGAAGACACTAGCACCAGCAAGCCTAATCCTACTTTTACCAGATACTGTTCATCCCTATACCCAACTACATGTTTTTGTAGTCAGGATGGCTGAGCGGTCTAAGTCGCTGTGTTTAGGTCGCAGTCTCCCCTGGAGGCGTGGGTTCGAGTTCCACTTCTAAGAAACACTTAGTTCCTGCATTTAATGCTGCTTTGTAATAACCAGTTAATAAATAAATTACTTCAGATCATGGAAATAAAGGGTAATATGAGTAGTGAATAACTATCCTATTTTTTACATTCTGCAAAAACAGCTAGTTGAAGAGAGGTTGAAAGAGAATTGCAAAAATCACGCAAGCTCACAGGCGGGCCTCAAACAGGCAAATAATGAAAGGATCTCGGAACGCACAACTGGTCGGTGTTTGTTAGTGAAAAAAGATAGTCTGCAGGGGAATCGGAACTCGCGCATTTAACGTCAAGCCACAGGTTACAGGTAAGATCCCTTGATAAACCCTAAAAAACAACAATAAAACGATTTTCATGAATCACCACTAAGCCATTTGCTAAGATTTCCCCCATTTTGACATGTGGACCTGTTGTCACTCTTACCCTGACGGTTGTCGATACTTCCAGACACATATTCTGAAGACACTAGCATCATCAAGCCTAATCCTTCTTTTACCCGATACCGTTCATCCCGACACTGAACTAAGTGATGTGTAGTCAGGATGGCCGAGTGGTCTAAGGCGCTGTGTTTATGTCGCAGTCTCCCCTGGAGGCATGGGTTCAAAACCCACTTCTGACAAACCTTTAGCGCCTGCATGTAATGCTGCTTTGTAATAACCAATTGATGAACAAATTACTTCAGATAATGGAAATAACAGTTAGTATGAGTAGTGAATAACTATCCTATTTTTGACATTCTGCAAAATCAGCTAGTTGATGTGAGATTGAAACACAATTGCAAGAATCACGCAAGCTCACAGGCGGGCCACATACAGAGAAATAACAAAAGGATCTCGGAATGCACAACTGGTCGGTGTTTGTCAGTGAAAAAAGATAATCTGCAGGGGAATCGGAACTCGCCGCATTTAAAGTCAAGCCACAGGTTACAGGTAAGATCCCTT
The DNA here is from genome assembly GCF_964263955.1 of Coregonus lavaretus. Taxonomy (NCBI): domain Eukaryota; kingdom Metazoa; phylum Chordata; class Actinopteri; order Salmoniformes; family Salmonidae; genus Coregonus; species Coregonus lavaretus. The sequence goes on from NC_140025.1 coordinate 573,457, forward strand.
GATAAACCCTAAAAAATAAAAAATAAATGATTCTTATGAATCACCACTAAGCCATTTGCTAAGATTTCCCCCATTTTGACATGTGGACCTGTTGGCACTCTTACCCTGACGGTTGTCGATACTTCCAGACACATATTCTGAAGACACTAGCACCAGCAAGCCTAATCCTACTTTTACCAGATAATGTTCATCCCTATACCCAACTACATGTTTTCGTAGTCAGGATGGCTGAGCGGTCTAAGGCGCTGTGTTTAGGTCGCAGTTTCCCCTGGAGGCGTGGGTTCGAGTCCCACTTCTAAGAAACACTTAGCGCCTGCATTTAATGCTGCTTTGTAATAACCAGTTAATAAATAAATTACTTCAGATCTTGGAAATAAAGGTTAATATGAGTAGTGAATAACTATCCTATTTTTTACATTCTGCAAAAACAGCTAGTTGAAGAGAGGTTGAAAGAGAATTGCAAAAATCACGCAAGCTCACAGGCGGGCCTCAAACAGGCAAATAATGAAAGGATCTCGGAACGCACAATTGGTCGGTGTTTGTCAGTGAAAAAAGATAGTCTGCAGGGGAATCGGAACTCGCGCATTTAACGTCAAGCCACAGGTTACAGGTAAGATCCCTTGATAAACCCTAAAAAACAACAATAAAACGATTTTCATGAATCACCACTAAGCCATTTGCTAAGATTTCCCCCATTTTGACATGTGGACCTGTTGTCACTCTTACCCTGACGGTTGTCGATACTTCCAGACACATATTCTGAAGACACTAGCATCATCAAGCCTAATCCTTCTTTTACCCGATACCGTTCATCCCGACACTGAACTAAGTGATGTGTAGTCAGGATGGCCGAGTGGTCTAAGGTGCTGTGTTTAGGTCGCAGTCTCCCCTGGAGGCATGGGTTCAAAACCCACTTCTGACAAACCTTTAGCGCCTGCATGTAATGCTGCTTTGTAATAACCAATTGATGAACAAATTACTTCAGATAATGGAAATAACAGTTAGTATGAGTAGTGAATAACTATCCTATTTTTGACATTCTGCAAAATCAGCTAGTTGATGAGAGATTGAAAGACAATTGCAAGAATCACGCAAGCTCACAGGCGGGACACAAACAGGCAAATAACGAAAGGATCTCGGAACGTACAACTCTTCGGTCTTTGTCAGTGAAAAAAGATAGTCTGCAGGGGAATCGGAACTCGCCGCATTTAACGTCAAGCCCAGGTTACAGGTAAGATCCCTTGATAAACCCTAAAAAACAACAATAAAACGATTTTCATGAATCACCACTAAGCCATTTGCTAAGATTTCCCCCATTTTGACATGTGGACCTGTTGGCACTCTTACCCTGACGGTTGTCGATACTTCCAGACACATATTCTGAAGACACTAGCATCAGCAAGCCTAATCCTTCTTTTACCCGATACCGTTCATCTCCACACCCAACTAAGTTGTGTGTAGTCAGGATGGCCGAGCGGTCTAAGGCGCTGTGTTTAGGTCGCAGTCTCCCCTGGAGGCGTGGGTTCTAATCCCACTTCTGACAAACCTTTAGCGCATGCGTGTAATGCTGCTTTGTAATAACCAATTGATGAACAAATTACTTCAGATAATGGAAATAACGGTTAGTATGTGTAGTGAATAACTATCCTATTCTTTACATTCTGCAAAAACAGCAAGTTGAAGAGAGGTTGAAAGAGAATTGCAAGAATCACGCAAGCTCACAGGTGGGCCACAAACAGGCAAATAACGAAAGGATCTCGGAACGCACAACTCTTCGGTCTTTGTCAGCGAAAAAAGATACTCTGCAGGAGAATCGGAACTCGCCGCATTTAAAGTCAAGCCACAGGTTACAGGTAAGATCCCTTGATAAACCCCAAAAAAAAAAAAAAACGATTCTTATCAATCACCACTAAGCCATTTGCTAAGATTTCCCCCATTTTGACATGTGGACCTGTTGGCACTCTTACCCTGACGGTTGTCGATACTTCCAGACACATATTCTGAAGACACTAGCACCAGCAAGCCTAATCCTACTTTTACCAGATACTGTTCATCCCGATACCCAACTAAATGTTTTTGTAGTCAGGATGGCTGAGCGGTCTAAGGCGCTGTGTTTAGGTCGCAGTCTCCCCTGGAGGCGTGGGTTCGAATCCCACTTCTGACAAACCTTTAGCGCCTGCATGTCATGCTGCTTTGTAATAACCAGTTGATGAATAAATTACTTCAGATAATGGAAATAACAGTTAGTATGAGTAGTGAATAACTATCCTATTTTTTACATTCTGCAAAATCAGCTAGTTGATGAGAGATTGAAAGACAATTGCAAGAATCACGCAAGCTCACAGGCGGGCCACATACAGAAAAATAACAAAAGGATCTCGGAATGCACAACTGGTCGGCGTGTTTGTCAGTGAAAAAATATAATCTGCAGGGGAATCGGAACTCGCCGCATTTAAAGTCAAGCCGCAGGTTACAGGTAAGATCCCTTGATAAACCCTAAAAAATAAAAAATAAATGATTCTTATGAATCACCACTAAGCCATTTGCTAAGATTTCCCCCATTTTGACATGCGAACCTGTTGGCACTCTTACCCTGACGGTTGTCGATACTTCCAGACACATATTCTGAAGACACTAGCACCAGCAAGCCTAATCCTACTTTTACCAGATACTGTTCATCCCTATACCCAACTACATGTTTTTGTAGTCAGGATGGCTGAGCGGTCTAAGTCGCTGTGTTTAGGTCGCAGTCTCCCCTGGAGGCGTGGGTTCGAGTTCCACTTCTAAGAAACACTTAGTTCCTGCATTTAATGCTGCTTTGTAATAACCAGTTAATAAATAAATTACTTCAGATCATGGAAATAAAGGTTAATATGAGTAGTGAATAACTATCCTATTTTTTACATTCTGCAAAAACAGCTAGTTGAAGAGAGGTTGAAAGAGAATTGCAAAAATCACGCAAGCTCACAGGCGGGCCTCAAACAGGCAAATAATGAAAGGATCTCGGAACGCACAACTGGTCGGTGTTTGTCAGTGAAAAAAGATAGTCTGCAGGGGAATCGGAACTCGCGCATTTAACGTCAAGCCACAGGTTACAGGTAAGATCCCTTGATAAACCCTAAAAAACAACAATAAAACGATTTTCATGAATCACCACTAAGCCATTTGCTAAGATTTCCCCCATTTTGACATGTGGACCTGTTGTCACTCTTACCCTGACGGTTGTCGATACTTCCAGACACATATTCTGAAGACACTAGCATCATCAAGCCTAATCCTTCTTTTACCCGATACCGTTCATCCCGACACTGAACTAAGTGATGTGTAGTCAGGATGGCCGAGTGGTCTAAGGCGCTGTGTTTAGGTCGCAGTCTCCCCTGGAGGCATGGGTTCAAAACCCACTTCTGACAAACCTTTAGCGCCTGCATGTAATGCTGCTTTGTAATAACCAATTGATGAACAAATTACTTCAGATAATGGAAATAACAGTTAGTATGAGTAGTGAATAACTATCCTATTTTTGACATTCTGCAAAATCAGCTAGTTGATGAGAGATTGAAAGACAATTGCAAGAATCACGCAAGCTCACAGGCGGGACACAAACAGGCAAATAACGAAAGGATCTCGGAACGTACAACTCTTCGGTCTTTGTCAGTGAAAAAAGATAGTCTGCAGGGGAATCGGAACTCGCCGCATTTAACGTCAAGCCCAGGTTACAGGTAAGATCCCTTGATAAACCCTAAAAAACAACAATAAAACGATTTTCATGAATCACCACTAAGCCATTTGCTAAGATTTCCCCCATTTTGACATGTGGACCTGTTGGCACTCTTACCCTGACGGTTGTCGATACTTCCAGACACATATTCTGAAGACACTAGCATCAGCAAGCCTAATCCTTCTTTTACCCGATACCGTTCATCTCCACACCCAACTAAGTTGTGTGTAGTCAGGATGGCCGAGCGGTCTAAGGCGCTGTGTTTAGGTCGCAGTCTCCCCTGGAGGCGTGGGTTCTAATCCCACTTCTGACAAACCTTTAGCGCATGCGTGTAATGCTGCTTTGTAATAACCAATTGATGAACAAATTACTTCAGATAATGGAAATAACGGTTAGTATGTGTAGTGAATAACTATCCTATTCTTTACATTCTGCAAAAACAGCTAGTTGAAGAGAGGTTGAAAGAGAATTGCAAGAATCACGCAAGCTCACAGGTGGGCCACAAACAGGCAAATAACGAAAGGATCTCGGAACGCACAACTCTTCGGTCTTTGTCAGCGAAAAAAGATACTCTGCAGGAGAATCGGAACTCGCCGCATTTAAAGTCAAGCCACAGGTTACAGGTAAGATCCCTTGATAAACCCTAAAAAAAAAAAAAAAACGATTCTTATCAATCACCACTAAGCCATTTGCTAAGATTTCCCCCATTTTGACATGTGGACCTGTTGGCACTCTTACCCTGACGGTTGTCGATACTTCCAGACACATATTCTGAAGACACTAGCACCAGCAAGCCTAATCCTACTTTTACCAGATACTGTTCATCCCGATACCCAACTACATGTTTTTGTAGTCAGGATGGCCGAGCGGTCTAAGGCGCTGTGTTTAGGTCGCAGTCTCCCCTGGAGGTGTGGGTTCGAATCCCACTTCTGACAAACCTTTAGCGCCTGCATGTCATGCTGCTTTGTAATAACCAGTTGATGAATAAATTACTTCAGATAATGGAAATAACAGTTAGTATGAGTAGTGAATAACTATCCTATTTTTTACATTCTGCAAAATCAGCTAGTTGATGAGAGATTGAAAGACAATTGCAAGAATCACGCAAGCTCACAGGCGGGCCACATACAGAAAAATAACAAAAGGATCTCGGAATGCACAACTGGTCGGCGTGTTTGTCAGTGAAAAAATATAATCTGCAGGGGAATCGGAACTCGCCGCATTTAAAGTCAAGCCGCAGGTTACAGGTAAGATCCCTTGATAAACCCTAAAAAATAAAAAATAAATGATTCTTATGAATCACCACTAAGCCATTTGCTAAGATTTCCCCCATTTTGACATGTGGACCTGTTGGCACTCTTACCCTGACGGTTGTCGATACTTCCAGACACATATTCTGAAGACACTAGCACCAGCAAGCCTAATCCTACTTTTACCAGATACTGTTCATCCCTATACCCAACTACATGTTTTTGTAGTCAGGATGGCTGAGCGGTCTAAGTCGCTGTGTTTAGGTCGCAGTCTCCCCTGGAGGCGTGGGTTCGAGTTCCACTTCTAAGAAACACTTAGTTCCTGCATTTAATGCTGCTTTGTAATAACCAGTTAATAAATAAATTACTTCAGATCATGGAAATAAAGGTTAATATGAGTAGTGAATAACTATCCTATTTTTTACATTCTGCAAAAACAGCTAGTTGAAGAGAGGTTGAAAGAGAATTGCAAAAATCACGCAAGCTCACAGGCGGGCCTCAAACAGGCAAATAATGAAAGGATCTCGGAACGCACAACTGGTCGGTGTTTGTCAGTGAAAAAAGATAGTCTGCAGGGGAATCGGAACTCGCGCATTTAACGTCAAGCCACAGGTTACAGGTAAGATCCCTTGATAAACCCTAAAAAACAACAATAAAACGATTTTCATGAATCACCACTAAGCCATTTGCTAAGATTTCCCCCATTTTGACATGTGGACCTGTTGTCACTCTTACCCTGACGGTTGTCGATACTTCCAGACACATATTCTGAAGACACTAGCATCATCAAGCCTAATCCTTCTTTTACCCGATACCGTTCATCCCGACACTGAACTAAGTGATGTGTAGTCAGGATGGCCGAGTGGTCTAAGGCGCTGTGTTTAGGTCGCAGTCTCCCCTGGAGGCATGGGTTCAAAACCCACTTCTGACAAACCTTTAGCGCCTGCATGTAATGCTGCTTTGTAATAACCAATTGATGAACAAATTACTTCAGATAATGGAAATAACAGTTAGTATGAGTAGTGAATAACTATCCTATTTTTGACATTCTGCAAAATCAGCTAGTTGATGAGAGATTGAAAGACAATTGCAAGAATCACGCAAGCTCACAGGCGGGACACAAACAGGCAAATAACGAAAGGATCTCGGAACGTACAACTCTTCGGTCTTTGTCAGTGAAAAAAGATAGTCTGCAGGGGAATCGGAACTCGCCGCATTTAACGTCAAGCCCAGGTTACAGGTAAGATCCCTTGATAAACCCTAAAAAACAACAATAAAACGATTTTCATGAATCACCACTAAGCCATTTGCTAAGATTTCCCCCATTTTGACATGTGGACCTGTTGGCACTCTTACCCTGACGGTTGTCGATACTTCCAGACACATATTCTGAAGACTCTAGCATCAGCAAGCCTAATCCTTCTTTTACCCGATACCGTTCATCTCCACACCCAACTAAGTTGTGTGTAGTCAGGATGGTCGAGCGGTCTAAGGCGCTGTGTTTAGGTCGCAGTCTCCCCTGGAGGCGTGGGTTCTAATCCCACTTCTGACAAACCTTTAGCGCATGCGTGTAATGCTGCTTTGTAATAACCAATTGATGAACAAATTACTTCAGATAATGGAAATAACGGTTAGTATGTGTAGTGAATAACTATCCTATTCTTTACATTCTGCAAAAACAGCTAGTTGAAGAGAGGTTGAAAGAGAATTGCAAGAATCACGCAAGCTCACAGGTGGGCCACAAACAGGCAAATAACGAAAGGATCTCGGAACGCACAACTCTTCGGTCTTTGTCAGCGAAAAAAGATACTCTGCAGGAGAATCGGAACTCGCCGCATTTAAAGTCAAGCCACAGGTTACAGGTAAGATCCCTTGATAAACCCTAAAAAAAAAAAAAAAACGATTCTTATCAATCACCACTAAGCCATTTGCTAAGATTTCCCCCATTTTGACATGTGGACCTGTTGGCACTCTTACCCTGACGGTTGTCGATACTTCCAGACACATATTCTGAAGACACTAGCACCAGCAAGCCTAATCCTACTTTTACCAGATACTGTTCATCCCGATACCCAACTACATGTTTTTGTAGTCAGGATGGCCGAGTGGTCTAAGGCGCTGTGTTTAGGTCGCAGTCTCCCCTGGAGGCATGGGTTCAAAACCCACTTCTGACAAACCTTTAGCGCCTGCATGTCATGCTGCTTTGTAATAACCAGTTGATGAATAAATTACTTCAGATAATGGAAATAACAGTTAGTATGAGTAGTGAATAACTATCCTATTTTTTACATTCTGCAAAATCAGCTAGTTGATGAGAGATTGAAAGACAATTGCAAGAATCACGCAAGCTCACAGGCGGGCCACATACAGAAAAATAACAAAAGGATCTCGGAATGCACAACTGGTCGGCGTGTTTGTCAGTGAAAAAATATAATCTGCAGGGGAATCGGAACTCGCCGCATTTAAAGTCAAGCCGCAGGTTACAGGTAAGATCCCTTGATAAACCCTAAAAAATAAAAAATAAATGATTCTTATGAATCACCACTAAGCCATTTGCTAAGATTTCCCCCATTTTGACATGTGGACCTGTTGGCACTCTTACCCTGACGGTTGTCGATACTTCCAGACACATATTCTGAAGACACTAGCACCAGCAAGCCTAATCCTACTTTTACCAGATACTGTTCATCCCTATACCCAACTACATGTTTTTGTAGTCAGGATGGCTGAGCGGTCTAAGTCGCTGTGTTTAGGTCGCAGTCTCCCCTGGAGGCGTGGGTTCGAGTTCCACTTCTAAGAAACACTTAGTTCCTGCATTTAATGCTGCTTTGTAATAACCAGTTAATAAATAAATTACTTCAGATCATGGAAATAAAGGTTAATATGAGTAGTGAATAACTATCCTATTTTTTACATTCTGCAAAAACAGCTAGTTGAAGAGAGGTTGAAAGAGAATTGCAAAAATCACGCAAGCTCACAGGCGGGCCTCAAACAGGCAAATAATGAAAGGATCTCGGAACGCACAACTGGTCGGTGTTTGTCAGTGAAAAAAGATAGTCTGCAGGGGAATCGGAACTCGCGCATTTAACGTCAAGCCACAGGTTACAGGTAAGATCCCTTGATAAACCCTAAAAAACAACAATAAAACGATTTTCATGAATCACCACTAAGCCATTTGCTAAGATTTCCCCCATTTTGACATGTGGACCTGTTGTCACTCTTACCCTGACGGTTGTCGATACTTCCAGACACATATTCTGAAGACACTAGCATCATCAAGCCTAATCCTTCTTTTACCCGATACCGTTCATCCCGACACTGAACTAAGTGATGTGTAGTCAGGATGGCCGAGTGGTCTAAGGCGCTGTGTTTAGGTCGCAGTCTCCCCTGGAGGCATGGGTTCAAAACCCACTTCTGACAAACCTTTAGCGCCTGCATGTAATGCTGCTTTGTAATAACCAATTGATGAACAAATTACTTCAGATAATGGAAATAACAGTTAGTATGAGTAGTGAATAACTATCCTATTTTTGACATTCTGCAAAATCAGCTAGTTGATGAGAGATTGAAAGACAATTGCAAGAATCACGCAAGCTCACAGGCGGGACACAAACAGGCAAATAACGAAAGGATCTCGGAACGTACAACTCTTCGGTCTTTGTCAGTGAAAAAAGATAGTCTGCAGGGGAATCGGAACTCGCCGCATTTAACGTCAAGCCCAGGTTACAGGTAAGATCCCTTGATAAACCCTAAAAAACAACAATAAAACGATTTTCATGAATCACCACTAAGCCATTTGCTAAGATTTCCCCCATTTTGACATGTGGACCTGTTGGCACTCTTACCCTGACGGTTGTCGATACTTCCAGACACATATTCTGAAGACTCTAGCATCAGCAAGCCTAATCCTTCTTTTACCCGATACCGTTCATCTCCACACCCAACTAAGTTGTGTGTAGTCAGGATGGTCGAGCGGTCTAAGGCGCTGTGTTTAGGTCGCAGTCTCCCCTGGAGGCGTGGGTTCTAATCCCACTTCTGACAAACCTTTAGCGCATGCGTGTAATGCTGCTTTGTAATAACCAATTGATGAACAAATTACTTCAGATAATGGAAATAACGGTTAGTATGTGTAGTGAATAACTATCCTATTCTTTACATTCTGCAAAAACAGCTAGTTGAAGAGAGGTTGAAAGAGAATTGCAAGAATCACGCAAGCTCACAGGTGGGCCACAAACAGGCAAATAACGAAAGGATCTCGGAACGCACAACTCTTCGGTCTTTGTCAGCGAAAAAAGATACTCTGCAGGAGAATCGGAACTCGCCGCATTTAAAGTCAAGCCACAGGTTACAGGTAAGATCCCTTGATAAACCCTAAAAAAAAAAAAAAAACGATTCTTATCAATCACCACTAAGCCATTTGCTAAGATTTCCCCCATTTTGACATGTGGACCTGTTGGCACTCTTACCCTGACGGTTGTCGATACTTCCAGACACATATTCTGAAGACACTAGCACCAGCAAGCCTAATCCTACTTTTACCAGATACTGTTCATCCCGATACCCAACTACATGTTTTTGTAGTCAGGATGGCAGAGCGGTCTAAGGCGCTGTGTTTAGGTCGCAGTCTCCCCTGGAGGCGTGGGTTCGAATCCCACTTCTGACAAACCTTTAGCGCCTGCATGTCATGCTGCTTTGTAATAACCAGTTGATGAATAAATTACTTCAGATAATGGAAATAACAGTTAGTATGAGTAGTGAATAACTATCCTATTTTTTACATTCTGCAAAATCAGCTAGTTGATGAGAGATTGAAAGACAATTGCAAGAATCACGCAAGCTCACAGGCGGGCCACATACAGAAAAATAACAAAAGGATCTCGGAATGCACAACTGGTCGGCGTGTTTGTCAGTGAAAAAATATAATCTGCAGGCGAATCGGAACTCGCCGCATTTAAAGTCAAGCCGCAGGTTACAGGTAAGATCCCTTGATAAACCCTAAAAAATAAAAAATAAATGATTCTTATGAATCACCACTAAGCCATTTGCTAAGATTTCCCCCATTTTGACATGTGGACCTGTTGGCACTCTTACCCTGACGGTTGTCGATACTTCCAGACACATATTCTGAAGACACTAGCACCAGCAAGCCTAATCCTACTTTTACCAGATACTGTTCATCCCTATACCCAACTACATGTTTTTGTAGTCAGGATGGCTGAGCGGTCTAAGTCGCTGTGTTTAGGTCGCAGTCTCCCCTGGAGGCGTGGGTTCGAGTTCCACTTCTAAGAAACACTTAGTTCCTGCATTTAATGCTGCTTTGTAATAACCAGTTAATAAATAAATTACTTCAGATCATGGAAATAAAGGTTAATATGAGTAGTGAATAACTATCCTATTTTTTACATTCTGCAAAAACAGCTAGTTGAAGAGAGGTTGAAAGAGAATTGCAAAAATAACGCAAGCTCACAGGCGGGCCTCAAACAGGCAAATAATGAAAGGATCTCGGAACGCACAACTGGTCGGTGTTTGTCAGTGAAAAAAGATAGTCTGCAGGGGAATCGGAACTCGCGCATTTAACGTCAAGCCACAGGTTACAGGTAAGATCCCTTGATAAACCCTAAAAAACAACAATAAAACGATTTTCATGAATCACCACTAAGCCATTTGCTAAGATTTCCCCCATTTTGACATGTGGACCTGTTGTCACTCTTACCCTGACGGTTGTCGATACTTCCAGACACATATTCTGAAGACACTAGCATCATCAAGCCTAATCCTTCTTTTACCCGATACCGTTCATCCCGACACTGAACTAAGTGATGTGTAGTCAGGATGGCCGAGTGGTCTAAGGCGCTGTGTTTAGGTCGCAGTCTCCCCTGGAGGCATGGGTTCAAAACCCACTTCTGACAAACCTTTAGCGCCTGCATGTAATGCTGCTTTGTAATAACCAATTGATGAACAAATTACTTCAAATAATGGAAATAACAGTTAGTATGAGTAGTGAATAACTATCCTATTTTTGACATTCTGCAAAATCAGCTAGTTGATGAGAGATTGAAAGACAATTGCAAGAATCACGCAAGCTCACAGGCGGGACACAAACAGGCAAATAACGAAAGGATCTCGGAACGTACAACTCTTCGGTCTTTGTCAGTGAAAAAAGATAGTCTGCAGGGGAATCGGAACTCGCCGCATTTAACGTCAAGCCCAGGTTACAGGTAAGATCCCTTGATAAACCCTAAAAAACAACAATAAAACGATTTTCATGAATCACCACTAAGCCATTTGCTAAGATTTCCCCCATTTTGACATGTGGACCTGTTGGCACTCTTACCCTGACGGTTGTCGATACTTCCAGACACATATTCTGAAGACACTAGCATCAGCAAGCCTAATCCTTCTTTTACCCGATACCGTTCATCTCCACACCCAACTAAGTTGTGTGTAGTCAGGATGGCCGAGCGGTCTAAGGCGCTGTGTTTAGGTCGCAGTCTCCCCTGGAGGCGTGCGTTCTAATCCCACTTCTGACAAACCTTTAGCGCATGCGTGTAATGCTGCTTTGTAATAACCAATTGATGAACAAATTACTTCAGATAATGGAAATAACGGTTAGTATGTGTAGTGAATAACTATCCTATTCTTTACATTCTGCAAAAACAGCTAGTTGAAGAGAGGTTGAAAGAGAATTGCAAGAATCACGCAAGCTCACAGGTGGGCCACAAACAGGCAAATAACAAAAGGATCTCGGAACGCACAACTCTTCGGTCTTTGTCAGCGAAAAAAGATACTCTGCAGGAGAATCGGAACTCGCCGCATTTAAAGTCAAGCCACAGGTTACAGGTAAGATCCCTTGATAAACCCAAAAAAAAAAAAAAAACGATTCTTATCAATCACCACTAAGCCATTTGCTAAGATTTCCCCCATTTTGACATGTGGACCTGTTGGCACTCTTACCCTGACGGTTGTCGATACTTCCAGACACATATTCTGAAGACACTAGCACCAGCAAGCCTAATCCTACTTTTACCAGATACTGTTCATCCCGATACCCAACTACATGTTTTTGTAGTCAGGATGGCCGAGCGGTCTAAGGCGCTGTGTTTAGGTCGCAGTCTCCCCTGGAGGCGTGGGTTCGAATCCCACTTCTGACAAACCTTTAGCGCCTGCATGTCATGCTGCTTTGTAATAACCAGTTGATGAATAAATTACTTCAGATAATGGAAATAACAGTTAGTATGAGTAGTGAATAACTATCCTATTTTTTACATTCTGCAAAATCAGCTAGTTGATGAGAGATTGAAAGACAATTGCAAGAATCACGCAAGCTCACAGGCGGGCCACATACAGAAAAATAACAAAAGGATCTCGGAATGCACAACTGGTCGGCGTGTTTGTCAGTGAAAAAATATAATCTGCAGGCGAATCGGAACTCGCCGCATTTAAAGTCAAGCCGCAGGTTACAGGTAAGATCCCTTGATAAACCCTAAAAAATAAAAAATAAATGATTCTTATGAATCACCACTAAGCCATTTGCTAAGATTTCCCCCATTTTGACATGTGGACCTGTTGGCACTCTTACCCTGACGGTTGTCGATACTTCCAGACACATATTCTGAAGACACTAGCACCAGCAAGCCTAATCCTACTTTTACCAGATACTGTTCATCCCTATACCCAACTACATGTTTTTGTAGTCAGGATGGCTGAGCGGTCTAAGTCGCTGTGTTTAGGTCGCAGTCTCCCCTGGAGGCGTGGGTTCGAGTTCCACTTCTAAGAAACACTTAGTTCCTGCATTTAATGCTGCTTTGTAATAACCAGTTAATAAATAAATTACTTCAGATCATGGAAATAAAGGTTAATATGAGTAGTGAATAACTATCCTATTTTTTACATTCTGCAAAAACAGCTAGTTGAAGAGAGGTTGAAAGAGAATTGCAAAAATAACGCAAGCTCACAGGCGGGCCTCAAACAGGCAAATAATGAAAGGATCTCGGAACGCACAACTGGTCGGTGTTTGTCAGTGAAAAAAGATAGTCTGCAGGGGAATCGGAACTCGCGCATTTAACGTCAAGCCACAGGTTACAGGTAAGATCCCTTGATAAACCCTAAAAAACAACAATAAAACGATTTTCATGAATCACCACTAAGCCATTTGCTAAGATTTCCCCCATTTTGACATGTGGACCTGTTGTCACTCTTACCCTGACGGTTGTCGATACTTCCAGACACATATTCTGAAGACACTAGCATCATCAAGCCTAATCCTTCTTTTACCCGATACCGTTCATCCCGACACTGAACTAAGTGATGTGTAGTCAGGATGGCCGAGTGGTCTAAGGCGCTGTGTTTAGGTCGCAGTCTCCCCTGGAGCCATGGGTTCAAAACCCACTTCTGACAAACCTTTAGCGCCTGCATGTAATGCTGCTTTGTAATAACCAATTGATGAACAAATTACTTCAGATAATGGAAATAACAGTTAGTATGAGTAGTGAATAACTATCCTATTTTTGACATTCTGCAAAATCAGCTAGTTGATGAGAGATTGAAAGACAATTGCAAGAATCACGCAAGCTCACAGGCGGGACACAAACAGGCAAATAACGAAAGGATCTCGGAACGTACAACTCTTCGGTCTTTGTCAGTGAAAAAAGATAGTCTGCAGGGGAATCGGAACTCGCCGCATTTAACGTCAAGCCCAGGTTACAGGTAAGATCCCTTGATAAACCCTAAAAAACAACAATAAAACGATTTTCATGAATCACCACTAAGCCATTTGCTAAGATTTCCCCCATTTTGACATGTGGACCTGTTGGCACTCTTACCCTGACGGTTGTCGATACTTCCAGACACATATTCTGAAGACACTAGCATCAGCAAGCCTAATCCTTCTTTTACCCGATACCGTTCATCTCCACACCCAACTAAGTTGTGTGTAGTCAGGATGGCCGAGCGGTCTAAGGCGCTGTGTTTAGGTCGCAGTCTCCCCTGGAGGCGTGCGTTCTAATCCCACTTCTGACAAACCTTTAGCGCATGCGTGTAATGCTGCTTTGTAATAACCAATTGATGAACAAATTACTTCAGATAATGGAAATAACGGTTAGTATGTGTAGTGAATAACTATCCTATTCTTTACATTCTGCAAAAACAGCTAGTTGAAGAGAGGTTGAAAGAGAATTGCAAGAATCACGCAAGCTCACAGGTGGGCCACAAACAGGCAAATAACAAAAGGATCTCGGAACGCACAACTCTTCGGTCTTTGTCAGCGAAAAAAGATACTCTGCAGGAGAATCGGAACTCGCCGCATTTAAAGTCAAGCCACAGGTTACAGGTAAGATCCCTTGATAAACCCAAAAAAAAAAAAAAAACGATTCTTATCAATCACCACTAAGCCATTTGCTAAGATTTCCCCCATTTTGACATGTGGACCTGTTGGCACTCTTACCCTGACGGTTGTCGATACTTCCAGACACATATTCTGAAGACACTAGCACCAGCAAGCCTAATCCTACTTTTACCAGATACTGTTCATCCCGATACCCAACTACATGTTTTTGTAGTCAGGATGGCCGAGCGGTCTAAGGCGCTGTGTTTAGGTCGCAGTCTCCCCTGGAGGCGTGGGTTCGAATCCCACTTCTGACAAACCTTTAGCGCCTGCATGTCATGCTGCTTTGTAATAACCAGTTGATGAATAAATTACTTCAGATAATGGAAATAACAGTTAGTATGAGTAGTGAATAACTATCCTATTTTTTACATTCTGCAAAATCAGCTAGTTGATGAGAGATTGAAAGACAATTGCAAGAATCACGCAAGCTCACAGGCGGGCCACATACAGAAAAATAACAAAAGGATCTCGGAATGCACAACTGGTCGGCGTGTTTGTCAGTGAAAAAATATAATCTGCAGGCGAATCGGAACTCGCCGCATTTAAAGTCAAGCCGCAGGTTACAGGTAAGATCCCTTGATAAACCCTAAAAAATAAAAAATAAATGATTCTTATGAATCACCACTAAGCCATTTGCTAAGATTTCCCCCATTTTGACATGTGGACCTGTTGGCACTCTTACCCTGACGGTTGTCGATACTTCCAGACACATATTCTGAAGACACTAGCACCAGCAAGCCTAATCCTACTTTTACCAGATACTGTTCATCCCTATACCCAACTACATGTTTTTGTAGTCAGGATGGCTGAGCGGTCTAAGTCGCTGTGTTTAGGTCGCAGTCTCCCCTGGAGGCGTGGGTTCGAGTTCCACTTCTAAGAAACACTTAGTTCCTGCATTTAATGCTGCTTTGTAATAACCAGTTAATAAATAAATTACTTCAGATCATGGAAATAAAGGTTAATATGAGTAGTGAATAACTATCCTATTTTTTACATTCTGCAAAAACAGCTAGTTGAAGAGAGGTTGAAAGAGAATTGCAAAAATAACGCAAGCTCACAGGCGGGCCTCAAACAGGCAAATAATGAAAGGATCTCGGAACGCACAACTGGTCGGTGTTTGTCAGTGAAAAAAGATAGTCTGCAGGGGAATCGGAACTCGCGCATTTAACGTCAAGCCACAGGTTACAGGTAAGATCCCTTGATAAACCCTAAAAAACAACAATAAAACGATTTTCATGAATCACCACTAAGCCATTTGCTAAGATTTCCCCCATTTTGACATGTGGACCTGTTGTCACTCTTACCCTGACGGTTGTCGATACTTCCAGACACATATTCTGAAGACACTAGCATCATCAAGCCTAATCCTTCTTTTACCCGATACCGTTCATCCCGACACTGAACTAAGTGATGTGTAGTCAGGATGGCCGAGTGGTCTAAGGCGCTGTGTTTAGGTCGCAGTCTCCCCTGGAGCCATGGGTTCAAAACCCACTTCTGACAAACCTTTAGCGCCTGCATGTAATGCTGCTTTGTAATAACCAATTGATGAACAAATTACTTCAGATAATGGAAATAACAGTTAGTATGAGTAGTGAATAACTATCCTATTTTTGACATTCTGCAAAATCAGCTAGTTGATGAGAGATTGAAAGACAATTGCAAGAATCACGCAAGCTCACAGGCGGGACACAAACAGGCAAATAACGAAAGGATCTCGGAACGTACAACTCTTCGGTCTTTGTCAGTGAAAAAAGATAGTCTGCAGGGGAATCGGAACTCGCCGCATTTAACGTCAAGCCCAGGTTACAGGTAAGATCCCTTGATAAACCCTAAAAAACAACAATAAAACGATTTTCATGAATCACCACTAAGCCATTTGCTAAGATTTCCCCCATTTTGACATGTGGACCTGTTGGCACTCTTACCCTGACGGTTGTCGATACTTCCAGACACATATTCTGAAGACACTAGCATCAGCAAGCCTAATCCTTCTTTTACCCGATACCGTTCATCTCCACACCCAACTAAGTTGTGCGTAGTCAGGATGGCCGAGCGGTCTAAGGCGCTGTGTTTAGGTCGCAGTCTCCCCTGGAGGCGTGCGTTCTAATCCCACTTCTGACAAACCTTTAGCGCATGCGTGTAATGCTGCTTTGTAATAACCAATTGATGAACAAATTACTTCAGATAATGGAAATAACGGTTAGTATGTGTAGTGAATAACTATCCTATTCTTTACATTCTGCAAAAACAGCTAGTTGAAGAGAGGTTGAAAGAGAATTGCAAGAATCACGCAAGCTCACAGGTGGGCCACAAACAGGCAAATAACAAAAGGATCTCGGAACGCACAACTCTTCGGTCTTTGTCAGCGAAAAAAGATACTCTGCAGGAGAATCGGAACTCGCTGCATTTAAAGTCAAGCCACAGGTTACAGGTAAGATCCCTTGATAAACCCTTAAAAAAAAAAAAAACGATTCTTATCAATCACCACTAAGCCATTTGCTAAGATTTCCCCCATTTTGACATGTGGACCTGTTGGCACTCTTACCCTGACGGTTGTCGATACTTCCAGACACATATTCTGAAGACACTAGCACCAGCAAGCCTAATCCTACTTTTACCAGATACTGTTCATCCCGATACCCAACTACATGTTTTTGTAGTCAGGATGGCCGAGCGGTCTAAGGCGCTGTGTTTAGGTCGCAGTCTCCCCTTGAGTCGTGGGTTCGAATCCCACTTCTGACAAACCTTTAGCGCCTGCATGTCATGCTGCTTTGTAATAACCAGTTGATGAATAAATTACTTCAGATAATGGAAATAACAGTTAGTATGAGTAGTGAATAACTATCCTATTTTTTACATTCTGCAAAATCAGCTAGTTGATGAGAGATTGAAAGACAATTGCAAGAATCACGCAAGCTCACAGGCGGGCCACATACAGAAAAATAACAAAAGGATCTCGGAATGCACAACTGGTCGGCGTGTTTGTCAGTGAAAAAATATAATCTGCAGGGGAATCGGAACTCGCCGCATTTAAAGTCAAGCCGCAGGTTACAGGTAAGATCCCTTGATAAACCCTAAAAAATAAAAAATAAATGATTCTTATGAATCACCACTAAGCCATTTGCTAAGATTTCCCCCATTTTGACATGTGGACCTGTTGGCACTCTTACCCTGACGGTTGTCGATACTTCCAGACACATATTCTGAAGACACTAGCACCAGCAAGCCTAATCCTACTTTTACCAGATACTGTTCATCCCTATACCCAACTTCATGTTTTTGTAGTCAGGATGGCTGAGCGGTCTAAGTCGCTGTGTTTAGGTCGCAGTTTCCCCTGGAGGCGTGGGTTCGAGTCCCACTTCTAAGAAACACTTAGCGCCTGCATTTAATGCTGCTTTGTAATAACCAGTTAATAAATAAATTACTTCAGATCTTCGAAATAAAGGTTAATATGAGTAGTGAATAACTTTCCTATTTTTTACATTCTGCAAAAACAGCTAGTTGAAGAGAGGTTGAAAGAGAATTGCAAAAATCACGCAAGCTCACAGGCGGGCCACAAACAGGCAAATAATGAAAGGATCTCGGAACGCACAACTCTTCGGTCTTTGTCAGTGAAAAAAGATAGTCTGCAGGGGAATCGGAACTCACCGCATTTAACGTCAAGCCACAGGTTACAGGTAAGATCCCTTGATAAACCCTAAAAAACAACAATAAAACGATTTTCATGAATCACCACTAAGCCATTTGCTAAGATTTCCCCCATTTTGACATGTGGACCTGTTGGCACTCTTACCCTGACGGTTGTCGATACTTCCAGACACATATTCTGAAGACACTAGCATCATCAAGCCTAATCCTTCTTTTACCCGATACCGTTCATCCCGACACTGAACTAAGTGATGTGTAGTCAGGATGGCCGAGTGGTCTAAGGTGCTGTGTTTAGGTCGCAGTCTCCCCTGGAGGCGTGGGTTCAAATCCCACTTCTGACAAACCTTTAGCGCCTGCATGTCATGCTGCTTTGTAATAACCAGTTGATGAATAAATTACTTCAGATAATGGAAATAACAGTTAGTATGAGTAGTGAATAACTATCCTATTTTTTACATTCTGCAAAAACAGCTAGTTGAAGAGAGGTTGAAAGAGAATTGCAAAAATCACGCAAGCTCACAGGCGGGCCACAAACAGGCAAATAATGAAAGGATCTCGGAACGCACAACTCTTCGGTGTTTGTCAGTGAAAAAAGATAGTCTGCAGGGGAATCGGAACTCGCCGCATTTAACGTCAAGCCACAGGTTACAGGTAAGATCCCTTGATAAACCCTAAAAAACAACAATAAAACGATTTTCATGAATCACCACTAAGCCATTTGCTAAGATTTCCCCCATTTTGACATGTGGACCTGTTGGCACTCTTACCCTGACGGTTGTCGATACTTCCAGACACATATTCTGAAGACACTAGCACCAGCAAGCCTAATCCTTCTTTTACCCGATACCGTTCATCCCGACACGGAACTAAGTGATGTGTAGTCAGGATGGCCGAGTGGTCTAAGGTGCTGTGTTTAGGTCGCAGTCTCCCCTGGAGGCGTGGGTTCAAATCCCACTTCTGACAAACCTTTAGCTGCTGCTTTGTAATAACCAGTTGATGAATAAATTACTTCAGATAATGGAAATAACAGTTAGTATGAGTAGTGAATAACTATCCTATTTTTTACATTCTGCAAAAACAGCTAGTTGAAGAGAGGTTGAAAGAGAATTGCAAAAATCATGCAAGCTCACAGGCGGGCCACAAACAGGCAAGTAACGAAAGGATCTCGGAACGCACAACTGTTCGGTCTTTGTCAGTGAAAAAAGATAGTCTGCAAGGGAATCGGAACTCGCCGCATTTAACGTCAAGCCACAGGTTACAGGTAAGATCCCTTGATAAACCCTAAAAAACGGTTGTCGATTTTTCCAGACACATATTCTGAAGACACTAGCATCAGCAAGCCTAATCCTACTTTTACCCGATACCGTTCATCCAGATACCGTTATAAGTTGTGTGTAGTCAGGATGGCCGAGTGGTCTAAGGCGCTGTGTTCAGGTAGTGGTCTCTCCTGGAGGCGTAGGTTCAAATCCCACCTCTGACAATTTTTAAGCGTTTCTCACAGAAGAGTGACGCTGCTTTGTAGTAACAATAAGATGATAAAATAACTACTTCACACAGTGAAATAACCATTATTCATAAACACGTTCACATTTAAACCTTTTGCGCTCGTGCAAAGTCCTAAGAAAATAAAAAAGAATTAATACTTCATAAAAATGAACGTGGGGAACATTGCTTGACATAAAGTGATTACATTATTATGAGTTACTACATTATCTGTTAGTAATTACATTTTCATTTGCAGTAGGCTATGCCTGCCTGGCCCTTCACTCGTAACCCCACTCTTGTTGCTTTTCAAAGTTGTTGTGGCCGAGTGGGTAAGGCGATGGAGTAGATATCCTTTGGGATTTTCCCGTGCAAATTCGAATCCTTCTGACTATGCATTGTGGTGTCCCCTCCCTAGGTTGAAGTTTTGTCATCTTGCTTATACCAATCACATCCTCTCAGATCTCCTCATGTACGTAGGGCTTAGAGTTCCAATTGGGATTGGGCCGCAGAATGTCAATCCCACCCTCATTATCCATCCTTCTCGCTATATATGCCAATGTAGCATAGATTATATAGATCATTTTCTAATACAAATGTTGTGAAACGATAAAGGTAAAACATAGTAAACAGGATTGATACTTTGTAATTCAGATGCATGCCTGAATAGTGAATGTAGTCAATGCCGTGTGTAAGTGTTCTTTAGTGTGTGTATGAATATCATTTTTAAGAAAGTGTCATGCCACCAATATGATAGGGTGGGAGACAGAGGCTACACCTAGAGAAGAGCACTTAGTCCTTGTTTTTATTTATTTATTTATTTCACCTTTATTTAACCAGGTAAGCCAGTTGAGAACAGGTTCTCATTTACAACTGCGACCTGGCCAAGATAAAGCAAAGTAGTGCAATAAAAACAACACAGAGTTACATATGGGGTAAAAAAAACATAAAGTCAGAAATACAACAGAAAATATATATACAGTGTGTGCAAATGTAGCAAGTTATGGAGGTAAGGCAATAAATAGGCTATAGTGCAGAATAATTACAATAGTATTAACACTGGAATGCTAGATGTGCAAGAGATTATGTGCAAATAGAGATACTGGGGTGCAAAAGAGCAAAATAAATAACAATATAGGGATGAGGTAGTTGGGTGGGCTAATTTCAGATGGGCTGTGTACAGGTGCAGTGATCGGTAAGGTGCTCTGACAACTGATGCTTAAAGTTATTGAGGGAGATAAGAGTCTCCAGCTTCAGAGATTTTTGCAATTCGTTCCAGTCATTGGCAGCAGAGAACTGGAAGGAATGGCGGCCAAAGGAGGTGTTGGCTTTGGGAATGACCAGTGAGATATACCTGCTGGAGCGCAGACTACGGGTGGGTGCTGCTATGGTGACCAATGAGCTAAGATAAGGCGGGGATTTGCCTAGCAGTGATTTATAGATGGCCTGAGCCAGTGGGTTTGACGACGAACATGTAGTGAGGACCAGCCAACAAGAGCGTACAGGTCACAGTGGTGGGTAGTGTATGGGGCTTTGGAGACAAAACGGATGGCACTGTGATAGACTACATCCAATTTGCTGAGTAGAGTGTTGGAGGCTATTTTGTAAATGACATCGCCGAAGTCAAGGATCGGTAGGATAGTCAGTTTTACGAGGGCATGTTTGGCAGCATGAGTGAAGGAGGCTTTGTTGCGAAATAGGAAGCCGATTCTAGATTTAACTTTGGATTGGAGATTCTTTATGTGAGTCTGGAAGTTGAGTTTACAGTCTAACCAGACACCTAGATATTTGTAGTTGTCCACATACTCTAGGTCAGACCCGTCGAGAGTGGTGATTCTAGTCGGGTGGGCGGGTGCTAGCAGCGTTCGATTGAAAAGCATGCATTTAGTTTTACTAGTGTTTAAGAGCAGTTGAAGGCTACTGAAGGATTGTTGTATGGCATTGAAGCTCGTTTGGAGGTTTGATAACAAAATGTAAGGAAAATATGTGTGGTACTTGGCCCTTGTAAGGAAACTCTGCGTGGTAATTGGACTTGGACTTTGGACGATGGTGGTGGCGTGACATCGAAAGATGTTAACCATGTACATATAAGGGAGTAACTGTGTAGGATGCATAAACATAACTATGCACTTGTGTCTGTATAAAAAGAGAGCTCGTAGCCAAAGCAAACAGATGTTCCATGGAGCAGCTCGGCTTTGTTGCGCTATAATAAAGTATATTCTTGAATTCACAAGCTCTGGTTTCTTGAGAGATATTTTTGAGTTAACTTTTATTTAATTAAATATTTCTATGACATAAATGGTGAGCTTTGCCAGGAGTGAAAAATAGGGACCAGAGACGGTGAACACCTGCGGCTTTGAACGGCTTGGACGAGCTACACAAACAACTGGCCACTAAACAAAGGTAAGCAAAAGTTCTTACTTAATAGTATAAAGTTTGTGTGGTCCGATTCGGGGGCCAGCCTCAGCTGCAGTACACCAAGTAGGTCTCTCCAAATTTAAGATCTACAAAACTAGAAACTGGGAGCTTTGAATTTTAAATGCATGCTAAATGATAAAGGGATAAAAAGCCTTGAGGGTTGCAATACGTAGAAAAATAGTTTAAGTGAGAGTATACCTGCTCGGTCCGGGCGGGGGGTAGTTTGCTTGGGTCGGTATGGTTCATTCATTTGTGGTCGGGTTGGATGTTTTATCTGTCTCGGTTGAATTGGTCATTTGGTCGGTATGATCACATCCGTTTGGTTCATTCAATTGGTTTGTCTGACTCGTTTTGTACTCATCGATGCCACTTGGTTGATTCGTCTGAGGCATTTGTTCAAATCGGTTTGATTCAGTTGTTCGTCCGACTGGTCATTCTGTCTTATTCATTGTGATTCATTCAGTGTGATTGGGTTGGATGTTTCATTTGTCTCATTCAGGTTGCTCATCTGGTCGGTCCGGTCAATCTGTTTGGGTCGATCACTCAATTCGTGCATTCAATAATAATCGAAGTCACTCGGTTTGTCATCTGAGGCATTTGTTCGGTTTGGTCGATGCATTTGATTCATTCTGCTGATCGCTCTGTCTGGGTCGCATCGTCACGGGCGGCTGTCCATCTGCTTGGGCGATCAGAAAATAAATAAGCAGAAGTCCTACAGATACCACTCTAGGTGTGTTGAGGAAGTGAATCGCTTAGAGGACTGCATAGGTGGGCAAAACCCCTATATAATACCGCTTTTTCCGTGTTGAGGAAGTGAATCAGAAAAAAGGCTGAATTTACAGGTCACTTAGGAAAGCGTAAGATAGACAAAAATCCTGTATAATACCGCTTTTTCCGTGTTGAGGAAGTGAATCAGAAAAAGGGCTGAATTTACAGGTCGCTTTGGAAAGCGTATGGAAGTGTAGCATTGATAGGGCTGCATGGATAGACAAAAATCCTGTATAATACCTTTTTTCCTGTGTTGAGGAAGTGAATCAGGAAAGGGGGCTAAAATTGACAGGTCGCTTAGGAAAGCGTATGGAAGTGTAGCATTGATAGGGCTGCATGGATAGACAAAAATCCTCTATAAAACCGTTTTTCTTGTGTCGAGGAAGTGAATCAGAAAAGGGGGTTGAATTTGCAGGTGGCATAGGCAAGTGCATGGAAAAGTGTGAATGTATGTGTGATTGAAATACTGAAATTAAAAAAAGTGTGAAAGGTTCTGTCTCTGGTGGGGAAAGGTTGGCGCACCTCTTCTGGACCGTTGCTTAAGTGTAACCTGGTAGAGAGGACGCACCCGGTCTCACACTAAGAGAGGAAGGGTGAATGGTGTGTGAATGCCCATTAAAATACTAGGGGTAGAAACACACATACAGTTAAGTGGTTCGAGGTTAAGAATAAACACGAGCAAAGGAAAGATTCATGAGGTGTTCCACACGAAAGAAAATGGACATCAGGAAAGATAAGAGAAAAACCGAACATATATTTATGAAAATTCGATATTCTGTGGTTGGGAAATAGGAGAAATACGCGAAGGAAAGATTCATGAGATGTTCCACACAAAAGAAAAGTGGACATCAGGAACGATAAGAGAAAAACCGAACATATATTTATGATAAATATGTTCTGGCTAAAATAATCAGAGACACAAACAGATTAACAATAAGAGAAAAGCAAGTACCAATATAAAAAGGAATTAGGGAACAAATAATAGGACAAATATTAAAATAGATCAAAAAAACAAACAAAAAAACAAAACAAAAAAGAATAGATAAAAATAAATAAAATAAAAAATAAAAAAGGATGAACTTGGGACTGGCATTGGGGAGTTCAAAAATACAGGCCATGAATATGAATAAAACGGCAGTAGAAATCCTGAGTGCTAGGTATCCCCTATACAAGGGAGAAATAACAAAAACATCTAAAAAAAAAAATAGGAACAACACACCAGGAAGATGGGCACCAAATGGCCAAAGGGAGGAACGTTTGACGTCACGGTGTGTGAGGAAATGGAAACACTAATAAAAAACTATAAAACAAAAGATACAGGAAAGAAGAGGATGGCCAAAAGAGAAAGAGAAAAATAAGTACTCAACATGTTTAAAATAGAGGGAAAATGACTGCTAAAGAACATACAAGAAGCCAGAAACATGTTGAGAGAACATGATGAGAAAACAAACAAAAATAAAGTGGATTGGTCTATGGGACCTCCACCTTACACCGGTGGACAATATCCACAGGTGTCCGGAGTAGTATCAATAAAAGGAGAAATAGAAATGGAAGAAGAAAGAACTCCTTTTACATCTTCCCGAAGGAGAGAAAAGGACCCGAAAGAAGCAAGAAGAATCAAACAAAGGGCAGAAACAAAGCCAAACAGATTGGACTGCTATGGAGAGATGAGGGAGGCCTTGGGAAGAATGAAGATGATAAAAAAAAGGTGATGGGGAATCTCCGGATGAAGATATGACAAATATCGAAGCAACAAACAAACTCATAGGAAGACAAATAGACAAAATGACGAGAAAGTTGAGGAAAAAGGAAGAAAGGGAGAGAGAGCAGAGCTGGGTTAGACAACAGACGGACAGGGAACTAGAGGAGGAGGAAGAAGGAGCAGCGGCTGAAATATGGGGAGCCTGCAACCAAGAAGTAAGGGAGGAAAGAGTGCGGAATAGGAGTACACTGAAAAAACCTGAAAAATATGAGGGGCAGTATCCAATCTTAATAAAAGGTACCCAGGCACATTATGTTCCACGGGGATCGCAGGACCTGGAAGGATTGGTTGTCTGCCTGCCAGACTTGCATGATGGGGCAGGAAAATGGATAAGAACCTTTGAGGAGCAAACCATGGGGAAACTGCTGGCTGTGGGGGATCTGAAGGCACTGTTGGCAAGGGCGGTAGGAAAGGCAAAAATGGAGGATATACTGGGGAACAGTGACCTGGGGAGAGAAGTGACAGACCCGCAAGTAGACGGGATGGACTTTGACTCACACCGCCCTGAAGTCTGGCAGGCACTGAGACTGAAATATCCGGCGAGAATTGACCCCAAGTCACTAAAAGTGGGGACATTGGGGGAAACTGAGAATCCAGCTGCCTATCTACACGAACAGATGAAACGATGGAGACTGGAAACAGAATGAGACCCAGAAGGGGACCCACTAATGACAACTCTATTTCGAAACTCAGTGATAGAGGCCATGCCCCAACCAGTGAAAAGCAGGCTGGAGGATGTGGTAGGACTAGTCACACAAAGAATTCTGTGACCATGTGATACATGCAGTAGAAAAACACAGAAAGGATGAACAGAGACTCACGGAACAGGGGAGAGACATTCAAAGAAAGCTGACTCAACTCCAGCTGGAAGAACTGACAAACAGAGGGAAGAAGAAAATCCAGGCTCCAATGACAGCCCCTACGACTGAGACAGGAATGGTGGCTGCAGTCTCCTCCGGAGGGCCACATCTGCTTCCCGCGCCACAGGCCCAAGTGCAACCCACACCACCAGTAGTGAATGTGTATGCACAACAACCCCAGCAATGGAATAATAACAATAGACAACAAAAACCTCTGCAAAACAATCAGAGAGGAGGAAATCGGGGCCCACAAGGGCCACCTGGAACCTGCTGGGGATGCCAACAGACAGGGCATACCAGATGAAACTGCCCCACAAACCCCTGGCAACAACAGGGGAACAGAAACCAAAGTAATTGGAAACAAACTGGCAGCTGGCAACAAAACCAGAAACAATTCCAAGGTCCTGTAAACCCATGGGCAGGGCCTAATCAGGGGTACTAGGGGTGCCTGTCATGATCGTCGATAGATGCGGACCAAGGCGCAGCGTGATAAGCGTACATTCTTTTATTAAGTGTACACAACAACCAAAACAATAAACCAAACGATACGTGAAGTCCTAGGTTATACACAAACAAACCTTACGGAACAAGATCCCACAATAAACTGGTGCCCACAGGCTGCCTAAGTATGGTCCCCAATCAGAGACAACGAGCTACAGCTGTCTCTGATTGGGAACCACCCTGGCCAACATAGAAACTAAACGATCTAGAACACAACATAGAAAACTATAACATAGAAAAATCCACACCCTGGCTCAACATATAAGAGTCCCCAGAGCCAGGGCGTGACAGTACCCCCCCCCCAAAGGCGCGGACTGCGACCGCGCCACACCAACACAACAGGGTAGGGGCCGGGTGGGCATTCCGCCTCGGAGGCGGATCCGTGACCACCACTCTCTCTCTACCCCCCCGTTGCACCCCTGGTCTGGTCAGGCCCCGCTGGCCGGAGCTGGACTGGACACCGGTGGAGCAGGCACGGGCCGTGCCGGACTGACGACGCGCACCACTGGCTTGGTGCGGGGAGCAGGAACGGGCCGGACCGGCCTGACGACGCGCACCACTGGTCTGGTGCGGGGAGCAGGAACGGGCCTGACCGGGCTGACGACGCGCACCACTGGCTTGGTGCGGGGAGCAGGTACGGGCCGGACCGGGCTGGCGACGCGCACCACTGGCTTGGTGCGGGGAGCAGGAACAGGCCGGACCGGGCTGACGACGCGCACCACTGGCTTGGTGCGGGGAGCAGGAACGGGCCG